>NC_081411.1:425022496-426222496 GCF_030272615.1 Cryptomeria japonica | reverse complement strand
GATGTTTGTTGAGTGTATGCCATATATGTTGTGTTGTTTTGTTTGCTTGCTTGTAACCCGTCTAGTGCTTGGTTCTCCAAGCTCGGGGGTGGCTTCTAGTAAGCCTAGGCTGGGAGGTGAGCTCTCCATGGTCAAAGTTGTATTTTATTGCAGGTTGCTTAGGTTGGGAAAAAGGAAGAAGAAAAAGCTTGTTGCTGTTTTATGTTGAAGAAAAGTGTTGAAGAAAAAAAAAGAAATGTATTCAATGTTGTAGTTTGTATAAAAAAAAAAGAATGTGAGCTATTGTAGTATTTATTTCAAGGAAAGAAGTGTAGTATTTCATTCATATTATCATGAAAGGAAAAAAAAAGCATTGTTGGGTTTCAAACCCATTTGTAACCATATTTATTTTGTATCTACTTTGCTAATGAAATACATAATGTCTTTCCTACTTTAGTTAGTTTGCACAAGAAAGAAGCAATGTATTAGATTGTATTTAAATCTTCATGCTTTACAAAAAAAAAAGAAAGAGAAGTAAATGCATTTTCATGAATTCTGCAAGTAAATGAAATTTATTACTACATGTTCTTTATGTTAATATGCTGCTGCAAATAAATAAACCAGTTATGTATTTCTCCATGTACAGCAGAAATAAAACCTTTCTATAGTAGTCTATTTCCTTTAAAAAAAAAAAATAACATTTAGTTTTTAGATATATTGTGTTACCCATAAAGATTATATTTTTAGTTGCTATTAGAATGCATTGTAGTTATTGTCATAAAATGTTAGTTAAAAAAAAAGAGGAATATGCCCAAATGAGTTATAAATGGTAACACACAAATATATATATATATATATATATATTATTCTTTATTCTGGAAATCTGTTCATTTAAAAAAAAAATAGGAGAAAAAAAAAAACAGTTAGGTATATTTTTACTAAATCTGGCTGCACCTACATTTATATAAATATCAACATATATATATATATATATATATATATATGTTCATGCCCTTTTAAAAAGACATGTATTGCATGTTAATCTTTTAAACAAAAAAAAAATGGACTTATTAAAATATATATATATATATATATATATATAAAATCTTATGTTGAGTGATATATTTCATATCTTGTAAACAGTTAAAAAAAAAAAATATAAAAAAAAAAATAAAAAAATAAAAATATGTCATCGTGTATACTGCGGACTGGGGAAGGGGCCATGAAAACCCTACCCCCGCTCCCCTCGAATCCCTGCGGGTGCCGCAGTGGGCGGCGCCGCTCGCTGTGGGCCGCCGCAGTGAGCAAGGCGAAGCCCGCCTCTGCGACGCCGCACAGCGGCGGTGACCGCCATTGTGGCCACCCGCAGTGAGCGGCAGCCGTCACTTAAAGTGAACGGCGGCCGCTCCCTGCGGGGTGCCACAGCGGCTGCCGCCCGGATATCCCTCTCCCTTCCCTCCACTCGGCTTCCCTCCTCCCTCCGCCTTGCCTTAAAAAAATGTAAACCCGCCTTCGGCTCGGCCCTGCGCGCGCCGTCAGGTTTGAAGCTCGGGCCGCCGCGTCCGCACCTGCACACACACACATTTAAGAAGAAATAAAGGAGATACGCACACACACACAAAAAAAAGAGGATAAGTATGGATGTTTTTACACACATGCCCTAACCCTATTTTCGGGTTAGGGCAAACACATGTAGTTCTTTAAAAAAAAAAAAATAGATAAGTGGTGGGCATATTTAAAAGGGGTAACTTAATATAATAGGATAAAAGCTCCACCCCCTCTTTAGGATACATTCATAAACTTGTATATAATATATATATATATATATATATATATATATATATATATATATATATATATATATATATATATATATATATATATATATATATAAAAGTAGATTAATTTTAATATTTATTTGGAATTAGATTTGTTTGTTGTAAAATGAAGTTTTGCATTTTTTTTAAATATTTGACCAATGTGGAAGAATTTTTTTAAGAAGATTTTAAATATTTAGGTAGATTAGACTCAAAAAAAAAATATAAACACAGTGATATTTGTAGGGGCAAGAGGGCCATTTAAGCCTAAATTATAATGTATTTTTAATTCATGGGGATTTTATTTTATTAAGGTGGTTTAATAACTAGAACAATTAAATTTAGAACCTAGGTGGTTAAGAACGATAAGATAAATTCTAGATCATTTAAATTTGAGATAAATCGTTATTCTTGAGATTTTAATTATTTATTAATGGAGATTAGTGATAACCCTTTTGGAGAAATATTAGCTCGTTGATGGCTTAGTTAACTTTATCCCTAAATTGAATTTAATTACCTGGATTACACAAATGTAGTTAAGACCAAACTAAGTGCATTATTTTAATTAAGTAAGTCGTTATTAAGTCCAGTATTTTAAAAAAAAAAATTTATTCCGTTTGTGCCCAAAAGTTTGGGCATGACAGGTTCCAACATTTAAAACTAGAAAGTGGAAACAAACCTTTTTGTTTAACGAATAAATCAACAACACATAGTTAATCATATTATGGAATATTTGGTTCTTGTCAATCAACTTTTTTATAGCTTATGGTCAACCCTACCAAAAGGGGGTGTGATGAATTTGCATTAAGTGGTGGATAAAGAGATCACAATAGATAATTCAAAATGAAGGCTTACTATATCACACATGAATTTTTAGGCATACTTCATTCAAATACATATGTCTTGAACTTTAGTCAATTAGTGCAAAGAAAGTTATGGACAGGCATTAAAGCATGACACAATAATATTTGTCAGTTGTATTTTGGTGATTGTTCCTAGCAAGAAAATTTGTGCTCTCTTATACCCTAATTGTGTCATATATGTAATCACGATGCACAAGTAAATACACCTTCTCCTAGAGAAGCAAGTGCATGCACAATATCAATATTTTGATTATGGTTTACATTTAATGTAACTTTATAAACATGAACCTCTCTATTCATAATACTTGTTCTACGTACCTTGTAAATGTGATGTCCTATTGAAAGAACTTTTTGGTGGTCACCAACAACTACAAAATAAAAGACATGCATTAGCACATGTTGTCAAATGCATTTTTTTTTACTAAAATGTAGATGCTCATAAAGCATACATGTTTGAGTGGGTGTCTTTTTGATAGCTTGCAAGTATGACCTTACCTATTTGTTGTATATTTTTTTTTGCACCTAGTATCTTACTCTTTGTTGTTCTTTATTTTTTAGCAGTTATCTTTGTTCGTGTAAATTATGTCTCATAATTACACTTCACTTAAGTTGACTTAGGATAATGCATCTCATCATAGTTTGCATATGAGACATTTAGGGAAGTGTGTACATAGGGATGATGTATGTAGGATAAATTCCACCTTTTGTGGTCTTATCTTGTTGTTACATTCTACTTTCGGTGGGTGATCTACCTCTTGTGGAATATTTTATTATTTCTCCTACCTACTTCTACCTACCCTTACCTACCCTTTTTTCTCATTGAGCCACATGTCATGATTGTGTGCTCACATATCAATATGGCCTTGCCTTTACAAGTAGGCTCATCTACATTGTATGTAATTTTAAAGATCCAGTTGATAGTATTTGCATCTTTATTAGAATACAGTTTATTCTTATCAATTCTTTTCTCTCTCTCTCTCTCTCTCTCTCTCTCTCTCTCTCTTGCTATTCATTGTGCCCTAGATAGTGGCTACATTTGACAAATTCTTACATGGTATCAGAGCCGTTCGGGCTTCATTGAGTAGTCTTTTTGAGAGAATTTGAAGCATTCATTTTTTGAATCTAGGGAATTGTATGTTTTGGGGGCATCCTACCATAATTTCAACCTCGCCATTGAATCTACGAGGCCATTTTCATGAATTTTGACTACAAGTACGCCTATATTTTGGGTAAAATTGTTTTGTAGCAATTTTTTTTTAGTTGGAGGGCCATTTGCCTCCCTCCTAATAGCAGAAGATTACATAAATTTTGTTTTCTGTTATTGTTTTATTCTTGCAAAATTTTATTTAGTTTGGGAAAATTTCAATATTTTGGGTAAAATTTTTATCTCAAGGAAAATTATTTGTTTGAGAAAAATTTGTATTGTCAGACAAATTATTGGGTTCATTGCTAGTTCGCAAAACCAAATCTTGTTTGTCACCTCAATTTTTTTTTTCCAGATCTGCACTATTTCCTTGCAGGCTCGTGGCATACTTCTATAATCTCTCTGTGATCAACAATTTTGATCGTTCTATGGCATTAATGTTTTGGCTAGATGGTAGGCATATTTTGTGGCGGCCTCCATAATTCAGTTTGAAGATACTTGTGGCTTCATTGTTTGTGATCAACATTTGTTGCAACTAAATTCATTCACTACAGAAGATCAAATTTATTGTTTGTTGAGGTTTATAATTGTTGGGTTTTCTCATTTTGATAGAGGTCACTGTGTTCATCAGTAGACATTTTATTTCTCTACGACTCTATTCACATTGGTTTCTTGGGGCTATTCATTGACATCTGATTTGCCTGTTGGCGTCTAACGGATTGAGATTTTCTCTATATCCATACGATTTGGTGATTAGCTTGCAGTGATTGATGTTTGGCATTATAGTCTACTTTGCAAGTGGCCCATTGTAATCACACTAAGTATAAAGTGCCAAATCATCATTGGGGGGGGGGGGGGGTTCTTTGATTGAGTGAATTTGGGGGGTGTCTTGTGCGATTGTGCCTCTCTTTTCTTAGTGCTCTTTCATTTTGTTGCTACAGGTTCTCCTAAATTTCCACTTTTAACTCCACATAATTATGCTTCATGGAAAATTGATATATGGAGTAAGATAATGGAAAAGGGAATAACTCATTATATTGATGGAACTATAACTACACTAGATGATCCTAATGCTCACATGAAATGGCCCACTAAAAACATTCTGGCTATTAGCACATTGAGGAAGTATATATCAAAGGATCTAATATTTCACATTGACAAGTGTACAATAGTTAAGGATGCATGGGATGTCCTGGGAAAATTGTATGGTCAAATTGATGAGATTAGAGGCTATCAACTTGATAATGATCTCACCATGTTGGATCCCAAGAACTTTGATACAATCCAAGATTATGTTACCAAGGCAAATGAGCTAATAGTGCAACTAAATGATTGTGGCATTGATAAGAAGGATGTGCAATTGGTCTACAACCGATTGGGAAAGCTTCCATCAAAATATGCAACATTTATTTTTAACTTCCAAACCCATCACTTGGCAGTGGGTAGTTCTTTCACTATTCCCTCATTTGATGCATTCATAGAGATGTTGATGTTAGATCAATCTAAATTGATGAGCATGAGGATTCTCAAGTCTTCAAAGTCCATGGATTTGGTGGTTAATCAAGAGAATCAAGGAAAGGATTCCAACAAGAAGCATAAACATTTTAAACTGAAGACACAACAAGATAGAGCAAAATCTTACTCTCCACAACAAAAGGATTCTACTTCCTCACCTAAAGGAAAATGATATAAGGAGAGGATTTTTTGTTCATATTACAAGAAAATTGGTCATGATGAGCATTGTTGCCACACCAAGCAGATTGATGAGTTGACCAATATCCTCAAGAGAACAACATCGATTTTCCATCCTCTTACAAGAAGAAGGATTCATCTCCTTCCCCTTCCTTGCAGTGAAAAGGAAAGGGGAAAGCTCTTTGTTCTACTACAAGTCATGATTCAGGGAGATGGCTTCTAGATTCAGGAGCTTCTCATCATATGGCATCTTCACAGTGTATGTTCTCTTCATTTGAGCCTTGCAACATGCCACCGATTTTGATGGGCAATCATACATATATGAATGTGATTGGGAAAGGATCCAATGCCATCGGGGATAACTCCTTCAATGATGTGTTGTGTGTACCCCATTTGACAAAATTTTTTCTTTCCATCTATCAGATCACTCATGGGGCAACAAGAAAAACTGTGGAATTCACACCTAATTCAGTTATTATTAGATACTTGGAGACTAGAGCTATTATTGCTATAGGGGTGGTGGATCATGTATCTCAATTGTATTCCTTTGCAGATTTTATTCCTATTGATGAGGATGATTCTTCATATGTTGATTACACTTCTTGTGTTGATTCAGGTATCGAGGAGACCTTTGGTTAATTTAACTTGGGTGTTCTCACATGTGAACCCATTCTTGAGCCTTGCATTTCATCTCCTCCTATTGATATCACATCACCTATTGCACTTGATTATGTGGATATTGGAACAATTTTTCCTTCTTGTGATTCAATGCAGTAGGATATTCCTTGTCTTCCAACTTCAGTTCCTTGGGATGACTACTTGATAGACATAAAAAGTTTGTTTGTGGAGTCCTACATTGCAGATTTGGGAGACATCATTGATGACATTCATCTTCTCTTTGATGAGCTTCTTCAATTTTTGTGAGGGAACACTCTGACCCTCTTGTTCATTCTCTATATGATCATTCTTTCGAGGTTGACATGATTGTGGATTCTTATTTACAACACTTGGAGGAGGTCTCTTTATCATTAGAGGAGACATGTGAGTCTTTGGATCATGTTCTACATTCATCTCCACTAGATCTTGGATTGCCTTTTTCAGTAGTGTGGATTAGTACACTTGATTTGGAGGAGGTACCTTTCAACATCGACATGGGGACATTTGAATAGATTTCAGAGACTCCATACATCTTGAGTTTTTTTCCTACATCTTCCCTTCATGACTGGGGAGAATTCATGGATACACCTTTGGTTTTGTTTATTCCCAAGGGGAGGAACGTTGTTCGACAATCGTGGAGCAGTTTCTTTATTCCATTTTGAGCTTCTACCATTGGTGTAGATTCTACATTAAGGGGGGGCTGCTTGGTCTCTCTTCTTCTCTCTTATGGGGGGACTTTTTCCTCACATGGGGTTTTGTCCTTCACATACTTCTTTGAGAGTTCTTTTGTATAGTTTTCATCTCGATTTTGGGGGGGATCTTTTTCCTATGTGGTTTTCTCCCTTTCTCCATTTGTGAGAGATTACATTGCTTTGCTTGCATTTGCATTTGTACATGGGCACCTAACATGGCCTAGTAGCCGGGACCCATCTTGCATTGTTAGCTTGAGTATACATTCCCCTAAGTTGCACTTAAGGGGGGATGTTGGTGTAAATTATGTCTCATAATTACACTTTACTTAAGTTGACCTAGGATAATGTATCTCACCGTAGTTTGCATATGAGACACTTAGGGAAGTGTGCACATAGAGATGATGTATGTAGGAGAAATTCTACCTTTTTGGGTCTTATTTTGTTGTTACATTCCACCTTTGGTGGGTGATCCACCTCTTGTGGAATATTTTATTATTTCTCCTACCTACTCCTACATACCCTTACTTCTCATTGAGCCACATGTCATGATTGTGTGCTCACATATCAATATGGCATTGCCTTTATAAGTAGGCTCATTTACATTTTAATGATCCAGTTGATAGTATTTGCATCTTGATTAGAATACAGTTTATTCTTATCAAATATTCTCTCTCTCTCTCTCTCTCTCTCTCTCTCTCTCATGCTATTCATTGTGTCCTAGATCTTGGCTATAATTGACAAATTATTATAATCTTGAAAGAGAAAAGTGACACCTAGATCTTAGATTTAAAATTTGGCACATTTTTGTGTTAGGATAAAATGGTGTTCTATATGATTTGCTTAAATTTGGCATGTATGTTGTGCCTAGTCATTGATGTTACAACATGAGCATCCGAGCGTGTTTTACAATCTCTTACAATTCTAAGAGTTGTAAAGTTTAACAATATAATTCTTTTCAAAAAAATAAATCATTCAATGCGTATTTTTTGAAAATCACCATCATATAAGATACTATTAGTTATAAACTAAAACACTATGTTGTACAAAGTACTAGCTAGTTTTACTAGTAAAGGTGAATGCTACAATAAAGGAAAGGAATCCACTAAAGCCTTAGGTTTTTTGAGTATTTTGGGAAGATCATTCCAATGCCTATAGTTATTGTGGGTCTTTTATTGGGCATGCAAGGAGGGAAACCTAAAGGGACATATCATTCCTTGGAATGTTTATAAAACATCAAGCTAATTGAATTCTTTATGTTCAATTTAGAAGTGAGTTATTTGAAATATAAACAAAAGAATGAAGAATGAGCAAGGCATTACATATGATTGCTATGATAATTTATAATATGATCAGGTCCTACATACCAAATTTATTATTGATGAATTCAACTAAGGCATCAAAGTATGCGAGGTAAAAAATGGGTTTGTCGAAGAGGATCTAATGTGAACATCCCAAAGTTAGCAAGATTAATAACAACAATGTCTCATGTTAAACCAATTCTAAATGTCCTAGCATAAACTCTGAAAAATAATATTTATGTAAGAGTAACAAAGTTTGTTTTCATTACTATCTTTTTGTGCCATCTTTTATCTAATGCTTTTTTAGTATTGAAATGCTATAATAACATTTCCTTGGGTGTTTTTGACAAACAATTCATATTTTCTTATGTTAAAAATTAATTTTTCATTCTTGCTTTGACAACTCTTTGGAGAGTAGACTTGTTTCCTTATGAATTGCATTTGCAAAATAGACAATTAAGACATAAGAGAGCAATTTTTTTTTCTTCCTAAGCACAATCATCAATGTACTAATTGCAAATACTAGTGTGTTACATATAGTGGAAATGATAACTCATATAATTACACATGAGCCTATTCCCAAGAGTAGAAACCAGTCCTTGACCTTAATAGAGAAAAATATCATGTATCATGTTTTGCTAACTGTAGACATCTAAAAATGGTCAACGCTTGCGGAGTCATACTTTAACATTTGCACATTGCCTTATTTTAGGGTTCTTGCGTCGCATTAACATTTCTTCTATGTTGTGCACTTGGTCTTTATCATTTGCGAGCATCAAGTCCTTCTTCTGGATTCCTCATTTTTATCGCTTTCGAGTTTGGTCTTGTCGATAACAATCTCCAGTCATGATTTTGGTCAATCCTCAACTTGTCAATCTTGTCATTTTGCGATTGATTCGTCATCGATCGTTGTCCTTTTCAATCATGTCAATTTGGATCAATTAGTCATTGTTCCTCGTCAATTGGCACCTATCAATTTGATCTCTTTGTCAATCTTGGTCAATTTGTCAACCAATCTCAATCGTTTATCAGCATTGGTCCTTTGTCAATCAAAATCATGATCGAACCTACATTAATTTCTTGTTGTCTTGACCTAATTCCTTGTCCTCTTATTTCTAGGGTTTTATGATTTGATCATTAAATCCTTTTCTTCTTCTTGGTGGGTTAAATAAATCTATTTATTTAGTCCTAGGTCTTTTTCATGAATTAATTAATGGATGAAAACCTATTAATTAATTCACCTAATTTCTATTTCATCTTTTTCCTGAATTTTCCAATTTACTAATTTCTCCTAATTCCTAATTTCTATTTCTCCTATTTTCTTCAATTTTTCTAATTTTTCCCCTAATTTTCTCCTATGTTTATGCTTCAATCATGGAGGCTATTTTCTCTCTTCCCTTTTGTCATGGGAATAACATTTTAATCTTGTCATAATTTGTCATAATTTTGTCAATCAATCAATCTTGCATGTCAATCTTGTCATAATTTGTCATAATTTGTCATACTCCTTGCATAACAAATTTTCATTTGTCATAATTTTGCCATTCTTGATTTGAATTTCCTTTCAAATCTCTTCATGCTAATCTTGTCATCTCTCCAATTTGTCTATAAATTGGATGATTTTCTTCAATCAATGGATCTAATCACAGTTTCAGAAGATCAATCACGCTTCTAGTATCCTTATGCTGCCATTTTTCTAGTCATCTCGCTTTCATACTACGCTTTTGCACTTGTAGGTGAGATCCACAAACACACTAATTTGAAGGAGAAAGAAGGACAATGGAGAATTATGGAGGAGATATTCGCGTTTGTAATGGTTTGCATTTGGTTTGATTATCTTGTCTTCATATCTCTATTGAATGTTTTTAGGATTTCTTATCATTGCAATCTAGTTTTTGTGGTTGAGCTAGTTTAATATCTATTTGCTTTGATGAATTCCAAATTCCTATCTACACTAACAATATTTTTAATGCTACACCGCTACAACACCCTTTTGGTGCCTTGATTCTTCATCTCTCTTCATGCCTTTTTACTATTATTGTCTCTAGAATAATGAGATACTTCTAGTTCAGTAAAGCTTAAACAATATTTTTTTTACTAGTTTTACTGATGAATAATGATGAATAGTAAGTACTCAACAGATACTGAGAGTGGGGGGGGGGGGGGGGGGTGAATCAGTATAGACAAAAACTTCCTTAAACCACTTTGACTGCAAAGACTGCACTAACTGGTAAATAGGATCACCGATCTAAAACAAGGCACTACCGGTAAAACACAGTGAGACTGTGAAACACATAAACTAGTAACTATTAGATCTTCTCACAACCTAATCTCTCCTTTCCACTTCACCCATATGCATAAACAAGTAATACATAAGAAATATAAAGACCACTAGATCAACATGCATTACCACTTAATAGAAAACACTAATCATCACATGAAAAAACATCTCACATGACACATTGATTTTTCACGTGGAAACCCAATTGGGAAAAACCACGGTAGGGATGAATACCCACAAGTTGTTCTTTGAACTCTTCTGAAGTTTGCTCTGTTAGGAGCCTAGTCCGGTTAAGGACTTTACAATAGGTTCTACTAGGAACTGATCTTGCTAGGGATCACTCGATTAAGGGATGGCTAAATACCCGGTTAAAGGTTAGAACCCTGCTAAAGGTTACCTCACAAGAGGATTTGAAGAACTCAATGAATTTGAGTCACCTTGTTAAAAGATTTACAGAAAGCCTGTTAAAGCTACCCAGTTAAGGGATTTTCCAACTACTGAAATGGTTAGAAGTCAACAGGCAATATATTGATCTGATAATAGCACTCAATGCCAAGACAGATCCATTTTAGTTCCTTTACTTCTGCAATCATACTCTGCAGGTATCAACACACTTCTCTGATCTAGCAAGAATCAAGTATCTCTTCACTTGGATACACACATAACATTTGCCAACAACTTCACAATGCAAATCATCATCGACCTTATAGGAAACAGATAGGTCGGTGGCATAAACCCTAAACCCTAAACATTTAGGTTATCAATATAGTCGGTCCAATCCTAACCGTTCAATCACATTGCATAGTGTAAAACGATCTTGAACAAATCTCAAGACGTTCTCCATCGTTCGTTCTTTGCCACTTCTGGAAGCTGATAACCCATAACGCACTCTCCACCATTTACTGAGACTTCGCACATTCCCGAGGTAGATAGGATCAATCTTCTTCATGCAAGATCCTCAAGGAAATCGTTCACGCACACAAGGTTGACGTGGCAACACGGTTTGATCTTCATTTCAATGCTAACCCATCACAAGATATCGTCGGTTGAATCACAAAGACTTGGAATGCATCAACCAAAAACCCCGATACAAACTTTCTATATACCGCTTCACTTGTACCATCATACCGGTTTACTTGTACCATCGTATCGGTTCACTTTCCAGGTTGCTTACTTCAATATACTGGTTCATACTTCAGCATATTGACATCAATGACAACATACAATATCATCATGTCATCACACTTCTGCACATATGCCAACAATCTCCCCCTTTGACATTGATGGCAATATACAAAGATATCTCTCCGCTTCACATCTTCTCCCCAATACTGCAGATATCTTCTCCGCTTCACATCTTCTCCCCCTTTGACAACAATGCCAAAGTGGAGGCACAAACATCCATGTTCCACTATGCTGCTCCCCCTGAGGAGTAGCATCCTTCAACACATCAATCCTGAAAATATTTGACACTGCAATACCTGACTGATGTGGAGCACATACCTTTAGTTCACCTCTTGAAGGGGCATCACCCCTAATTCACCTCTTAAATAGGTAAATGTAGCCTTCGGTAGAGGCTTGGTGAATATGTCTGCTAACTGCTCCTCAATGGAAACATGTTCCAATACAACCTCTTTGTTCAGAACTTTTTCCCTCAAGAAATGATACTTCAACTCGAAGTGCTTGGTTCTAGCATGCAATATCAGATTCTTGGAAATATTAATTGCACTTTTGTTATCACAAAATATGCTCACCGGTTCAAATACAGGGACTTTGAAACCACTTAGTACATGCTTCATCCAAATTGTCTGAGTGCAGTTCATAAATGTTGCTACATATTCTGCTTCTGCTGTAGACTGAGAGATACAACTTCGCTTCTTACTCATCCATGAGACTAGTCTACCACCAAGAAAGAATGCACCACTGGTTGTGCTCTTCCGGTCGTCCGCATTACCAGCTCAATCGACATCTGTAAATACTTTGAGGTTGAAATCATTAATGTATGGATACTACAATCCATAGTCTACAGTTCCCTTCAGATATCTAAGAATCCGCTTGACTACTACCAAGTGGGATTCTCTTGGACTTTTCTGGAAACGTGCAGCAATGCCCACTACATGTGCAATGTCCGGTCTGCTGTGTACTACATAGTGCAACTTACCAATCATTGATCGGTATTCCTTCTCATTCACCAACGCTGAGTCTTCTTCTATTGACAATTTACAACCGGTCACCATCGGTGTACCAATCAGTTTGCTATCTTCCATGCCAAAGGTCTTCAACACCTCTTTGACATACTTGGATTGAGTGATAAAGATACCGTCTTTCATTTGTTGTATTTGTAGTCCAATGAAGAACTTAATCTCTCCGATTAGTGACATCTCAAATTCCTTCTTCATCTCATCTGCAAAATCATGACTCATCTTGTCATCTCTACCAAAAATTATGTCATCAACAAATACTTCACAGATAAGAATCTGATCTCCTTTTAACTTCAGATAGATATTGCTATCTTCACTTGTTCTTTCAAATCCAATCTTCACAAGATGGGAGTGTAAACGTTCATACCATGCTCTAGGTGCCTGCTTCAATCCATACAAGGCTTTATGTAGCCTACACACCATATCACTGTCTTCTGATAGGGAAAACCCATCTGGTTGCTCTATATACACTTCCTCTTCAAATATTCCATTCAGGAATGCAGATTTTACATCCATCTGATACACTTTGAATCCCTTGAAGGCTGCATATGCAAGAAGCATTCGAACTCCTTCCAATCTAGCTACTGGAGCAAAGGTTTTTCCATAGTCTTCTCCTTCTTCTTGAGCATATCCCTTACATACCAGTCTGGCTTTGTTTCTTACCACTGTGCCATCTTCATTCAGCTTGTTTCTGAAAACCCATTTAGTGCCAATTACATTTTTATGCTCAGGTCTGGGTACCAAAGACCATGTACCATTCTTTTCTATCTGGTCAAGTTTATCTTCCATAGCCTTGATCCAGTCTTCATCTTTATGTGCCTCTTTAAATGTTTTAGGCTCAAATTCAGAGATCATGCAAGAGTTTTCTTTGACCTTTCTTCTTGTAAGAATTCCTGCATCCTTATCTCCTATGATCTGCTTTGGATCATGATTCAACTTTACATACCTAGGAATGATCTTAACTGTTTCCTCTTGCTACTTACTATAATATAGGTGGTTACGCTGAGGGGGCCCTCCTTATAATATAGATAGATAGATAGATAGATGGATAGATATAAGCCGTTGGCTGATTCGTGTATCGGTAGTTTACCCACTCACAATATTAATTCCTTCATGTTGCTTGCCTGTGATCAGGATGCTCCACTACTATCGTACACAGTCCGCCCGAGATTGAATTCCATCCATGTTCCATGGAGGGAGTAAACAACATCCACCGAGGCCCCTACAATCAATATATTTGAGGGGGAACGGGGAACCACCCTAGAGTCCCTTCCGTCCAGGGGCGCCATTTCGAATAATGTTCCTCGTCATATAATTGGCTTTAGTAGGGCGGACTACTAGCTCCCATGCTGAACAAGACTGACACTACGCATAGATCATGACCCCGGTACGACAAGTTCTCTACCATACTATCTCCCCAACTATCTATAGTAGGGCTCAGTCGCATCTCTACCCCGTTTCTAGGGCTAATAGTAGTAGTAGTAGTTGAACTGGATATGCGCCCGAAGGAGGATATGAATCTAGGCGGGGAAATGGTACCACCCCAGTGGAACTAAACGTAGAAGCACTCGGAAGCACAACGCTCACAAGACAATCGATCAAAATAGCACGACGCTAGGTGCCGTATATAGAATCAATCATGGGCAAAAGAGTGGCGCCCCGAACGTGTAAAGCCCAATGAATGCCCCAGCCGCTTATCCATTACTCCTTCACGCTTGCTACGACCTTCCCTATATCCTAATATATACTACTTCCCTTATCTAGGGTGGATTTGGTGCTGTTAGTGATGCTGATAGTTAAGAAACTGGATCAACGGGTCATGGATCCACGAATTAATGCCTTCGCTGGTGATGGGTAAACTGATTACGATTCAACCCCAGCTACTCACTTTGTTACTATAAATTGGTATGTAATTGGATATGAAATTACAGGTGCTGCTAGAAAAAAAAGAGAAGCTGGTACTTCGAATAGAGCGGGAGGATTGGACATTTCTCAGTTGTTGGATCAAAACCCTATAGGATTAGAACGGGAGATGGGATAGGGACCGGACTCTGCAGCGCGGTGTATGCCATGGTATTCGACAACGAGCCCTATATAGGTCAGCATCCGTGATATGCCGAAAGAATAGCATTTACCAGGTCAGATTCATTGCTTCAGATCAGACTCATTGCTTCGCCTCCGCTCAGAATCTGAACGTTCGGGCCCTGAACTCTCCATCTCTCAGATTGATGTCATTGGCGAGCCCCCCCTATCTATCTATGGGGATTGAACACATTCAAGTAAAGTAGTCCTCACGTTCTGCAGGTTCTCCCATTCACCAAATTCATTATAAAGGGCTAAAAAACCAGTCGATGCTGCAACACAACGCTCATGAATAGAAAGCAACCCTCTATCTGAACGTTCGACACTCCTCCCTATACGTGATACGACCGCCCTGAACTATCTATCTGGGTGTAGTATAACATCACAAACTACTATCTGGTTGTATCATGTAGATAATAGATCGGATCAGATAGAGGCGACCCTATCTATCAACGGACCTCGGGGGGGATTATGTGAAGTTCAGAGGGGGTCGAGAGCCTGCATAACTACTATAGATCTAGATCTATCCCCAGATGAGCTGAGGATGATGAATGACCCCGGCTAGAGGGCCCTCTGAACTGGGGCCGAGGGCGGCTATCTGAATGTCCAGACTGAACCAACCCCATCATTTACTCTGCCCATCTCTCTATCTCTCTGCCCATCTCTCCGCCCATCTCATAACCACACCACATACTAGTCAGTCTTCGTTCGACCGATACTATATATATATAGACTTCATAAGTCGTATCACGTATATAATATGATATACCGACTGATGGTGGTGCTCGAATCGACCCCCTCTATCTATATTATCTAAGCAGGGGCTCAAATTAGGCCCTCCCACCCGACTACATACAGATATTTGGCACAACTATGCCCCCCACCCGCCAAAAAAAGAATAGTGGAGATACCTCCAATATCGAGGGGTTATTAGAGTCTTTCTAAGAATTTCACTTAGCATTACACTCAATTGCATTATGATACTTCTGATATTTACCTTTGACTCCCATGAAGGGATAAATCACTTGGAATCAAATACTCCAGTAAACTTAAAGACAATGTATATAAGAAACGTCAAAAGAAAAGATGTCTCACTGCAATTGGGGCAATCAAATTCCAAAAAGTTTAGAACTTGATCTAATGGGAAATGTGATGGAAAGAGAGAAGATTCATGCACCGTCTATACTTAATTTTAAAAAAATTCTTATTGCATGCTAGCTAGCCAACTACGAGATGCCACATAGCTTGCCTCTTTCCCGCTATATTAAAAAATGAACTCAGTAGGATAACAAGAGTGTAAAGGCTTTTTAAACCACACTCCAAAGGCTATAAGACTATTTTAAGGGTAACTTTTGACTAGGGAAAGGACCGAGGCCTAAGATCAACTAAAAGTGATGGCACTTTTTACCTATGCATAGTCTCATTAGAGTCTATGAGACCACATTTCTTTGAGGGATTCTATCAAATAGTTTAGGTCTTCTAAATTATGCTTGTATGCCTACCAATGTAATGGTAGTTATAATAATATCTAACAAAATTTATTATTTCTTTATGTTTTGATATCTTATTTTGAATTTTGAATTGTTTTTAAAATGTCAAAATTTTCAGTAAATCTTTATTTAATAGATATTCATATCATATTTCATATTTTATTTCAAATTTCTCATTCAAGATTAGATGATAAATATAAACTTTATCAGATTGAAGACATATTTGTTATACTAAAATATATATTATACATTCTCCTTACTACACAAGTCTACCCTACATAACTTCACAATAGATAGATAGATCTTTTAACATCCATGAGATTAAAAATATTATATGAAACATCCAACTTTATCATATCGATCTTCTTACATTTCAGTCCGTGTTCTCACTCACATATAGTTTGATAGTTTCACGAAATAAGCATCTATGTACGCAAAAATCAGCTAGGCAAGTAAAGAAGTGGTGGACCTTGTTAACATTGATAGTGTAGGGATAGGTGGTAGCACATTGTAGAGGTGGTTAATGATAGACTGCTCGCAAGTAAGGGGTGGTCGTGGTGAACAATAGCTCTTCCCTACAATTAAAAATGCAATATGATTGGGGCTTGCATGCTAGATATATTGTCGACCAATTCACCTTAGCCATTAAAGTGTGAAAGGGAGAAATATAGGCTTGCCAAAGAGGATTTAATTTGAACATCAGCTAGTTTGCAAAAAATATATCTTGGTAATCCAACTTTAAACATCATAGCATAACTTTGAACAATGACTTATATGTAAGCTTAACTTGTTTTCATTACTATATTTTTGTGTTATCTTTTATTCTAAGTAATAAAATCTTTTACAACATTTTTCTAAGTGTTTTTGATACATTATTAATATTTTTTTATGTTAAATATGAATTTTCATTTTCGTTTTTGACAACTTTCTAGAGGGAGATTTATTTCCTTGCACATTACATTGGTACAAATTAGATAACTAAAGTATAAGTGAGTAAAAAAATTGCTAGCTAAGAACAATCATCAATGTTTTAGTGACAAATAATAATGTGTTACATGTCATTTTTAATGGGAATGATATTTCATGTGGTTGCACACAAGTCTATTCCAAAGAGTAAGAATGAAACCCTAATATATATCATGTTTTGCTAATACACCAACATAATGCCCTTCTAGTGTCTCGACCCTTCATCTCCCTTCATGCCTTTTGACATTATAGTTCTTAAAATAATTAGATACTTCTAGGTTGGTATTTAAACTTTTAAAAATTATTTTTTAATAGTCTTAAAATGTGAATAGTAGAAGAATTGATATACTCCATAAATACCTTCAAACATCTCTCGTCAAAACCTTCTCAATAAATAATGTTCTTAAGATTATCTGACATGCCTAGAGGTAAAGCTTTAACATCCCACAAATTGTTTTCTATTACTAATGACATTTTGAATTTTCAAAAACCTTGAATAACAAACAATGTGCCAATTGTTTGCTTTTAAGTCTTCTAGTAGCTCCTCTTGCAATAGGGCATCCCATTTACAAGACATGTAGAACAAGTATTCTAAATAGATTTTTATTTATTTTTGGTTGATGTTGTTCTATTAAAGATAATACATAATCAAAATAGTTTTGTCTCGTATAAAATTTTCCCCAACCTTGTAACACCTAGAACCTGGCAAATTATAAAGCTTCAAGAGAAATGTGTGTTGTTGGTCCATTTATTAGATGGAAAAATAAACTTCTATTAGGCCAATTATAAAGCTTCAAGAGAAATGTGTGTGTTGCTGGTCCATTTATTCAAGAGAAATGTGTTTTGACAACTCTATTAGGCCAAATCATTGTTAAATAAACTTCTTATGCAAAATAAGTTGTATTCGATTAAGTTGAGTGATGGTAATTATTTATGAACACCTAAACACATTCGACCTTATGGCTATCTAATTGACATACATCAATGTAGTTGGACTCCTTTCCAAGGGCTACAAGCTTAGGCATGAAGCATTTGCATTGAATAAAAAAGTAATATCATTGAATTTATATTGAAACATGCGAAGGCATGGTTGTCAATTATAAAATTATATGATATAATGCCTTAAAAGATGTTACCTCATGGAATGCAACGATTTTTTTTATTTTTATTTTTTAATTTTCCTTTTCTTAACAAAAATGTTTGAATCTCATTTTTTGATTAGCATGTAGAAAACTCTCTTGAAGAATATTTATTTTTTGATGTTCAAAAAATGAAAAAAAAAATCTAATAGGAGTCAGGTTAGGGTAAAACTTTACATTATTTTCTAAATATCTATATTGTATTGGAAGCCACAATAACCAGCTAGTAATTTTTATTACCTCTAGGCCATTAGTCTGCTATAAATTGTATGTCCATAGGTATGCTTGGATTTGTATGTGAGTATTAGTTAAAATGTTACATATACATGAGAATGTTGTCATAGAAAGAATCTAAATGTCATGTTTCATCATGACACAAATGTAGTTTATGTGTACATCATGATAGGTCGACAATATAATAACAACATGTAGCTATGGCAACTAACCCATGGAATAATGACACGTGACTATAAAATATACAACATATGATATTAAACACTTAGAATAATAAAAAAGTTAACATTTGGACATATTTCTTACAAATGATCTAGATCAACATAGTGTTTAATGGCTGATTTGAAAATGATCCCCATATGTTTAGCCATGTTTACCCCTCTTGGTAATTTACCCATAAAAAACATCTATAAGAGCTCATAGATGTTCAAAATAAGGAGGTTAAACTAACAAATTTAAGGTGAAGCCCGTAATGGACATTTATAACACAAGTTGATTATATAGTTAAAGGTCCACTAGAATATAATAGATTTTAATGCTCACCCTATTAATATTCCACGTACGAATGGAGGGATGTAACGATATGAACACTAGACCCTCACTTTGAAGATGTGACTAAATTTGTGTGTTGGCCATCAAGAGCATGTTTTTACTTCTTTCATTCCTTTAAGCAAGAGCATGCCAACTTTTAGTTGAAATATATTGAATGAATAGATTTTAAAAACCTGGTTACTAAAAGCACATAGAATTGTACAAGGGCATTTGGTTTAATGACAAGGTTTATGTTATAGGCACCTAGATGGTGCTGAGGTCAAATCTTCTACAATACAAAAGAAAAAACATCGAATAGGTAGTTTCAATCAATAGAGATCAAATAGTGGAGGGCTAATGGCTAATTTTAAAGGTGTGCAGTCACGATTTTGTTGTTGTATGCTAGCCAACTACAACATGCCACATGTTGACACCTTCCTACTATATTGAAAAATGAATTCTTCACATGATAATAAGTGCAAAGGCTTTTACCAATGATATCAAGTACCTTGGAGGGTATTAGAGTATTTTAGAGGCAATTTTTGACTAGGGAAAGGACCATGCACCTTAAATCTCAAAAAAAAGTTATGGCTTATGAGTAAATTGAGACTTTTAACCTATGTACACAATCATTATAGTCCATGAAATAGTTTGGGTACCTTGTGTATGCTACCAAAATTTACATATATGTCTATTAAAATAGTTGTAATTACATTAAACAATTTTCTTCCTTATGTTCAAGTATATAATATGTCTTAGATAAATTATGTATTATTTTATGGTCTTTAATTTAATTACGCTTATAAATTTTTATATTCTTTTCTCTTTTATGATAATAGAAGTTAGTGCATTTTAAAGTTGAAATTATAAGAAAATGATTTTTCTCCTTTCTCACAAGAGAGACATATGTAGTATATTGGCTGATCAAGATCGTAATGAATGATAAACTCTGAATTATAAATGTTGTGGATGTTAGTTGAATGCTTTTTCAAGTACGAGGCTTTGGTATCTATGGATTGGTAGAGCCCATGTTAATATTTTGAGTGATATTTGACATTAAGTACAATGAGTAACAAGAACAATTGGTAAAGGCTTACCTAGTTAATACAATTTGACTATTTTCATTGCACAAGACCATTTTAAAAAAAATTCAAGAAATTTTGATGTGATCATCTAGTTTAGCTACCCTACTTTGTTCTTCACTCTAAACATACAATATATACAAAAAAAAGACCATAATTACATATTATTATTTCCAAAAAATTCAAATATAACATATATGTTAAATTATTTTTTAATTACTATGACTCTTTTTTTTCCATAAAAGGAGACTTGTACATCTTTCATATCAATATTGTTTTGTCTTGTTGGGGTCCTAAATGTGCTTTGATCTATTTTTCGCACTATGAATGCACAAGTATTTTCTAGATCATAAAAATATGATTGTTTTTTCCTTTTTAGTATGTAAAAAGTTTTGATGATGCTCAACCTACACACAACATTAACCTCAGCTAGAGGTTGTTGCTCGAATCATCAAAATCTAGATAATTTTGGCTTCAACTTCTATGGAGGATTATAAACTTAACCACACTCTTAATGTGGAGGCAGCTTAGACCACAATGCATGGCAGCTAATTCCATCAGGTGGCTTAAGAAATGGGCCATAACAGTGTGGAGGCAGCTTAGACCACAATGCATGGCAGCTAATTCCATTAGGTGGCTTAAGAAATGGGCCACCAGCTTAAGATGGGACACTATGGCTACGTAAACAACTAGCAGTTGACGTTTTGTTTATAAGTAATGGCGATAACTACCGCTAGTGGTTAAGGCTAGAGGCTAGGTCATGGCTAACAACAAACAGAGGAGGCGAGTGGTGGCGGTCAATGATAGACTGCTATCAGGTAAGTGATGATCGTGGAGAACAGTAGCTCTTCCCTCTGGCGGTTAACAAAGATTAGTTGCAGAAGTTTAGCTGTAGCAATGCAGTTAAGGAACAACTAGGGTTAGAGATTGGGGGAGGTCGATGGAATTTGCAGTTCCTGTGAGAATTTATTTGGAAGATGGGTGGTAGAGTATGAAAGATAAGATTTTTTTTGTGATCAAGGAGAAGATGAAGGGTGTTGGTTTAGATTTTTGGAGGTAAAAAGATGAGATCAAATCAGCTAAATGTAGAAACATCCCTTTCGCTTCAAAAAATTAAATGATCTACACTTGCTAATTGCTAATCTTATGGGAGGTAAAAACATTGAGTTAGTCATTGATTTTTGAAAATGGTGGAGGGAATCATTGATTTTTGGAAATGGTGGAGGAAAACTAATTATATTAAATAATCAAATTAAATTAGATGTAACATTGCATAAGATTAATTAAATAATGTTTATTTAATCAATTAGTCATGAATCATATTATTTAAATAATATAATTATTTAATTGATTATTAATGAATTAAATTAATTAAATAATTTGATTAGCAAGTTAACTAGTAATAGATTGGATTGATCAAATAGTATATATATTTAATGATGTTAGGATGATTTGAGGTGTTTGCAACAAATACACATGACCTTACAATAGGAAACACTTTTCTAAGCACATAAATGATTTTTCATTACGTAACAACTTCCTAGCTCTACTCAAATTGATAGGTGGAAACTCATATTTTTCAATCCTTGTTAGCATCCTCACAACTTGTCTAAAAATGGTCCGAGCATTACAATAATGTCTGAACTTCAATCAAAGGATAACAAAAAAGTGATTTTTATTAGGTATTATAGTTGTAAGTGTGTTTGTAGACATATATGCAAAATTCAAAAGCCTAGATAATGCATGTGAGAATTCTAAAATGATGCCTCATGAAAATGGGCTAAGGCATTACACCTAACTTGAGCACAACAGAAAGGGATATGTTTTTTATTAGGGGAAAACAGGTTTTGAAGGGTCCCTGAAACCCTTTACATCATAGATTCAAAAGATAGTCATTAGAGTCCACCAGAAAAACAAAAGACAACAACCATAGAAAGGACAGCTGGCCAAAAACAAAAAGCCAACAACATAAAAGACACAACACAAAGAAACTAAACACCAGACAACAGAAAAAGCAAAGAAGAACAACTAAGCCTAGGTGAAGTTCTTTAGTAATTCGACAGCTTCCAGCTCCAAATTGCTCCATTGTTACAAAAATCCTCTTGATATCTTCAGTGTCCCTGTTTTGGTTTTGCTTCTTCCCGGTACTTGCTCTTGTTCTTTTTCCGGGACCAACTTCCTTATCTTTAGGGGTTCCATCCTTCTCCTTAGTAGTGTCCCCAAGGGCCTTATCCCCCTGGACTTGTTCGAGTTTGCTAATAAGGACCTTGATACTATTAGAAGCATCCTTTAAAATCTTGTAACTCTACTCCCCAATCTTTTTGAGGGTCTTCTCAATCCCTTCCATCTTCTTTTCAATTGCCCATGCTCTATCTTCCAGGGTTTTAAAGCTATTGCGTTGGGCATTTATAATCTCCTCTGCATTGCTGATAGCTTTAGTCAACTCACTTAAGCAGTTAGGTAGAGAGCTGAATTTGCTGAAGCCAATAGCTCACTTAAGCCGTCAGGGATATGTTGGTGTTTGATAGAATGCCTCGAATAAATGTAGTCTCATGGATTGCGATGATTGCAAGATATGCACAAAATTGATTTATTGAAGAGGCTTTATAAACTTTCAAGAAAATGCAATTAGTAAGTGTAAATCAAAATCCCATAAGCTTTGCAAGATGTTATAGTTGTAAGTGCTAAGCATAATTACTCGATAATTTTTGTATACTTGATATGTATAGTAGTTGTGAGTGTCACTTATGATCACCAAAATCTTCACAAAAACTTATTCACAAAATTCAATAACAAAAAAATTTATTTAGAAATTCTATCTTTAATGATTCAAATCATGATTAATTTTCTTAGTAGTCTATTATGTAGACGAGATTTGAATTTCCTTATAGTTTCTTCCAACTATCACTAAAGTGGCTCAAATTTTGAAACATGGAAGGTGCACATTCATTTCCTAAAGGTTACAATGCATGAACATCATCTAGTATAATATATTTGAACAAAAAGTTGATTGACTTTAGGTAATTCTTAATTATACATGTACACACATATATGTAAATTGTCTTTCATGGTACTTGCAAATTACAATAATTAATAATCACATGTATTTAGATGATTACCATCTTATTTTTCAAACTAATTTAACAAACTATTTTATAAGCAATGAAAAAGGTGATTAATAGGCACCAAATATCATATAACATGATTTAATTGTCTAGATTGTAATTGTGATGCAACACTTGTTTTGAATAAGATTTATAAGAAGCAAATTACAAATCTTTGGGAGTAGTGTGCATTGTTGATCCATATATTTAGTAGAAGGATTTGATAACACTTTTTAATTCTCATGTCAACAACATGGTTATTAAAGCTTTAAGGCTCAAATGAATGTATCTACTAATTGAGTTCGCAAGGGAATTATAACAATTAATTTTTTCTTATCATCAATTGGTAAAACTATTTCATGAGTGAAATACTAAAGACTTCTTTTTGAACTATTCATTAGAACCTCTTTATCCACCACTCAATGCAAATGCACCACATTCCCTTGTGGTAGGGTTGACACTAAGATTGGAAAAGGTAATTAATGGGCACTAAGCTTCAATAACACTGTGCATTGTTGATCTCTTTGTTTAGCACAAGGTTTTGTTTCCACTTTATAATTCCCATGTTGATAACAAGATTCTAAAGTTCTATACTTGAGGGAGCCACCATTGACTAAAATATCATAGGAAATGTGACTTTATGTAATTATTTTAAACATTTATGTACACACAAATTTATGTAATTTCTCTATCATGGAAAGGTAAATATAAGAACTAAGTATCTATCTTTAATTGATTAATATTCCCTTTCTTTAACAATATTTAATAAATTATTATGTTGGTAAGATACTAAACTCTCTTATTTTGAATTACTCGTTGGGGCCTCTTTTAGTTGTTTATGATAGTAAGAACCTCACATGCTTGTTTCATAATTAACAAATCCCCATAAAGAACACAAATAAGCACAAGTTTATTTTAAAAAGATTTTTATTCTAAATTTCAAATATGATATATCAGTAATTATCAAATCCATTATGAAGGAACTTGGATTATGGTAGTGCAAAAAAATATGTAAACATGCCTCCTGAAAGAGATGAAAAAGTAGTTGGGACTTCAATAATAAATTTTAATTCAATCCTAATTAGTAAAAGTAACATCACATTTTATGTGGATTATATGTCAAATGTATAAACTATTAAACATGGGTTCAAATTAAGACTAGGTTTTGATCTATTGTGAATATTACAGTACTAAGTAGTAATATTGTTAGCCTATTTATTATTTTAGGCTTAAATAGACACTAACAAGGTCCAAGGTCAAGTATTAAGTTCCAAAACTTTCAAAAGTCTCTCAAAGGTAAAAAAAATAATAAGTATTGTGTGTTCATGTCTCAAGGTTAAGATTTATTCATTTTACTTTCTGAAAAAGAGTTTAACTTTAATAAGTTTTAAAAGTACCATGAATTTTCAAAAAGGTAATATTGTTTTACTAAATCCATGTTGATGAGGTTTTTGGGAGGTTTTGCCTTTGGAAATGTATAGTTTTTAAGAGGGAGAAAGCATAAAGCTATGTCGCACTTGAGTCCAACCAAATAGTTCTAGCTGTAAAGGTTTCGGTCGAAACAGGTTTGGCCAAAACTATTTGGCGGCCATGTGACACTCAATGCCGCACGCGTGGCGCCTAATGGCACATAAGTTTTGACTGAAACGATTTCAAATGGATATGAATCATGTATAACTATTCACAACATATTTCAAATGGTTGCAACCAAACCTGGTTTGGTTGAACCTATCTATGTGTCATGTGATGTGGCAGCCAAATCACCATTTTCTTTGCAATTCTAAAACTTTCCACTTTTGCTGTATCTTTCTTCAAGCAAAATATTTTTTTACAAAAATCAAAAAATACCCTTTTGTAGAGCTCAAAGTTAGGAATTTGGACACATACTTTTTTTAATTTTTTGATTAACTTTAATATGTTTTATTTTTTAAATATTGCAAGTAGGTGTTTTAAGTTCGAGAAGAGGCTGATTTGAAATTTAAAAAAATAATTAAATGATATTAAATTTTTTACAAAATATATCTTTCACTAGATGAGGGAATCTTCTCTAAAAGGGTATAGTTTTTTTTTGATAATGATAAATTTAATAGACAAAAGGTGACGCCAAATGAAAACTAGATCAAATTCAACTATGTTGGACTTTAAAATGTTATTACAAGAAAAATATACATTAGATTTTTTAAATTTTTTTTAAACACTGCATATATATGTCATCTATTTGGAAAATTAAAATTAGGAAAAAATAAGTAAATATTTTCATTTTTTTTGGTGACACTCACTAGAACCCCTGATTTTCAACATTTTTCAGTAATAAACAATCTATCTTTGAATACATAAAAAATATCATTTTTTAAATAATTTTAAAATTAATAGACATAAACTTCATTATCATTTCTACATTTCATCAGCTTATGTGCTTTTTAAATTCAATTTAGAAATTTCACTTTTATGCGGTGGAAGTTAAATAGTTTTAGTTGTGTTGGCCACTTCCTTTATAAAAGTGTGACACAACTTTATGCTTTTACCCAAGAGAATAAGTTAGTCTATTAGGGTCTGATCACATTTTGGACTCGCTTCTTAATAGTTTGTAAGCTATCATGGTAGACAATATTGTCAACTACTTTAATGGAGGGCTACAAGTACGGATTGCATTGTCTTTTAATGACCCCGTCTTTAGTTAAAGAGGAGGAATACATGCCATGTATATAGTTATTATTTTTTTCCTCTTTCAATACCTTGAAGAGCTATGACAATGTAGTTTCTTATATGGACACATCCATGATGAAGATAAAATGTGTAAAAATGGTTGAAGGAGTCTCGAGGATTGTTATTTCTAGCCTACACAAAGATGTACATATGGAGTTTCAAGATTAGAGAGTAGATTTTTTTCTCTTTGGGTTCTTTCCATTATCATGAATTGTTCATACTCATCACTATAGAATGCATTTAAATGTGTTTTTCTATTGTATTTTATTGGGAAATGCATTTATGATAGTTTGCATGAGATTATCATACTAAGAAGACAATATATATACTCTATGATAGTTAGTTTAAGGTTTGATCAAAATAAGAGACAAAGATGGTGATAGAGCATTATTTTCTATTGGTACCCCACTATCAAATATCAAAAGACAAAATGTTGCATTGATTATTGTAGTCACACAAATCTGTCCAGCTTAATTAAATGAATATTTGCTATTTATTTGATTAAAAATACACTAGCCATGAGTTAATTAAATTAACATTTAATTAATTCATCTTCAAAACATTCTTCTATTAATTAAATAAATTATTCAATTTATTTTAATTAATTCATTAAACCAAGTTCACAAATCAATTAAATGAATAAAATCTATTTATTTAATTAAATCCCCCTATTCCTCTTTTAAATAAATTAAATTAAACATTTATTTAAATCATTATCCCCCCCCACTTGCATTCTCCTAAAAATGCAACTTGCACATATTTATTGAAATAAATTAATTATTTTAAATAAAAAATCCTATTTTCCCTCACCCACCAAACCCACTTGCAATTCTAATCTCCTTCTAGATTCTTCTAAACCCTTCCTAATTAGCCTAATCCATCCCCTAATTATTTTCACATTCCTAAGCAACATGGAGTCACTTCTCAAAGACTTCAAAGTCTTTGAAAAGCATTTAATGCTTTGTGTGTTCAACAATTTAACCTCCAAAGTCTTCCAAAACCACTAATGGCTCTTACATGACCATTAATGGCTCTTACATAACCATTTATGGTTAATTCAACTTGTCTCCTCAAGCATTTATTGCTTTGACCATGTTTATCCCTTTTGCCTTTGCACAAGAGTTTATCCATTGGATAAAAGCTTTATTCTTTGAATAAAGAGTTTATTCATTCAACTAACCTTGACCTTAACTCCCAAGGTCATGTCAAGCATTTAATGCTTATTCCCTCTCCTCTCAACCTATCTCACATTGACACATGTCATCCTGGGATTGGGTTGAAATCCCTCACATGGATTTGAAATCATTCAATCCTGACCCTTGTTGAGATTGCTCAATCTCAACCATCCATTGCTCCATTTTTCCTATAAATAGAGCCCATTTCTTCATAATCCAGATCCTGAAAACTTGTATGCATTTAAGTTATAGTGAATTGTAGAGAGCATTTAACATAAACCACTAATATCTTGTCATCTTGGATAAAATAAATCATTTTAGCATCAATAGCATTTAGTATTAACTTTTTAATTCACATTTAGAGCAAAATACTTCAATTTCAATCCTCCATAAGCATCCATAGTGCAAAAAGCTACTGAGAGCTACACTATTTTGGAACTTGGAGAGGAGAGGAACAAAGGAGAAGAAATCAAGAGCATGTTAGGAGGCATTTGGAGATGCCTCATCATATTTATCTTCTTAGTTAGATATTTTGTCATGCTTTTGATATCTCTTTTGATATGCCTGTTTAGATTAGTCTTTGATTGATTAACACTAATGGTTTCTTGTGTGTTGTGTGTTATTTATCATTGACTAACCTTTTCCTTTTTTGCAGAGCATCATTTGGTGAACCCGACGTGAATCCAAACACCCAAAAAATCATTTATTTTTGACCAATAACATGTTTGAATGTTGAAATTGTCACACAGGTTGCGCTTTAGCGCTATTGATCACGTTATAGCACTATTGAAACTTGTTGTTCTAGCACTATTGTTCTTAAAATAGCGCTATTGACATTGTTTGAGTGCTTTTGACCTTGTTTTGGCGCTATTAATCCTGTTTGAGCGCTTTTGCCTTCCCTATCTTTTTCTTTTTTTAGCGTGTTTGTGTTAAATAGCACTTCTGTTTAAACACAGACTAGCGCTATTGTAACAGAACATTGTAAAAAAAGACCTTGTAACCGAAAAAGTGAAAATTTTTAGGCTTGTGGAAGCCCCCCTTAGGTATGGATTTTACTAACTGGTTATTGTTTGTGCAGGTTTAAAAACTCACCTCTTTAAAATCAAAAACTTTATTTTGGTGTTTTAAGAATTGAACAAACAAACTTTCCCTTGCTTTCCAGTTAGGATCACTTGTTTTTGGTGCCTTAAAACTGAACAAAACAAAATTTGTTTTCTTGTAAGTTAGGAAACACACTTTATTTGGTGCTTAAAATCAACACTTCAATTTTCTTGCATCAAAACTAAAGAATATACAATCCACACTTCAGTTTTTGGTGCACATAAAATACATAATCAACTTGTTTAAAACCTTTGCAAAGCGATTTTCTTTCATGCATACGTGCTTCAATTTCAGTTGACCAGGATTTTCAAAATTCTAGTTTACTCAAACCTTGGCATTTGAAGTTAAAAAGAACACCATGAATGTTGGAGCAACATCTCCAAATAGTTAGATCACATTGCAATGGCAAGTTAAAAAGAACAAGTGTTTTTCATGCTTGGCACACTTGTGCAAAAATTTGGTCGAGTGGTCCTACTTCTAACACACACTATCCTCTCCCTTGGCTTTCGTGGTCCTAGGTGCAAGAGAAAAGTGTTAGTAACACTCAAAATTTTTATCTTTTTAATGGAGGCCTGCCAAGAGACACATCACTCTTGGGAACGACCTCACGCGGTAAATCCTTCAAGCCACTATAGAAATAAGGTGAGACGAAAGCTGTAGCCTTGGGTATAGTTGTTCCTACAATGTAACTAGCCGAAAGGACAAATGGGCCCCACCACTGGTTACAAGGTTCTTAAGTGAGTCACTGCAGAATGAACTTATGTCCAAAAACATCGAACATGACTAAACACCTTTAAGTAGTAGCCCACCCGTTCTATTGATTGAGGATATTTGTGATATAATTTAGCGCAAGAGCATAGATGGTTTTGCTCCCAAGATACTCACCATACATATTTCCTTGAGTAGAAACATAGCTTTTTGAAAAGTCACTTGTGGCTTGATAAAAGTGATGACTCCCCCATCATAGGGATCATCTATTTGTTATACTCGTGCAAGACTTAGTATATCACATCCTTACCTGCCACGACGAGATTCATAAGGTATGTAGTACCAAAGTCGAAGAAATATCAAGATGTGGGCTAAATTTATCACAACTAGCCATTTGACCTTAGGGATAAAAAGTGTTTGAAGTGTTTTCATTTTAGTCAAAGACCAAGTGCACATTGAGCTGACTTCAAGCTTTGGAAATACACCTTAAAATACATCTAAACGGAAGGGTCATATAAAAGTCCAAAGGATTGGGTTGATCTAGACCCATACTCATTTGTGCCTTTGAGGCAACATTCTTGTGTTTGTGTGCTTTCTTTGTTTTCTTGTCAAAGAAACATCATAAAATCCAAAAATCAAAACAAGTATTCATCCAACCAAACATTTTTCAAAACAACCAAAAATATCAAAAACAAAGAGAAAAGTATCAAACTTTATGACCATTCTTCACATCTTGCGAAAGAAGAAACGTCATCAGAATATCAACTTGAAAAGAAGACCATTGAGCTCAAAGGCTTTACTCAAAAGGAGGAAATTCTTCTATCAAAATAGACAAATCTTTGTCTCCCATAGAGTTTTTTTACATCACATGCGTCTCTACCTTCAAGGCAAAACAAACGAATTTGATTCAGAGTCATTGAACCGCAGAGCTTTTATGCAATTTAGAGCTTTAAGTTATCACAAAAACCAAGGAGGTAAGATTAATCCCAACTTTTTCCCAAACATCTGTATCACATACAACACAGCTTGAGAAATACCACCAACACCCGAAAGGGAAGAGGTAGAGTTTGTTCCATTTGTGACACAAAACTTTTATTAAAGTTAAAAACATTTTCATCCATTATCTCACTCATACATCATCACTTCATCATCAATCCATCTTTCAACTCTCAAAACATTAAGAGGTTCTTGTCCTAAAATTCTCTTTTAGATATTGCTTGAATCAAACACAACCAAATCACTTTTTAGATTGTTTTTGCATCTAGGATAAGCTCATCCTAAGAGACATATCTACGCAGGTTAAAACTAGTGTATGAGTGAATCCTCTCATTCCTAGGTAGTTAAATCTGTAACACATCTCAGATTTCTCTAAACCTTATCACATCAAACCTTATCAAACACAACAAGCACTTCAAGAAAGAATTCTGGTCACATCCACCTTTAAGTGTTAGAGATCCATACGCAAAACACTTCACCAACCATCAATATTTCATTTCATCAAACAAACTCATCATCATTTTCACCCAGCTTCAAAAGCTTGTAAACAAAATGGCCCAAACCCGATCACAGTCAAGGCAATGAGAAATAGAAATGGAAGAAGAAGAAGAGGAAAATCTCAATGAATTTCAAGAAGCACTTGGAGGAAATGCAAATGACGAAAACCCAAGTACTCCCACTCCTGCAACAATAGAAAGGGCCCAGCATAACCCTCTCTTTAACAAACTTTTTGACGAAATACTCAGGAGCAATGCGGATGCTCACTTTTTGAAGCTCGCTCAAGAAGGAGCAAAACTCCCCTCTGACTTTGATCTTGCCCAATTAAGACAAGCATCAGAATGACAAAGTCGCCATGAAGAGGAAAGAGGTAGAGATCCCATCAGATATAACATTCCTCGAGGTAACCCACCACCTCCTCCTCCAAATGAAATGGAGATGTTGCGGCAACAAGTCAAGAATCTCGCCCAACAACTTCATAGTGGTGTCAAAACTAACCAATTCTCACTAAATGACATCTGTCCCTATCCTTTTGATAGGAATATTTATATGCCACCCTTTCCATGAGGATTTGAAACACCCAAATTCGAAAAATATAGAGGAAAGGGAGATCCTTATGATCATGTCAGAGAATTTCATTCTGCTTGCCTCGAAGTGGCATATGAAGACACATACCTAATGTGCCTTTTTCCCCAAAGCTTGGGTGGAACAACCACATCATGGTTTTCCTGACTACCAGGTGGCATTAGAACATTTGAGGAACTCATCCAGAATTTCCTAGCTCATTACTCTCATAACATTGAACGCAACATCACCATGGCTGATCTGTGCAACACTAAACAAAAACCAGGTGAACTATTCTCAGTATTCCTGCAATGATGGCGTCAAATGTCTAGCAGACGTTCTCTTCAGTTACCTGAACGAGAACTAGTGGAAATATTCATTTCCAACTTAAACAAAGAAATGAAATTTCACTTGGATGTCAAAGACATAGACTCTTTTAATGACATGATCACCAAGGGTTTGAAATGTGAACGAGCCCTCATCAAGAAAGGACTTATCAAAATCTATAATGAACCAAAGGATAGTCCTCACCCACACTTCAATAGTGATAAACCAAGCTTCTGGAACAAAAATAAGAATATCGTCAATGATGGGGTTGTGGATGCTAGGACTATAAAAAGTGCACAACCCGTTGTTCGGTTTGCAGGACAGAATCCTCCACCTCAGAATAACAGAAATGTTTCTTCAAATCAAGGTCACATCACATCTCATGATGAACCTAGACCTCGTTAGCAAAAACAAAAATGGACATACACTCCCTTAGGGGAACCCATTGAAACAAGATTACGACAACTCATTTCTCAAAATTTGGTCACTCTACCTAAAACATCAAACTATGAGCCTCAGGTCAAACCTGCATGGTGGAGAGATACTGAACACTATGATTTCCACCAAGGGAGAGGACACAAGACAAGTAATTGTCACCGATTGAAAGATCTTATTTAGGATCTTATTGACCGAGGTGAAATTGAAATCGAAGGACATGACCCAAAAACAACAAACAATGATCATCTGATGTTCAAAAATCCACTTCCATCACAAGATCAAAGGGGTCCTTCCACTTCCAGGTGAGGCACTGATACCATGGATTATATGCAAGTTGCATATAATTACACTGTAAATCTCCTGTATGATGCCAGTGAACAAGTTGCAACCATAACCATCAAAAATCGCAACTCCAATTACAATGTCGTTACACATCGCGGCAAGGTTACCATAAAGGCAGCTCCACAAGGCACCACCTCCATACCAAAGCAGTACAATCTTGTGGAACAATTAGACAAAATGCCTGTGCTTATATCCATTTTAGAGCTATTGCGCCTATCGCCATCTCATAAAACAATCTTGGATCAAGCGCTCTAAGAGGCGTCAGTCCCTGCAAACCTGAATACAGACCAATTTCAAGCCATGGTTGGAAGTCTAAAGTCATCACCTTGTCTCACTTTTTCAGAAAGTGACAACTCTTCTTTCCAGCAACCTCATAACACTTCGCTACACATTGAAGGCTTTATCAACCAGCACAGGATCAAGCGAGTCTTGATCGATAATGGAGCAGGCTTAAATATTTGTACACTACAGTTGGTCACAACATTGGGATATGCCATAGAATCAGTGGATCCTCGTAAGAAGATCACAATCAAAGCCTATGATGATGCAAAGCATTCATCCAAAGGAGCTGTGGTACTACCAATCCGAGTGGGCCTTGTGGTAAAGCACATCATCTGTTAGGTTTTGGACCTTCCTCTGCCATACAATCTATTGTTAGGAAGACCTTGGATACATGCCATGCAAGCCATTCCATCTACCTACCATCAATGTATCAAGTTCCCACATAATAGTGTAGAGATCACAATCCTAGGCGATGCAAATCCCTTTGCATATTGCCATAATATCAGCCATCAACCAGAGATTACCATTCCTAATAATAGAGAAGCCATTTCCTCCACATCATATATAAGTCCTGCCTCTCTTGCTAGCTCAAACACCACTATACCCAAGCAAGAAAAGCTTAAGATGAAGATAGCAGAGGAAGGTCCTGGGGAATACAACTTGAGTCAACTCTTTTGTGTGGGACAAATGCCCACTCCTTCTAGAACACATGGTAAACCATAAAAGTTACTCCAGCAACCACTAATCATGCCAGCATGTGCTTTGACACCTTTCATCCTTGGAAAGAGTCAAGAAGAAGAAACCTAAGATGAGGACTTAGCGGAATGGATCTACAAAGATCCCATCACCACTGATATACAGCGAGTTAAGCTTCCCATAGATCAATATGGCAAAGATCTTCTCATTATGCAAAGAATGGGGTATGATGGTTAGAGTGCTTTGGGATATTGCAAACAAGGATGACATGAATCTCTGCTGCCGGAATTAAAGCCCAAAGGTAATACAGGCCTAGGCTTTGAAAAAGAGATCTTTCCTAAACTCAAATTCAAAGGAAAACCCAACAAACCATTATGTCAGCCTATTACAAAGAGGACACCTTTCATTATCAAGGCAACATCAAACACCATTACAACTACCCCACCGAGGCTCAGAATCCCAACACAACCATCACCAATGCCAACTATCCCACCAATCAAACCAGTAATCCCATCCGCAGCAGCCATAACATCAATAGCACCATTAGCAGCAACAACTGTATCAAAACCCGCAACAACATCTATGACACCAGCAGTTCCAGCAGAAGCAACTGAGTCAACACTACCGATACTCCCCATATTGGATTCCTTAATCCCCATTGACCTTCTTGCAACACCGATCATTTCATCTACAAAGGTACATCAACCAATCACACCTGCAGTCTTTAACTCAAAGGACATCTCAGTATGGTATAGTAATCGGATGCTGGAAAGTGACTCAAAGACTGACTCACATGAGTGGGAATCTGATTATGTCCAGCTTAATACTTCAGATGAGGAAGACACATCACTACCTCCACCACACAAAGACATCCCTATTTATGAAGAAGCATAGATAAAGACCTCTTGGGTTCCTGAGCTGGAAACATCTTCCACAGAACTTACGTCTCATCCTACACCTGATTCTGATAGGGAGAGTAGCATCAAAGACCTTCACCACAATGTCTTAACCCTCTTTGATACATCTAACACACTTAACCTAATCGATGAAGTAATGCCCATTATCCACCCTGAACTCATCGAATGGAACCAGCCAAATCCCCCATGTCTTGACTTTTTCCAAAACGATGAGGCCATCATTGAATTTTTGGAATTAAGGGATAACCTACCAAGCGGGGATCACAAAGCTGGATTCGCCATAGAACTAAATAGCGCAACATACTTCGGGACAGATGCCAAACCTTTTAGCTACAAAAATATAACAATAAAACATGGATCTTCTAGCGAAAACCACACCATGGCACTGTTTGATTCAACAAAAGTAAAAAGAAAGAGCATATCCAACAGTGAAAACCTCTCTGAGGTGCTTGAGGATGAAGGGTTTGACATTCTCCTTGCTAGTACACAACAGGAACGATCAATGATTCTCATCAAGGAAACAAAGAATACAATGTGGGGACTCTTGAAAATCCTCACCTCATACATCTAGCATCTCTTCTCACTCCAGAAGAACAACCTAAATTTATAGAGTTCTTTCAAAAGCATTAGATCAACTTTGCATGGTCATATGCAGACATACTTGGGCTTGATCCTTATTTAGTCATGCATCACCTCACCATAGTAGAAGGAGCCAAACCTGTCAAGCAAAAGCTTTGTAAGATGCATCCTCAGATTGCAGTACTAGTCAAAACAAAACTCAAGAAACTCCTAGATGTTGGTTTCATTAGACCAATTGATTATGCGGAATGGATCTCCAACATTGTGTCTGTCAGCAAACCAAAAGGGGGCATCCGCATTTGTATTGACTTCAGAGATCTGAATAAGGCATGTCCTAAGGATGACTTCCCCCTACCAAATATCGACATCATAGTAGATCTGACAGTAGGACATGCCATGCTTTCACTCATGGATGGCTTTTCAGGATACAATCAGATAAAGATCGCACCAGAGGATCAACACAAGACAACCTTCACATGTCCATGGGGCACATATTGCTGGAATGTAATGCCTTTCGTCTAAAGAATGCAAGAGCGACCTATCAATGAGCAATGACCACCATCTTCCATGACATGATGCATACTATGATGGAAGATTATGTTGATGACTTACTAGCAAAATCACTCACCAGAGAAGGACATCTCAACATATTAGATAAAATCTTTGATAGACTAGAACAATACCATGTTCGACTCAACCCAAAGAAATGTGTCTTTGGAGTAACCTCCGGGAAGCTTCTAGGATACATTGTCTCAAGCAAAGGTATTGAGGTCGACCCAACAAATGTAAAAGCAATCATGGACATGCCACCACCAAAGAATATGAGTTAGCTAAGGACATTACAAGGGCGGCTTCAATCCATCCAAAGATTCATTGCACAATTGGCTGATAAGTGTCACCCATTCACACACCTGCTACACAAGAACATCCGCTTTCAATGGGATGCCAGATGCCAGCAAGCATTCCAGATGCTCAAAGACTATCTCATGAATACACCATTGCTGATCCCACCAGATCTAAGTAGGCCTCTACTACTCTATATATCAAAAACAAGTACAACATTGGGTGTACTACTGGCACAACATAATGCCAAAGGGAAAGAATGTGCTGTTTACTACATCTCTCCCACACTGGTTGGCTATGAACTCAATTACACACCTATTGAGCGAGCTTGCCTAGCAGTAATCTTAGCAGCCACTAAACTGAGGCACTATTTGTTAACACACAAGGTACAACTCATTGCAAAGATTGATCCACTCAAGTATTTACTCAGCAAAGCAGCATTGACAGGCCGCTTGGCCAAATGGGTGATGATTATAAGTGAATTTGACATCGAGTATGTAGACCGTAAGGCTATCAAAGGGCAAGTTATTGTAGATTAGTTGGTCGATGCACCCTAATAGGCGATCATCCTCTCATATCCAATTTTCCAGATGAGGAGATATTCATGATCACAACAGCACAACCATGGAAACTATACTTTGATGGTTCATACACTAGGCATGGCTCGGGGGCAGGCATTTTGTTTATCACACCTCAAGGTGACAACATCTCGAAGTCTTACAGGCTCACATTTCCATGCACTAACAACATAGCAGAGTATGAGGCCTTGATCACAAGACTCAGGCTAGCCGTACAATGGAAATTACAAGAACTACAAGTATATGGCGACTCACAACTGGTCATTGCTTTAGCGTGTGGACCTATATTGGGTCCCGGTTGATCTAGGTTATGGACCGATTTAATGTATCATGTGGATTGGACCTCTCGATGTGTTTTCAGGATGTCTTATGTGTTGGATATTATTTGTTTGGTATAAGGCTGACATGTTTTGTAATTATATAATTGGTTTATTGTTTGGTGGCTGACCAGATTGTTTATGGTCGAGGGTTTGTATATATAGATGTAAGATCTCATTGTAGATCATGGTAGAGATATAGGAATGGGATATGGATATGTAATGTGCAAATAATGTAATATCATTTAGGTAGAGGATTTGGTCGATCACTAGAGATCAAATTGGGTTTATGTAAGAGGATTTAGTCCTCCGGTATTGAGCTTAACCGAAACCGTACTCAGGCATAGGAGATGCTATCTTTGCAGTTCAAACACTTCTCTGGATTGTAGTCTGGATTTCTATGTAGTCAGTGAGACTCCTTTTGTGATGAGAAGTGCACTCTAGGATGTTGGCCTTCTTGCAAGTGTAGACCCCTCAATTGTAATTCACATACTTACTACATAAGTAATATGTAACTATGGGTAGGCTTCCCACCATGGTTTTTCTCTTTATCGGGTTTTCCACGTATAAATCTTGGTTTCATGTGGATGGTATTTATTTCGTGATTATTATTTATGCTTAATTGATTTAACTTCTATTCTGGTATTTGGTTTAAGAATTCCGGTATTAATGTTTTGGGTTCTGGTATTAAAGTTTAATTGCTTAAGGTTCTGGTAATCTGTGACAACTGATTCACCCCCCCCTCTCAGTTGTCTTCCAGTTATTTGAACTGTCTAACGATTGGTATCAGAGTTTTGGTCCTCTCCACAGAAAGCTTAACAACTTGAGGAAGATCCTATGGTGACTAACAGTTCAGGTTCATCCAGTTCATTTGGAGTTATCTTTTGGAGAGATATTACTAGGCTTGATGAAACAAATTACACACCATGGAAGATTCAGATGGAGACTCATCTGAGATGTATTGGCAAGGAGATTTGGGAGATCACACAGAATGGTGCCACACCTTATAATATAGCATCTGGAAATCCTCCTCTAGCAAATCTGGATAAGGAGCTTGAGAATGATTCTAGAGCAAGAGAAGCCCTCTTGTGTGCACTTTCTGATCAACAAATAATGAGATTAACAAACAAATCATCTGGAACGGCTATATGGGATAAGTTGGAGACTCTCAATGAAGGTGACCCTATAGTGAAGATTGCTAAACTTGATGGTTACTGGGTGAGATATGAAAACTTGAAGATGGAAGAAGAAAGGATTACTGCATTCATGAAAAGGGTAAATGAGATTGTTATGGGAACTCAATGTTGTGGTGGAACTCTGAGCGAAGATGAAATTATTTCTAAAGTTTTGAGAGCCCTACCACCGGCTTACAAGATGAAGGCTACTACTATTAATGAGTTGAGAACAATGGCTAATACATCTATAAACATAGATACCTTGGTTGGGAAATTATCTGCTTTTGAGCTTGAAGAATTTGGACCTTCTGGAGCTGTGAAGATTGAACCTTCTTTTCATGCATCTACATCTGCAACTGGTAAGATAGATTGGAAAGATTTGTATGCAAAGGAATTGGATGATATGAAGAGAGAAGATGAGGGGTTTGAGCAAATTGAAGCACTATTTGCTAGAAGAGTACCTAAAGGACCGATAGGAAGTAAGTATGAAGGAAAAGCACCTTTTAAATGTTTTGCATGTAATAAGATTGGTCATTTTGCATCTAGATGTCCTAAAAGGAATTCAAGATTTGAAGAAAGAGTTAGAAGATCTTTTAAGCCTAACCCTCGATATCAGAACAAGTATAAGTACAAGAAAAACATAGACAAATCATGCTACATAGCGGATGAGGAAGGCATTACTGATTCTAATGATGAACCGACAAAAGACTCTGCTAGTGGTTCCAACAATGGAAAGGAATGGGTGTTCCTGGCTATCAAGGAAGATGTTCTGGCATTGGAAGAGAATGTACCTGAAGAGAAGGCACTTGCTGCTAAAATTGAAGATGAGGATTAATGGGTAATTGATAGTGGTTGTTCACATCATATGACTGGAGATAAAGAGAAATTTTTATCTTTGCAAGAATTTGATGGCGGTCTAGTTAGATTTGGAGATGACAAAGCATGTATGATCAAAGAAAAAGGAACTATATCATTAGATGTTAAGAACAATACTGACAATGTTTATTATGTTGAAGGTTTACGACATAATCTTTTGAGTGTAGGACAATTTGTGGATAAGGGATTTCAATTACAGTTCAAGGATGGAAAATGCAAAATCATTAACAGATCTGGTTTGGAGATTGCAATCGGTACATAGACAAAAGGTAATATATTTCATTTGAATTTCGGTGAGAAGACATGTTTGATTACACAAATTGATGAGAGTTGGCTATGGCATAAAAGGCTGTGTCATGTGAATTTTGATTGCATTGTAAAGATCAATTTAACTAAGGCAGTTAGAGATATACCTAAGATTATGAAGCCCTATAATCTGGTATGTAAAGAATGTCAAATGGGGAAACAAGTCAGAACCTCTTTTAGGAGTATACAAGATAAATCTAATGATGTTCTTGATCTTATTCATATTGATTTGTGTGGTCCTACTAGAGTTAAAAGTTTTCAACGTGATAGATATTTCATGCTAATCATTGATGATTATTCTAGAATGATGTGGGTTACTTTTCTAAAGGAAAAATCTGAGGCATTTGAAAAGTTTAAAATCTTTAAGGCTAACGTGAAAACTAAGACATGATTGAAGATTAAATGTTTGAGGTTAGATCATGGTAGAGAATTCACATCCGATGAGTTCAATAATTTTTGTGAGAAACATGGTATAAGAAGATAATTTTCTGCTCCCCGGACACCTCAGTAGAATGGAGTTGTGGAAAGGAAGAACAAAACTATCTTGGATGCTACTAGAACAATGATGATGGAAGCTAGTCTACATCATTTCTACTGGAGAGAAGCAGTAATCACAACGGTTTATACATTCAACAAAGTACATATCAAAGGAGAAACCGATAAGACACCTTATGAATTATGGTTTGGCAATACACCTATAGTTAAGTATTTCAGAATCTTTGGTAGTAAATGTTATATCAGGAGAGATGATATCATTGGAAAATTTGATCCTAGATGTGATGAAGGTATATTTCTTGGTTATTCTAATGAAAGCAAGTTATATAGATGTTATAACAAGAGATTGTAGAGAATTGTGGAGAGTGATAATGTCAAAGTGGATGAGTTGAATAGAGGTCAAATCAGAGTTTACGAGAAGGAACCGACAGTAGAAATGATTATATCTGAACCGGTAGCACCTTTACCAGAATAGAGTGTTGAACCAGTTACTACGATAGCATTATAAAATTCTACAGTAACTTAAGAACTAGGAAGAGGAACAGAGAGTCAGCAGACTCCAAGGTATATGAGATTGAATCATTTAGAAGATCAGATCATTGGGGATAAGAACAATGGAGTGATGATAAGAAGAAGACTGACAACTAATGAGGTATGCTTATTTTAACAAGTTGAACTAGTATCAATAATTGAGGCATGTAAAGATGAATATTGGTTGAAAGCTATTGAAGAAGAATTAGATTAGATTGAGAAAAATAACACATGAAATTTGGTTCCCCGACCTAAAAATAAGAATGTTATTGGAACTAAATGGGTTTTTAGGAATAAATTGAATGAGGATGGTCAAGTTGTAATAAATAAGGCTAGATTGGTTTGTAAAGGATATTCTCAGAAGGAAGGAATTGATTATGGAGAGACTTTTGCACCTGTAGCTAGGATTGAAGTTGTAAGATTATTTCTTGCCTATGCCGCTTATAAAAACTACAAGGTTTATCAGATGGATGTTAAGTGTGCACTTTGAATGGGGATCTTGATGAGGAAGTTTATATTGAGCAACCTGATGGTTTTTCACTATCAGATGATACAAACGGGGTTTGTAGGTTAAGGAAATATTTATATGGATTGAAACAAGCACCTAGAGCTTGGTATGCAAGGTTGGATAAATATCTTTTGAAGCTTGGTTTTACTAAGGGTAATGCTGACAATAATTTATATTATAAAATCACTGATGATGATATACTGATTATTGAAGTATATGCTGATGACATTATTTTTGGAGGTGAAGATAAGTTGTGTAAGGAATTTGCTAACAATATGAAGAAATAATTCAAGATGTCTATGATTGGGGAAATGGGATTTTTCTTAGGTTTGCAGATTACTTAGACTGACAAAGGTATTTTCATCTATCAAATTAAGTATGCTAAGGAATTGTTGAAGAAATTTGGTATGGGAGATTCTAAACAGGTAAGTACTCCTATGGTTACGAGTGAGAAACTGACAAGAAAAGATGTTTTTGCGCACAGGTAAATCCTACAAGATACAAATCTATGATTGGAGGTCTACTTTATTTGACTCAGACTAGGCCTGACATAATGAAAGTTGTTTGTGTTGTATCAAGATTTTAGAGTGATCCTAGAGAGAATCATGAGAGTGTGGTGAAAAGGATTTTTAGATACTTGCAAGGTACATCAAAATATGGTTTATGGTACCTTAAGGATGATGAATTTACTTTATGTGCATATACAGATGTTGATTGGGCTGGAGATGTTGATGACTAGAAAAGTACTTCCGGTGGAGCTTTCTTTCTTGGAAAGAAGTTGGTTTCATGGATCAACAAGAAACAATCATGTACTTCTTTATCTACTGCTGAAGCTGAGTATGTTGTTGCTGCTACTAACTGTACACAGTTTTTATGGATGAAGAAAATGTTGAAGGATAGAAAGGTGGATTGTAATGCACTAGTAGTTATTCACTGTGATAACTCTGGTGCTATTGACATATCAAATAATTCAGTATTTCATTCTAAGACAAAGCACATATCTATCAAGTATAACTTTTTGAAGGAAAAGGTGGAAGCAAATGATGTTAGATTGGTTTATGTGAATGTTAAAGAGAAAATTGCATATATCTTCACTAAACCTTTGCCTAAAGAATCATTTGAATATTTTAGAGACAAATTGAGAGTTTCTACCCCTCTGATAGAGACTTGATTGATGCGGTATGGAATCAGTCCGATATGCATTATCAAAGATACTTTTCATTCCGACACTGATGTGGGGATGCTACTACTCTGGGGGAGTAGTCAGCTTTGTGATTTAGTTGTTTACATTTTTTCTTTGATATTTATGTTAGATTTCTAGCATTGATGTCAAAGGGGAGAGATATTGATGTGAAAAAGAAAAACTTAAGGAGTTGTATACATTAGGGGGAGAGTTATATGTATAATTAAGAGCTTTACAAAGATATCGTTCACAGGCGGATTTTGGTATTTGTTTCGGAACTTCATTGCTATATCTTTGAATGGGAGATTGTTGGTTGTCTTCCATTAGGGGAGGCTTATTTGGCATTTCTTGGTACTTAGATGTTTTTCACATCTAGTGTTGCCATCAATGCCAAAGGGGGGGATTGTTGGCCATTTGGAGGAATTGATTATGTGTTGCATTGATGTCAACACTAGCTGTTTGGATGCTTTACCGACACCCTTCTGGTCCCCGTAGGTTGAGTAGTTTCTGGTTGGTTTGGATTCCGCATGATCCAATAGGCTCCAGTATAGTTTGGTTATGGAATTGGGTTATTCATGATACTCATGTTCATATTCAGTCAGTTGGTTTTGGTTTGGTGATTGGATGCTATCCTGTTTGCTTAGAAGCTTGGCTTCTAGTTCTGACAAGGGTTTCACTGGAAGAGCTTTTGTTGAAGATATTTGATGACATGCATAAGTGGTCTTGGTGCAGCTTCTGGTGGAGTTTTAGGATGTCATTGGTGATCATGTTCGAGACTTGGTAGATGGAGATCATTGCTTTAGCGTGTGGACCTATATTGGGTCCCAATTGATCTAGGTTATGTACTAGTTTAATGTAACATGTGGATTGGACCTCTCAATGTGTTTTTGAGATGTCTTATGTGTTGGATATTATTTGTTTGGTCTAAGGCTGACATGATTTGTAATATATAATTGGTTTATTTTTTGGTGGTTGACCTGATTGTTTATGGTCGAGGGTTTGTATATATAGATGTAAGATCTCATTGTAGATCATGGTAGAGATATAGGAATGGGATATGGATATGTAATATGCAAATAATGTAATATCATTCAGGTAGAGGAGTTGGTCGATCATTGGAGATTGAATTGGGTTTATGTAAGAGGATTTAGTCCTCTAGTATTGAGCTTAACCAGAACTATACTCAGGCATAGGGGATGCTATCTTTGCAGTTCAAACACTTCTCCAGATTGTCGTCTGGATTTCTATGTAGTCAGTGAGACTCCTTTTGCGATGAGAAGTGTGCTCTAGGCTGTTGGCCTTCCTGCAAGTGCGGGCCCCTCAATTGTAATTCACATACTTATTGCAGAAGTATTATCTGACTATCGGTAGGCTTCCCATTGTGGTTTTTCCACGTATAAATCTTGGTGTCATGTGGATGGTATTTATTCTGTGATTATTATTTATGCTTAATTGATTTAACTGCTATTTCGGTATTTGCTTTAATCATTCCAGTATTAATGTTTTGGGTTCCAGTATTAAAGTTTTAATTGCTTAAGGTTCTGATAATCTGTGACAACTGATTCACCCCCCCTCTCAGTTGTCTTCTAATTATTTGAACTGTCTAACAATGTCATTAGTGTCTCATGGTAAAAATGGCCCCAAACCCTCATGAAACTCATAGAAACCCTATCCTTGTTCCCCAAAAAGAAGAAATAGAAGGTCTCTACCAAGGTTTGAAAGGGATTCATTATTGTTTTGTGCAACTTGTCATAATCTTTGTTAGTATTGACCTCTACACTATCAAGTTTGAAGCTCTTATAGCTATCTCACAGAGTTGTTATGGAGTTATGAGATAAAAGAGCTTGTGCCATGTTAATTTTCTAAAGTTGAATGTTGCATGTTAGGATATGCTACTAAATATCCAAAATCCTTGTCTAAATAATTTAAAATCTCTCTCTCCTAAGTAATTTCAAACTCTAACAGTTATGAGTTGACTCAAATTTTGAATTAAATAATATAATGAAATAATTGTTTTGTCTATTATGATTCCAAAAGGTGTTAGTTGAGTAGTTTTGTTTGAAATTGGAATAAAAATGGTCTAAAACTTTGTTGCTCCTTCATTCTTATAAGAAGGAAATAAAGACCATTTAGGTAGGTTCATAATTTGTTTTGGGGCAAGGGCATATTGTTGTAAAAGCATTTGATACAATAATGGAAATTTCGCAGTGACTTTGTGTTCTAAATATGGTTTCAATTATTTGTTGATATGAATGAAAGGATATTGTTGAGCTGTCTCCAAATTGTGTTTGTCTTTATTATATGAATCGGTATATCAAGGGTATATTTAATTTGTCGATGTACTTTAATGCATTTGTGTGATTTGTTTAGTGGGTTTTCTCAAGTAGAAATCAAGATTCTATTGAAAAGATTGTTGTGGTTTGGAGAAATGAATTTGGATTAAAGAGTAGGGCTTTGTGATAGAGCTTCTTGCACATTTATCTCAAGCATAAAAAATTAAGTGCTATACTATTTGAGTTATGGTCATTGGCATAACATATATTCATTTTGTGATTTGACTATGTATCCTTGTGGTTAAGGAACCAATTGAATAGTATTGTTGGAATCAATGAACACTGAGAGGGGGGGGGGGGGGGTGAATCAATGTTTCGCAGTTCACAAATTTATTAAGATGTTTCTTTAACCATCAGATGCAAATAACTGAAAGCAAAGTGCAGAAACATAAACCAATTAAACATGCAACCATAACACCAACATTTTGACGTGGAAACCCAAAAGGGAAAAACCACGGTGGGATTTGAACCCACAATATTATTATACTATGGCCAATAGTAGAACAATATTACAAAAGTGGAATGCACTTACATTCAGGCACAATACCTAGAGCTTATTGCTCAAATACATAATAGGGCTGCAACTCCGGAGGACTCACTGTCCTACAAATGTGATATAGAAGTAAATACAATGTCTGAACTAGAGTATAGCATCTAAAAATGCCAAGAATCAGTTCCCGTTAGGCTCAAGAATGATCCGCTATCACTGCTAAGAAAAACTGCCCAGTTATGTTCTGCTACCATGTACCGGATCATGAACACTTAAGATGCGCATGTGAAATTGCACTCAATCGCTTCCAACATAATCTCACATACATACCACCACACAAAATGATCATCCAAGTTGGTCTTATATATCCACACCACCAAAATAGATCTCCAACTAGTCGGCTTCTCAAAACAACAAAATGTGAAATGTGTAGGCTCATGTTGGCTCAATCCTTCTACAATTCCTTATTCTGGACCTAAAACATATGATCAAAAGCTTCCAATAAGTTGGCCCAATCACCTCAAACTCATCAACATCCACCAGAATCACCTCAAAGAATCTAGACCACACGCTACACCATCAAACATGAAGATAACCCTGTTCTTTCTTCAATACCGGATACCAGACCAATAAAATTGCACTAGAATCAACATCGGAGGCTAGAATTGCATGAAAAACTACCTCACACATCCAATCAACCATTCCAATAATTGCAACCAAAATTGCATCATCAAAAATGAATAATGCTTATCAGATCTATACACTGTGTTCCACCGAACAAACTTATGCTTCATGAATAACCAAACTTACTTAAGACTTCCAGTAATCACAATCTCCATATACTGGATAGGATTACTAGGCTGAGTTGCCATCAATGAAAACCCCTAAGTAATCTCCATGCATCTAACATCATCAATCTTCATCAGAGCATCATCCAAATAGCGTCTCATGTTAACAATCTCCCCCTTTGGCATTGATGGCAACACTGTGAAAAATGACAAATATTCCAAGAATCCAAAAGTATTTTGAGAATCCAAAACTGAAATCAATCTGAAAATTTGTATACTCAACTAACTCCCCTTAAGAATGTGCACCATTTTTCACTGCTCTCTCTTCCCCTTTGACATCAATGGCAAAGGTAGGAATCCACCAAAACTTATATACAAAAGAATGTGTATAGTGATCTACTAAAACTTCAAAATATCTGCATAAGTTGCCTTCAAAGACTTCAAATACTCATTCCATCATCTCAGAAAATAATCCAAAACATTAATTAGGGCTCTAAAAATGTATGCATGAACTTCTACACCCTTAAGATCTGCTGGAACATCTTTACCCAAAGCAGTTATTGCATCTTGCTGAGCTTGAAGTAAAGTATCCATTCAGGGAGTGATTAAACCTCTCAATTCTCCCACTCTGCTTATCATTCGCTCCTTTTCCTTATTCTGACCCTTTATTTTATCAGTGAGATCCATTATCTAGACTTCAAGGGTACTCAGAAAGATTGAATGCGAGAAAAATGATTGTGCTATACCAACTAATTGCCCTTCAAGATCTCTTATTTTCTTGTTAGTTGTCCGCATAAAACTTAGGCAAAAAGAGACATGACTTGAATATTTTACCACCATCATCCAAATCATCCTCAACACTTTTCATCACAGATTTCAAAACTTCCCTACCAACCTCATTTGTTTTCAAATAGGTTTGGAGCCTCATTTCATTTAACTTTCTCAAAACCTTTATATCTATTTCTTTCTCTAATGATACAAAATTTGATTCAACTTTGTTTAACATATCCTTAAGCTTATCAGAGGGTGTGTCACTGGAAACCTGTTTAAGGTCAGGTAAAATTTTCTCCAAAACTACAGTTGCCAAAGATATAACCTCTTTCTCTTCAAATGCGGACTTAAGTAAGTCCTCATTTGCCTTGATTTGCATGAGGGTGGCTAACTTTAGTGCTTAAAGAGGGGAAAAACTACTCAAATCTACCAGACCATGAGAAAAATCATCTTCATCATTTGCAATTTGCTTTCCCTTTTCAGACATAGTGGCTTTGGTCATGGTAACTAGAGCCTTATAAGTCCGCTCTTCACCCTTCTCCTTCACAAATTCTTCTGAATTTACATCCTTTGCTCCTTCCTCACCATCACCTTCACCCTTTCCTGCATCACCTATCTCCTCATCTATCATCTCAACAATGATTTCTATCTCTGGATATATCATGCATAGCTTCATCGGAGTTGTCAACTGCTTGATTATTAGTGGTATCATTTGCAGCTTCCTATCCAGTTGGATCAATCTATACAGATGGTTGCATTGTGTGAACATGAACTACCAAAGGAGAACTATCTTTTCTTGATTGTCCTTTTGGTTGGGAGTCATCTTTCTCTGGGTTGATAGTTATTTTCTTTCAAAATTAATCTTAGAATACCCTCTGTATCTTTAACTGCTTCATCTACTCTTCAAAACATTATTTTGTTTACTCTATGCTTGCTCTGGAAGTTTTCCTTAGCAAGTCCCAAAATTTTTGGTATCTCTTCTCTTGTTATATCAGGATACAACTTCACCAATGTAAGTTCTTTTAACTTCTCATCTTCTAGACTAGCTGTGTGTCTTAGGGCATCCAAGATATCATAGAACTCTTTTGGGATCATGGATGATAGTTCAATCAATGCTTTACTAAAAGAATTCATATAATGTAAAACTGCTTCTTCAATAGCTCTCCAAATTTTTTTAGTAGAATGCTCATAATATAAAGAAAGGTTTGTCAAATTGCTTTCATTAACTATTGTATCTATAATCTTCTGTAATGGAGCCACAATAGTGTAAGAACCTTTAATCTTAGTCGACTTAAGATCTTCATCTATCTTATATTTCTACTTCTTGCCTACTCAATTGATATACCTTGTATGCAATCACCATCGAGGCAAATCTAACATTGTGCTCAATAATATCATTGATAGTCATCGACTGGCTATCAAATTGAGATCTAATAATCTTTGTCAACATTGTATTTTCCTTAATACGGGGACTTTGTTGGTTGCTTTTAAATAGGTAACCACTTCAATGGATTGCTTGGTTATCTTGGATGGTCGATCCAACCACATGAATTCATCGTTAACTTTGCTCAGAATATATCAAACCCATTCTGCTTCATTGAGCACTAGAAAATGAATAAATTGCACAAAACCCTTATCTTGAAGTACTTTCACTAATACATTTGGTCTATAATTCTGACGAAGGTTTCCGACGGAGAAGGTATATTTCACATTTGGTTTTGACAGAGAAGACATTAGCAATGAGATTTGTTTTGTTTTTTTTTTCAAAAAAGTGCATGCGTTCGTCGAAATTGTGATGACAACGGGCATTATACTTAAAAAAAAAAATGAGGGCAAGTCATTGGTGCATTTGCAATCCCGCGTAGGCTTCCGCGTCGAGCTCAACCCCTGGCAAGATCAAACATCACACTCACCATTCGAGGTAGAATCTTCACCTTCATTTCGGATTTGCATAATATGAGGAATATTTGAACCTTCACCTTCATTCATTGAATCTTCGGATTTGCATAATATTTGTTAGGTCCTGGAGACAACTAAGAGGGGGGGGTGAATAGGTTGTCTAATAAATTCAAACCAAAAACCAATTAACCAACTTAATGCTTAATACTGGTAAATCAGTTAAGTGTGCCGGTAGACAGTGTTAACAGTAAATTTCTATACCGATAAGGATTAATGCATGAAACATAAACATAAAGTCATCCACAACACATAACACCAATATTTGTACGTGGAAACCCTGTAAGGGGAAAATCCACGGTGGGAAACCTTTCCCACAATCAGATGATACTACTATAGATAGTAAGTGTACATAAATGGGGTTTGCACATGCAAAAAGGCCAACAGCCTAGAGCTCACTGCTCAATCACAAATGGGAGTCACACTGACTATAGTTGGATGGTTAAATCTAATAAGAATGTACTGCACAAAATAGCATCTTCATATGCTGGATTCAATACTGGTGTAATGCTGACATGCTTCTACAAAAACCTATCTTCACCTTCAAATGATGTCTTCATGTATACCTCTACTTAATCTCGCATATACCTTCACACAATTCTTTTTCGCATTCCACACTTGATCTTACAAATGAGATCTTACATTTATACCATACCCTAAGACCAATTTTAGTAGGTCGGCTCTACAAGATATTACAATAAAAACATTTTACATACAATATAATATCCGATGCAATAACTGATTAAACATGTTGGCTGAATGCATTTACATCAATAATAAATCATCTCCATAGTGTGCCATGCTGATCTGGAAAAGATAAACCTGCCGGTGTAACCCTAGATAACCCTGGACCTATTTGCCGGTGAAAGAAAATATATAAATATGAATATACCAATGATCAATCCTTCAAAACAAAGTGTCCATATGATGTCTTCAACATTACCAAGTGTCTTCCATATTATTCCAGGTACTAGTGAACATTATATCCTGCCGGTGAACCATATACCAATAACTGTGCAATAATTACATGCTTGCCGGTGAATGTTGCTGGATCTCCAAAGTGCTTGTTTTTAGTAGGTGTTGACATCAATGACAAAACCATACCAAAATACCAACAATCTCCCCCTTTGGCATTGATGGCAACACAAGATGGAAAAACCATCAAAGTGCCAAAACAAAAATGCCAAATACCAAAAATCTCCTAAACAACAATTTCTCCCCCTGGGAGCAACATGTGTTTATCCAAAGATTAATCTTTAATACCAATCTCTATCTCTCCTCAAAAGATAATGTGTTTTTCCATAGATATCTCTCCCCCTTTGACATCAAATTCCAAAGTTACAAAAATCAAGTTCATACAAAATACTAACTACTCCCCCTGAGAAGTAGCTTCCTCATCAAAGACCGGAATAAAAGATTTGTCTTTTAATTCTGCCGATTGATGAAAATCATCAACTATCTAAGTCTCTACCGGTGGTGGTATGACTCCAAGCTGATCTCTAAGATATTCAAAAGTCTCCTTAGGCAAAGGTTTTGTGAAAATGTCTGCAAGCTATTCTTTAGTATTCACATAAATCAGTTTTATCTCTTTTTCTTCAACTTTTTCCCTTAGAAAATTCAGTTTGATAGAAACATGTTTTGTTTTAGAATGTAATACCGGATTCTTAGATATATCAATTTCTGCAGTGTTATCACAATATATAGTAATAGGTTCCTTGCATTTTACCTTTATGTCTTTCAACATTTGCTTAAGCCATAGTACCTGTGTATAGTTAGCTGCTGCTGCAACATATTTTGATTCTGCTGTTGATAAAGATGTACAACTCTGTTTCTTACTCAACCAAGAAACTAATCTTTTTTCAAGAAAAAATGCTCCTCCAGTGGTGCTTTTTCTATCATCCACATCTCCTACCCAATTTGCATCTGCATATGCACATAGATCAAAATTTTCATCTCTAGGATACCATAATCCAAGATTTGCTATGCCTTGTAAGTACCGGAAAATCCTTTTTACTATTGATTCATGATTTTCCCTAGGATTACTTTGAAATATAGAAACAATACATACTGCATTTATTATATCAGGCCTGGTTTGTGTTAAATACAGTAAACCTCCTATCATAGATTTGTATCTAGTTGGATTAACAGGTGTAGATTCATCCCTTTGAGATAATTTTTCATTTGTGGTCATAAGTGTGCTTACCGGTTTAGAGTTCTCCATCCTAAATTTCTTTAGTAGTTCTTTCAAGTACTTGGATTGACTCAAAAATATACCTTTATCAGTTTGTGAAATTTGCAACCCTAAAAAGAATTTTATTTCTCCAATCATAGACATTTCAAATTCTTGCTGCATTTTAATAGAAAATTCTTTACATAGTCCATCTTCTCCTCCAAAGATTATATCATCAAAAAATACTTCAATAATCAAGATGTCATCATTAGTTACTTTGTAATATAAATTGCTATCTGCATTTCCTTTAGTAAAACCAATCTTTAAAAGATACTTATCCAATCTTGCATACCAAGCTCTTGGGGCTTGTTTCAATCCATACAGAGCTTTTCTTAACCTGCAAACCATATCATTGTCATCTTTCAAAGAAAATCCATCAAGTTGTTCAATATATACTTCCTCTTCAAGATCTCCATTAAAAATTGCACATTTAATATCCATTTGATAAAACTTTGTAGTCCTTGTGAGCTGCAAAAGCCAAGAATAATTTGACTGCCTCAATTTTGGCTACCGGTGCAAAGGTTTCATTGTAATCAACTCCTTCTTTCTGAGAATATCCATTACACACTAGTCTTGCTTTATTTCTGACAACCTTACCATCTTCATTAAGTTTGTTTCTAAATACCCATTTGGTTCCAATTACATTTTTATCTTTAGGCCGGGGAACTAATGTCCGAGTAATATTTTTCTAAATTTTTCCCAATTCTTCTTCCATAGCTTTAATCCAAAATTTATCTTCACATGCCTCATTGATAGATGATGGTTCAATTTGAGAAATAAGACATACCTCTTCATTTGCCAATCTTCCTCTTGTCATAACTCCTTTAAATTTGTTTCCAATTATCTGATCTTCAGAATGATTCAATCTTACATACCGGGGTGTCTTAGTTTGTTGTTGTTCTTCAATTACTATGGAATCCTCTAATGATACTGGGGTAACTGGATCTTGATTCTATACTGGTGGATGTAGTGTAGGTTCATTTGTCATAATTTCTGTTGCTGGTTCAGAGTCTATATACCTTGAAGTTCCTCTGAATTGTTCATCAATCTTTACATTTGTACTCTCAACAATTTTTTGCAATCTCTTATTAATAAATCTATATGCCTTGCTCTTAGATGAATAACCAAGAAATATTCCTTCATTACTTCTATGATCAAATTTGCCAATATACTCATCTCTTCTAATATAACATTTACTTCCAAAAATTCTGAAATACTTAAGAGTAGGAGTATTACCAAACCATAGTTCATGAGGGGTCTTACCGGTTTCACCTTTGATATGAACTTTGTTGAATGTATAGACAATAGTGCTAATTGCCTCTCTCTAGTACACATGTGGTAGATTTGCTTCTGATAACATACTTCTTGCTGCATCCAAGATAGTTCTATTTTTCCTTTCAACAACTCCATTCTGTTGTGGTGTCTGAGGTGCTGATAACTGTCTTTTGATTCCATTCACTTCAGAGAATGTATTAAAGTCCTTAGATGTGAATTCTCCTCCTTGATCTGATCTTAAACATTTGATTTTCTCACCGGTTTCATTTTCAACCATTGCTTTGAACAGTTTGAACTTTCCAAGTGCTTCTGATTTTTCTCTAAGAAAAGTAACCCAACACATTCTAGAATAATCATCAATAATTAGCATGAAATATCTATCACCTTGTAAGATTTTAGTTCTAGCTGGACCACATAAATCAGTGTGAATTAAATCAAGAGCATTATTGGATTTTTTCTGGAATACTTTTGAAACTAGCTCTAACTTGTTTTCCAAATTGACATTCCTTACAAATTGTGTTATGAGGTTTCACAATTTTAGGTAGATCTCTAACTGCCTTAGAAGTACTATTTTTACCATGCAATCAAAGTTTACATGACTTAGTCTCTTATGCCATAACCAACTTTCATCTATATGTGCAATTAAGCATGTCTTTTCACTGTTATTCAAATGAAAGATATTACCTCTAGTTTGATTACCGGTTGCAATTTCTAAACCAGTCCTATTCATGATTTTGCATTTTCCATTTTTAAATTGTAACTGAAATCCCTTCTCAACTAATTGACCAACACTTAAAAGATTATGCTTTAATCCTTCAACATAGTAGACAATGTCAGTGTTATGCTTACCAACAAGAGATATTGAACCATTACCTTTGATTGAACAGGCTTTGCCATCTCCAAATCTTACTAAACCTCCATTGTATTATTGAAAATTCAAGAATTTACCTTGGTCTCCAGTCATGTGATGTGATCATCCTGAGTCAATGATCCATTCATCCTTTGCTTCAACTTTAGCTGCTAGGGCTTGTTCTACCGGTTGAGTAGTAGGTGCCAGTTGATCTTCTGTTATAGCAACAAAAACCCATCCATTGTCTGCCGGATCCTCATCAGAATCATCAGTCACACCTTCATCAGCAATGTAACAAGATTTGTCTTTGTTCTTCTTAAATATGTATCTCTGATATCTAGGATTAGGCTTGTATGTTCTTCTAGCTTCTTCTCTTAGTCTAGCATGTTTATTAGGGCATCTTGAAACCATATGACCAATCTTATTTTAGTTAAAACATTTAAAGGGTGCTTTACCTTCATACTTACTTCCAATAGGACCTTTTGGCATTTTTCTTGCAAATAGTGCTTCAAGTTCTTCAAGCTCTTCATTTTCCTTCCTGGTTTCTTCAAGTTCTCTTGCATAAAAGGCTTTCTAGTCTGATTTGTCAAATGATGGAGCAAATGATGTTGATGCTCTAAGAGCCAAATCAGTTTTTATAGTAGCAATAGGACCAAATTCCTCAATTTCAAAAGCTGAAAGTTTTCCAATCAATGTATCCCTAGTTACTGATGTATTAGGCATTGTTCTCAACTCATTTATAGTAGTAACCTTCATTTTATATGCCGGTGGCAAACCTCTTAAGATTTTTGAAACAATTTCATCCTCACTCAAGGTTCCTCCACAACATTTAATACCCAAAACAATTTCATTTACTCTTTCCATAAAAGCAAAAATCCTTTCATCTTCTTCCATTTTCAGATGTTCATATCTGACTCAGAAGCTTTCAAGTTTTGCAATCTTGACTGTGGAATCTTCTTCATTTAGTATTTCCAAATGATCCCAAATAGCTTTAGCAGTAGACCTATCTAATAATCCCATGATTTGTTGATTTGATAATGCACTCAAAAGTGCTTCTCTTGCTTTGCAATCATTCTCTTCATCTTTAGCTAAGGTAGTTGGAGCAGTCTGACCAGCTACAACAGTAGTATAACCATTCTTTGTAACTTCCCAGATGTCTTTACTGATGCAATTCAAATGTGTCTTCATCCTGATCTTCCATATCCCATAGTTGGTTCCATCAAGTTTAGGACTGTCCTTCCTGAAGTAATTAGTAGACATTGGATCTCCTCAAGTTGTTAAACTTCTGCAAAAGAGGACTAAGCTCTGATACCAATTGTTAGGTCCCAGAGACAACTGAGAGTGGGGGGGGTGAATCAGTTGTCTAATAAATTCAAACCAGAAACCAATTAACCAACTTAATGCTTAATATTGGTAAATCAATTAAGTGTGCCGATAGATAGTGTTAACAATAAATTGCTATACCAGTAAGGATTAATGCATGAAACATAAACATAAAGTCATCCACAACACATAACACCAATATTTGTACGTGGAAACCCTGTAAGGGGAAAAACCATGGTGGGAAACCTTATCCACAATCAGATGATACTACTACAGATAGTAAGTGTATATAAATGGGGTCTGCACATGCAGAAAGGCCAACAGCCTAGAGCTCACTGCTCAATCACAAATGGGAGTCACACTGACTACAGTTGGATGGTTAAATCCAATAAGAATGTACTGCACAAAATAGCATCTTCATATGCTAGATTCAGTACCGGTGTAATGCTGATATGCTTCTAAAAAAACCTATCTTCACCTTCAAATGATGTCTTCGTGTATACCTCTACTTAATCTCGCATATACCTTCACACAATTCTTTTTTGCATTCCACACTTGATCTTACAAATGAGATCTTACATTTATACCATACCCTAAGACCAATTTTAGTAGGTCGGCTCTACAAGATATTACAATAAAAACATTTTAAATACAATATAATATCCGATGCAATAACCGATTAAACATGTCGGCTGAATGCATTTACATCAATAATAAATCATCTCCATAGCGTGCCATGCTGATTTGGAAAAGATAAACCTGTCGGTGTAACCCTAGATAACCCTGGACCTATTTGCTGGTAAAAGAAAATATCTAAATATGAATATACCAATGATCAATCCTTCAAAACAAAGTGTCCATACGATGTGTTCGACTTTACCAAGTTTCTTCCATATTATTCCAGGTACCGGTGAACATTATATCCTACCGGTGAACCATATACCAATAACTGTGCAATAGTTACATGCTTGCCGGTGAATGTTGGTGGATCTCTAAAGTGCTTGTTTTCAGTAGGTGTTGACATCAATGACAAAATCATACCAAAATACAAATAATATTTGCATGAGGAATTTCGGATTTGCATAATATTTGCATAATTTATGGAATTGCTTGGGTAGAATCTTCACCATTCAAGGTAGCCGAATCTTTACCTTCATTCATTGATTTGCATATATGAGGAATTGCTTGTGTCCCACCCATTGCTTGAGCTATCCACTGCATTTCACAACTACCCGTGCTTTTCTGTTCCTAGGTCAACATCATCAAAAGTCTTTTAATGTTGCTCCCATGCCTCGATTGTCGATGTTCAGTCTTCCCCTCTCGCCACCATGAATTCTATACACCCTGGAGGGCAATCGACCTCTCTTTCTCTTTTCTCTCTCTCCCACACTGCCCCTACCATGGCACTAGGATGTATACACAGCGAAAAATGAGCTAACCAGTTCTAGGGAGGTATCTAGCAGAGGAAGTAGATATGCCTAAGTCTGAGAGCATACTATAAAGCATCTAATTTAAAGAGACTTGATTATTACAATCATGATCAAACACAACATGCATCTTTCCAAAGAATTAGTTTCATGAAGATGTATCTAGGCCTAGAAGACAAAAAAAGTAGCTATAAGTTACAACAGTCAAAAGCACAGGGATATATACCTATGAATAAGAATTATAATGAGTAAACGATAGTCTAAGTCAGATTTTATAGTGAAATGAAGTGCATGTTATTACAATATTCTTATCAATGAAAATGATTGTCATTCATCATTAACTTCAAATAAAACAATGACATCATCACCATGCTAGATCACATTTAAAATAGTTTCAGATGGGAGTCACAGTTATTTTAATTGTCACAAAGTACACATTCATGAAGTATTAAATAGAATAGCCAAGATAGAGGTCCTCATGAGAGGAATACAAGAAGTTCATTGTATGTGTAAACAATCTTTAGGATTACAACACATGAATTTTCATTTAGAGTCAAAGATCACAATGATAATGAAGACCTACACAACCCTAGAGGAAGTAAAGGGACAACCCAGGCTTGTGATTTGGGTTCAATATCAACATCAATGAGTACCATAGCAGTAGCGAGAGAAAAAACAATGATCACCCCATACCCAAAACATGGTGATCTTGCAAGCTAAGGATTAGAACAAAGATGAAAATACAGTGCACAATTAATTCTACAAGAGCCTTCATCATCATTGAAAAGACAAGATAGAGTTGTAGACCAAGTCTTTTGTTCAATTATCCTAAAGTGTTTTGGTGTTTTGAGATTGCTCTCTTTCCCATTTGATAGTGAACATCCATTTTACTACTTTATTTCTATTCTTAGATTTGGTCTAAGTCTTTTATGTATATATTTTGACAATGATTTTATCATTTTGACTACGTTTCCAATGAAAATGATGGGCCATTTTTATTTCTTTTGAAACATTGAATCTACAATAAATATTATCAAACACAGTAGCTAGTGATGGTTCTTTTTTACTGTGTTTGCCTATATGTTTCCCTCTTACCAGCCAAATATATAGTCTCTCTACTTGAGGATTCTTCATGACTTATCTCACTATCAAAATCAACTTTTGGGTTTTCTCTTCATGGTATTAAGGTTCATGATTTTAGTTGTTCTATGATTTATACCATGGATTGATCTATCTTATTGTGTATAGACTATTTGTTACTATTTTGTGGAAATCTCTTTTTTATAGGCTTTGTCCTAACTTTTTCTCTTTGGTTGGGTTGTCATTGAGATTTACATTTCAAATCTTTTCCCATGATCTCACTATTATTAATTTGGCTAGGACTGTTATCACTTGTACTTTTCCATGTGTATTTGGTTCTTATTGTGTATCATCTTCTCATGACATCTTTAGGAGGCTCTGTGTCTTCTCTTAATAGTATCCTAGAATATCTTTACTATATTTTCAATGAAACTTGGCTTTGTTTACTTCTTATTCACTATTTTGTTGGTGTAGCTATTCCTTTCTATGTCTTCTTTTAATGTGTGCTTCAAAGTGATGTGTTGCTCACAATTAATTTCCTTAGACCTATAGATTAGGCTTGTAATTATCATCTACATACCTCAGTTATACCATGCTCTTAGACTTAGGCATATCTGTGTTTCCTTGCACATTTACAAATGTGCATGACAGTCATCTTGAACTAGTTCTAGGGAGGTATCTAGCAGAGGAAGCTTCATAACATTACAGTTTGTGTTAATATGTTCTAAACATATATGTAAATAAAAAATTGACAAATACACCTCAATTTTGAAATGCTTTAATGTTTCTAGAACATGTTCTAATTAATTAAAAAACATGTTTTTAGGACCCAAAACCTTTACAGCATAGATAGAGAAAAAGCATCAAGAAGAACAGTGCAAAAGAATCCGCTAACAAAAAGACTGGCCAAAAGACCAGCAAACAGAAAGAACAACTTAACAAAAAAGCAACAAAGAAATAGGGAAGGCGCTACACAATGATTTTCTTTAGCAGATCCTCCGCCTTTGTCACCAGCTTGTCATAGGTGGCCCCGATAGCTTTCAGGTCTTCCAGATCCTTACTCGGTTTCTTTTCCTTCCTCTTGCCTCTGGTGCAGGTTATGGGACCTTGAGCTTCCCTTGTTCCTTCAGCTTCTAGTTCTAAGTCCTAGATTTCCTTTTCGTCATCCATCTTGCTAATGAGGGTGTGGGTGTTGTTGGCCGAGATCTTCAAGATACTTAGGCTCTATTCAACAATATTCCTCAGGCACTCCTCAATTTTATTAACTTTGGTAACAATGTTTGAGGGTTTTTTCGCTAGTGTCCGCAAGTCTTTTTCTGTCCAACATCTCCTTTTCAATCTTCTCAAACTTGGGGTTGAAAGCATCTCTGATGTCTTCAGCTTTGGCAATGGTATTTTTAAAGTCCTCAATATAGTCGGCCATTGTATTCCCCTCCCCAATATTAATGGTTTCCAAAATCAAGACTCTTTACAGAGTTTCTTGTATTCATCCACAGCTTTCTTGTAACCATTAATGAGCCACTCCATTGTTTCCATGAAACCATGCAAACCCTCGGGAGGAGGGCTAGATGGGGGAGCATCTTTTCCAGGGGTAATCTATTCTTGTTTGGAGATGTGGAGGGCAGAAATTGTGTCGACTGCCCTGAGATTCTCTTCCATAGTCTCCTTTCCCAGACTGTGCTTAGCTTCCAGGGTCCTTTCTTTCTTGTCAGCTTCTGGTTCCTTGCCAGTCTCCTCTTTTTTCTTGTGCTTTTTCTAGGTCTGGGTATGGATTTTTGTTTTCTTCTTCAATAGCCCTTTAGGGTTCTCCTTCTCAGAATCATCTGAGTCCTCCCCTTTCAAGGAGATGTTGATCAGGGGTTTTCTTTGAGGCTTTTTGCCCTTGGATGAAGAGGGTCTTGTTTTTCTGTATTTCCTCTTCTTCCCGCTTTCATACTCTGAGTCTTCAAAACTATCCTCTGTATCAGATGAAGAGTCACTATCAGAATCCTCCTCCTCAGAAAAGGTAGGATCAAACATCTCTTCCTCAGAATCTCCAGAGGGCTACATCCGAGCAATTTGAGTGGCCTTTAAATGGTCATAAATTAGGACCATTAGACCTTGGTACATAGTAGTATCACCCAGAGGATTCTCTTTGTGGGCCTTAAGGGATGCGTTCATTGAACAAAGCAGGAAATAAGGGAAGTTAACCTTATCATTGTGCCTAAAGTGATTTAACAGAACAAAGTGATACCCATAAACTTTCATAAACCTATCATCTAGAGTGATATATCGCATTAAAACAAAGAGAATCTCCTGCCAGGGTTTGGCAAAAGCCCTAGGTGGGTAGTAGGTTTTGCTCAACTTTACCAGTCATTTTTTCTCTTTCTCAGTTATCGAGTACCTTTCAATAGCTTCCCTACTGACCTTCCTATCTTTGTAGAAGTTGCAACCTTCCTTGGTGAGGCCCGTAGCTTGAGCAATTAAATCTTCGTCGATTTCAACCATTTGATCGCCCATTTTTAACATGCTCTTCTTCTAGTTCTTGCTAAAAAGACTGGTTACCATACCATCTCGATCATGGAGTCTCTCCATGAAGTTCGAGAGACCATCTTGCTGCAGAATACCCCAAACCTCTTCCTTCTATTTCCATTCTTTACAATTACTTGGTTCATATCGCCTCCTATTTTTGCCCATGTTGTCGCTACTCACGGCCAAATTTTGAAACTTACAGAGCTGATTAAATTGAGATCTTTTCAGAGCTATAAAAATTACCCAAAAAGCATGAGAGTTTATGGCATTGATGTTGTACTGAGTGATTTTCTCATTATTAAAATAACTCAAAGTACTCACATCAGTACTTTTCATAATTATCCTATCCATCAAGAGTCTTTGGAGTGCTTCTATATCACTCATTACTGATAATTTGTCTGACATCTTCGGGGAGTCCGCATTCACCCATCCACGTGGTAATTGCCTCACTTTTAACCGCCGCATTGGCAGCCCAGTCAGCAGAGCCGTTGGCCTCCCGATAGATGTGGGAAATATGGCATTTTTTAAAGGTGCTAATAATGTTAATAGCAGAGGTGATTATGTTGTGAATCGACCATGAAGGTTTTGAAGTCCCATTAAGGCACTTTATTATATTATTTGAATCCCCTTCTATCCATAGATAGTGGCATTTCCATTTTTTTGCTAGGATGATGCCTCCAAGAGCTGCCATTGCTTCAGCTTTATGGTTGGTTTGGGTTCCAATAGGGACAACAACCATTTCCTTGCAAATTCCTCTATGATCTCTAAGAATAGCTCCACAACCTGAAGGACCTGGGTTGCCTTTGGTAGCACCATCAAAATTAACTTTGAGCCAACCTTGAGGAAGGGTTTGCAATTTAGCTTCAAGCCTTTTATCGTAGTTGAGATTAGGACCATTAGTGATCTTCATATTCCATATCCTTAAGATATTAGAATCTAGTGGGTTGTTCGAGTAACAAGGACCCTCAATGATCCCTATATTTTCCTGAATAGACCATTGAATTTTCTGGAACATAATATCTTGATTGAGGGAGACATCCCTGAAAATTTGATTATTTCTTTATTTCCAAAGACCCCACAAGATGTGAGGAAGAGAGAGCTGCCACAAACATCTCAAAAAAGGGTTAGCCCATTGAATATTACAAGAGGAGAACATATCTCTGATGTTATTGGGAAACACCCAGGCAATACTAAAGCTCTTGAGGAAGCTTTCCCAAATAGAGGCTGAGAAGGACTAGTGGAGAGCAAGGTGGTCCACAGACTCTTCCTCTTGAAGACATAGCACACATCTATTAGGGAGGGAAAAACCTCTGCCTTTGAGGTTGTCAAGGGTCAGAATCTTTTTTGGAGGATAGTCTAGAAGAAAAAATTGATTTTGGGGGTAAGACCCTTAATCCAGGTTTTAGACTAATAAGGGTTAATAGGAGGGGGGGGGGGGGTTGGGAAGGACACAATACATAGAAGACACAAATAAAGTTCCTTTGGGATCATGTTTCCAAATAAGGGAGTCCTCTTCATTATTTAGCCAAATCGCAGACAGATGGATCTTGAGCTTAGAAAGGCTAGGGTGGATACTTTCAATGTTTTTCCATTCATTACCATCCCAGTACTCAACAACTAAGGAGCCAAAAGATCTAATATAGGAGGGAGCATGGGGGGCCCATTCATTGAATTCCATTAAAGGTTTATCAAAAAGCGAGGGATCCTCCCAGAATTTTACTTTCCTACCATTTCCAAGTTTCCATATCACTCCTTTAGCTATACATTCTTTACATTTAGAGGCATGATTCCAAATGTGTGAACCATTAATATTGAGATCCAAATTGATAAAAGAGGAGAGAGAGGAGGACAAAAGAGAGTACTTACTTCGCCAAATTTTGCACCATTCAAAATCGGAATGAAACATTCTCTAGACTTGTTTGGACATGAGAGCTTCATTTAAAGTATGAATCCTCTTGAGGCCCATACCTCCTTTTCTTTTTGGCCTGCAAACTTGGTCCCAGGCCACCAGGGACATTCTTTGCTTATCCTCAACCCCAGACCATAGGAATCTTCTTTGAATTTTATCAATTGCTTCAACATACTTAACTGAAATTTTGAAAAGACTAAGAGCATAAATTGGAATACTTTGAAGAGTAGCCTTGAGGAGTTGGAGCTTGCCCGCTTGGCTTAAGAGGGCCCCTTTCCAACCAGCAAGTTTTTTATGAAATTTGTCCACTAGAGAACTCTAGAAGGGATCAGGAGGGGAAATTCCCATGGGGAGACCAAGGTAGGTAGCAGGAAGGTCAACAATCCTACACTCCAAGATTTTGCTAATCCTCTGTTGTCTTCTCTCTAGAGTATTAATGAAAAAGACTTCACTTTTAGCCCAGTTAATAAGCTGACCCAAAGCAAAGGCAAATTTACACAAGGTGCTCTTCAAAACTTTAGCTTCTAAAATAATTGATTCCCCCATAATAATAGTGTCATCAACAAACTGCTGGTGGGAGCAGATAAGGTCTGCAGAGGAAGGTTGGAGGCCCTTAAAGGAGCCTTGCAACACCATTTTTTCCATGGTCCTTCCAAAGAATTTGGCCATAATAATGAAGAGGATGGGGGAGATAGGATCTCCTTGCCTAAGACCTCTAGAAGCTTGGAAAAAAGTAGAAGGAAAACCATTGACAAGAACAATGAAAGTAGCAGAGGTGGTAAGTTGGGAGAAAAGGTCGACAACTCTAGAGGAGAACCCAAAAGAAGAGAGGATTTTCTGAAGTAAAGACCAATCAACCCTGTCATAGGCTTTGGAGAGATCTAGCTTTAGGATGAGACCCTGATTCTTTGCTCTAACAAGAGAGTGAATGTTCTCATGGACCGTAATAATGGAGTCAAGAATTTGTCTTCTAGGAACAAACCCATTTTTCTGGTGTTTAATTAAGGCAGGAAGGACAACCAAAATTCTAGTGGTAAGGACCTTGGAAATAATCTTGTAAAATGAATTGCAAAGGCTAATAGGTCTGAATTTGTCCAAAGAATCAACACCTTGAATCTTGGGGATGAGAGCAATAAAATTTCCATTGATTTCTTTCAAGAGTTTTCTAGCCCCAAAAAATTCCTTAACCCCATTGGAGACATCAATTCCAACAATCTCCCAAAAATCTTGAAAAAAGAACATTAGGAAGCCATCTGGGCCAGGTGATTTGTTACCATTAAAGGAGAGAACAACATTTTTAATTTCTAAATTAGAGGGAATGGAGGAGAGGGAGGCATTCTTTTGAGCATCAATGAGACAAGGAATGTTCTGAAGAAAAGAGGATTGGGCTTCAGCATCCAGACTGCGATCCCTCTTGAGGAGGTCTGAGAAATACCTCTTAGCTTCATTCCTTATTTCATCCTCCTTGACCAGCTCCCCATTCTCCACAACTAGCTTGTTCACCCTATTAACTGCTTTATGCTTGATAGTCAACATATGGAAGAATCTTGTATTCCTATCTCCTTCCTTAAGCCAGATGCATCTCGATCTCTGTTTCCAGAACGTTTCCTCTTTGGCAATAATATCATGGTATTTTTTGAGAGTCTCATTTTCATCAGCAATAGACACAATACTAAAACCATCCTTCTGGATCTGATCTTGTATTTCTTTAAGGTCTTCCTAAATTTTACTCTTAGCCTCAAATATATTTCCAAAACTGGTTTTGTTCCAGAGTAAATTTGAGGCTAAGAGTAAAATTTAGGAAGACCTTAAAGAAATACAAGATCAGATCCAAAAGGATGGTTTCAGTACTGTGTCTATTGCTGATGAAAATGAGACTCTCAAAAAACACCATGATATTATTACCAAAGAGGAAATGTTCTGGAAGCAGAGATCGAGATGCATCTGGCTTAAGGAAGGAGATAGGAATACAAGATTCTTCCATATGTCGACTATCAAGCATAAAGCAATTAATAGGGTGAACAAGCTAGTTGTGGAGAATGGGGAGCTGGTCTAGAACATGTTAGTGTATGCTTTCATCATGGAAAAACATAATGTAGTTGATCATAACTGATGTAACAAAGTTGTGTCTTTGAATGCATTGTTCCTTGATTATAGATCTATGCTCAATTGATTTGATTTTCTTGATTGAAAAATTGGTAGATGTGGGTTGGAGTTTATAGGGGTTTGAAATTAGAAATAGACTTGTATCTATATGCAGCTTGCACCTTTTCAAATTGAACTTTTGGAAAAGTCCAAATTTGGAGAGGAAATTCCTACTATTTGCGAATCCAACATTCATCTTTCAAATTTTAAGTCCAATTTCCATGAATAAGGGTTCCCAAGACCCTAGTCCTAGAAAATTGAGCCATGAGGAACACCATGAATAAGGGAATGAACCAAATTTATGGAAACATTCTAAAACCTAAGTACAATTAGGCATAAATAAGGCACAACCACTAAAGTGAGTCCAAACCTAGTGTATATTTATAAAGAGATACAACTTATGATGCAATATTTAGCCCCCTCTTAGCAAGAGTGTAAAATTATGCTCATGTACTCTTGGGAAAATGTGGAGAAACCAAATATTATTTCACCAAGCTATTGAAGAGTCAAGATGACTACAAGTTTGGAAAGGTGGTAGCTCCCAAGACTTATGATATTGTCAATCTACAATATTGAGATAAAAGGGAAGTACAAAGTGAGTAATATGAGTAACATTGGTAACACACGTGGAGCATGCAAAACACAAAGTTATGACATTTAGAACTAGTAAGATTCATATATTCTCACTTGGAACCATATCAAAAAGACAAGGCATAGATCTAGGACTAGTAAGATACTTATATAGTTACTAGGAGTCATGTCAGAGACACATAAAAGCATGATACCCAAGTTAGTAAGATCCTCTAATACTTAGTCATAGATCGCATTCTAACAAAAAATATAAGGTCATATCTTGGTAACCTAACTAGTCCATGAGTAGTAGCTCAAAATGTTATCAAAGCTAGGCTAGGTTAGGAGCCCCAAGAACCTATAATGTGTCTTATAATGGGTGTTGAAAATAATCTACACTCAAGCCAACAATGGAATGGTAAGAAAGGGGGCAGTAGCTCAATGGTAGAGAAATTTATTAACAAATAGAATGCCTTAAGTTGGATTCCTAGCTATTTTATGAGTATTAGCTTAATATTTTCATGTGTAAATAACATCTACTCCCACCTCTACCATATATCCAACTTCCACCATTTCTCCTTCCACAACCTCTAGTCACCTTAATGTACCAAAGCCACTAGTGCCACACCTTTAGTACTTACATCCTTCACTTATCATCCACCATATGGCCTATTTATCAAATTTATTTCTTCTACATGTAAAAGCCATATGCACAAGATGGAATGACAATTGGTAGATGTAAAAGCCATATTCCACAACCTTTGATAAAATCCTTTCTACCAGTGCCAAAATGTGAGGTTTGTAATAGGATGCGACATCCATCAAAGCATAATAGATATGAGATTTCTAATAAGATGACAAATCAAACAATGTAGGAAAGCATCGATTAAAAATAAATACAAGATTGCAGTTTATAGAGTTAACTTCATTTTGTCTTTTTGTGGCATTGAATTTTATAGCATTTTAAAGAAGATACCATAGTTTTTCCAAAAAATGTCAAAACCCTACCTAGTGTTTACTGAGAGGAGTAAATAATGTATAGTTTGGTCTCCCATGCATATAAATTCACCAAATGTGTGGGAAGACATTTGTTCATGCTATGCATCATATTATGTTGTGTGCAGTGCTCCAAATTGGATTTGGTACGTGTTTGGGCATGAGGACAGTTTGATATCTCTATGTATCAGACAGTAAAAGGCATTAAGAGTGAAGAATTTGGTGGGAAGACCAAGTGATTGGTATTTTTAAGTAGTTGATGACAGAGAGAGGGGTGAGGGGACCATATGCAACCTTCGAAAGGGTTTGTGGATCAAAACCAAATGAAATAGATTAAATTTCTATGACTGTCCTAAGGGTATTGATTGTCATAGTCATAGTTTTACTAGTGATATTATTTTTGTTTTGATAGAGTTGTGTTTGTAAACCCAAGTGTGGACATGTAATGGAGTCATGAGATGTCTTAAGACTACATCAATACTTAACAACAACATAGTGTGTAGGCAACTAAAATATGAAAGGACAACATATTGGAAGACGCGTGTGATGATGCCATGAAAGGTCTGATATCCCTATGTATCAGACGAAGAAAACAAGTGAAAGACAAAAAAAAGGCATTGAGAAGGCAAAAGGTTGAATTGCCTAATATTTGGTGTTGAAGTGATGTGTGGGGACCCTGCCAAGTCAAACACCTTGTTGTAGTTTCAAAGGGTGGAAAAAGAATAAGCATTTTATTTATTGTCCTAATAGACCATCCACCATAACAATGATTACCAATGATGTGTGCGTTGCAAACAAAGTTCTAGAGGAAGGCTCTTTCTATTGTAATACCAAGTGAGTGTTCATAGACCTTGTGTAGGGTCCTCCAAGCCTAGGGTAAGGAGTTCGAAGCCTAGATACATTGATTTGGCCTTGTGGCCATCAATGAGTGTTGACCCAATAGAAGTCTTGAGACTAACAATTTTAGAAGTGTGGCATTATTGAGAGCCAACACTTATGCATGAACCCTATCTTCACATATTATGATTAGTTTCCATGATACTTGATCCTATCCTCATGGTGTTGGCTCAATTCATATTAGAGTGTTTTGTTGAAGAAACATGATGTGAGAAGTTTGATGCAGAGGCAAGGGTAGAACTCAATATTTCATATTAGGACAACAACCACATTGATTAGGCAAGTCAGATAAGGTCTCTCCAATGTTTAGGATACACAAGGGCAACATCAGTCATGTAAGTATGCATGAGCATGGGAATGGATAGTTGCTTTCCTTTTAGACTGATTTGGACAATATTGAGAGGATCCTATAAGGAATGACTATCACCATACTCTCGATGACTTCACAACATTGATAATGAATTCACATTAGAGACTCATGGATTGCCCCAATTAGATATTAGTCAACTTAAGATGTGATACAAGGATTGCATACCACAAAGACATTAGATATGTTTTGAGATGAAAAAGAAGAGTTAAATGGTTTTGGTTCAATTTCCATAATTTCTATGTTCAAGTAATTTAATTTGGTATACTATATTGAAATGTGATTTCATAACTAACATTTCAACTTCTATATAACTAGTTCTGTAGCCCGATTTTCTTGCCTATGAAGAAAGACCATGTCAGACAATATCAACGAACAACAAAATAAGGAGACAATTGCTAGATTGTGGTCTAAATTGAAAAGAAAAGGTGATGGAAAATGTTATTGTCCCTGCAAAATTTGTAAGGGGTTAAAGACTAGAAGACTTCTAATCAAAACAACTAAGAAACATTGTAGGCTGCATGGTCACATTGAAGGTGGACATGATTATCATCCATTGGTAATTTTTTAATTATATCATTTTAATAATTTATATACATAAGAAATCACTTGATGATGAGATCATGATCATGATTTATTTATGTTTATCAATTTTATATAGGTCGAGAACCCCGAAGCACATGATATGGATCAACACAACCTATAGAGTATGGTTTTCAAAGTGGATGAACATGGAGGTGTGAATATCGAAGTTGAAGATAATGATCCCATGGAAGATGATGAACATGAGCCACAAAACACAATTGAAGATGATGGTACAAATACATTGATCCATGACACATTTAGTACTCACGCAGCTGATCATGATGATGTCAAAGATGACCTTGATGTTGTTCATGATGTCCCTCTACTTGAGAAGGCATCTGAGGCCCTTTACGAAGGCTCGCAAACAACTCTTCTCTCTGCTGTATTGTTGTTGGTGAACTTGAAGGTTACAAATGGTTTATCCAACATAACAATCTCATGTATGTTAAGGTATGTCATATATATCATAATAAATAGTGAATCATGTTGTATCATTGATACTCTTTATATTAACAAATTATATTTTTTGCTGTAGATTGATAGGTGAGTTTTTGTTACCACCATCAAATATTCTACCTCGCTCATACCGAGAATTATCTGCCATTATGAAAGATATTGGAATGGAGTATCAAGCAATAAATGCTTGTCCCAATGATCATATTATATATCACAAACAACATGAATTTCGATTGAATGCCCTGAATGGCATATCAGTAGATATCGAACAGATCAAATAACAAAAAAGGTTCCTCGCAAGGTTCTTCACTATATTCCTATTATTCCACGTATGTAATGATTATTCAAGTGCACTAGCTTGGCACAATTTATGGATTACCATTCACGCAATAGAAGTCGAGATGACATTATTTGAATTCCTGCGGATGGTTAAGCATTTATGGACATAGAGGAAAAGTGGCCACACTTTAAAGAAGAACCTCATAATCTTAGGCTTTCATTGGTAGCAGACGATGTTAATCCATTTGGAGAGATGAAATCTGTTTACTCAGTGTGGCCTATTTTTGTTATCAACAATAACATTCCTCCATGGATGTCAATAAAGAGGGAGCACATAATGTTGGCAATGATTGTTCCAGGTATTTTATCATTTAAATATAGTCGTCTACATTTAATTATAAATATTGCAGTAAAATGGTTATAATAATTATGTAATGGTTTTGTTCATTCGATTAAGTAAGTACCAAGTTAAAGATATGAATGTATATATCGAGCCTCTTATTGACGAGTTGCTAGAGTTATGGAATTGTGTCACTATGTATGATGTCTCTAGACCAATAGGACAAAGACAATTTCAATTCCATGCGATGCTTCTATGGACAATACACGATGCCCCAGGGCTAACACATTTTTGTGGTATGTTATAGTGTTTAAGTTGTGCATGAACATTATAATTCAAAAAATTAACATATTTAATCCAATTATACATTATCTTGTAGGTCTTCAATCAAAGTGAAAATTTGCATGTCCAGTTTGTGGTCCAAAGATGAAATCTCGTCATTCAAAAAGTTTAGGAAAGTAGGTGTTTGATGAGTATAGGCACTCTCTCCACAAAAATCATAAGTATCAAAATAATGAAAAACATCTTTTCAATGGGAAGGAAGAGAGTACATCAAAGCCACGAAGAATGACACCTCACATGTGGAAGTTGGAATATAATAGAATTAATCGTCAAGGTAATGCGATTCCATCTAGTGGTTTATGTCATAAAACATCTTTTCTATTGAATTTTGTTTACTGATGATGTGATTGATGATCGTGAAGGTCGTGAAGGCATAAATGACCACCTTCCTAAGGGACTAAAAAATTATCCTCGATAATTTAGTAGGTTGCCCTACTACGAGCAATTACAAATTGTGCATTTGTTTGATACTATGCATATTGGAAAGAATATAACAAAGACATTAGGGAAAATATTGGATGGAAGGCGTGACAATTTTTTTTTTGTCAAAATATGTAGTGACATTTAGGATTCCAATCATGCAATGATTAATGCCATTAAATCAAATATCCATGGAGACCAGATTAATATAAGTGAGCTTCCTTGGTTATTAACGGACCAACAAAGCAATGCTATAAAAGAAGTCATAGGAAAAATTTGATTTCCCATAGGATTTTCTGCGAACATAAACAATCTCATATCAAAGAAAAATGAATTTGGGCCAGCCATGAAAATGCATGATTGGCATACCTTCATTAAGGTAATTCATGTTCTTGTGTTTTTACTATGTATTTAAGTACTGCACATGTACTTTTCATTGTATTATGTTAGAAAAAAATGAAAAGATAATTTTATAATTGTTGTAGTACGTTGTACCTCTATCTCTCCCAAATGACTTCAACTATAATGTCAAGCAAGTCATATATGATCTTGAAAAATACATGAGGTAAGTAGTGATATTTGTTCAGTTTGTTGTATACATATTATATTTCCGATTTGTTTTACTTGTTATGTAATATATATTTTTTGTGTCTTGAATATCTTGTAGGTTGTCATGTAAAGAAATCCATAAAGAAGATATAAAATATTGGAAGAGAAAAATTCCTCATCTAATGTGTGAAATGCAAGTGTCTACCTTCAGCTTTTTTCAATGCACAAGAACACTACCTCATAAACCAAGTTGAGGAGATTTAATTGTGTGGACTTGTACACACTAGGTCAACATGGATGGTTGAGAGGCACTTGAAAATTTTGAAGGCTTTGGTTCGACAAAGAGCACATCCTGAGGGTTCTATGATGGAGGGATATATGGTATACCAGGCTATGGTGTACATTTCTAAATATCTTCCTAAGTTTGCAGCAAAGATCCACGTGGATCGCATTTGGGATCCCAACCCCATTAACAAATTCGAAGGGGAGTACTTGATGGGGAAAGGTAGATTGAGGAAAGTGAGAGGTAATTGTAAGATGTTATTGTAGTTAATTAATTCTTAATCTTGAAAATAAATCAGTTGTAAGACGTCTATTTATTTTTTGTACAGTTGGTCGAGAGTGGGATGCACTACATTTGTATATTGCAAACAATCTTGATTGGATGACAGTATGGATTGAACGTTGTCAACATTCTGGTCGCACATTAACATGGGAAGGTGTGGCTTGATTGGTTAAAGAAGCTCATCATAATGGAGATTCCAATGTTATGCAAAGGGAAATTGATTTACCATATGGTTTAAGAGATAAACAGGTACGTATAAATTTATTAATCACCCATATGTTTATCAACTCATAATGCAATAAATTTTACATGTTTGACATTTCGCAGGTCAAACAGCACAACGCTATGTGCTGCAATGGTCATAAATTTCACATCAAAAAGTTGGATGACACAAAAAAAACTTGTGATTCTGGCATCACTGCAGTCTTTGAGATGATAAATACTTCATCAAGAAATGACATACATCCTCAATAGTCTCAAAATTGATACTATGGCATTTTGGATGATATACTTGAGTGTGACTTTAATTCCTTCAAATTAGTTTTGTTTGTTGTCAAATGGTACAGGCTACGATTGAATAAAAATGATCCTGATAGAACTGTTATTGAACATGATAATAGTTAATACAAGGTCATTTGAACCAGTTGGGGATGAGCCCTATGTTCTTCCAAGCCAATGTGAGTAGGTATTTTACTCAAAGGTTCCACATAAACCGGGTTGGTCATTTGTTGTTAGACATGATCCAAGAGGAAGGCCGATAAAGTATAATGTGATGGAAGAAGAAGATATTGAAAAAGTAGAAGATGAAGTAGATGATGATCACGATTGACAGTTTCTTGATGATGAAGAAGAAGAAGAAGCTGATGATGATGATGATGATGATGATGATGATGATGATGATGATGATGATGATGATGATGATGATGATGACGACGACGACGATGACGACGACGATGATGATGATAATGATGATGATGATGATGAAGATGATGATGGTGATGGTGATGGTGATGGTGATGGTGATGAAAATGATGAAGACGATGATGGTGGTGGTGGTGGTGGTGGTGGTGGTGGTGGTGATGATGATGATGATGATGATGATGATGATGATGATGATGATGATGATGATGATGATGTTCATGATGATGAATGAAATGTATGAGGTATGTGGTTAGTATATTATCTATTTAATATTGTTTTCTTGATAAATTTTTTTTTACATAATTAATTAATTATGTTTTGAATTCTAATGCCATTACATAATTAATTCATGATGCACCTTTTAATATGGAGATGGAGATAGGGAGAGTGACTATTTATGTGACATTTTTTTAAACTTTGTGTTTATTTATGGAATTTGGATTGTTTATTAGCTATGTGATGGATGTTGATTTAAAATACATATGTGATGGATTACATGTTTATGATGATACATTGACATTTTTTGAACTTTGTGTTTATTTATAGAATGTGGATTGTTTATTACCTATGTGATGGATTACATGTTTATGATGACACATATGTGATGCTAATTATGATGCTCAATTACATATATGATGATACATCATGTGATGCTTATGATGTTTATGATACGTATGTATTTATTGTTTATCAATTTACAAATGTAATGCTTCTGATGCTCAATTGATGGTGTTGATTTCATGTATAATCCATGTGTGATGTTGTCACCCTTGGTGGGAACAAGTCATTGACTACAAACATCATCAACCATTTAGTTGAGGATCCTGCATAGTCTACATAAAGTAAAGGTAAGGAATTAAAAAAATTACAATGATTTTGATGACAAAATATTTTTATTATTTAATACTCTTTTTGTCTACAAAGTTCATGTTGTTCATGTTGTGTACTATGTAATTTTTAGCTAACATAAGATAATTGAATTACATGTGCAGGAACCTGAACCCCTTTGATGAGGATCCTGCACAGTCTCATGGATGGACAGATATAACTAGTCAATACACCCTATAGAAACAATTTATTTTTTAAAAATTACTTGGAAAACAAACTTCCTCAGTTTTTCAAACCTCGACATTAGCAACAAATATAATACAAGTATCAACACTTGAGGTACCAGTTAGACTTATTAAAATTTTAATCCCAAAATCAACTTTAGGGCCGACTTCTTCATCAACATTACCCTCATTTGCAAAATTTCTCTCTCATTACCAATTAACTCTCTCATTTGATGGAGTGCAGGTACCTCCAAATAGGTATTTGTTAGATGTGTCTTGCTTGAGTGAGGGAAATGCAGGAATAGAAAATGAAAGTGAGACATGTAGTAGTTCTACAATAGGGAGAACAAAAAGAGGTCAAAAGATTAGAAGAAAATTCAATAAACGCATGAAATTTTTCCTTGCTCAAGGGGGGTCATGTTCTTATGATGATGAGACCAAAGGCGACATTGAGGTACAAACATCTACAGAAATAATGGGTTCCCAAGGAACTTCCTCCAATAAATGTCGAGTTTTGTGTTAACGATATGATATATCGCATAACACCTTCGTCGTTACATGGTTTCGACCTATTTTACATGGATGGCATTAAGGTATGTTACAACAAAGTTGCTGAATTGATGGAGTTTGTCGGACCTTGTTACAATTACAATAATTGGATGCAGATTGTTCGATATAAAAAAAACATGCGTAGGTATGCACTATCAACAAATTATATACAATAGAAAGATAATGATCAAAGTAAACGAGTGGCTATATACATTGATGGTCAGCCAAAAGCAACAGGGAATATTGCAGGTTTTATAAATAGTACGTGACCTGGGTCAACTAATAAACAACCCAATTGCATATTTGAGGCGCGCGAGGGAAATTATGTATTCGTATGTGCGATAAAATCAATAAGTGCAGGTGAAGAGATTCTAATTGATTATAGTTTGAATCATATAGATACAAACAAAGTTAATATCATGGGGGTGGTACCTACTATATACCATTTAAATTAACCAACCTCCAATTAATGAATCCAATATACCATTTTATTATGAAGTTTTTTTGCTAAGTCTATTGGTTTAATTTTGCTAACGTTTTTTATATTTTTTCTTTGTCACAGGGTGACATGGATCCATCACATAGCATAGATAGGGATGTAGGTCGCGACACTTCTACCGAGCAGGTAAACCTCATTGTAATTGTACAAATTAGATAGAAGAAAACTGTTACATTATTATGTTCTTTTTTTGAGTGATTTAGACTAATTTTGTAATTGTTAATGATATTATTGACACAGATGGATGTTCGGGGAAAGGGAAAGGGAGTTGCAATACCTGAGCACCTCTCTAGGGATGTGGACTCAACAGGATTAAGCGATGATGACCCTGAAAATTCCACACACCCTATGGAATTCATAAAAAAGCCTCTTAGAAAAATTAGTAAAGAGATTGTTGCTTTGGCATCCGTGGATCCTATGACTGATGAGATACGAGAGAGGGTGCAAGTATTGATTCAGACAATAGAAAACTTGCAAGTAAGCAATAATGAAAGCTTTAATTATAACAAAAGTTCAATAATAGTTTATATTTTATTCTCTTTTATGTCATTAACTAAAATATGTATGTGTTGTTTTTACAACAATTTATGCGCCCTCATGAAAGTGGTGGCCATGATCAGGGTGTTGCAGGTACTTCAGCTGATGACAATTTTCTTGGATTATCACTTGCTTGGATTATCACTTTGAGTACCAAAAACACATCATACTTGATACTGTCAATATTCATAATAAAGGTTCATCCTTGTTTACAATTCTCACACTTTTCATATATTTAATGTTTGATATATTTAATGTATTATTCTTCAGGTGTTGTCAATGTTCCTGTGCAAATGCCACCGCCGCCTCATCATAGGTTAGCCCCACTTGTATTACCAACTGCAATGTGGGTAACATGTAGCATGCATACATCCTCTACTGCATGTCATATTGGACTGCCCATTGTTGGTAGATCCCTCTTTTGCTCTATCTTCTGTTATGTGTTTATTTCCCTTCAAGCGTTCTTTCTTGGGAGCATTTCATAGTGGATTCATTTTTTGCAGGAGGAGATGCACATGAGGATGCACCAGAAGTGACTACTGTTGATAACATACCATCATTTCTTGGATCTTCTCGTATTGCTAGTATGGGAATGTTGCAGGTCACATTGGTGGTGAGCGACGAAGAAATGATTCCCTTAAAGATAGAGAAGGTTCCAGGTACTTTAAAATTATTATTATATATAGTCTAATTGTAATTTACTCTATGATCACTCGTTTTGGACTAATGATCCCATGATTTTTTTGCAGGAAATGATATTTTCTATAAACATCTTAGTGACATTGCATTGCATATATTTGGGCCCACCATACGTAAAAGGTGGTACATCATATGTGAACTAACCCTAATCCACTATTTTGATTTCATATCATTACTATAATAGTTTTCCTTTGATCCATTTCTTGAACTATAATAAATGTAGCTTTAGTTCATTTCTGAATCTAACAGGTTTTTTTTTTGCTTTAAAAGGTGGAATGACCAGGAAAAAAGGTTAAAAGATGAATTGACAAACCAAATGGCTGAGTGGTTTGGAAATGACACCTTTGACAAAACAAAGCTCATTGAAAAAGCTGACACATATCTAAAGTATGTGAGGGACCAATACAAGACCCATTTAGAGAAGAACCTAAAGTACGAGCGTCCCCTCATGATTCCAGAGAGGGAGTGGAAGAGCTTGATTTTGGATGCCAAGGAGATAATTGAAAGGAAAAAAGGAAATACACCACCAGACACCAAAAGAAGGTACGAGATACTATTAAGAATGTAATTATGTACTAATTAATTACTATTTATATTTATATAATCTAACATATTTCAAACTTTTTATAGACTGAGTGACATGTCAAAGGCAACCAAGGAAAGACAAGAAAATCACGGGCAACACAAACTCAGCTCTGGTGGTTATATGAAACTTGCTGCATGAATTGTAGGTATCTCATGAAAATGAAATATTGCATCAAAATATTGATAAATTGCAAACGATTTTTTTTTATCAAACAATGCAAGCAAAATTCATGATACCAAGAAAAAATGCAGGGCTCTGAATTCAATAGAGCGCCCATAGAAGATGACAAGAGAATTGCCTACCAGCAAGGCTATACATCCGTGGTTGATCGACTACAAGAATTGAGTGGGCATACACAATATTTGAGTGCATCCGTCACATAGGTAAATATGCTAAATGGAAATTGTTTCAAATTGAATACTTTACTAGTAATCTAATTGATGTTGAGTTCCAACATAAAGTGACTATATTTGTTTTAAATAAGAAAGTAATGATAACAATGTGCATGACATTGGAATGCAACCTAGTAATCGTGAAACACCACTTGCACATGAAGGTCCAGATGTGCATCCTAGTAGTGGAGATATTCATTTGCTATTCAAATTTATTTATGTAGTTATTAATACAATTAAACATCTTAATTTGTAATTAGAGTAGTAATTAATGTAACCTTTTTTGTTAATATTTTAGAGCATGTAGTCGGTGGTGACTGAGTGGAGCATGATCTGGGTACACAACATCAGGAATGTGATGTTCTCCAATTAGGTAAAGAGGACCATTGTTATTCCTTTAAACAAATATAATTGCAATTGATGTTCAACATTAATGTAACCTTTAATATTTCAACTCCAGATGATCTAGAGGGTGTTCAACATGTTGAGGTTGAGGCTAGAGAAAATGATGTGGCCCCATCAGGTAAAGAGCGCAACAATTATGTTCTCTAAATTAATGAAATATTTGTAACAATAATAAAAAATGTTTTGAATTTAACCCATTTATTTGTTATTGCAGAGGACCCCCCTTCGCTTAAGTATTCTCGTCCTCAGTATAGGACTAGGCATACATCAAGATCACTAGCAGAGGGCGAAACAACTACAGAGGGAGGAAATGATGAAGAAACCGATGTTCCACTTAGTCTTTTCATAGCTTGAAAGAAAAAACAAAAAAAGAAATGATTGTAATCTACCTTATTTGATAATGACTGATTTTTATGTGTTAATGAATGTAATTATGTGCTAATTAATGGTTATGATTGATATGTGTTAATTAATATTGATGAATGTTGTGTGTTAATTAGTGTTAATAAATGTTATGTGTTAATGAACATTATGTGATATTAATGAATGAATGTTATATTTTATTAATGGTAGAAAGAATGAATGAATGAATGTTAAGATGTTAACGGGGAATTTAGAGTGATGTTAGTGGGGGGGAGGGGCCAAATGACCTTCCACCTTCACGTGGTTGGCCCTGCTAAGTAGAGAATATTAAACTATTCTCGAAACCAAGTGAAGCTCAACAAGATAACACACTTTTCAATATTTCATTATGTTGCACAATTAATCTTATTGAATAATGTATAATGAATCTTAATTGCAGGGTCCAACAGAGCCAACACGAACAACAACACCACAAGTTGCTGGGTATAATGAACTCCCATATTGTCTTGTATGTACACTAATAGTATGAGTTGCTTCTAGTGTTGATATCCATGGCGGGACTGCAAAAGTTATGAATATGCCTCATCCTTGTAAGTTTTTTTTATTACTTGTCATTTTCTTTAGCATTTTGTTACTTCATGAATGAGATGTTTTCATATGTCTATTCCATGAATACCTCATTATTGTATGCTTCATGATCGATGTGTCTTCAACATGTCCACTCCATGAGAACCTTTCTCATATATACTTGTACCTTATGTGTATTTATGTATTACTTCATGGTTTACATGTATGATTCATGCCTTGCATGTACTCATATGTATGGTTTGTGCTTTACATAGCTCCTTCATGCCTTATGAGCATTACTTCATGCCTTGCAATCTTCTCAAAATATTGCAAAATCATTTAACAAGAAAAAGAGTAGTAGAGGCTACATACCAAAATAAATTAGATCTCCCTCTTTATTTCTTCACTTTCTTCCTCCCTTCTTTATCACTTCCCTTTTTCTTTATTTTTCCTTGATATAACTAACCTTTTCTCCTTAATGTTCTTCATGAGTCCAAAGACTCCTTTACACTCCCCACTTTACATCCATGGCAACTACCTCCATAACTTCACTTAGTGTGAAGTAATTATTCTCCTCTACCATGGCCTTCATATATCTTTCATATATCCTTTCATATATTACCATCCATATATATATTGACCTCATTCTAAGACTTTGAATCTGCCTCTTCTACCTCATTATGTGACAACAAAATGTGAGGATTTAAGAGAAGCTTCAAATCATAATAGCCCTTAGCATTGGTTTAGAAAGAGTCTCAGACTATGCCTCCTAGATTGGATGGCTCTGATCCTCATCACACTATTTATCTTTTTCCTCCTCACTGGATTGTTTGCACTCGTGATGACATAATTGTGAAGATTATATTTCAACAAATTTTCATTTTTTCTCGCTTCTGATTCAACTCTGTATATGTCCTAAAATTGTATGAGCCTAATAGCTTCTACTCTTGTTGATAGTTTGGTGGCTCTGAACAATGGCTCCTTCAAAGAAGCGTGATCCTTGTAATTTTGGCCTTCCATGATGTGAAAAAGAGGTTATGTTATTAATAATGGTCCATATGATTTAGTTATTTTTTATTATGTTGAGTATGAGTAAATTTGGGCTTCCTTGGCTATGATCACTATTTTGTACTAACTATTATCATTTAGTGTGATTTGAGCATGGACTTCAAGTAATCATGAGGGTGGAAACAATCTTCAAGTGTTAGGGGGTACGTGGCCTTGACCAAGGGATGAAAGTATCGGGAAAGTACAAGTGATTCATGTGTAGATCAATGTATCATTCACCTATTAATTCCTAGCAACATTCTAAAATCAACAAGCAAAGAGGTATGTTGAGTGCATATATATATTTTATGTTGACATGATATAAGTAAGATATGAAACATGTAACTTAGATTGATTTGCAATTTCATTCATAAATACTAGATCTTCCTTGTGGATTTTTGAATGCATAATGTCTCATTGATTTCAATATCTTTATTGCAAGTACTCTTTTCAGCATGAAACTCCACTCATTGAGGTCTCTTACTAAATGCAAGTCAGTTATCCTATCAATGATGATACGTTTTGCATGCATTTTATGGGGAAATCTTATTAATAGCTATGGTTGGGTCGTTAATTGTTTTGTGAAAATATATACAATTAGATTGGGAGGTTAGAGTTATAAACACCGTAAATTATGTTTGAGATCATTGTCCTAATTGTAATAGTCAACTACCATTGGTCCAAGGCCACACCAACACCGTTGTGACACCAAGGTTTGTACATACTGGTGTAAGGGCCACTCTTAGGACATTTCATTACCATTACATATACACACCTAGTGGGGTTTACAAACACAACTTTTTTGAGTAGGCAGTATCACTGGTAAACTTGTGATTGTCACAATTGGTACCCTTAGGACAGTCATTAATATTTGGTCTATGACACTTTTTTATGGCTTCTAAATGATTTTATGGGGTGTGAAAGGGTCCCACACATCTCTTCCAACATTCCATCCAAGGCACTTCACTCTCACCTATCTTATATTCCACTTTCTCTATGCTACTATCCCAGAGATCTGATACATGCTGTTAACATTGCTTTGATAAATCCAAATTCATATCTAAGCTCATCCTAAGGTAACATATTCATAGTCAATCAATAAGATTTCTCTATGTGATTTCAAGTAAGATATTGATCTATATAGTTAATTATGTGATTGATTTGAGGGATACATCGATTGTCAAACCTTAAGAAAATTTTATTCCATATCCTAGATTTATTTTGTTTTAATTTTCAGTGAGTAATTTTAAATAGTAATAAAGTGGTATATATCCTTATATTTCAATGACAAAAGATCAGTTATTTGAATAAATACATATAAACATAAAACATATTTTTCAAATTGCTTTGATATATTATGTATAACAGATTGCTATAACCGAATTTTTGTGCTATACTCTTGGATCCAATACTCATGATTTTGGATTTTAGATAGCATGCCTCACTAGATTACTTTGGACTATAGGTGTAGATTCATTTTGGTTTATGCTAAAATAATTCAAACAATTGTACACAGTTTATGGGTAGCTTCACTTAAGAAAATCATGTCTCATCTCAATTATGTTCAATTACATTGTTAATTTGAAGATTTGGTCAAGTTTGAGGTAGGAACTCAAATTCCTCCTTTGTTTTTTAATTGAATTGATTTTAGTTTGTTGCAAATGAATTTTTGAGTGAATTAAAGTATTCTTCCAATTTAAATCTCTCCATTTGGATTATTATATGATTTGTATGAACCAAATTTGGAAATTACGAGTATATATGAGGTTATGCTATTCAATTCTATTTGGGATGTTGAAATGACAAATCAAGGGAGTATTGTATTGTTGAGTTGATTAGAATCAAAAGACTATTCTTGCATTTTCATTTTATGCACTTTGAAATTTCAAGGTTTTTGAGGTCCATCAGTTAAGGGTGTTTGTCTTGGTCCCATAGACTATTTAGTCTCATGGACATCATTAAAATCCTTCATTCATCAATGGTAATTGGCCTCATGACTAGTTTTTGGTCCAAATTTGGGAATTATTGAAAAGTGGTATTTGATGATTTTGAGATGATATTCTATTATGGAATCATGATAACATATATGTGAATTTTGATAAGGGATCAATTGGGATCCGTTCTCTTGGTGTTGTGCCCAATTGAGTATGTCTTGCTTATGTATGAAAATGGCATTTTGCAATTGAGACAATTTGATGTATTTGAGATGTCTTGCATTTAGATATGGCATGAGCTTAGTCCTAGAGTGATTCTAGGGAGTGGCTCCCACTCGTGTCCCTCGTCTGAAAGTGGTACGCTTGGCATTCATGTTTGGGGAGTTTTGTAATCAAGTGATAACATAACAATAGACTTGGGTTAAAAAAAATAACAAGATAATTGGTTCCTTGAGTACGCCTTGAGCGCTATCACAACACCAAGGGTGTTTTGGGAAGGCATGCTTGCACATGGAGCATTGGACTTATGCGAAGAGGCATGCCCACTCACACAAGGATTATGTGATCATTGTTCTCATTCACATGAGAGAATGCTTGGTTCCATATGGTCCATCCCCAAAATCACATACGATGAAAGGCATGCCCGCACATGGAGTGTTGGAACTTGTGCAAAGAGACATACTCGCTCATGTAGCATAGGGATTGTGTGATCATCGTTCTTGTTTGTATGAGAGAATTCTTGGTTCCATATGGTGCATCCCCATGAGCACATACAATGAAAGGCAAGCCCACACATGGAGTGTTGGGACTTGTATGAAGAGACATGCCCACTAATGTAGCATAGGGATTGTGTGATTGTTGTTCTTGTCTGTATGAGAGAATGCTTGGTTCCATATGGTGCATCCCCATGAGCACATACAATGAAAGGCATGCCCGCACATGGAGCATTGGGACTTGTCTGAAGAGACATGCCTGCTCATGTAGCACAAGGATTGCATAGTCATTGTTCTCGTCCATATGAGAAAATGCTTGGTTCCATATGGTGTGTCCCCATGAGCACATATGATGACACTTCCTTCACTACACTCTAGAATCTAATGCCTTGTGTAGTTTTAAAGTAGTGACCCTATGTGGATTCATGACTTGGTATCATCCTTCTCTATTGATGTTGCACTGTATTGTTCCATTACTTGTGTCATGTATGCATCGTGTATGGCATGTGTGAGCATATCATCCCCCTTGTATACTTTGATTGACTATTTGGAACTATCTCCACAAGAACGATGGGGTGGACCTAAGGGTTCCAAGGGGTCGGGTGGCTTTGCAAACCACCATTGGGGACCGATGGACTCAATTCGTGATCACCTCAAAGAGCACTTCTACCTCCCTCAACAAATGTTATTTCTCTTTCATCTACTCTTGCAAGTTGTAATTTAAATGTATATTGAAATAAGCATTGTAATCATTGATGTTATGTATATTAAACACTCCAAGTGGAGATTGATGTAATTTAACATAATTGATATGGTTTCTGCTAACTTCACTCAAGTATATTATGGTCCCATAACCCATAGGTCCCAAGATAAATTTCATAACTAGAAAATAAGATATCTAAATGAGTTGAAAGTTTTAGGAGTAAACATGTGGGCATGTTGAACTATACAGGAGGAGAGATGACCTTTAAAATTTTATTTTTTATACCAAAATTTAAATTCAAATACCCTAGTTACTTAAACAAAAGAAAGGTTGGAACTATTTTATATCAAGTGTTTTGTGGGTGGTCATAATGCATTTTTGTTTTCTTTTAAGATGCTAGTAACGTTATTTTTAGTACTATCTTTACCTATTGTACTTTTCTATTGGACTCGATCAACCCAATAACCTTGTACATGTGATTTATTTTATTAAAGAGGATATTCATGTAGTCCGGAATGCATGATTATCGTTTGAATATATAATAATGAGTGACTACTTAGTATGAGATACATACATGTCATTCAATAGGTATATGTCATGTATTGATATAGGATGACACTTTATATGAGATTATCAATTTGGGATATACTTATAAGAAATATGTGTATATATAGTAGATAAATTCATTTCATGTATATATATATAGTAGATAAGTTTTGGTAGCTCCCAAGAACAACCAACTTAGATAAGGTAGATAAAGTCATTTCATCTCCCTGATTGGCTTTAAAGGCTCTTGTATTTGGGTTAGCTAATTCCCTATCAACACCATTTTTAATAGGTTTACCAATACTCAGTGGTTCATACAGTCCTCTTAGGAGTTGGACCATCTCAACCATGGTGCACTTGATCATATTAGCTTGAAACCAATGTGCCTCATATTAGCTTGAAACCTATGCCCCCTATTGGTAGCTTATGGGGATAGAATATCATTCGTTGTACATATCAATGAGGTGTGCTTTACATCTAGATTATATATATATATATATATATATATTTAAATAAATTTTTGTCAAAATTATGACGGCGACTAAACTTTCCACCGACGATGGAATCGTCGGACCAACAACATTCTCGTCGGTGCAAAGTTTCAAGATTCTGTCAAAATTCTAATGCTAAGTAAATAAACATCTGATGAGGATGTTGTATGTCCGACGACACTTCCTTGTCGGATGGTTGTTCATGCATATTACTGGACTGACGACAAAATCGTCAGACCGACAACAATATCATTGGTGCAAAGTTTTAGACTTCCGACGCAATCTAAACAAACATTTGACGAGGATGCTGTATGTACGATAACTTTTTTGACTGGAAGAGCGATCATGCCTGCCGTCGGCAAAGTCCATGGTGTAGTCATAATGCCGACATTCAAAAGCGTCGTCAGAAAGTCTGACGATGAGTTTTTGATGACTTCTTTTGTCGGAAGTCCGACAAAAAGTAGTCGCAATTCCGACGATCGACTGTCGAAAATTAGCCCCGAATTTACTAGTGCTTGAATTCAGGCTTTAGATTTCCCAAACTATCTGAAAAATGCTTGTTGTAGAGTGATAGAATATCGACACTACCCAATTCTTTGATGCTGCAATGGATATAAGCCCTAATATCCTTGTTGTGAAGCACACCATACGGGACTGAAGAAAATGCTCCTTTCAGATCGTCTTCAATGGATTTAAATGAATACCTCTTGAATACATCACCACCAGAGGATTCACACAACTAGATGCAAATGCCATGTCAAATTTAGGGTATAAAAAGATTGATCACAAATACATAAATACCTCTTTTGATCTCAATTGGAGGCTAGAAATATCTAAATGATCGCTTCTAGCTTGATTATCACAACTCAAACTCGTTCACCTTGCTCTTATGCTCCTACTCTTCATTCACAATGTGAAAAATGAATGATTGAAATGCCCTTTTTAACCTAATTTTGGGTTATAATAAATTCTCAACCTTAAAGGCTTTTGGTTACCCTATTTTCTTTTTTTTAATCATTTCTTTCACTGGATTATCAGACCGCCATAAATCTTCTGATTATCAATTGCATAATTGATCTCCATCATGTGCAACTATCATTGATGGGTTATAGATCTTTATAAGGGGGTTCTAAAGATCTGCATGATAATTTGCCTCCTAAGGCAATAATGCCCTAGTTACCAGATGAGGTTCCAACACCGGATTCAGGTGTGGATCTATTCTACACATTTGAATCTTCCTTCTTTACCCACATCTTCTTATGCTGATCTTTGATCTCTTCCACCTTAGATTTTCCTTTTCATCTGATTTGTTCTTGTTCACCAGTGCATTCTCGCTTCTGCAATATCTTACAATATGACCTATCTTGTTGCATGCATGGCAGACAATATTCTTCTGCATAGGCCTAAAGTTCATCTGATTTGGTCTCATCCTCCATTGTTTAGAAATATGTGCAAACATACCAAAAGCATAGCATCTCTTGTTTTGAAAGTTATTTATCACTGTTCTACACATGTTTGACTTATGACCAAAGTTGTTGCATATGAAACATTGACCACTAAGGGTAGAACCATTATTCATCATCCCATTATTTATCTTACTTCTCCATTGACTTGCCATATGACCAAATTTACCACAAACAAAACATTTTTCTTTGAATTTATAGGGATTAGGCTGTCTTACCAAAGGTTTCTTGTCCTTCTTATGATTTCTTTGACCGAAACCGAGGGATTCTCCCTTCTCAAAGCCAAGTCCACACATATCTTTCCCATGTCTTTGAATTTCCAACATCTCATCCAACTGAGCTGAATTAGATTTGAATTTTTCTTTGTACTCATTAGTAGTATTCAGCTCATCTCTGAGAATTATGATCTACCTTTCAAGTTATTGTCCATCATTCTTTGTTTGCACCAATTCAAGATTCAGCTGATCATTCTCATATGTCAATCTACAACATTCATCAGATCTATCCTTCAGTGATTGAGTTAGGGTTTCCTCATTCTTCTTCTAGTCTTCAATCTTCTTAGTCAACTTCATTACAATAGATTACATCTCATTATTCAAAATTGCATTCTCCCTAGCCAACTTCTCACATTTATCTATCTTGTCTTGTAGGGCTTGATTGCCAACACTTTGTTCTTCTTTTTCCTGCAACTTATCAATCAACTCCTTTCTCTTTTCTCTAGAAGTGTTCAATTGATTTTTCAATGTCTCAATGAAGTCTTCAGCTGCATTCAGATTTATTTTCAGACTACTCTTTTCCTTCATCGTTGCTTCAAGATCTTCAAGTGCCATAGTAAGTTATTTATGCAAATTGGAGTCCATTGATTCAGTCTTCTAGATATTCCTCAAGCTATTAGGCTTCTTCGGAGGAAATAGGCTCTAATACCAATTATTGGAATCAATGAACACTAAGAGGGGGGTGAATAAGTGTTTTGTAGTTCACAAATTTATTAAGCTGTTTCTTTAACCTCCAGATGCACATAACTGAAAGCAAAGTGCAGAAACATAAACCAATTAAACATGCAACCATAACACCAAGATTTTTACGTGGAAACCCAACAGGAAAAAACCATGGTGGGATTTGAACCCACAATATTATTATACTATGGCCAGTAGTAGAACAATATTACAAAAGTGGAATGCACTTGCCTTCAGGCACACTACTCAAATAGATAATAGGGCTACAACCCCGAAGGACTCATTGTCCTACAAATATGATATAGAAGCTCATACAATATATGAATTGGAGTATAGCATCTACAAATTTCAGGAATCAGTTCCGGTTAGGCTCAAGAATGATCCATTGTCACTTCTTTGAAAAAATGCTTTGTTCTCTTTTGCTACCATGTATGGGATCATGAACACTTAAGATGCGCACATGAAAATACACTCAATCGCTTTCAAAACAATCTCACATACATACCACCACACAAAATGATCATCCAAGTCGGTCTTATATATCCGCACAACGAAAATAGATCTCCAACTAGTCTTCTTCTCAAAAAAACAAAATGTGAAACGTGTAGGTTCATGTTGGCTCAATCCTTCTACAAATCCTTATTTCAAATCTAAAACATATGATCACAAGCTTCCAATAAGTCAGCCCAATCACCTCAAACTCATCAACATCCACTAAAACCACCTCAAATAATCTGGACCACACGCTACACCATCAAACATGAAGATAACCTTGTTCTTCCTTCAATACTGGATACTGGACCAATAAACTTGCACTAGAATCAACACCGAAGGCTAGAATTGCATGAAAATATTCCTCACACATCAAATCAACCATTCCAATAACTGCAACCAAAATTGCATCATCGAAAATGAATAATGCTTACCGGATTTATACATTGTGTTCCACCAACCAAACTTATGCTTCATGAATAACCAAATTTACTTAAGACTTATGGTAATCCTAATCTCCATATACTGAATAGGATTACTAAGATTAGTTTCCATCAATGAAAACCCCTAAGTAATCTCCATGCATTTAACATCATCAATCTTCACTGGGGCATCACTAGAATCGTGTCTCATGTCAACATTTTGCTCCAAAACAAATGTTAAAATCAATTTGATATTTTATTTTTAGTTGTAGATTTTAATTTTAATTTTTAATTTTTTGTTTCACTTCATGCTAGTGATTAATAAAAACAAAGGAATAAGTGGAATAAACCTTTAAGGTTATGCATGAATTTATCTACAAAAACATCAATGATTAGTGTAAGCATCTAAAAAATGGTTAATGCTTGCGGCATCATACTTTAACATGTTCGTGTGACATTATTTTAGGGTTTTTCCATATTATTAACATTTATTCTATGTCGTGCACTTGATCTTTATCATTTGTCAACATCTTGTCATTCTTTTGCACTTCTTCCCTCTTTGATTGTGTTTTTGGCATTTTCAATTAGGTCTTGTCAACATCATCTTCGACTTGTAATCTTTGGTTGTAATCATCTTATCATGTCAATTGGACATCATCAATCCTAATTGGTGTTGAATTAGGGTTTTGTCCTATCATTTTCAATCATCTTTGATCAATTATCATCATTTTCGATCCCTTATCAATTGTCAATTGTCGATCCCTTATCAATTTGCGACCAATTTGTCATTGATCTTTGTCAATTAACATTGACTCTTTATCAATCATCAAGTCTTCATCATTTAATCATGATCGACCTTATATCAATTGCTTTAGTCTTTTCATGACCTAATTGATATCCTTTCATTTCTAATTTTTCTTCTAGGGTTTTATGATTTAATCATTTAATCCTAATTAACATTCCCCTCTAGGTTAAATAAATCAATTTATTTATCTTAGGTCTCTATTGTAACAATTAAATATTTCATTTAATTGGCTAATTATGTCCCCTTTGTGAATTAATTAATAAATAGGAATTTATTAATTAATGTCACCTAATTTCCTAATTTCCTCATTTCTATTTTCCTAATTCACTAATTTCTCTTTTCCACCTATTTAATAATTAGTTTCAAATCTAATTTCCACCTAATTATGCTTCTCTAGTTTCCCCTATTTTTGTGCTTCCTTTGTCATACGATGGAAGCACGTTTCTCTTATTCATCATAAGCGTTGACATAACAACATGTCATAGCTCTTGACATAAAAACTTGTCCTCACACCTTGGATGGGAAATTCATCATAGTCATGACATAGAAGGTGTCATAACCCTTCCCTTTTCAAATCATTATGCCAATTTCAAATGAATTTGCTTTTCTCATCCTTTTTCATGCTAATTTCATCCTTTCATCCATTTGTCTATAAATTGGTTTCTCTCATCATTGATTTTAAAACCATATTTTGAGTAACCTTATGCTACAATTTTCATCTCTCATTTCACTTTCTCTTCAATTTCATTTGCATTTTGTAGGTGAGATCCACATCAAGTTTGAAGGTGAAAGGACAATGGAATCACATGGAGGATATTCTACACTTTGGTTTGTATTTTGTTTTTAGAATCTTGTCTTCATGATTTCATTGATTGAATTAGTAGTTTTTATAATATCTAATTAGGTTTGTGGTTGCCTAATTATGTGCTTTTGATTCTCATTTCTAAATTCATTGTTACATTTTCTGGTGAACCTGACGTGAACATGCAAAATCTAACAATTCTATGAATCTATTTGCATGCAGCTTTTATGTGTTAATCCATTGTTGCATGCAAGTTTTTTGAACTAATTTGTCGTTGCAAGTAGGTTTTATGTTTGGCTTTGTTGTTGCATGCAGGTTTTATGTGTGGATTTGTTGTTGCATGTAGGTTTTTGATGCTAATATGTTGTTGCATGCAGGGTTTTTGAACTAATTTGTTGTTGCATGTAGGCTTAACATGAGGATCTATTGTTGCATGTGGGTTTTATGGAGTCTAAGAAATTATTCATGCATGATTTCTTAACATGCAATGAACAATAATTTTTTACATAGTTTAATTAGAGGGTTTGAATGAACAACAATTCTTCACATAGCCTAATTAGGAGGTTTTAATGAACAACAATTCTTCACATAGCCTTATTAGGAGGTTTGAATGAATCCTACAATTATCAAATAGCCTTAATTAGGATTTGGATCAAATAACAACAACAAATTTCACATTTCATGCATGGGGGTTAAAATGAACAACAAATTGCATTTAATCATGGTTTAAATTGATCAAATCCTTTTTAGATTATGGTGGAATTAACCTCATCTAGTATTAATTAGGATGCAAATGGATTAATGAAATCATTTCATTTTCTAAAGGTTAAAAAAGCACTATTTGTCATATCTTCTTTTATTTCGATTGTGTGCTTTTTCCTTTAGAGGGCTTGCCTCCCGATTTGCTTGGCACTTCACACAAGCATTGGTGAGAGGGAACGACCCAAGTGGTAACGGGCTAAGGCCAAGTTGTTCCAAACCACTATAAACAAATGTGTTTGTGATGAAAGTTGCAAGCGACAGGTGTTGATGTGTCATATTGATGTAAGTCACCCTCAGTGTTCATGTGGCACATGAAAACCTGTAGAGCGTAACCTCTGCAGGCTGGGAGGCCTCCTTAACATTGTGAAACAATGCATGTATGGCCACTCAAACAAATGCCTTGACTAAAAAACTTTGTTCTTAGAGACTAAAAACCTTCTAGTCGTTGGTACAAGAGGTCGGATTGATGACGTCTCATGTTCTTATGACTCGTAGTAGAGATACAAAGTTCACCATGGGGAGTTTTCATGGGAACTGATGTTTGGCTGCAATGAAGAAGTGAGTGCCATGGAGCGGAGCCAGTGGGGTCAAGCATCTAAGTATCCTCTTTGAGTAATTGTAGTTGGGAAACCAAGTGAGATCCAACAACTATTGTCCTTGCCATCCTTAGGATTCATTGTTGAAGGTGCATGATTGTCTTGTGTCAAAGTCAAACAAAATTTTTGTCTTTCATGCTTGTACAAAAATTGAATTAAAACAATCTTCACAAGTGGTCATAAACAACATTGGCTATCAATGTTTGGTCTTTCTGTTGTCTTTTTGTTCTTCACTGGGCTTTTGCTGTCTCTTTGGCTACTTCTTTTTATGCCTATCCTTGCAGCCCATTTTGTTTTGGATGTTGCTTTCTGATTTTAATCCTCTTATAATCATTTTGTAAAGGGTTTTAGGGCCCCTTCAAAACCTATTTTTTCCTTAATCCAAAACCTTGGTTATCAAAGTTCAAACAAATTCCAACAAGTCAAATACAAGTTTCAAATCAAAACAAAGTCCAAACAAAGGTCCAAATTTTGTCCAAGTATTCATCCAACATTTGAACATGGCTTGCCAAAACATTAGAAATCCTTGTTTCAAAATTAATATCACTTAGGTTAGGTTTTGGCACAGTCGAAACCCTAGGTTTGTCTTAGGTTCACATTGTCATACATTTGCATTTATATCCCTAAGTTCACATCACTAGGTCATATCATACCATACCTTAGGTCATATCATTGTAAAAAGCTAGGGTTGTCGTTGCACAAATAATCGACCTTTCAATGCCCGATACAACCACTAGACTTATAGAATCCACAAGAGGCTATTAAACCATGTCGCGAATCCCTGCAAGGGACACTGGACCACTTCCAACAATCCCCCTCCCAGCGTCACTCGCTGTAGCTTGCATGATTCGAATATGTGACGACCAAACTCTGATACCACTTGTTACAAGCTAGGGTTGCTGTTGCACCAAAAGATTGACCTTTTAATGCCTAATACAACCACTGGACTTATAGAATCCACATGAGGCTGTTAAACCATGTCACAAATCCCCATGAGGGATGCTGCCCACTGCCAACAATCATATCATAGCATCTTAATCAACTTTGGTCCATATAATAAAATAAGGTTGTTTACATCCTTAGGTCATATCCCTAGGTCATAACACATCTTGAGGTCATTTTCATATCATATCTTGAGTCATTGTAATAATCATTGTTCCCTTGCATAATAGTCCCAAATTAGGTTTTGTCAAACTTTAAAATTCAAAACTTTAGATTAAACCCTAAGTCATTGTTTGGGAGTCTAGAGCTTGTCCAATATTTGTCCTTTTGTCATCAACATCATTTTGTCAAACCTAGCCTAGTATCCAATTGTATAGGTGAGACATTGTTATTTTGTCCTTTGTACTTTTAAGGTCTTGACTTCATTTCAATTTCCTAAGGGTCACATCTTTAGGGTTTCATTTTAAAGTTTGTCCAAATATTCAAAAAAAAAAAAAGGTTGCATTCCTGCCCTAAGTTGCATGTTCATATCCCAAAGTCATACTTAGTTGTATATCATTGTCATTCCAAAAATCCAAGAAGAGTCCAAAAACATAAGTTGCATTATTATCCTTTTAAGTTGCATTTGTCAATTCCATTAGTTGCATTGCATAGTGACATGTTTGTTGAAATGAGGTCCCACGTCCCTTATGAAGCCATGTCATTACAATTGAACAATTAATCATGTCAATCCAATTTTTGTATGTCACAAAACTTGGATCAAACTTATCATGATGATTTAAATGTCCAAATATGAAAACTGGAGGAAAAACTAGCTCGAGAAAGAGATATTGTAGAACAAAAAGCAAAAAATAGTTACAAGATTAGATCCTAAATGATGAAAACACTTCAAAAATTTCAAAGTTCAAATACAAACCTTGAGCTAGTTGATGTGAAGGATCTCATTGAAAAATCAGACATACCTACCCTCCTCTCACAAATAGAGATGATGAAACAATTTTAAGAAAATAGCACAAAATTTAACCATGTTCCAAATCAGGTCTCGTTTGGCCAAGTTCCAAATCAAACCTCATTCAACCAAATCTGTCAAACCTCATGATCAATCTCCATTCAATCAAATTTTGAATCAACAACCAATGATCCAACAACATCCAACTATCCAACAAAAACCAATGATCCAACAACAACCAATGGTCCAACATTTCCAACCCATACAACCAATGGTCCAACAAAGCCAACCAACACAGCCAATGGTGCAATTTCAACAATATGCTTAACAAAACACACAATGTCAACACTTGGTTCAACCAAACGTGGAGTACCAACAACAGAGTCAACCAACAAATCACTATCAACAAATACAACAACAAATTCAAAAACCAAAGTTGCAACTCACATCAAGCCAAGTTCCAAATATGTCAAACCAACTCAACCAAGTCCAAAATCAAAACATCACACCAAATCAAAGCCAAATCACCTTCAAACATTTCCAAAATCAAAAGCAAACTATCTCAAAACCTCACAAGGATTCAAATGTGTCTCCAAAGAAAAATAGCTCTATTACAAAGCTTTTAAAGATATTCCTTGATGATTCTTCCAAGAAAGATCAAAATCATGCACCTATGTCTAGAAATGGCTCATCCCTCCATAAACAAATTGATTCTTCAGTGACATCTACCCCTACACCTTTTGAAAATATATAAGAACCCTCTACATCATCCTTACCAAATGATACACCCAAGGATGAAATCTCCCATGGGCTATCCACAATTGATTTCCAAGCTAATCCAATTCATGATGCAAGTCCCCGCCATACTGCATAAATGCTAGACTCAATGCCATTGTGTGCTTCATTTCCCATCAAACCTATTTTAGAGGATCTCATTCAAATTCCATCTTCCTTTGTAGTGTCATAAAATTGTGACCCTAGCAATTTACGACTGCATTAGGGTCCTCACGTGTGCAAACTCGAATCCTCTAGCCTGATTAGAGACCGGAGAGTGCTTGGCTTGCGAAAATAACTTCTTCTTTGGCCTCTGTATCACCCCAACTACATTCTACCCTAGAGAAAGAGGTAGGATAGGGTTGTGGTGCCCTTGTCCTCCTAGGATAGGGCTATGGTGCCCTTTTCCTCCTAGGACAGGGGCGTGGCACCCCTGTCGCTACCCTATTTTAGGGCAGGACCCTTCCTAGAGCATGTTTTGTGGGTTGTGCCTTGGGTAGGAAATCTCCCCGATGTCAGCCCGTGATGAAATTCAAATCCACTAACATGTATTTAAGGGACATCCGTCCTCTTATTTGCATAAGTTGAAGTTGGATGAGTGGGAAATTCACAAGCGATCAAGCATTCAAGAAAATTCAAGCATTCTTTTCTAGCATTGAGCATTCTCAAGTCTCCCTTAAAGGCTAGGTGTTGCATTCAAGTCAAGGATCCAACCATTGAAGAGGAGATTGATTCCAACATTCAATTCCACACAAGAATTTCTATCAACATTTCTACTACAACCTCCCTTGAGGTGACTTACAATTCAGTCTTTCATTTACAGCTACTTGCAAGTACTTTCTTTCATTACTTGGTTAATTCAAAAACTGGGGTTTGGCCTAAAGACAAACCCCCAACTCAACCCCTTTTCTTCTCTTTTTTTTGTGTAGGTTGCAAGTACGCAACTGTACTTTCAGATTCGAGCTTCTTTGCAGAGGCGAAAAAATCCTTTTCATTTCATAGATTTTTTGAAGGACCATGTACATTACCGCCACGGTTTGGAGAATTTTTCATCAATTTTGCAGGGCAGCTTCAGCTTGACATTTTGCTGCAAAATTCAGGTGCATAACTTCATCCCATATTCTAATCTCAAGTTATAATTGATTCTTTGTCACTTTTTCACTACATAATCTAATCAATTCCTTTCCAAATCAAACATTGGAAGAAGGGATCATCCTAACATTCTTAATTCATTTAGAATTCAATCTATCATCTTTATGTGGAGATTGAATCTAGTGAATTATCCCTTATCTTCCTAATGTAATGGTGAAAAGCGCTGGAAGGATAATCAATAGTGAAACTCTCATCTCTCTTTGAGGGAAAAGGTTTGTTTTCCTCTTGTTATATCACTCATCATTTTCCCACCATTACACCCTCATGTCAAATCATTGATTCCTTGTCAGAATCCCTCATGCATCTTCAAAGTCCAACCCCATGTCAAAGGGATAATTTAGAGCATGAAGAAATGAAGAAATGAGTCCTAAAACAAATCAAGATCAAGATACCAAGAACAAACAATGCCATCCAATTGTTGAACAGGATCCGATCTTCCTAGATACTCATGATGATTCCCCTATTCCTATCCATCCTATCCAAAGTCCTATTGACACTCTACTCCCTAAGCAAGATCAAGATATCCTAATCCATCCTATCCCAAATTATCCTCTTCCATTGCATGACCAAAATGTCCTTTTTGTTGGAATCCAAGAACACTGAGAAGGGGGGGGGGGGCGGTGAATCAGTGTTCTACCAGTATAATCAATTTTAACCTTATTAATTCAGTAACCAGTAAACATGAAAGAATATAACAACAAATAGAAATGAAGCAACCACAAGAGTATACACCATAACAAAAATATTTATTCATGGAAAACCTTAAAGAGGAAAAACCATGGTGGGATTGGAGACCCACAATATCTATCCACTGTTCAAGTGAATAAATATTACAATAGGGGCCTGCACATGTAGGAAGGTCAATAGCCTAGAGCATACTGCTCATCATAAAAGGAGCCTCATTGACTAAAAAAACCACATATGGAATTACAAATAAAGTTATGAACTCAGTGAGTGTATCTGCTATGCTGGATGAGTTCTGGTTAAAGCATAGTCTGTATCGGTTTACACTGTGTCTTTCCTTACCAGTATCTTGCTTCGCTTCCCAAACCTCAAAACCAAAATCCAAGACCGACTACAAAATACTACATTCGCATTCTGTCGATCAAGATTTCTCAGACAACATCACATTACTATATTCCATTACCTTCTTATTCATCACCAAAATAACCTAACTAGACTGACTTAAATACCCTTCCCAAACACAAACATAAATGCCTTATGTCAGCTTACAATGATATTATAATTTATTTACATACCGGCCTAAGAAAAAATAAATTCATTAAACTTCAAGACCGATGCCTTTGATCATTGTCGTGTAGACCTACTAGATCAATCTCTTGTGTCGGCCTCATATACCGGTTCCTATTTTTCCGGTTTTCCCTTTCCCACTGGTGCTAATTCCTTGTGTGCCAGATGACTAAACGTCAGTTGAAAAATAATGAATATCGGTGAGTACCAGTTAAGTGACCAACCCAAAATGGTGTGTGTTTCCATCAATGACAACACAACTAAGCTGGATGAGAGCCAATTTCCAACAATCTCCCCCTTTGGCATTGATTGCAAACACTCATGTGAAAAATGGATCGCTGAAGTGTTGTTCAGGTTCCCTGCCAAAAACTCCAAAATTGATCTCAAAAACTATTGGAAGATTTCTCCCCCTGAGCTATACATTACTTCTTATGTCCCAATTATTTTTATTAACAACCTCTCCCCCTTTGACAACAATGCAAAAGATAGAGCAAATGAATGAAAGAATGAGAGAAAAACTATGATTACCGGACCTAGATGAATTTGAAAATATCTGGGTAAGCATTCTTCAAAAATCCTTAGTATGCATCCCATCCCGTCTTCAATTTTATCAAAATGGATACAAAACCATTAAGACTATATGCATGAAGCTCTTGTTCCAATAGGCTGTTGGAGTGGTTTATTCATTAAATCTATGCTTTCCCTCTTGCGAAGTAACATAGTGTTCAACTAGGGACTCACCAAACCTCTTAATTCCCTTGCACGCCAGATTAGCCTATCCATGTCCTTCTCTAATCCATAAATCTCAAATTCTGTTATCAAGATCTGACCATCAATGGTACTAGTCAGTGTCTGAGTACCATCAAAACTATTAGCCAAAAGATCTAACTGGGTCTTTTTCGCCTTCAATTTCACCTCAAGGTTCATGCTGTTAGTTTGCCAGTGTTAGTACATGACCTATATATATATTTCTACACTCATTTAGAGCCACATCAATCTTTGTTATTTCATCTGTCAGCTTAGCCTTGTCAGATGAAATCATGCCATCACAAGTGACCTTCCAGGCTGCATTATACCACTCAATCAATTGCTAGTTTGATACTTGTTGAAGAGTTTTAAACTCTTTGGAAATATGCTCAGTCAAACCTTTCAGTTTACTGAATGGACTTCCAAACTGAGATACCTTATATTTAGATGCAAGTTGTTGCAAAACTAGAATCGCTTGCTCAATAACCTTCTTACCTTCAGTTCCTTCCTTCCTTAATTTTTGAGTTGCAACATACATCAACTCAAAACTGTTCAGCTGCTCAATATTCTTCTGTGCAAAATCAACTTGACCAGATGAGTCAAGTGCCAACAATGAATGACTATCCAAAATCTTTTGGGAAAATTCAGCCTCAAGACTTGCACCAGTGGCTTCATCACTTGGTGTAGTAACCTTTTCAACCTTAACCTCTTCAGTATGTACATTTGGTGTCGGAGGTTCAATATCCTCAACCTGCTTATTTTCTGTTTCCACATCAATAAGCTCTATATACAGAATGATCTGTTCTGGTGTATCCTACTTATCTTGTATAGTTTCAATGTTATTTACTGGTATCTCTATATTAGGTACAAGTGGTTCTACCAGAGGAATATCCGCAGTTAATTTTTGATAAAAAACTGGCGTATCCATTCCCAATATTCCTTTGCCCTTATCATCTACTGGGATATGTGGAGTGTTAGACATTTGAGAGACTTTCGATGATGTAAATAATCCTGGTTTATCTACAAAGAATTTTACCCAAGCCTCATGTGTCTCCTTAACTATCTCATTCACTCTACCTATCATGAGACTCACATGCTAGTGTTTGCTTTAGAAAATTGATTTATTAGCAAACTCTAAACACTGATGCATCTCTTCATCAATTATAGCACCACAAATAGTTAACAATTCCTATACCTTTATATGTCTATCCTCTTCAACCACAGATAACCTTCTAGCATCTAGTTTACTATACAAATCTACCGATATCTATTTTTCAATCTCTAAAAGTGCTTTCTTATACATATCTAAGTACAACAAAACTGATTCCTCTATCTCCATTTGCTCCTTATCATCCATATGTACATAGTAATATTGTATATTACTCAAAATTCCATCTTTAGTGATTTGATCAATTAACTCAACAACTAAAAAAGGAGGAATGAATTCAATACTCTTACTCGATTCAAGAGCAATATCTACATCTGATTTCTTCTTCTTGCCAAGAGTAGAAGTAGACTCCTTAACTAGTTTCCTCTTCTTTGTGGGCTTCCTCTCCTTCAAAATTTTCTTTGGTGCTGCACGAGGGGTAACCTTCACTTTCTTCTTCTTTACTTCCTAAGCCTTCTTCCTTGGTATCCTGATTAAATTTTTGGGAATTTGTGAGGGCACAACATCAGTGTTAGAACCAGATGTTATAGGGGCAATATAAGTCTCCAGTTTCTTCTTCTTTACTATACCCTTGCTGGTTGCTGGTGCTGATGGAGCTTGCATTGCTGCTGAAGATGACCCTTCAACTAGTCCAATAATCTGCTTTATCTTAGTGGACATCTTTTGCACAACTTCCCCAACCTTCTTGATCTTTCCTTCCCTTTTCTTCTTACTGACTCCAATTTCAACTTCAGTTTCTTTTTGCTTTGTAGTCCCAAAGGCTTTCTCTACTTCATCCACCGGGCCATCAATAAGAGTCTTGGCATACAAGTCCAAGATCTCAGCATCTACCTCATAGCCCATCTCAGTTATCCAGATCTTCCTAGGCTGCACTGCCTCTATCAATGTTTCATCCTTCTTTAACATAAAACATATTTCAATTAAGTACTTATCTACAATATGTTTTGGAACTCTTTCTCTCTTCTTCATTTCCTTCTAGATTGATTTGAAATAACCCCAAAGAATGGAGTCCCTATCCTTTTCCCGTCTCATATTCCTTATAACATCTTTGGAAAGTACCCTTTTTCTCACCCTTAATCTTCCCTAGGTTTATAATCAACTCATCACACATCCATTGACATAGATATATATTTTCATTCTCCTTAATCATTTTGTGAGAATAGAAAATGGATAAACTGGAAACAAAGTTCAACTGCTTTGATTGGGTTACCTTGTAACCGATGAACATTATTGCAAATTGAATTGCTTTGTCTTTGATAGTACTGATTCTCATGGACCGTTTGTTTGATGTTGCACTAGTTAACTTCTCCACCTCATTGTTAGATATTTTCTTCCTTCCAGGGGTTAGACCAGTTTGGGGTAAATCGGTGATCACATGAATAGCCTCCTTGGTGATCTTGTGGGGCTAGTCTAGCCATATGAATTTGCCATGGACTCGGTTCAATATATATTGGATCAATTCATCCTCAAATTCTGGCATTTGCAAAATGTCGGTAAAACCCCGATCCTTTAAAATTTGAAATTTCAGTTTCATTGACCCATCCTTGTGTTGAAATGTGGCGACTGATCAGAAAAGTACTGTACACTTAGCACGTATCCTCATTTTGATAATGATCAACCCTATATCAATTGCTTTAGTCTTGTCATGACCTAATTGATATCCTTTCATTTCTAATTTTTCTTCTAGGGTTTTATGATTTAATCATTTAATCCTAATTAACATTCCCCTCTAGGTTAAATAAATCAATTCATTTATCCTAGGTCTCTCTTGTAACAATTAAATATTTCATTTAATTGGCTAATTATGTCCCCTTTGTGAATTAATTAATAAATGAGAATTTATTAATTAATGTCACCTAATTTCCTAATTTCTATTTTCCTAATTCACTAATTTCTCTTTTCCACCTATTTACTAATTAGTTTCAAATCAAATTTCCACCTAATTATGCTTCTCTAGTTTCCCCTATTTTTGTGTTTCCTTTGTCATAATATGGAAGCACGTTTCTCTAATTCATCATAAGCATTGACATAGCAACATGTCATAGCTCTTGACATAGCAACTTGTCCTCACACCTTGCATGTGAAATTCGTCATAGTCATGACATAGAAGGTGTCATAACCCTTCCCTTTTCGAATCATTGTGCCAATTTTGTATGAATTTTCTCTTCTCATCCTCTTTCATTCTAATTTCATCCTTTCATCAATTTTTATATAAATTGGTCTCTCTCATCATTTATTTTAAAACTACATTTTGAGTAACCTTATGCTACGATTTTCATCTCTCATTTCAGTTGCTCTTCACTTGTATTTGGATTTTGTAGGTGAGATCCACATCAAGTTTGAAGGTGAAAGAAGGACAATGGAATCACATGGAGAAGATTCTACACTTTGGTTTGTATTTTGTTTTTAGAATCTTGTCTTCATGCTTTCATTGATTGAATTATGAGTTTTTATCATAGCTAATTAGGTTTGTGGTTGCCTAATTATGTGCTTTTGATGCTCATTTTAAATTCCTAGTTACAATTAGTATATCACACACTTAAATGATGGTATTAATGGTTCACCCATCAAGGTCTTGCAAATTCTTAAAAGTAGAGGATTTCAATCACTTTGGCCCTATTTGTTGGCCAAATCTAATATTGAAATTGAGCATAAGAATTGGCATATATTTAGGGTTTAGTAATCTGTTGAGGATTTTAATCACTCTAATTAATCATGTTCATTGGCCAAATCCAATATTGAAATCAAGCATAAGAATTGGTATATATTAATGGTATATAATCTGTTAATTTGGGAACCAACAAATCCAAATCATCCTACTAGGGACAATTTGTTTCTTGATATATGCCTCAATTGACCAATGACTAAGTTAAAATTTATTTAAGGCTTAGCTATTAATTATATAGATGTGAAAAAGATTTAGGTTTCATTGAAATATAAGGAAAATTAGTTCTAGAGTATAGTTTAACAAATTTAATTCCATTAATACATTTTTATTACTTAATTAAGAAATACTATGACAAAAAAAATCATTAGTTTAAAATAGCCAAACAATACACTAAATATGAAGGTGATGCTATGAAGCCTAAATAAAACAAACCTTTGTATCTATTCCTTTAGATATCATCAATGTTTTTTGAACTAAGCATTCATTTAAGGCCTTACTTGATGTGTTATATCCCTTTCTATCTCTTAGACTTGATACACTTCATAAAAAATAATGAATATACATTGTTTAAAGACCATCTTATCACTTTAGGTATTTATTGGATAAGTTACTTCAATCATAATAATATATTAAAAGAACCTAGTTGATTTTTATATTAAAGAAATTGTGAAACCACTGGTATTTAGAGATTGGCTTGTGAATATGACTTGTTAATACATGACCCTTCAAGATATAGTTACAAAAATGTATACTCTTAAGGATAATTACAAGGGTTTGGATTATTTAATCCTTATAAATACTTAAACATGGTGGCTTTATTTGTTATAATATTATATAAAATAACTTTGGAGTTCCAACACTAGTACATTTGGGCCTAATTTTCTACGGCTAATTGTCGGATTTGTGACGACCAAACGTCGGACTTCCTACCAACTTTACCATCGAAAACTCATTGTCGGGCTTCCCGACGATGCCATTTGCGTCGGTTGTCTGATGATGTTATGAGATCCTCTGACAACTACTATATTTACACCCCTAACCACAAATATCAGTGGATTTCCATAAAAAATTTGACGAATGCTATGATTGGTCCTTGACGACTGTCCAACATGGAAGTGACATCGGATATACAACATCCTTGTTAGGCATTTCAATAGTTGTTGTCGGAATTCCGACGGTGAGAGATGATGTGGGTCAAACGAATTTGCCATCAGTGAATGAAAGCATTGAATGAGTTCTATTTTTAAAAATTGCAAAAATATTTATTATTTATTTGATTCAGTGTTATTTGCAAAAAATGATTATCAATGATGTTTCCTTTCTCCAAGAAAGGTCTAGGATCTTTCCGTCAGATAATATGTAACATCGAATGACTAAATCTTTTCTTTACAAATGCTTATTTTATTTATTTATTATCTGAGCGTGAATTAAAATTTATATGTATACGGAAGCAAAACATACAAGCCGAAGAGTCATGTGCAAGCAAATTTCATAAAAGAAAGCAAGCATGCATTATCTTGAATGACATGGAAAAAAGCTCATCAGCTGCCTAGAAGAGAGAAATTGGAGAAAAGCAGAGGAAACTGTTTAAGGGTGATAAATAGATAGAGAGTATGCAATACAAACAAACAATGTCTGGAGTGTGTGATGTGATGTCTCTAATTTATGTCCGGAGGGACTAACTAGTTTTGGAGTTCCTACGAAACCTATTGGGCCACGCTTTGGAGGAAATCAATGTGTTCATGCAAGGAGCACCTTTTTTCTATTATGAAAATGATGCTTTTGCATCAAAGGATATTTGGATGTCAATATTCAAAAATTTCTATAGTGTGGAACCAGAGTTGGTAGACTTGAAGTAATTTTCAGCTTTCAGAAGACCAAGAGGTTATGTACACAATCTCCCAATAGAAGGGCAATTTCAAGCATTACCTCTCCCCCCCATAACTATTTAGGAAGCACTTCCTCAGACAAAGGACTATTGGCCTCCATGGGATAAAACAAAAAAATTGAAGCATAGACTCTAGACGATGTGGTGGTGTCCTTCGTGAAGAACTCTGCACTATAATTGAAAATTCATGAGGGAAACTGCAAGATAGTGAAGAGAAATACAATATTGAAAAGTGAGAAGAATGGATCTTAGTTTGGGTGGGGCCAAGTCAGGTGGCTCCTCTAGAGGTTGACGAGATAGAAATCATATTAAGATTTGAAAAGATCACACTCGTGGAACTTCGTGTGTGACTGATCGATTGCGGTGTTTGGGTAATGCATTCCAAATAGATACAGTTGCATACCATTTATGTATCTTGATTAAAGAATTTTATCCTAATGACATTAAATTAAAGTTCTTTCTCTTCTATCTAGTATTGGTGGAGAAGAGGTTGCTTTGCATTGACCTGACCTGCCAATAGGTGGCAGGTCAGGTCGATAGGTGGCAGGTCAGGTCGATGCAAAGCAACCTCTTCTCCACCAATACCAGATAGAAGAGAAAGTACTTTAATTTAATGCCAATAGGATAAAAGGCTTTAATCAAGATAGATAAATGGTATGCAACTGTATCTATTTGGAATGCATTACCCAAATACCGCAATCAATCACTCACACACAAAGTTCCACGATTGCAATCTTTTTCAAATCCTAATATGATTTCTATCTTGTCAACCTCTATAGGAGCCACCTGACTTGGCCCCACCCAAACCAAGATCCATTCTTCCCACTTTTCAAGAATATATTTCTCTTCACTATCTTGCAGTTTCCCTCGTGAATTTTCAATTATTGTGTAGTGTTCTTCACGAAGTACACCACCACATCGTCTAAAGTCTATGATTCAATTTTGTTCTTTGATCCCATGGAGGCCAATAGTCCTTTGTTTGAGGAAGTGCTTCCTAAATAGTCATGGGGGGGAGAGGTAATGCTTGAAATCACCCTTCTATTGGGAGATTGTGTACATAACCTCTTGGTCTTCTGAAAGCTGAAAATTACTTTGAGTCTGCCAATGTTGGTTCCACACTATAGAAATTTTTGGATACTGACTTCCAAATATCCTTTGGTGCAAAAGCATCATTCTCATAATAGAAAAAAGGTGCTCCTTGCATGAACACATTGATTTCCTCCAAGCGTGGCCCAATAGGTTTCACAAGAACTCCAAAACCAGTTAGTCCCTCCAGATATAAATTAGAGATGTCACATCACACACTCCAAACATTATTTGTTTGTATTGCATACTCTCTATCTATTTATCACCCTTAAACAGTTTCCTCTGCTTTTCTCCAATTGCTCTCTTCTAGGCAGCTAATGAGCTTTTTTCCATGTTATTCAAGATAATGCCTGCTTGCTTTCTTTTACAAAATTTGCTTGCACATGACTCTTCAGCTTGTATGTTCTACTTCCATACAGATAGAAATTTTAATTCACGCTCAGATAATAATTAAATAAAATAAGCATTTGTAATGAAAAGATTTAGTCATTCGATGTTACATATTATCTGACAGAAAGATCCTAGACAATTCTTGGAGAAAGGAAACATCATTGATAATCATTTTTTGCAAATAACACTGAATCAAATAAATTAAAAATGTTAAATGTAATTTTTAAAAGTAGAACTCGTTCAATGCTTTCATGCACCGATGGCAAAGCCGTCCGACCCACACCATTATCCATAATAGAACAAGTCAATATAAGAGGCTATGATAAAGAATATATACAAAAATATGAAAGAACATTAAATTACCATTACAAACCCATCATTTCAAATGAAAGGTGAATCCATCATCATTTGGATGGTATAGTGTTTGGAAGAAGGGTATATGAGAAACCCTACTTTTAAGGGTTTGTGAGAGGCTAAATAAGGGATTTTGCATCTAAGAAGGTTAAAACTTGTAATTAATTGCATTTCCTTAGTTTTGAATCATATACATTCCAAAGCAACCTTTTGATAGTAGATTATGTGTACCATCCTAATCCAAAAAACATTCATTTTGTCTACATCTGATAGTCATTGCTAAAATCAGTTTAAAGTGGATTCATTTAGGGACCTTTCATAAAATATTCTCAACTTACACATCATAAAAGGATCTTAAAATATTCATTGTTTATAATGATAAGAATTAGGTTGTTCCATACATCTTCCTTTACTATTTTAAAAATATCATCAACCAAAATATTGTGCAGCAGTAGTATGGAGTGCATTTCATCTATTTTATGCCTAAATATTTCATCATACCACTTTCTTTTCAAAGGTGACTGATCGATTGCGGTGTTTGGGTAATGCATTCCAAATAGATACAATTGCATGCCATTTATCTATCTTGATTAAAGACTTTTATCCTGATGGCATTAAATTAAAGTTCTTTCTCTATTTTCTAGTGATCTCTGGAGCAGAGGTTGCTTTACATTGACCTGGGATACATTTAACTTGTGTTGTATCTATGGAAATATGTATCCTAGGATGATGCAATGGCACCTCTGCTCCACCAATACCAGATAGAAGAGAATGTACTTTAATTTAAAACCATTAGGATAAAATGCTTTCAAGACATATATTAGGTATAAAAGGAAGCCTACCCTGTCATTTGAAGGGGTCTACCTACAATTCAAGTGATCTCTTGATTATAAAATCAATTCAATTCCAAGTGAACAGGCAATCAAGCATTGAAGGAGAATTCAAGTTGGTGTAGGTGCATTTGGAAGACCAAAGGACTCAATGAAGCCATTAAAGACTTTTGAAGGTCTTAGGAGTGAAGAGCCAATCAATTATGATGTCTTAAGGGGCCAACCTTAAACAAAACACACTAAGCTTTAACTGTTTAGGTGTGTTGTGTGCCCATTCCTTCCCTGGACGTCCCTTCCTGTCCATTTCCATTAAAAAGACAATCGCCGTTAGCATTTAAATTCAAAAGTGTTCCTGCGTTTGACTGCATAGAACAAAGCAAATGGCATAGGAAACTCTCATCTACCTCATAGATATCATAGAATACCTCCCCGAGGAGATATTCTCATGTTCTTTCCTTCTTTATGCTGTCGATGAAAGACATAAGCATCCTCACAATGTAGTCAATGCAACAAATAGAATTCCATTTCGATTAGTTTTATTTGCCAACGTACTCTCTACCTGTGCCAAAATGGGAGCTTTGGAACAAAGTATGGGCTTCCATAAAAGAAGAAGGTAAGGGAAATTAATATTAGATTCTTACAGTTGGAAATGCTCTGTTTGACATGTTTGGAAAATGTGGAAGTATAGACATGAAAGTGCATGAACTATTTGGTCAGATGCATCAAAGAAACATGATCTAATGGAATGCTATTATTGCAAGATATGCACAAAATGTGTTTGAAATGGATTTAGAAACTTCCAACCAAATGTGATTAGTGAGTATAGATGTTGTAGTGCAACTGCCCAGGTACACATGCATGCAAAATGTGTAAGCTTAGATAAGGCACATGAACTATTTGACATAATGCCTCAAAGATCACCCAATATCCAATGATGGTTGGGAGAAAGAAAACATCAAATTTTTGAGAATCTTAAATATTTCTTTATTCATCACTATAAATCTATTATGAATTTAGTCTCAATGTTGCAAAAATTTATTCTATTATGAATGCAATATTTAGGGATGTAATCTTTATATATTTTTTTTAATTAGGAAAAGGTCCTAATAGAATCCCCAACTAATTAATCTAGAGACAGATACCACTAAAGAAAGAAATTCAATCCTCACCACTATGGTCTTGAAGGATTTTAAGACACTTGGATTCCTATTTTGGCCCGCTTTTCCTTGACCCTATGTTAAGATAGTAAACTAGTTTGAGAGAATCTATTGGGTGGGAAATTGTGTATGGTTGCAATTATTTTCATGCATGGAAAGTGATTTAAAGTTTGGACCAATAGAGGATAAGTATTTCTTCAACCTTCGAGGACATGTGTAGAGCACTGCATGGATGTTTCTCCATTATTGAACTCTTTGAATATGTAAGTAAATTATTTTTGGTTGATGTCACAGTAAGTGTGGTATTTGTCTTTTCGATATGTTGTGGATAATATTAATCAAATATGGAATTTTTTTGACGCTATATACACTATGTTTTGGATTGAATTTAGGTAAGCAAAGAGGTAATGGAAGAATAAAAGATGTACACAAAGGAAGATGAGTGAAATAGGTGGTTTGGGATGGAGGTTACAAGTATATGATAATTCATATGGATAATTTGTTGTCTATAAAGAGGCAAATAAGCTATCACAACTTCAACATGAATGAATGCCTCATCTACAGAAGCAAAAGGTACCTCTAATGGTTTCAAATTTTTTTCAAAATAGTTATGATATACCAAATAATCAAGTGGAATATCCTTTAGGTAACTAATATTATCTTCAAACTATTTATTTTGATTTTCATCATATATGGACCTAATTGCCCCACCTTTAGGACATAACTATAGGAGATAATTTATTACATTTAAAAGTCCATCATAAATAAATAAATTATACATGCTATGTGAATGTTTACTATCACAAATTGATTTTAATTCATTTATCTACATGAATACACTCTTTATTTATTAGTTCTAGGAATGGAGCACTCACATGGGCAAACAAAATGCTAGGTTTGAGAAAAATAGTTAAGAGATTGGATATATTTTTTTATATTTTCCAAATGGCTTGAATATAATGATAATATAATTTTTAAAATAGGTTTATATCACTTTCCTTTGACTTGGTCATGGAATATCATCTAAACCTTGAATGCACCTTCATCTTTAAAAACATTTATTTTAAGGTCAATCATTCATATCTATCTTATCAAACATTAGAGGAGTGAGCTTCTAAAAGTAAGAAGTGCCAAGATGCGTGCTCTAGTAAAAAATTTGTAGTCCTAAATATCCACAAAATTTGGAACAATAATACAATTTTTTAATAATATTTAATTGTAAAAGAAAGGATTAAAATGGAACTAAACACTCTAAATAAATAAATTAGGGTTAAAGGGATAAACTAGGATCAATTCACGAAGGCAAGATCTGTTATCTCAAAATTAATAGATACATGCAAGAAAATAAATATTAAATCTAGAGATAAAATTCTTGAAAAATTTAGCTAGCTAAAAGTGAAAAGAACATAAAACATTTTCACAACTCAACCAAGAAAATAAGAAGATAAAATAATTCTATCAAATACCATAGAGGAGAATCTCTCACTAATTATAGAAGAGAATCTCTCACTAATTCTAAACTCATTAAGATTGAATCAATGTTCTTTTACAAGGATTGAAACATGTAGGAACAAATAGACTTCTTATAGTTCATTCCCTTATTAAGTGAAGATAGTCGAATCTTAATGGAGATTGAAAAATGCATTCCAGGAGAATGATTATCTTTGAGGCATTATGTCAAATAGTTCATGTGCCTTGTCTAAGTTTACACATTTTGCATACATGTCTACCTGGGAATGATTATCTTTGAGGCATTATGTCAAATAGTTCATGTGCCTTGTCTAAGTTTACACATTTTGCATACATGTCTACCTGGGAAGTTGCGCTACAACATCTTTGTGATGGATGTTCGTACCCTGCTCCAAAGCTCTTATTTTCGCATAGACTGGAAGAATGCTGGCAAAGGTTGTAGAGGGTAAAGGCTACTGGCCGTTGTAGGGTCTGACTTTATACCCACCGATCAGATTTCATTGGAATTTTGTAAATCCATTTCAACAAACATTGTTTGTGCATATCCTGCAATCATAACATTTCATTAGACCACATTTATTTGAGGCATCTGACCAAATAGTTCATGCCCTTTGTCTATACTTCCACATTTTCCAAACATGTCAAACAAAGAATTTCCAACATGTCAAACAAAGCATTTCCAACTGTAAAGGTTTAAGGAGGTACACTATCATCATAATTAATGTTAGAGAGTGTTGTGTGAAGAAGAATGGCCATGAAAGGAGTGACTATCCTAAGTGCTTGAGTCTATCACAAAAAAGTGAGTGTTGCAACAGTGAATCTTCCTTTGACCTTTGTGTGTTTGGGAGGGTAAAGACCCATCGTGGTATATGTTGAGTGGTTGGGAGGGTAAAGACCCACATATCAACTATCTACTTTGACATGCTAGGATGGTGTCCACCTACTCTAAAACCTTGTGGGCACTCTCTGTCTGATACTAACATATACATAACATGTGCCTCTCATATAGCCCTATGTTGGCTAGGCCCCACCATAATTAGAAGATCCTAATTACTAAAAACACTAGATTCTCCCCTAAAAGGTTGTTGAGTCATAGAAGGCCTAGCTTGATAGCCCTATAGTCTCTCATACCTAAAATGAGATACTTTTCCATAGCTGGTTACAAACTTCTCTCACGCCTCTTGTGTCCGCCCATGTACCTCCTTTTCCATAAGAGACTTTGCCATAGCAACCCTAACGTCATTTGGATTGGCCATGTGTAGGAAAACTGAAATTTTGGGCTTTCCACCCCTAATGAAATAATTGACAAGTAACTTGTCTTGAATGTAATCTACAAACTACAAGAACTCCAAAAACTAACTCTCATGTTGAGCCACTATGAAACCTTATTATGTAAATTGTGAAACTCATCTATGCATCTCTGTTGAAAATATTTTGAAATAGAACACACTTTGAAGCACTCCAAAATGGTATCTGGAGAGGGTTTCCAATGTGAGTTGGTGCATTTTATCCTCCTAGTACCACAAGGTGGAATAAAGTCCTCTCAAAAATTGCATTGAAAATTATGCCTTTAAGTTGCTCACATATAGATGCAACCCAAAGCATAAGTCCAAGCTAAGTAACCAAGACTTATCCTCAACCCCATTTGTGGATCTTAAAAATGTAGAGGATTGGAGATGAAGCAACTCTTGAATATGATCCTTTGGCTCATGATATGTGCTTGCTATAGTCTATACCTCTTGTATTTATGCATGATGAGGCTAGGTAATGTGTATTGATCAATATTATATATCCTCTATGTGTATTTCCCAAATTCAAGGCGAACTCCTAATAAGCTCCCAAGATGCAAGTATATGATCCTCTACTACAAGTGGATCCTCATGGCTTGTAAGATTTGAGGTCCATACTCGAACTACTCATCTTGGTGAAAACTCTCAAAGTGATATGACCCTTCCTTCCATTTCCTACACCCTATTTTCTAACCCACACCTCATAACCTTTACCTCACTTCCTATCATTATTACCTTCCATCTACCTTTCATATCCGCTATCTTAACCTCCTCCACTTTCCTACATCCTATCCTAAACCTTAACCTCATACACACTTACTTTTAATTCACCTACCTAACCCCATTCCATCCTTCACATCCTTTTATCTCCCCCCATTCACTTTCCTACCTTCCAAACCCCTAACATATCCTAACTTACTCTTTCACCATTACATCCTTCATCACTTACCTCCCTATCTTATCCTAACCCACATCTCATAACCTTATACCTCTCAGGTTCCATTTTATACCACCTTCCTAACGATACACTTATGCCCCCTTCCAAAACACCGACACAAAATAGCACTCGATCACTACACAGTGCTCTCACGATTTTGTAGCAAGGATTTTCTATCACAATCATATATACCAGCATCCATAAATAGGATACATTTTACATAATGGTACTCAATCACACAGGTTTAGGTCATCTCTCTCCTTAATTAGGATATATTTTAAATATGGAAAGTAGTGTTAATATGTTTTAGGCTAACTATATTGTTCATTATTTAAAATGCAGTGTTTAATTAATACATGATTGTAGGATTGTTCAATGGTTTAGGTCTTGTAAGAAATTCTTCTTTTAACTTCTTTTAAATCGATCATATCATATGCAATTAATCTGATAAATCTATAATAAACTTTGAATCTAAATATTTGAACATGTATAACAATGAATTTGCTGATTATACCCTACCTTTTTCCTGTAGCGATTAAACCATTCCTACATCCTACAACAATTAAACCCACAGGGAACCTATGTCCGCCTCCTTCCTTTGTGTTCATTGGGGGTGTCAGGATTCCCATAGATACTAAGAGAGGGGGGGGGGTGAATTAGTATCTAACCGGTGAATATAATTTCTTAACTTAAAACATGTAGAACATATTATAACAATGTACTGGTATGCAAGAAATAAAGCAATAAATAGAATTAAAAGCATCCACATGAAAAACACACCATGACACAAGGATTTAACGAGGAAACCCGATGTGGGAAAAACCTCGATGGGATTTGTGACCCACAATATTCACTTACTGGCCAATAAGAGAATATTACTACTACAAGAGGGGCCTACACATGCAGGGAGGCCAACTGCCTAGAGCTCATTGCTCAAACACAAAATGGGAAGTCTCACTGACTTACAATGATGGATTATACAAATCCAATATCTTGTATTGCTTCAGAATAGCATCTATAATGCCAGATCCAGTACCAGTTGCTGCTCTACTTCTTACATAAACCCTTAACCTATATTTCGCATAATAGGTCTGCCTAATATCTTTCTCTTATCGCTTCTTCCCCTTACAAAATGTCTACAATGATCTCTTTTATATATAAGAGTCATTTTACAACTTCCCAAGTCGGCTTACAAAGTTTTTACAATAATAAATAAAATATAATATAACAAAAATCTTGTCGGCCTCTGTGCTGGTATACTTCCTTTCTTTGCCAATGCCGGTGGTCTAAGTGCCGATGTAGAGTCTGATCTTGCTAGTGCTAGTGTAGTGTAATGCCTTGCCGGTGTAATGCCTTGTTGATGTAATGCCTTGCTGGTGCCATAGGATTGTAAGTTTTCCATGAATGACAAAACCTTCAATCACCTACAATGTCTCATTAGAGTGTGCATATGCCAACAATCTCCCCCTTTGACATTGATGGCAACACTCATGAGAAAATTCAAAAGTGTATCCAAAAATTGTAATCCAAAAATGTGTTACCAAAATATAAGAACTCCCCCTGAGTAGATAAGTCTTTTGCTAGTTATTTTCTCATACTACTACTCCCCCTTTGGCATCAATGACAAAGGTTGTCAAGGTGTCAATAGAGTTGTAGTCTCAACCTTGTAACTGGGTGGTTACAATTTGAAAAAGCTCTGCCAAAATCAAGTTTATACTCTCCATAAACTTCTTGTTGTCTCTTATTGTTGTCTCTATTCTTTTAACTGTATCGGTGAGGTGTTGCATATGCTCTGTCGATGTTTTTTGTCCTTGTACTAGTGCCTCAGATATTTCCTTCCATAATGATGCTAGATAGTCCAATCTTGGACTCAGTTTTAGTCTCAAATTCTTTGCCTTATTTACTATTCTCTCATTTTCTCTTCCTAGCTTAAGTAACTATTCCTCAAAAGTTGTTATCTTTTGCTCAAAAACTGATAATGTATCAGGTGAGTTAACAAAATTATCAACAAGTTTATTGATTTCATCTTGTACCTTTCTCATCTTCTTATCTATGTCTATTGTCAAAAAGTTTGTCTTGCAAGTATCTTTGTATGGAGTTTTAAATTCCTTCAATAAGTTACACAGTTCCGGTAGAAGTGTGTCAAAATCTCTGGTACACTTCTTTATTTGATCTTCAAAGAATTTTTTCTTTTCAATTTGTACCTTGTCCTTCAATGTCTCTTCCTTTATTTTCTCAATAGTTACTGTGTTCTCAATGATGTATTTACATAAAGTATCAAGTTGTCCTAAAGAATCCTTATTGTCTATGTTACAGTTAGGAGCCATTACCTTCAAAATTGGGATTGTGCCATCTATAGCTTTATAAGCCTATGAACTACAATCTGTTATCCTTTTGATTGAATCCAAAAGTACTCTAGTTACATTTGTTGATTTGTGGCCTGCTGAGGAGGAACCAACATTCTGAATTCCGCTGGTGGAGGAAGTAACCAAGCTTGTTGTGACCTCTAGTAGGTCAGTCTATGTTTGCATTTCCTTAAGCAATGGTTTATGTACATCTCTTATTGCTGGTTGTACTATTTCCTCATGACTCTGTTCTGGTACCTATTCCTGTTCTGGACCCTTTTGCTCTTCTTGTTTCTTTGTTTGTTGTTTTGTGTTATCATCTGCTGGTTTCTCTTGTGTTTGATCAGTTTGCTTAGTTATCGATGGCTCACTAGCCATGTCTGTCATACCAGTTGTATCTTTATCTACCACAATGTTGATCTTTTGTGTATCAACATCTACTGTGTATAGTACCTCAAGATTAGGATTTGTATCCTTCATGTCCATACTCTCAACTGCGGGTTGATCTTTAGTAGTTTTTAGCGGTGATGTAATTTGAGGCGGTGGGGATAAGTTATCTTTAACTTTGATTCTCAGAGGTCCACCAACCTTTCCTTTACCCTTGTCTCTTTCCTTCTGGTATACCTTTATAGGTTTGGGGTTCCTGTATTCTTCCTATTTTTCTTTTTCAACTAGGAATATATCCCATGCATTTTCTGTGTCTTCAGTTACCTCATTCACTCTTCCAACCATTAAAGCAATATGCTGGTGTGTAGTAGAGAATTTTAATCAGTTGGCTTCAACAATTAAATCATCTATCTCCTTAGGTGAGTTTATTGGATAACAAAAGGTACCCCATGGTGTTGTGAATGCAGTTTTATGCTGATATTCATCTGCTATCCTAATTTGGTTGTATCCAGAAAACCCATCCATTAGTGATAACATTTCATGTCTTGCTGTAAGGTCCACAATCATGTCTATATTGGGGAGTGGAAAATCATCTTTAGGACAAGCTATATTTAGATCTCAGAAATCTGTGCAGATGCGGATGCCCCCAACAGGTTTGCCGATAGGTACAATGTTGGAGACCCATTCAACATAATCTATTGGTTTGATAAATTATGCGTCAAACAAATTTTAGAGTTCTGCCTTGACCAGGAGTGCAATATGTGGGTGCATTTTGCGCAATTTTTGTTTTACAGGTTTTGCATTTGGGCAGACGGTGAGATTGTGAAACACCAAGGCAGGGTCCAACCCTAGCATATCGGAATAGGACCATGCAAAATTGATTTTTAACTCTGTAAGGAAGTTGATGAAGTCTTGTTTCTCAATTTCTGTGAGGGATTTGACAATGAGCACATTTTTCAGAATGACCTTGATGCCCATGTTGATGCTGTCTGTTTCTTCTATCAACAAATTTGATTTGTCCCGTGGAAGGTAACCAATGGTAGGAAGGTCAAATCCCTCATCGTCAAGTGCCTTTTCTAGGTTTTCACTTTTAGATACACCCTTTGTTTTTATTTCTTGTTCAGCCAAAGGCACCTCAGGGAGGTTTCCACCTAGGGAATCATATCTTTTTCTTTTATTATCTTTTTTGTGGCTAAGGGCATTGACTTGACTACCAAAGTATCCCTTTTCATGTAGTTGAATACCCTTGATTCTGCTATAATCTTCCATATTTTGCACTGTTAGGAGAGAAATGAGAGCATTATCATTAGCGCAAATATCTAAAGTGGGTTTGTCTCATTGGCCCCAATCAATGAGTTCAGGATGGACAAGATGTAGCTCATGTGAAGTGGGAGGGGTTACGAGGGTGATGGTATTGATGTAAGCATCCAAGAAGATATCTTTCTCATATTCATAAGGCATTTCCTGGAATTCCTCTTTGTTAGCACTTTTGATATCCGAAGAAGGACTAGAAGGGGCACCAGCGATAGTTATCTTAGGCACTAGGGTGTACTCCAAGCCTCTGTTGTATCTATAGGAGATAAGATTTATGGGTTTTTTTCTTCCTTTCTCCTCTGGTCCCAGGCCGTGTCCTTTGTAACCCATTTTTTCAACTATGGTAGATGCTTTTGGGTACATTTCTTTGGATATTCTTGTTGGATCTTCATCTTCTTCCTGGTACAACCATGAAGAGATATCTGCTTCGAGGCTCTCGTTATCAAGTGGGCCCCATTGCTAGAAGGTGGTGTTTTGGCATTATATGACTCATTTTGGGTCTTTTTATCTCTTTTGGTTTGCCAAATGACTTAGGAGAGAAAGGGAGGTTGCCTATTAATAAGACGTCCTCCAATTTGTATTCTCCACAACCATTGTCCAAGATCTTGATTTGATTATTTGGTTGGGATGATGTGGAGGCAACATTTGATGTGTCAGATGGAGGCGTTGGCGAGGGTCTATTTAGTGGGCAATGATACAGATGCTTCCCCTCTAATAGTTTGCAATATTGAAGAGGTTGGGGATCACCTTTGATAGTGATCTCTCTTCCGTTATAGGGGAATTTGAATTGGTGATAGGTGGAGGGTACGGCCTGCAAGGAATGAATCCATGGCCTCCCGAGGAGAATATTGTAGGGGAGGTCAAGATCTAGTATTTGGCAAGGGGTTTCAATTGTAATGGGGCCCACTTGAAGAGGTAAGGTGACCACACCCTTTGAAATTCTTTCTGCATCATCATATGCCTTTATTGTGATCCTTCCTGATGTGTCTATTAGATCCTCAAAAAGTCCCAATTGTTTTATTAATTTGTATGTACACAGATTAAGCCCGGATCCACTATCTATTAGGATACATTTGACCTTGTGCTTGTGGATAAGAGCTTCGATGTGCAAAGGTTTGTTGTGGTCTTCATCTATGGGAGCATCTTTGGAGTTAAATACAATGTGCTGCTGGGCAGTAAGGTTTCCAATGAGGGCTTGGAATTGGGTGACATTGATGTTATCTGGAACACATGATTGGAGAAGGGCTTGTTCCAAAATGGAGATCTACGTGGGTGTCTTCCCAAGTTGATCAAGGAGGTCATATCGGTGGGTGGAAGACATGGGTGGGGGGTTTGGTGGGGGAGGAACTCCTTGGATGGTGACTCTTCCTTGACGTGTAGTTGCATTACAGTCATTCTGGAAATGGGAGGTGGAAGGCATGGCGCCTTGAATGACTATCCTAGCAAGATTTCGTTTGCTTTGGGAAGAAGGAGAATTGACTCCTTGGATGGTTATGACATTGACATGATTGTTTGCAGGTTCAATGCAACCTACTAAAAAATCAAAACCGGTTATGTGATTAGCGTAGTCATAACCCATTGCATTAGATGATGAGCCTTTTCCTTTATCATGCTTCGGGAAGGGTTCTTGGTGCATTTTGAGTTTGTCATTGTTATTACCAGGTTTTGTATTTGCTATCTCAATATCACCTCTATTAATGAGATCTTGTATGTAGATCTTCAGTTTCATACACTTTCGTGTATCATTTCCCTTGATACGATGGTATTCACAATACTCATTTTCATTATACCATCTTGGTTTAAGTTGATTGGGGTCAAACGAGCGAGTGATTGGAAAAACCACTATACCTGCTTGGACAAGTTTTTGAAACACCATTTCAATAGGCTCAGCTAGAGGAGTGAAATCTCTTGGAGTCCTATTATTCGATCGGGGTGGTCGTCCCTAGATTGAGACATTGTTGTGAGGTTTTTTGGATTGATTTTGGTTGTTGAATTGATGATTGTTGGTGGTGGATTTTGGGGGAGTGGCCACGATTTGGACCCGCTTTGCATTAGTTATACCATCATTGACCACATTTTTGTTTTTGGACTAGAATTTTGGCTTGTTGTTATAATAAGAGGAAGAACTTTGTGTTGATTTATGGTAATGTTTCAAGGTTCCTTCCTCCAACAAGACACGTTCGAGGGTGAGGCCCTTATTTGTCAATTTTTGGAAGGATTTGATACATTGAGATATTAAAGGTCTTGAAAGTTTAGGCACCAAGTTCTTTTGGAATAGCTCAATTTGATGTTGTTCTGGCATGTCCCACTGGAATTTCTTGATAAGATGTCGCCATCTTTGTAGGAAATTGGTGAAGGTTTCTCTGGTCCTTTGTTTTGTATTACATAAGTGCATCATAGATACATCATTACCCATGTTGTATGCATAGTGGGCTACACATTTTTTTGCCAAGTCTGGAAAAGAGACAATGGAACCTTGTGGTAAAGATGAGAACCATGCCAAGGCATCTCCCGTGAGACTCTTGGAAAAGAGTCTGCAAAGATAAAGGTCACTATAGGAGACTTCTTGGCATAAGATGTGGAATTCTCGGACATGGTCGCAAGTATCTCATTTGCTTTCATACTTGGTGAATTTAGGGATCTCAAATCCCAGGGGATATGGTGCAACTGATATAGATTGGTCGTAAGGACAAGGAAAAAACTCTTCGAACGAGTAAGTTTCCCTTTTATTAGTCCTTTGTTTCATGTCCTTGATGATATTCTTCATGTCTTGAATTTCCTTGATAAGGTCTTGTTGTGGACTTTGATATTGATGAATTGTATTTTTCCCAAGAATTGGATGAACCAAAGAAGGTGCACCACCACCAATATATTGATATGATGAGGAGGTGGGAATGTGGGATGTGATGACCGATGTTGCTAGGGTTTTAGGGACAGTTGGTTGCGGTCCGCCAACTGTTGTGATGGGATTGAATACGACCCGGATAAAATTTGCGACATTGTTGGGAGGAAGGGAAGTTTGTGGAATATAAATTTATGGTTGAATAGAAGGAGATGGTATAGAAGTTTGTTGGAGAATTGATAAGATCGGATTTGATAGTGGTATGGATGGTAAGGAGGAAGAAGGTGGGATGGAGACCACGGTGGGAGGTATCGCGAGTGGCATTGATTGAACCTGGATGATTGATGGGACTGCAATTGATTGAGTTTGAATAGTAGGTGCAACACTTTGTGTGGGAGCGAGGTCTCCTTGTGGTTGTTGGGTGAGAGCGGATCTATTAAATTCAGGTGGAAGTTGAGCTCCATGTTCAAGGAGAGTTTTCAAAAGTGCAGTAGGATTGTGTTTAATAAAATTTTCCATCATCTCTTGGTTATAAGAATCCGCTAGGAAAGTTTGCACTTTTGGACAAAGTTCATCTTTGTTAACCATGTCAAGATTTTGTCTTTGATCTTGATCACTAGGTTGCCCACTTTGTGTATGATATTGCGTGGGATCTTCATATAGGACATCAATGTTCGGCATGCCATATTGTTGTTTAGCCATCTTTTTCTTTTGGGATTGAGTTGCGACCATACATGATATTTGTGATGAAAGGACTTAAGAAATTTGTGATGAAAGGACTTAGGAAATTTGAGGATGATTGATGGAGGAGGTATAGTAGTGATGGTTTAGAAGAAATTTGATGACTAGGTTGTCTTTGGTATGAACATGAAGGATCGATTCGAATGACAAGTTGTATGAAGGGATATGACCACCCTGATTTAGAAGATAGTTGGTATTTCAAAGGACAAACTTGAATGTTGATGGAGATGACATACTCTTAGCTTCTCTCTTAGGCTTATGAAAAATGGGACGAATAGAGTTTTGACGCAATTTTGGACTTTGTGTGGGTAATGACTTGGACAATTGTTTGTGTCTTGAGAAATGTTTTTGCAAAATGTTTGGGGATAGTGATGTGTTTTTAGTCTACTCTTGGCAAGTATGTATCAAACAAAGCAAACACAGTGATAAAATGCATATTATATCAAAGACACTCATACTCATATACAACATTCTTAAGGCTAGTAAGGACAATAGTCATTGAATCCCAATTGGTTTCCCATCTACGCTTACCCAAAGAGGACACTAAGATGCTTGACCCCACTGGCTCCGCTCCACAACACTCATTTCTTAGGGAAGCCAAGCATCAATTCCCATGAAAACTCCTCATGGAAAACTTTGTGTCTCTACTAAGAGCCGTAAGAATATGGGTCGCTTCAGAGGTCCGACCTCCTGCACCAATGACTAGAAGGTTTTTGGCCACTATGAACAAGGTGTTTAGTAAGTCTTCCCATTAGGAGTTACCCTTCAAAGTTGCGCAAGCACAATTGAGGCCTATAGCCCAATGAAGCACCAAGAACTTAGTAGTTACGCAAGCGTGATTGAGATCTCTAGGATCCTACTAAGCACCCAATGTGAGAGTGAACTCTCATATAGCCCCAACCATTAACCCTTTCGTAGTCAATGACCTATTTATTATAGTGAGTTGAGAACCCCAGGTCTGGGTGTACTCACTTGGGTCATTCCCCTCTTACCTTCTCAAAGAGCAAGTTGGGAGGGCAGACCCGCTAGAGGTAAACACACAATCAAACAAGAAAAGGTTGGAGGGTTTGGATTTCTGATCATCTAGTAAGACGAGAGCATACTTTCCTACCTTTATGCTTTTCTTAAAGACACATAAGATAATGGTTCATTCCATTTTAACTAATATCTAGGTGCCTAATTTAAATAAATGCACAATATTTGGTTGAATCAGCTAGGCAACCTGCAAAACCACTTGATTAGTAGTTTAAAAAATGGAGTCTTCAAAAAGCGTCCTGTAAAACAACTTGATTAGTAGTTTGGAAAAATAGAGTCTTCAACAAGCGTCCTGCAAAAAACAACAAAATGACAAAAATATTAATTTTTTTTGATTTTTTGGGAAGGAATAGAAAAACATGAATAATTTTTTTTTAACTAATGACAAATGTGGATTTGAAGAAAGCTTTGATGGGTAAATGGGGTTTGACTAGGTTTTTGCCACTTTCTAAGGGATAGGCAAGTGAAAAATGGGGATTTTGGAGGAGAGATGAAAGAATGGGAAAATTTGTCAAAGAGGGGCAAATAAGAAAAAGTTGGAGATGGATAATATGGGAAAAATTTGGAGGTGATTGGATAAAAGGGGAAGAAGTTATGGCAAACCCTAAAAATAGAGAAATATGAGATTTTGGGCTTCAAAAAGTGGATTTTTGGGATAAGGCCTCCAAGGAAGGAAATGTGGAAAATGACAATGCGGAGAATCTGGTGAAGTTTGGAGGAAAATGGAGTCGAGATAAAGAAGATATGGTAAAAAAATAGAAAAATAAAGCAAACCCTAGATTTAACAAAGCAGACAGAAACCCTAGATTTAACAAAGCAGAAACCCTAAATTTAACAGAATAAAAAAAAATGTCAAAGGTTCGGATTTCTGATTGTCTAGATAGACAAGAGCATAATCTCCTACTTTCACACTTTCCTGCGGTCAAACAAATTATCTTTAAATAGAGTAGATAACAGGAAATGAAAAAAAGAAGAAATGCAGACTACAGTTAGTGCCTAAAAATTTCAGACAGATTAACAGAGCAAACAATAGCACTAAACAGATAGAAAAGTGTCAAAGGTCCAGATTTATGATTGTCTAGATAGACAAGAGCATACTCTCCTATTTTCACACTTTCTTGTGGTCAGAGCATACAATCACGCTAAACAGAATAGAAAAGTGAAAGGTCTCAATTTTTGATTGTTTATATAGATAAGAGCATACTCTCCTACTTTCACATAGATTATAATTAAACAAAGCAGATAATAGAGCAAATAACATATCGGATGATAGGAATTCAAATTCCCACAAAACACTCGTGCTAATCATAGAGCTATCGTGCTGAAACTGAAACTGAAACAAAAACAAAAAAATAACAGAAACAAAAACGCAATAGAAACATAAAAGAAGCTATTGCGTAGAAATATAGAGCCGCTATTCTGGAACCTGTAAAAAAAAGATTTTTTTTTTTTTTTGTAGTCGCACTATTCTGGAATCTGCGTCTCACAACTCACAAAAACCTAAAAAAAACATTAGTTCTTAGGGACGTGGGTCCCACTGGGTGTGCCAAAATGAAGAGGGGAAAACAAATTTGAAGGTCAAATGATCAAAACATAACGAAATAAACATGCAGAATGCTAAAATATCATTAAAAGACCATTTCACCTTGCTATTTTACCTTCTCCTTCGGATTGAGCTTGATGAAGTGAAGGCACCCCTTGATAATGCTCCACTTGATGTGCTCCTTTGATTGCTAGATGTGGATGGCTCTCCAATGTTGTGTACAAATAGAATGGATTTGAAAAATGATAAGGATGAGATGATCAAGTTGCCAAGATGATTTCCTGGGCTCAAAAGGGCAGCATAAACTTACTGGATTTCAAGATATTTTGAATGAAGGGATGAAGCCCTATTTTATAAGAAGAGGAGAGGAAAATGAATGGATAGGATGAATTCGAGATGAAGGGATAAGATTTACTTGTGAGCTCACACAAGGTCCAAGAGAGGGTGTGGAGACCAAGAAATATGCCTTAAAGGCATTTCGTATCTCCACACTCCACACGATGCATTGGAGTAAGTAAAAATTTTCCAAAAAAGGATATCATGGGGATTGGAGGAATAAAAAGGAATTAAAAATTCCTTGGGAGAGGGGATGCATAGAGGAATGTGTGATTTCAAAAATCTTACATTCACCTAGGAAAAGAGCATTTAAAGCTAGTGGTTGGATGAAAAGGACAAAGAGTTGACTTTGTGGCTAATCATGATGATTAACCATTAACGACTCATTAGGAGGGGGATTAGAGGAGATTTTAGGTGGGATTAATATTTGTAGGAGAATTTGACTAGGAGAGAGAATGAGTGGAGGGAATAAAAAATTCGAAGAATAATGTTAAGTGAGTTTAGGGAGTTTCTAGAAGAATGAATTAAGAAGATGATTTGTAGGAATCATGTAGGTTAACTAATTAATTGAAATTAATTAGCCTAGAGGAAGATTTGTGAGGATTTGATTTTTTTAGAAAAATAAAGAAAGGGATTGATTTATTAAATAAATCAATCATATGCTATAGTGACAATATTAATTATATTTAATTAATATTGAGAGAAATTTGAATTAACATAATTAATTAATTAATTATGCGAGGAGTAATTAAAATAATTATTTTTAAGTGTCTACACAGCTAGTAAATTTTCAATTTTAATTTTCTTATCAAGCTCTATAACAACTTGTCTTCTTGCTTCCAGTCTTTTGAACAGTTCATCTTGTACTTCATCTATCACTTCCATAAAAAATTTCTTATACATGTCCATATGCAAAATAACACTATTTTCCACTTGTTCTTTTTCATCTACTGTCAGAGTGTCATAGACCTTTTCTATGTTTTTGAGTTTCCCTTCCTTTGTAATTTCATTTAGCAATATGTCAAGAGGGGCCAAGTTTTATTTTGTTCTCTTCTTCTTCTTTGGTGTCAACTTTTTCTTTGGTGTTGTTTTTCTAACTAGAGACCTTATTGCTTGTTGTTTCTATCTAGTTCTCCTAGGTGATGGTGTGGTTGCCGGTGAAGAATCTCTTTTCCTTACAACTCTTTTGAAAGTTGTAGGCATGTCACTCTTCGAAGAAGTGCCTACCGGTGATAGGTGAGTTTCAGGCTGTGGGGCTGCTAACTCATCCTCAGTGATACCAGTTTGTTTCAGTATGTCTTCTTTAATAGCCTTTTCTTGTCTAGAACCTCTTCTCACAACTGCCTCAATATTTTTCACTCTCTTTTCAGATTGAATTTGATTTTCTATGGTCCCAGCACTACCAAATCCTTCTTCCTTTGGTTCATTTGGTGCTTCCAGAAGTGCTTTAGCATAAGTCTCAATTATATGATCATCAGTCTCATAACCCATCTTTGTTACCTAGATTGTTCTAGGGACGACTACTTCCATCCAGATCTCATCATTTTTTATTACAAAACATATATCATCCTTGTACTTGTCAACAATCTTCTGTGATAATCTGATTCTTTTCTTCATTTTGGCCTTAAGTGCTTGAAAATAATCATGAATGTTCTTTTCCTTGTCTTCACCCATGTTATTCAATAGTTCTGTTAATTGTTTTCCTACCGGTATATCAAATCCAAGTGCTTTATAGCCTATACCGGGAACCTGTTTGGTTATGTGTAGCATCAAGCATACAAGCAGATTACCAAACCTAAAAGTTCCTTTCTTATCTTTCTTTATCTTGCCTAAGTTGTCAATTAACTCATCTTTTAACCATTCACATACGTCAATTTTCACATTGTCTGTAACCATATCATAAGCACTCTTAATGCACAAACTTGAAACTGAGTTGAGTCTATTTGCATGAGTAGCTTTATATCCTAAAATCATGCTAACAAATCTCACATTTATATCTGTTACATCATTTACCCTCAAGGACCTTCTGTTGGATGTTGCACTAGTTAAGTTCATAACTAGGTCATTGGAGACCTTTTTAGTCTTGTCTAGTCTTTTACCGGTGGATGGTAGCCCCGTGACAACTTTCACAACTTCCTTGGTAATTTTGTGAATTGCATCTAACCAGAAAAATTCACCATGTACCCTGCTTAAGACTATCCTAATCACATCCTTGGGAAATTTAGGAATGCATAGGATTTCAGTAAATCCTAGGGTTTCAATGATTTTATGTTCCGGTTTTACATTTAGAAATTATCACATATGACAGATTTATACATTGTTTTGATCTCTTCATCTCCTAATTCCTCTATGTTACAGTGAATGTAAATTCTGGGGTCTTCAGCATAAACAACTCCTTTTGGAATTTGAGAAAAAACACCTACAGTGTCATCTTTCTTTGCTACCTCGGGAACTAGTTGAAACATGGGCCTAGGGCGTTTTATAACCTCGACTACAGTAGGGTTTGCTATATATTCAAGTGTAGAGGTGGATGCCATGATGATAAATACCTTTTTCTGCCTTTGGATGGATTGATTGCTTGAAGTGTTTCGCCTCTTTGCTCGAAATCCCTTAGCTTTGCAAATGTTGCGCTCTTCGAATGTTTGAAATCTTGGTGAAGTGAAATGGAGCCAAAACCACAAATTTCAATGTTTATTTGCCATCTACCACATTTAATGTATGTTGGTTAAGTATTCACTTAACATTGTCTGCCGGTAAGAAGTAATTTCCAACTTCTCATCTCTAACCGAGGGAATAATAGCACATGTGTCATTAGATTGCCAAACCCTCAAGGAAAATTTCTTCAATTTGATGAAGAATGTAAAGCCTTCCCCAAACCAAGCTTTGATTAACTTAGTTGACCATGTTTGACCCTATTAATAAATGCTATATAATTCAATAGAATGGGCTATGTTAGATAGATAGATTGGTGAGAAAAGTAATTGAACCAAGTTATAGAATTATTTACCTTGTGGTGTAAATTTTGATGTGTTATGAATTTGAAATCCTAAAAGATCCACTGATTGGATAATCTTGAACTAACATATATTAGCTATATCTGGATTTGCAGAACTTTATTATGATGTTGGAAATATGATGCGTATCAAATAAGTGAATGAAATTAGGAGAATTATGATAATTGCTTATGTGGATTTGTTTGGATATAAAGTGTATTGATTTGACTAAGTGTATATTTGTTGTAGAGTGTTTGATGTGTATTCTTATTCATGTGTTTTGTATTATATGAGGTTATTTGAAATTACTAATGTGTAATTGAGATGCGCAAGAAAATTATCCATGTGACCATGGAAATATTATGGAGAACCAAATCTAGACCTATGTGCGTTCGTAAAACCAGGGTTTGTCTATTTGGAGAGACAACACCCTGTTTGTATAGTATTTTATTTGTAAAAGTGGATGTTGCATGTGTGTTAGATTGAATTTATTTATTTGTGTAAATCCAACGAGAGACAAGATTTCATGTATAATTTTGTAAAAGTATTTTCTTTGTGTCACTTGACACATATTTTGATTTATGTTTGAGTTTTTAAATTTGTCTCTTGGAGGGAGTTGTTTAACTTTAGCTTTTTCAATTAATTTAATATGATTCCATACATGCCTTGGGTAAAGAATCTTTGGGACGGTCAACTTAAGTTTGACCCGAAAATTAACTTCGGGTGGGTTTAAAAAGGGTTAAATGGACACCTAGGGGTAGTTTAATAGGGTTTCCTAAAGCCCATAAGGTATACCTAAGGGTTAGGAGCAATCTTAGGCATGTACCAGCTCTCATGTGACCTTTTAGACACCTTAAAAAGTGACTTTTCTAAGTTGTGCGAAAATTGAAATTAGAAAGCTTGAACTAAGTTGTTAACCTTCCTTTTTGAATGAGAGTTCTCTTTCCCATTTTACCTTACTTTCCTTTTTAGTTTTAGAAACCTGTGAGAACTCTTACTAGGGTCTTTTTAAGCAGGAATAAGAGATTTTGGGGGTAATCACCCACTCTCCATTTTTGGAGACAAGAATTCTGAATGAAAAAAAAAGAGAGATTTTGAATTAAGAATTTGGCTAAGGGTAGAAAGGAAAGACTTGTGGAATTGGGTTGCTCATCCTCAACAAAACTAGCATACCTTTGGGCAGTGGAAGGTTGGTTCTACCTTTCTTGTAATGTTTTCTTATTGCATGTTGTATTGAAAGAATTGCTTGTGTAAAAGGCTAGTTTTCTTGCATATTTCCCTTGGAAAAATATTTGGTGTTTATGTTTTACTTTTGTAAGGCGTTTTATGTGCTTTGGGAGTAATCAAGACCTCCTACTCTTAGGAGAGAGGATGGTCTTGTGGGTGGTAGAAGTGACAACCCTCGAGTGAGAGACTCTCATAATGAGAGTGATCACAAGAGATTTTATGAGGGAAATAAGGCATGAATGCCTTGGGTGGCATAAGGAATGTGGGGTTGTTATACTTATGATGTATTTAGTTTGCCATGAGGTGGCTATTAGTCTTACCATACTTGCAGTCTCCTCAGGGTACTTGGTCCACTGCCACCCTTGAAAAGATATCACAATGTGTGGTGCAGTGTAGCGCTGGGTTGAGAATGTGTTTGTGTTTGTTTTTCCCTTGTTTACTATGTTTGCTTGTGTGTAATCTTGTCTAGGGCTTGGTTCTCCAAGCTCGGGGGTGGCTACTAGTTAGCCTAGGCTAGGAGGTGAGCACTCCATGGTCATATCTTGATTTAAAATGCAGGTTGTCAGAAGAAAAGAATAGGACAAGGAAAAGATTGCAGGAGTTAATTGTTGTAGAAAATTAATTGTAAATGTAATGAGTATTTGAAAAAAAAAAGTCCTCATTTATTAATAATGAGAGACCTATTTGTAAAATGACAATAGTGTCTTTTAAAAGTACTTTAAAGCAATGTAATATTTTAGATTCTGTAGCGATGGAGTGAATAATTTTGGTATTAGTTCCTAAGAGTTTTGAAAATTAATCTTTGTTGAGGATATAAAGTTTTGAAAAGTAAGAAATTGATTTTAATTCCTTTATGCTTATTAAATAAAGTAGGAAAAATAAAGAAATAGTTAGCATGCATGTTACTGTGCAAATAAATATTCAGTTTATTTCCTATGTGTGTATCTCTAAAGATAAGTTTAATTGATTCTAGATAAATAAAGTTGCAGAAAATAAAATCACATATTTAATTGCAGAAAATCAAGGCTAGAAATTAAATGGTCTATCTAGTTTAAATAATCACATATTTATATAGTTGTTGTTAAAATTATTAAACTCTGTTAATTACCTTTTTGCAGAAAATAAGATCTAGAGATGAATAGCCTATTTGATTTAAATAATATCATATTCTATAGTTGCCGTATAATTTTTCATTGGATTTTTGTCATTCTTTTATTGCAGAAAATAAATCTAAATTATTTAGTCTATCTCTGATTTATGGTATTCAACAAAAAAAAAAATGTCATAATACCTCGATTTAAATCTGAGAAGTAATAATAATCTGTTCTATTTTTTAGAAAGGAAAAAATAAAATAAAATTATATTTGCTTAGATGAAAGTTTAGCCGTTAATCCAATGAGCATTCAAAATATATGCATATAAATAAATATATATATCTATATTTATATTTACATTTAAAATATATGTATATAAATAAATAAATATATAATACATATTTATTTATATTTATTGTTAAATTATATTTATATATATAATATAAATTATATATATATATATATATATATTACATTTTATAAAAAAAATATATTTCAAAGCAAAAAATTAAAAAAACAAAAAAACTAAATAAGAATAAATGCAAGGAAAAGGGGCTTGGCCACTGCAGAACCCCTGCAGAGTGGCCCCCTCCTTGTAGTGGGCGGCAACCCCACAGCGGCGGCATTGTCGGCTACGGGCCGGGACCCACAGCGGCGGCCAAGGCCGCCTCTGTGGGCTGTGACCCGTAGGCCTGGCACTGGCCAACCCTGCGGGGAGCCCTCCCCGTGAACTTCTGCCTTCCCTGCGTGAGACCTCCGCCACTCGCCGCCAAAATCTGCCATGGCCGCTGCCTCCACCATTAGCCATTCGGCTCTACTCAAAAAGAAAAGGAAAATACGAAACCCTAACCCAGTATGGGTTAGGGTATTCGAGAATGGTAAAGACTTTAAAAAATGGAAAATAAATTGAATAAGGTATTTTTTTTTAATGGTTAATTTAGGGTTCATGGTAGTTTGATAATAGGGTATGTTTCTTTGAAATAAAGAAATTAGGGTTTTAGTATTATTTTAATATATTTTAGTTAAGTTATTGGGACATTTACATTTAAGAAATAAATAATATTTCCATATACATATGAGTTTGAATAAAAGGAAATTATGTAGTTTAAATCATGGAGGTATAAATTGACTATAATGTAAATGTATATTTAAAACATTCATATTTTATAATGATAAACATTTTAATATAATAAATAGGGCAGATTATAGATTAAACATTTTATTAGGTGTTTAAAAGTTATATATGCTTTATATAAACATATGGACTTGTAAATATACGATTGAAGTCTTAAATTTCAAATATCCTTTAGAGTTTAGTCTTTTAGGGAATTTAACGAATAAAGAAACTAGTTTTTCTACAACATTATTATTACCATAATTGGGTAAATATATTTGAGAAGTTTAATTAATCGTATTTAAAGCAAGAGGAAATATAAATATTGAACACAAAGTATTAAATAGTTGTTGTTTGGAAGAAGTAATATATAACAATTTGATTTAAATTATATAATTACATTTTAGAGATCTAAATGGTTTTTATAAATGGGATAATTTAATATAGTTAATTAAATAATTAATTTAAGAGGATATTGTAGGGGCTTAAAATATTTTCTCTAAAATAAAATGAATGGACTAAGCCTTGCGAACCTTATTAACCTAAGTGGAGACTTTTATCAGATAATTTAATTATCTTAATAATGTTTGACACTTTAATTGTATCTGCTCCATTTGATAATATTAATGCAATGAAATAGTTATAGTGTTGAATTAATAGAAGTCATATTTAAATTAAGATATTGAGGGATGCAATAACAAGATGGAGGAAACTTGATATTTAATAAGCAATTGAAATCAAACCTAGTAATTATGTTAATGCCTATTTAGAAGAATTGGATTTAATTAAGTACTAATAAACACAACTGAAATGAAAGGGGACTTTTGAGTGAATTTAATATTACTCTTATTAAACTTAATCGTTCTGCTTGACAATAGGAGTTATCGTATTTTTTATGATAGTATTTTATATCAATTAAGAATTCACTTGGAACAACTTGTTAAGATGTATCAACTCATTAAGCAATGGTTACATGTAATTTAGTGTTGTTAAAAAAAAAATTGTAGGTTGTGTTTTGCCCAAAAGTTTGGGCATGACAAAGAACTTCCTGTCGGTGGAGCACTACTCTGTCCTGTCGGTGGAGTAATACTCTATTGTGCTGGTGGAGTGTTGATTGGTTCTACCGGTGGAGGAGTATTCCCAACATTTAGATCAACTTTTCTAATCCATTATTTTGAGAATTCTTGTTTTACCTCTTCAACTTTTTCTTTTCCTTTCAAGCTAGAACTTTTGTTATCTGTTAGTGATCCTTTACTTCTACAGAGTTTTGCAATATGCCCAATCTTGTTACATGCATAACAAGTCACATTATTTTTCTGAATAACTTTCCCATAACCTATGCCGGTTTGTGTTCTACATTGATTAGATAAATGTCCAAATCTACCACAAACATAACATCTCACATTCATTCTACAATTTTTAGAGTTTTGACCCACTTTGTTGCATTTTGAACATTGACCGGTGGGTGTGCTGATGTTCTGATAATTTCTAGATCTACATTCATTTGCTCTATGACCATACTTATTACAGTTAAAGCATTTTCCATTGAATTTATAAGTATTAGGTTGCCTTATCGGTTTGCTATGATCCCGAGTACTTACAGTACCAGAGCTTTCACCAACTTCAAAGCCCATTTCAGAAGTGTCACCCTTAGGTTTTTGATTCTTCAGCAAGGTGCCAAGTTCCTCTAAGCTTTTCTTGAATTTTTTTTTAATGTTGATTTGCAGTTTCTAGTTCTCTTTCTAAGACTTCTTTCTACCTCATCAGTTCATTGGAGTCATTCTGAGTGTGCATCAGATCTGTCTTCAATAAATCATTTTTAAAGCTAAGTCTTGTGTTCTCATTTGCCACATCACTTAGTCTTCTGGTCAATTCTTCTTCATTCTTTTTCCTATCCTCAATTTTTTTACAAAATCTCATAGTCATATCTTGCATCTCATTCTTTGTTGTCATGTTCTCTTGTTTTAGCTTGCTTATCTAGTCATTAAGTGATTCCTTTTCATCATTCTCATTTTGCATCTTTTCACAAAGTTCTCTTCTCTTATTTCTTGCAATGGTAAGATTTTCTTGAAGTGCCTGAATGATATCCTGATCTGCCTTTAGATCATCTTCTAGTTTGGTATTTTTCAATTTTTCAGTATCATAGTCTGAGAGAGCTCCTTCAAGTTGCTTCATCAGATTTTCCATATCTACCGGTGTCAAGATCTTCCTCAAGCTATTAGGCTTATGAAAATAGAGGACCAAGCTCTGATACCAATGGTTAGGATTCCCACAGATACTGAGAGGGGGGGTGAATCAGTATCTAACTGATGAATAGAATTTCTTAACTTAAAACATGTAGAACATATTATAACAGTGTACAGGTATGCAAGAAATAAAGCAATAAATAGAATTAAAAGCATCCACATGAAAAGCACACCACGACACAAGGATTTAACAAGGAAACCCGGTGTGGGAAAAACCTCAATGGGATTTGTGACCCACAATATTCACTTACTGGCCAATAAGAGAATATTACTGCTACAAGAGGGGCCTACATATGCAGGAAGGCCAACTGCCTAGAGCTCACTGCTCAAACACAAAATGGGAAGTCTCACTAACTTACAATGATGGATTATACAAATCCAATATCTTGTACTGCTTTAGAATAGCATCTATAATGCTAGATCCAGTACCGGTTGCTGCTTTGCTTCTTACATAAACCCTTAACCTATATTTCGCATAATAGGTCTGCCTAATATCTTTCTCTTATCGCTTTTTCCCCTTACAAAATGTCTACAATGATCTCTCTTATATATAAGAGTCATTTTACAACTTCCCAAGTCGGCTTACAAAGTTTTTACAATAATAAATAAAATATAATATAACAAAAATCCTGTCGGCCTCTGTGTCGGTATACTTCCTTTCTTTGTCGGTGCCAGTGTAGAGTCTGATCTTGCTAGTGCTAGTGTAGTGTAATGCCTTGCCAGTGCCATAGGATTGTAAGGTTTCCATCAATGACAAAACCTTCAATCACCTACAATGTCTCATTGGAGTGTGCATATGCCAACAGGGGGATGGCCCAACAATAACTTCTTGACTTACTAGACCCCCACCCGTGACTTCTTGAGTGTGTAATTGGTCCGGATTGTTTCACTGGAATCGACATGGGAGGAACCACTTGATGGGGAGGCTTCAAGAGGACTGAAACACACAATGAGATGTGAGGGAAAATGAACAGGGGAACCTACTGGGATGACATGGTGTTGTTGAGCAGAAAATTTAGACTAACACAACAACTCTGCAATCTATCAAACTTCAATATCTAATCCCGAACTCATTCCCACACAACTCCCATTCATATGCACTCTCACGATAAGAACTTAGAGATGCTACCCTACCACGTGCGTGCTTCTTCTACTCGCAGTCCATTCCTGCAAATGACCATGAGAATGCTAATGTACATTTTTCCTGCCCACACTCCACCATGTTAAAGCCACTTCACATGGTAGACACGTGAGCAGGAGGCATATTTACTCAACTATTCAATTCCTCCAACCCACGTCCCCAATCGATTTGGAGGGACTAAGAAGCAAAAAACAAACAATTACTTAACTATTTTGCAAACACCAGACCGGGAAACAATTTTCTAATGTTGGTTTAAACATTATATACTTATAAACAAAGGTTTAGTCTCTCAGCCGGGTATGGAGATGAATTTGCTACTTGTTAGGTGGTTCTGGACAGGATATGCTAGTGCTGGATCAATGGCTTAATCAGCGACATCAACTCCCCTCCATGCCCACCAATTAGAGATGGGGGGGAAAGCAAGGGAGGGGGGAAGGGTTGCCAACAATGAGTAGCAAACACAAGGGAGAGGATGGGGCTGTGATCGATCCCATCCTAAAATGCTATGATTTGGGCTGAGCAGGCAGGAAAGCAATGGATTGGGTGAGCCGGGGTGGGAATAAGAAGTGTCTGATCCCACTGTGGGTCCGAAACTATAGAAAGATTTTCTATTTAAATCCTAAACCCATACACCCCTAACAAAATGCCAAACGACTTACAAATGGGCCCAAAACATGCCCTTATTACATTAAATAATGCCTAGACTTGAAAATGCCCCTAAACAGATGACAAACACAAAAACATAACAAAATTCCTACCATGAAGCTAGAAAGTTTCCCGTCGCTTGGTATCTTGGTATAGCTGCTCCTGCAGCACCACTTCATTCCATGACTGGTTCCCTGCAGAGGCAGCATTTTGTAATGGTAGAGGCGGGATGAAGAGGCGGGATTTAGTAATGGCAGAGGTCGATGAGATGAAGAGGAAAGATTTATGAAATGACTTGGTCTTTTTTTTTTTTTGAAGTAATGCACATGGTCGTCAGAATTTCAACGAACATGGGCACTTTTTCTAAAAAAACCCAAATGTCATTTCCAATTTCCTTCTCTGTTGAAACCAAATGTTGCATTATCGTCGGAATTCCGATGAAATCGGGCATTTTTTTGAAAAAAATCAAATTTGATCATAATATACCTTCTCCATCGGAAACCTCCTTCAGAATTTTAGGCCAAATGTATTAGTGCAAGTGCTATTATATTATAAATCTTGTAACAAGGAATAATGATACTTTACAAGGAAGGTAATACAACTTCGAATAAATTAAGATTATCTCTACTAATATTATCCATAACTTTTTTGGTATTCAAAATGTAAAATTATAGGCTTATAATAATTAAACCTTCCTAGATTACCTTACAAAAATTGTATTCAAAATCTTACAAATATTGTGTTCGCTACATACAAATTAAGCTTTGGTAACATGACAACTAAATACATTTGTTAAGACATTGTAATTTGACATCAATTATATTACTTGTTAATTTCTATATAAGGAATTAAAAAATAACAGTACATTATAAATTTTTATTAATATAATTTCCTAGGCAACAAATCCCTTCATTTGCTTGATCCTTAACATGATATTTTAATGGTTTCTCCCTTTAGTAAGAATGCAAAAAAAGTCCTCAACTTTACTACGTACTTTATGGCTTCCTAGTATGGTTTCTTCCTATTTAGGGAGGATGTTGGCAAAGGTTGTGGAAGTTGGCTTTACATCCACAATTGTATTTGCTTGAAAGTTTCCAAAGAGTTTTCAGCAAATCCATTTAGTGCATATCCTGCAATCATTGTAGTCGATTTCACCACATTCTTATAGGCATGTTATTACAGTACAAGTGCCATGTTTCTTCTTTCACATTTTACATACAGGTCTATATTTTTTAGTATCCTACCTATGTGTTCCCAAATGACATCTTTGAAATAGGGTATTGGCCTCTATCAAATGATAAAGGGGAATTATTGCCAAATTTTAATAATTGCAATAGTAGGCATATATAAATGTTTGGAATATGTGAGGTATATATGAAGCATGAACATGGTAGAACTAACAATGCATGGACGCCCCTTTCCAACATCCTCCTTTCTTGTGCTAAGACTAACACTTTGAAACAGGTCATGACACCCATCAAAGCATAATGAGACAATGTTTGGAAAATGTAGAAGCAAAGACAATGCAACAAACTATTTATAAATTTTAAAAAATAGACAAATTTTAAATTACCAAACATAGGGGAAAAAGATTACACACTGGACTCTAGCATGATAACAAGGAATTAAATTATAGTAAATGTTGAGTATGCAAGAAAGGTTTTTGATGAACTCGGCCCCAAATACTTTGTAGAATTTGGGTAGAGTGTGGGATACAAGAGAGATTAAAACATATGGCAATGCTTAATTAAAATATTTCGAAAGATAAATGTAAAAAGAACAAGAAAGGGAATGGGAACAATTACAAGAACGAGGAATAGAACAACCTTATAGTAGATGGTGGATGGATATGAATGAGATGTAGGTTGGGTGGGCCCCATGACATGACCACACTAAAAGGTCAAAGCTTAGTGTATGTCAATTAAGCAAGTTCCCTCTTCTTGTCCAACTTCCAAACATTTTACCTTGCAAATCAATATACAAATATAAATTAGCTCTTCATATATTAATATGATATATCAAACTAGTTTAACTTGAGGAGAATTTCTAACAAACAAGTTTCACTCTCCTTACTTTAAAAGGAAATAATTTTCTTTTTTCTGAAGAAAATTCACACGATCCTTGAATAAATATTTACATCTTTTGTGCTACATTTCTTAGGGAAAAAATTCAAAGAGAATAAACTAGAGTAAATTTGTTAAGATTGTGTTACTTGTCTGACCTCTATAAGAACAAACATCATGTTTCCAATTTTTTCTTGTTGTAAAAGCAATATGAAAAGCATAGTTTCTAAGATTTTTTTTTAAAATCTTGTAAGGAGAATATTTTGAGGTGCAACTTGTATAGTTTGAGGTGCTTGTCAATTATCTTTCTATCGCTAGACTCCAAAAATTTGTATGAGCTTATGTCATAATCAACTCGATTATCATTTCATGTTTTAAAGGTTACCGTACTTGTCATAATTTGTATCATTTGGGGTGACTTCATCTTATAAAAATTATGACTTGTCTTGTGCCATGTGCTCATGGAGAGTATATGAGAACAAAGTTGCTCTCTAAAATGACTCTTTGACTATGCATTAGGGCAAAATGTCTTCCCTATTTAATTTTGCATTAATTTAAAAAAAATTGTCTAATATTTTGAAAGAAGGAAGAGTGGTTGAATCATACATACACAATCTTAATATAATGGTTTAGTTCCGAGAATATATAAACAAAAAACGTAAGCCAAGCCCAACTAAAACCAAGTAATCAAAGCAATTCCTAACGAAAGAGTTACTATTATCTAGTTATATTTAAAAAAAGATATTTTCATATTTTCTATAAAGAAATATAATAATAAAAATATTCAAAGTTAATATGATTTTATGTTAATACTAAGAGAGTAAAAGATTATTAATACTGTAAAAAATAATCACATAATTTTTTTATTGAATCAATGCATAAAAATAAAATTGTAATAAAATAGGGCAATCAAAAGACTATAAAAGAAGACACCAAAAAGTTGTTGGTATATTACAACTAAACACCAAAGAAACAAACCTTTATAAGACAAGATTGCAACCAATGATAAATCCACAAAAAAAATTAAAAAACAGTTCAAAAAATTATCAGAGATGATTTGACATACATTGAAAGATTTCTTGAACACTTACACTATACATCAAAATTTAACTAAAATAAATTTATAAAAAGGTGATGTCTTTTCTTAGAAATTTAAGCTCTTCTCAAACATATAGTTACATTAGACTTACTCTGATCATAAATATGTAACTAATATTTTTCCAATTAGACTTAAAGGTCTTGAGGTTGTATTTGTTAGCAAGAGTCTAGATGGGATTCACATTCTCTAGCAGCCCTATGCCTTCCACCCAGTTTACAACCATCTCTATGGGATACCCTCCCACCATTTTCTTGTGCATTCTTCCACCAATTTTATTTGTTGCCTCCAATATTACAAAATCCTTAATCTCTTTCTCAAACAAAGTCTTTACTGCCATTATACCTACACCAAAGACTAACATTAAAAATAAAAATGAACTTTATGCTCACTGACCTTAATCCCAAAGGTTAACATCAATAAACATTAATAAATACATACCTGACATTCCAACCCCAATGATAATGGTGGTAGCATAAAAAAAACCTTGCTAAAAAGGATGAGCAGAGCATTAACGTTACCACATTAGAGAATATAGCTAAATTAGATAAACCCATTCCAGAAAATTACTTGTACTCCAAACATACCTTAGAAATATTTTTATGGCGCAAAAATGAACTTTACTTGAATATTGTATGAACCTTGAAAGTATTGGCAATTTGGAGGAATTGATTATGTGTTGCATTGATGTTTGTCATTGATGTCAACACTAGCTTCTTTGGTTATCTATCAAGTTCCGGTAGAGTGGTTGGATTTTGATGATGATCAGGTGATTTGTCTCTGGTATGTTCCGATTGATGGAATTGGTTTGGTTCGGTCATTCATATTGTAGACACCCAAAATTGTCATGTCTAATTAAATAAATATCTTTATTTATTTAATTATTTTAGCCTAATTCTTCTATTAATTAAATAAATCTTTATTTATTTAATTAATTCATTTATCCTCTTCTAGCCTCATTTCTCATTTAAATAAATTCATTTATTTATTTAAATTATCCTTTTCCTGAATTAAATAAATATTTTATTTATTTAATTATCCCACTTCTTCTATTAATTAAATAAATCTTTATTTATTTAATTAATTCATTAGCTTTTTCTACCTATGACACATGTCATTCATCTCTTAATTCATACACTACCTACCCTCTCATTATTTTATTATTTTCTTTACCTACCCTCTAATCATAGCCGACCTCTTTTACACCTCTCAATCTTATCCCTCCATTTCATATAGTGTCTTCTATATAAGGAGATGCTTCCTTCATTATCAACCCTAACTACTTGATCAATTGACGACACTACGCTTTGCACTTTCATATGCTTCCTTCATTATCAACCCCAACTACTTGATCAATTGACGACACTACGCTTTGCACTTTCATATGTGATCCTACTTGCAACCACATTTCTGTTCTTTGTTGAGCTCTTGCGCACATAAAATCTGAGAGCAAATATATCAAGCAAGATCAATGGAGATAGGAAGAATGGAGATCCAAACCCTATTGGACATGTAATGGTATAATCTTTGTGATTTCATTTGATTTGCATTGTCTTAGGTAATCTTCATATGTTATGGTGGATCTTTGTTGTTGTTAGGCTAGGGTTTTGTGGTTGAATTCATTTAGTCTTTCATCATTGTTGTATCCATTTTCACCATACACATTTTGGCACGCCCAGTGGGACTCTTGTCCCTTTTGCATTTAACATCCTTGTTGCAGATTTTGTGTCTTGAAGTTGCAGATCTGACATTTTTGATAGCATTGTGGTATTTTCGCGTCTGCATACTTTCAGATCGCGTTTTTGGTTTTCTATCATGTCTGTGTACTTTTGGACCACATTTTTGATTTTCTACCATGTCTGTGACATCTGGAATCGCGTCTGCATCTGTGACATTATTTCACTTTTTTTTGCAGATTCCAGAAATTGCGTCTATGTTCCCTAATCGCGTCTGTGGGGTTTTCAGGCGCGCCTGCATCCAGAAGTTGCGTCTGCATTACGGAGCCACATCTGTGTCTCACAGAAGAGCGTCTGTGTCCATAAGCTACGTTTGTGTTTATGATACCTACGTCTGTGTGCACTGATTTCATTTTTGGGGGTTTTCATTGATTCAGTTTTTCAGATCTGATTTATTTTGAGCTAACATTTTTAGATCCAACTAACAAAATTGGTGCAGTTTGTCTTGAAAGCAAAATCATTTTGTTGAAGGCCCCTATTTTCACAAAGTCTTTTGGGTTTAAAATTTACCTAACTTATGTGCTTGCAGGAAGGGGTGATCATTTGAAACAATCCAAACTACTAATAGATCTTTGTTGCAGGTCCTTGACAAGGGTTTTTGATTTTTATTGTGTGCCTTGTTTTCATAGACTACCAAACATTTTAATTGGTACTTTAAAATTGAATCATTGTCTTTTGTGTCTTGAGCAATAGGCTCTTTTTGTTTAATCTTTAGAGGGCCTGTCTCCCCGTGTGGTCATTAGGACTACTATTGAGGAGAGAACGACCCAAGTGGTAGCGAGGAAAACCCACCTCTTCCAAACCACTATAAACAACTGTATTCATGGTGAAAACTATGAATAACATGTGCTGATTAGTTCATATCGACACTATGTCTCCCCATAAACCCGTTTGATCAAATTTATTTGATCATTTGTAGGGCGTAACCCCTACCCGCTGGGAGCCTTCTGTATTTACAAAGCTGAAAGTGCCGCATGTATGGCCACACGAGCGGATTCCCTTACTAGCACCTTTTTGTTTTAGAAGCCAAAATCCTTCTAGTTGTTGAGGTAGGAGGTTAGACCTCTGGTAGTGGCCCACACACATACGGTTCCTAGTAGAGATACAAAGTTCACCACAAGGAGTTTTTGTGGGGACTGATGCTTGGCTGCCTTGAGAAGTGAGTGCCGAGGGTGGAGCCAGTGGGGTCAAGCATCTAAGTATCTGCTCTGAATAGCATAGCCTTGGGGGAAACTCCATGTGGGATCAACAACTATTGTCTTGGCCAGCCATAAGAATTGTGCTTGACTCATGTTAAACATTCAAACATTCAAGACCAAACATCAAAACATTGTGTCTTTTGTGTCTTCAAGTGTATGCAAAACAATTTTACATTAGACATCATACTTTCTTTGGGTCATTTTTGAGTCTAAAACTTGCAAACATTGAGTCCTCATCAACACTGTGTCCTCTTGTCATGAAAAATAGTCAAACATTCAGATTTGGTCACAACAAAGCAACTTCACAGATTGAAGAAAATTGCACAAATTTTGTAGAAACGCGTCTGTGTCTGACATAATATCGTCTGTGTCATATAACTGCATCTGTGAAGGGCAGAAACGCGTCTGTGTTCTCAGAATCAAGATTGCATTTACAAAATCTCAGACTCACGTCTGTGTTAAACAGAACCAGGTCTGTGTCAGGAAATCACGTCTGTGCAGTATACAGGCATGTCTGTGTTCAAAATTGAAAAACTTTTACATTCCAGCAAACAAACACAGTCAGTTTAAGAATTCTTGAGCTTCCTAGGTTATCTCTTCAGGTTTTCATCTAGCATTCAACCTATCTTTGGGTCTCACAAAGTCCATCATTTATTTACACTTTACATTACATTCATATTTGTCTAAACTTGAGTCAAAAGGTTACTTGCTTGTCCTCATCATACTTTGTCAACACATTACATACAACAACATTTTGCTAAGTGGTCCCTCATCAAGGTCTATCACCTTTGGATCTCATTTGGTCTTACTTAGGTCAAGGTCAACTTACCTCATCAAGAGAAACTATCATCTCTTTGGAAGCCACACCTACTCTACTACATACATACTTAGTCTTATACATTGGACATTGCAAGTACACTTCAAATTCATTTACATTCCATCCAAACTCTTGGTCTTCCATACCCTTTCCATTTTCATCTAGTCTCACACATCTTGGTCAATACCTAGTTCATAGTTGAAATTCATTCCCAAAAATCTAGGAGAGAAACTAAAGAGGCTCAAGAATCTGCAAACATGAGTTCTTATGAGTATGACAATGATATCTTCTTCAATTCTAATCATACTACATTACCTGACATGGATGCTTATAGAAATATTCCAAATGTTGAACACATGGACACTACAAACAACAATGATACACACAATGACAATATGGACAACTTCTCTGTACATTCAACAGAAGTGGAAGACACCATTATGAATCCCCATTTCAATCGATTGGTTGAGGAAATAATGAGGAGAGATAGACAATACTTCTTACAAGTGATGGCACAAAGTGGAGCCAAGATCCCTCATGATTTTGACATGTCTCAAATAATGGAAAATAGACCTTTGCAACAACCTCACTCCAACATGGATCAAAGGAGGCCTAATAGTGGAGGCAATAGAGGACCACATTTGGTGCCTGAATCACCATCATCTTTATTTCAAAAACCAGAGGTCCCATACACACATGGTCAAGCATATGATACTCACCTTCGTAGACCATTATGGAAGTCTTATGCAGAAAAATATGCTCAATCACATACCAATGCTAAGGATCAACCACCAAAGCAATTGGATATCCAAAGGCATGCTCAAACTTTGGATACAAGGAAACCCCACATCAAATTTGGGGGAAACACATTAGAACACGACATGCCTGTAGAGTATGGTATACATGGACAAAGTAGATATTCCATTCCTCATCATGACTCTATACCAAGTGGTCCATATACGCAACATCATTATAGACCTCCTCCATATGAACATGTGTATGATCAATATCATCCATATATGCAACATGCTCCTCCTCTAATTGGTGCCTCAAGCATGGGGTATGGTCCAAGAAGTCGATCTCCACCTAAGAACAATTTGGAGCAACAAATCAGGGACTTACAAAAGAAAATGGAGGACATAAATACACCGAAGCCAACTTACACAATGAGAGACATATGTCCTTATCCATTTGACAAGAGCATTCCAATGCCTCCATTTCCTACACACTTTGTGACACCTAAGTTTGATAAGTACAGAGGAAAAGGAGATCCTAAGGCACACATAAGACAATTTTTCACAGCTTGCATTGAGGTAGCTTTAGAAGAGACATATTTGATGAGATTATTCCCACAAAGCCTAGGTGATCAAGCTATGGAATGATTCTCCCAACTTCCACCTGGTATTAAGTCATGGGGTGACTTAGCAGAGGCATTTATTCAACATTTCTCCTACAACATAGAGACATACATATCAGTCACTACTTTGTGCAACACCAAGCAAAAAGATGGAGAGAATTTTTCATCATTTTTAGAAAGATGGAGGAATCTAGCCAGTAGATGCTCTTGTGAAATTCCACAAAAACAAATGGTAGAGATGTTCACCCAAAATGTTAACAAAGACATTGGTTATGACTTGAGAAAAGCTTGTTTGTCCACCTTCAAGGACGTCATTGAAAAAGGTTTAGCAACACAGAAGGTCCTAATTGAGCAAGGAGTCATTAAGATATTCAAGGAAAACAAAGATGACTTTAAAGGAAAAGATAAGCCAAGATTTTCGAATAAAAACAAGAACATAGTCAATGATGGTGTTGTTGATGCCAATACAGTGCGACCCAAAATCATTTTTTTGGGATCAAGCTCTACAAACAATCAAGTGAATACTCAAACAACTTCTAGATCACAAAGGAAGTATACCCCATTGGGAGAACCACTTGAGTCAGTCTTCAAGAAGCTAGTGGCAAACAAAGTAATCACAGTTCCATATTTTCCTCCATATGAACCAAAGGTCAAACCAAATTGGTGGAATGATGATGAGTATTGTGAATTCCATAAGAGCAAGGGTCATAAGATAGGAAATTGTCATCGACTGAAGAACATCATACAAGATCTCATTGATAGAGGTGACATTGAGATTGAAGGACACTCATCCAATCAAGAACATGAAATGTTTAAGGAACCATTCCCAAAGCATGACAAGGGAAAAGTTGTAGCCACAAATGACCAGACCAACTATACCAGAGCATCCTATAACTATGATTCAACTATCAATCACATCTCGATGGACAATTATGTCTCTACCATTATCATCAAGGACAAAACCCCTGAGAATTCTACCCAGAGACCCAAGATAATTCTGAAAGGAATTGGATCTTCTTTCGAACCTACCTCTGAATGTCATGTTACAACCCGTCGAGGTAAATTCACTTTGCAAGTTGTTCCAGCTAAAAACACTTTTTCTTCATCAACCAAGCTTGAATACGACCTTGTAGAATAGTTAGGGAAGACACCTGTGCTTATCTCCATCCTTGAGCTCCTACGCATATCCCCCGCACATAAAGCTATTCTTGACAAAATCTTGAGAGATACTATCATTCCTACTGATCTGAACATGGACCAGTTTCAAGCCATGGTGGGATACCTTTCCATTCCACAATCTCTTACTTTCATAGAAGCCGATGACACCTCCATAAGTCAGCCACATAGTGCACCATTACACATTGAAGCCTTCATACACAAACATAGAATCAAACGACTCCTGATAGATGGAGGAGTAGGTCTAAACATTTGTACATTGAGCACTATTAAACAATTGGGATATTCTGATAAAGCTGTGAATTCTACAAACAAAATTACCATCAAGGCATATGATGATGAAGAGCGTTCATCCAAAGGCACAGTCACCTTGCCTCTCAGAGTTGGGCCATTTACAAAGGATGTGGTTTGTCAAGTCCTAGACCTAGATCTCACATACAATATATTACTAGGACATCCTTGGATTCATGAAATGAGGGCAGTCCCATCTACATACCACTGATGCATTAAGTTTCCTCACAATGGAGTTGAAATAACAGTTAATGGTGATCCTAATCCGTTCATATATTGCAATAACTTGAGATCAAAAACTGAGACCATCATTCCTAGTAATCGCGAAGCTATTCCTTCTTCGGCATACATTGATCCTGAGTCATTAAAACCTTTGACATCAAAACAAGGTGAGCTTAAAGGCAAATTTTAGGACAAGGGCATGGGTGAATACACTTTAAATCAGGCCATGTGCTTACAACAAGTCATGAGTTCACCAAAAGAATATGGAAGACCACATCCTAATAAATAGGTATCTATCATTGTACTCAAATTGGACCCTACTATCTTTCAAAAATGGGGTGAACTAGAAGAGGAAGACTTATACAAAATGCTTTACAAAGACCTTGAAAATTATACACAAGATCACATCAGTATACCATGTGAGAAATATGGCAAAGGTTTCAAGATCCTACAAAAATTTGGGTATGATGGCAAAAGCCCTCTTGGGTTAAGAAAGGAAGGCATCATTGAACCTTTACAACTTGAATTGACATTCAAAAAGGAACGTTTGAAGGGACTTGGTTTTGTGACTTCCAAGGTCCACACTCAAAGGACAAAAGAAGCATTACAAACCAAAGTTGCCAAAATTCAACAAGAGAATCATTATTCCATAGACTCCAACGAAAGGGAATGGGGTTCAGACAAATCCTCCAGTGACTACGAGCTCACCGAGACATTCAGAGAGCCAGATGAACCCACAGAAGTAGAGGAATTTTATGAAAAATTCAAAGTTGGTCAAGAAACAACCCCTGAGGATTCCACACAGTCCTTGTCTCTAGGTTCTAGGTTGAAATCACATAGAATGAGAACACCTATCCCAGAATGTGCCACTAGTGATGATAATTTGGATTCATTCATGATCAAGATTGATGAGGAGAGTGCCAATGATGACCTTGATAATTACCTCAACATACCTAAATATAACTGCATCTTCACTCTTAGCCCTGCTAACTTCGAGGACCTTAAAGGCCTCCCCCTTGTTCACCACCAACTTATTGACTGGGATCATGAAGGACCTGCACAGTTTGACACATTCCAAAATGATGAAGCTTTTATTGACTATCTTGGCATACGAGATGATCTTCCCCCTGGGGACCATAAAGCAGGATACACTATAGAACTCAATAGCGTGGCATATTTCGGTGAGGGTGTCGGGCCTTCTAGTCGCAAAAATATAAAAATAAAAACAAACCAAGGGTCTTATGGCGAAAACCACACTGTGGCACTGTCTGACCCCAAAAAAGTAAAAAGAAAGGACTTATCTAAGGGTGAAAACCTCTCTGAGGCACCTAAAGATGGAAGGCTAGACATTCTCCTAGCATCATATGAAGAAAAGTCATCCATGTTGGTAGTGGAGACTTTCAAAACAAACATTGGCACAAAAGAGGTTCCACACAACATATTCTTGGCTCAATCTTTGATAGAGTCAGAAAGGTCAAAATTCATAAGTTTCTTCACAGAATGACAAATCAACTTTGCATGCTCATACACTGATATGCCTGGATTGGATCCGAATTTGGTAATGCATCATTTGACAGTTAAACCAGGGGCAAAACTAGTGAAACATAAATTAAGAAAGATGCATCCACAAGTCGCACTATTGGTCAAAGAAGAACTTGAGAAATTATTGGATGTCAGATTCATACACCCAATTGATTATCCCAAATGGATCTCCAACTTATTACCTATCAGTAAACTAGATCGTAGCATCAGAATATTTACAGATTTCATAGACATCAACAAAGCTTGTCCTAAGGATGACTTTCCATTACCAAACATAGATTTGATTGTAGATCTCACAGCAAGTCATGAAATGTTATCATGGATGGATGGATTCTCTAGTTATAATCAAATAAAGATCACGTCCGAGGATCAACATAGAATAGCATTCACTTGTCCTTGGGGAACCTTCTACTGGAATGACATGCCCTTTGGGCTAAAAAATGTAGGTGCTACATATCAAAGAGCCATGACTACTATCTTTCATGATCTCATGCACATTACTGTGGAAGATTATGTTGACAACCTCTTGGGCAAATCAATAGACATAAATACACATTTGGACATACTTTCAGTCATCTTTGATTGGTTGGAAAAATATAAAGTAAGATTAAACCCCAAGAAATGTGTCTTTGGAGTAACCTCCGGGAAGCTCCTGGGATTCATTGTATCAAAAAGAGGAATTGAAGCCAATCCAACAAAAGTCAAGGCCATCCTAGAGATGCAACCACCAGGAAACATCAGCCAGCTTCAATCTTTACAAGGGAGACTCCAGTCCATACGAAGATTCATAGCACAAATTGCAGATAAATGTAATCCCTTTCAACACTTGCTACATAAAAAAATCAAATTCAAATGGGATGATAACTGTCAATAGGCTTTCCAAATACTCAAAGATTATCTTTTGAATCCACCAGTTTTGATGCCATCAGTTCCAGATCAGCCTTTATTACTATACATATCAGCTACTTTAATAGCACTGGGGGCACTCTTAGCACAACAAGTTGCTGAGGGAAAAGAAAAGGCAATATACTATATCAGTCGTACATTGGTGGGATATGAGCTAAAATACACACCAATTGAGCGGGCATGTCTCGCTGTGATCTTTGCTTTGTAGAAATTATGACATTACATGCTAACTCATAAGACTAAGTTGGTTGCAAGGATTGATCCATTGAAATACCTTCTCAATAAAGCAACACTTACTGGGAGACTAGCCAAATGGGTAATGATCCTGAGTGAATTCGACATCGAGCATGTGGACAAAAAAGCAATAAAAGGATAAGCCATCATAGATCAGTTAGCAGATGCTCCCATGATAGATGATGTTCCTCTAATTTTAGAATTTCCAGATGAATCCATTTTAACAGTGTCACATGCAAAGCCATGGCAACTATACTTTGACAGCTCATACACATAGCATGGGGTAGGAGCTAGCATCCTCTTCATAACTCCTCAAGGGGATTCTATACCAAAATCATATCGATTATCATTTCCTTGCACTAATAACATAGCAAAATATGAGGCATTGACAACTAGATTATGGATTGTAGTTCAGTGGAAGATCCAAGAACTTCATGTTTTTGGGGACTCTCAACTTGTAATTCATCAAGCAACTGATGATTACCAAACAAAGGATGAGAAATTAATGCCTTACAAAAGAATGGTGGATTACCTAAAACAACATTTCACAAAGATAGACTTTGAGCAGATACCAAGAGAGTAGAATCGAGCCCCAGATGCCATGGCTACAATTGCTTCACTGATCGATCTACCTCCGAATGAGACCCGCTATGAGTTCTTGGTGGATAACCTTTTGGTTCCTTCATATGAAATCACTCCTACTAAGATGATATGTGTTGTTGGTCCTGATTCCCAGTTATATGGTTCCATTTTCACATACCTTCGTGACAATACCCTACCTCCTGATCTATCCAATAACCAATGTCACACTTTCATTCGCCAATCTTCTCGATACATCATTTTAGCCAATGTCCTATACTGTTAAGGTCTAGATGGAACTCTTCATAGATGTTTGGAAAGTGATGAAGCTCAGATTGCGTTACGTGAAGTACATGAAGGGATATGTGGTCCACATTCAAGTGGTCCTACCTTAGCCAAGAAACTCATTAGGACTGGATATTACTAGCCCAATATGGAAAAAGAATCATATCAGTTTGTCAGAAATGTAAGCAGTGTCAACTTCATGGAGACCTCATTCATGTGCCAGCACAAGAACTTCAACCAATTGCGACTCCTTGGCCCTTTTGTCAGTGGGGACTCGATCTCATAGGCAAGATTCACCCTCCATCCTCTAATGGTCATAAATTCATTATCACTGCCACAAAGTATTTCACAAAATGGAACGAAGCCATGCCTCTCATGCAAGTCACTAGAAAACAAATTGCTACATTTATCCTCAACTATATCATTTGTCGATACGGTATTCCTATTTCCATTATCACCGATAACGGGCATCCCTTCAAAAATTAGGATGTTCATGAACTTTGTGACCGCTTCCATATTTCCCATCATTTCTCCACACCATATTACCCCCAAGGTAATGGTCAAGCTGACGCATCTAATAAAACAATCTTTAAAATCTTAAAAAAGACAGTCGACGACGCTGACTGTAATTGGCATATCCAACTTAATCCTGCACTTTGGGCCTACTGCACAAGTGTCCGCACACCTACAGGAGCTACACCCTATTCACTTGTCTATGAAATTGAAGCCATCTTGCCTATTGAGGTTGAGCTACCTTCTTTATGAGTCTCTTTGCAAAACATTATCAGTGATGAAGACTATAGGGTCTCTCACTTACAAGAACTTGAACTATTGGATGAATGAAGACAAAACTCTTTTAATCATCTCAAGGCTTATCAACAACGAATGAGTTGCAACTACAATCACAAAGTTAAGCCTCACACATTTGAGGTAGGTGATTTGATTCTCAGAGAAAACCCCAAAAATCAGCAAGACAAAGAGAAGAAGGGCAAGTTCAAACCAAATTGGCTTGGTCCTTACATCATTACAGCAGCATATGGATCTGGGGCATATCAACTCTCAACCACAGAGGGTGAACACTTAGAGGATCCTATCAACAACATGCACCTTCATAGGTTTTACACATAGCTCTTTGGAGTATCCTAATTTCAAAAAGACAAAAAAAATCATAAAATACAAAAAAAAAGTAAATAAATAAAAAATAAAAAAAGTAAAGAAAAAACATTTTGTCCAACGGTGAAAACCACTTCGGTGGCACCCTAGGAAAGTACCATGGTGAAAACTGGGTCACCAACACCATGTGTAGGGACATTGCTCCTCCCTCCTTCAGGATTCCATTTCATCCTTCACTTTGTACACACTCACAACCTATTCATTCATAATAAACTTACCCATTCCCATCATGGCTTGTTATTGATATACCTAAGATTGGTTCGCCATTCATAATAAACCTCCCTTTTCACCCCTTTCCAATCATAATAAATCAGCTCCTATCTGTGGTTGAGGCAAATCCTACGTCTAGTGATGGGTGTGGAACTGAGAGAATCACATGTTTCGAGAGTACAATTTCTTCTAGCTTCCTTCGGTCTATTCACGCACAATCCGCAATAAAGTAGCATTTGCATCATTGATCCGCAATAAAGTTCCATCTTCTTTGCAATAAAGTATCAGTTTCATGGATTCAGTCAGTTTCAGATGAGACACATCAGCAACAATGGGCTTCAACAAATTAAATCTTTGAATAGACTCAGACAACATTATGGTTCAGTGCTATCTATCCTTTTTGTGAAAGTAAACATTGTGACCACAATCAAATAAGATTTATACAAGTGATAAGAGACACTAAAAATTTGAGGACTATAGTGGATGTTGGTGTTGAGTCTTGGTTTTCTTTTGATTTTATCTCTCTAGTGACATGTCTTTTAGCTTTTCCAGGATGTCTTTGACTAGAGATTCTATCTCCAGGATGTCTTTGACTAGAAAGGCAAGGATGGGGTATCGTCACCTATTTTTCTTTGTTGTCTGGGGATTGTTTCTTAGTAATGCTATGACTTGTCCAAGGATATGAGGACACTATGAGTCTAGTATGAACTGGGGCATTCCTTGTTTGAGACTATCTTATCTCCATGCAAACAGGTACAATGACTTTCTGGGTCGAACATATGCCTCGATTGTCATAACCTATTTTGCCATAATAAAGCTCAATGATGATAATGCACAAGAAGCTCTTTTCACTTTCATATCTTCTATCTTCCATCCCCCTTTCTTGATTGACTTCCATTGTCCTTCTTGAGTTCGTGTAGCCCATTATCACATGACTGAGTATAATGACACACCAAAAATATTTGCATTTCATGTAGTTTGCACCTGCATTACCACATATAAGCATTTCATACATACATATAGATGCCACAATTGCATCACATCCTGCACACAACACATGTTAGCACATTTTACATTTTCATCATGTAAATAATTATTTGCATTATCATATTCATTTGCATTTCATACATTCACATTCACATTTGCATAACATATAAAACATAAAAGAACAAAAATATTGCATTTCCTCATATACATATTTGCATCCATGTCATGACCATCACATAGAAACATACATCATAAGAACATCTCAGCACATAGGTACACATGAATATAGCTGCTGCAAAGATGAATCACACACACACACACACACACACACACACACACACACACACACACACACACACACACATATATAAAGTGTCATGATACAATGATTTCAAAATCATATGGCTACAATCACCCGAAGGTGTCTACATCATAATACAACATGGTACAAAACATTGATACATAGGGAGCCCTCTATGGCTATGATGAACTCCCTCCCTCAAAGCCACCTAGCCTTGATGGAGTCTGAGCCCTAGAAGGACCCACCCTAGGATCATCCCTCCTATCCCCTCTATCTGGTGGTGGTGGAGGACCCATAACCCCACCGCTAGATGCCTATCTCCTCTGGCTCCCTCCCGTAGCTGTCGCTGTCCGTGATGGTCTGTGAAAGCTCCTTGTCCGCTGCTTTGGTGGCACTACCCCATAATATAGGTCTCGCTAGTAACCTATCTCCTCCCCTACCCATAGAACATAGGCATATCCAGCCCCTATATCCTTTGCTGCCTGCCTCCCAGCCCTCAATGCTATCTCAGCCTCAGTATAGCACTGGATAGCCTGATCCCACTCATGCTCTGTCTCCCTCAGTCGCCTCCTGAGCCTAGCTGTCTGCCTCTCCAGGTCTTGAATCTCATTTGCCTATCCCTGGTAGATCTCCCTCAACTCAAGTAGCTCATCCTCCTCCTCCTTAGCCCCTTGTGGCTCTACCTATGGCTCCCCCTATACTGGTGCCTATGCCTGTACCTATACCTACCTCTTCCCTTGTACCTACACCTATCTAGGACCCTATGCTATTGGCACCTGTAGGGGCAATCCACCCCGACCCCTCACCACCTGAGCCTATCTCTCCTCCCCACCCTCTCTCCATGGAACCACCTTCCTCTCTCCAATATCACCCCACCTCCTTTGTCGGCCTCTCCCCCCACCATCTCCATCATCATCCTCATGCCCACCACCATCTCCATCTAGAAGCTCCCCTGGGTCTGTTAGTCATGGAAAGGGATGCTCAGCCCAATATGCCATGTACTCTGCATCAATGCCTGCATCCTCAATCTCTGGCCACATATCCCATGGCATCGATACCATCTCTACTAGCTGTGTCACAACCTGATCATACGACAATAATGGCCCAAAGTGTACCTGATCCCTGACTATTCGAGCATACATCCTAGAACCCCATGGCATCCACTGAATATAGCCAAACTACCTACATACTTTATCAATTAGCTATCTCTCCAATACATAGGGCATCTGCCCAATCAGATATCTGCTCTGGAAAGTATAAGGTAGATCCACTACATCCTCCTCCCACTACTCACACCCAAGGTATGACCTCCATATCACAGTGTCGATCTCATCCAGGACTCGACACTAATGCTCCAACCTACCAATCCATGGCTATGAGGTAATCATATCATATAAATGCACAAAACTACATCCATGACCCCTGCCCTTGAAGTGTATTGTTTGGGTAACTGGCAGATGCTCATAGGCCCATACCTACAACAATGTAACTCCATAGCCCAATCCTATGGATCCATGATACACAAACTGATGCAGCTCATAGTACAAGCGTTCCAACACACACTGTCCCCAGACATATCTAGTGTGCTGTGTAACCAATGTCTCCAAGGTGCTCCCCCAGCCCACAGCCAACCCTCATGTCGCCTTGTCTGGACACAGGAACCCATTGATCACTCCCCCTAGCACTGCTGGTAGTGCTAGTCCTGTCACTATCATCGTGTCCCATGCCACGTGTACAACTCTCATCTCTAGGCTTGGATCCTGAAACACTTGTCTCAAGGCCTCCCTATCTCCTTCTCGATCATAAGGAATCAACTCCCCATCGATCAGTACCTGCAGTATCTTGTATACATCCTCCAAGGTGACTATCATCTCACCCATCGGCAAATGGAAAGTGCACGTCTCTGAGTGCCATCTCTTAGCTAGCGCAGTCAACAAACCCATGTTCACTCGAAACTTAGGCACATACATAATATATCGCAGGCCCATACCCTCAATGGCAGCTCTGTCCTTGAATGTCAGCTCTGGTCGCAACCTCTGAGGTGACGAGAATCTCTCTCGCGAATCCAGCATAGGCAAATACTCTTGCAGTCAAGCAAATCAATCATATCAGTCATAGTGGCATTCACTGTTCATCACAAAATGCTACTTTTTATCTAAGTGCATATGGTACTCTATCTTAGTAACACTCACTATTCATCACAAAGTGTTGCTTCTATTCTAGTGACACTCATTGTTCATCACAAAGTGTTGCTGATTATCTTAGTGGTACTCCCTGTTCATCATAAAGTACTACGTGTTTTGCACTCCCTGTTCATCACAAAGTGTTGCTCATATTTTAGTACTCCCTATTCATCTTAAAGTACTAGGTCTTGGTGCTCACTATTCATCATAAAGTTCCTTGATCTATCCTATCCTAGGGCCTCTACTTGAGTGAATCCTCTTGAGTAGTTTCCTAATTGGCAAAGTATGTTCTATCACAGAATTGTCAATCCCAACCCTATTTGCTAGCCTAGTCTTCCCTAGAGGACCTGCTTGAGTGTATCCTCTTAGCAACTTATCCAATCGACAGCGTATGTTCATCACAAAACTGTCGATTTGACCTTGAAGACATAAATGCACTTAGAGACTGCATAAACATGCCTGCTCTGCATAGATGTGCCTGAAATACACAGACGTGCCTATGCTCTGCACAGACATGCCTGTCCTGCACAAACGTGCCCACATTTCACAAATGTGCCTGAACAATGCAGACGCACTCGCATTTGGCATAGATGCCTTTCCTAGCGTAGACGCGCTTGGCACAAACATAGACGCACCTAGCCAACATAGACGCGCCTGACACCTACGCAGACACGCCTCGATGTTTTTGGACATTTTTGACATTTCCTAAACATGCATTTATTGCGCTACCTATGATGCATTTATGACAACATTTATTGCAACAAAGTACAAGGAGGTTTTGTGGTACTTACCGGCTCTCCTGCATCTGCTGGCCTCTGATATCGGTGAACGTGATTGAATCTGTGAACCAATGCCATCGTTGCTGACTGCTGCTGCTCTATCTCGCTCTGCACTATGATCTCTTGGTTGTGTGGATGACAATGAGGATGTATTTCCCTCGTAGTCTATCTTATAGACTGCCCTAGCCCTAGTCCTAGCCCTCGTCTCCTGAGTCAGTCTTCATTATCCCATGACTCTATCACTCTATCCTATCGAGTCAGTCCATTCTAACCTTTCTTTCTTATCGAGAGATTGTCTGTGATCTTTTTAGACATTTTCATCCAATCTCTTGAGGGGGCATATCATTTCCATCTTGGGGCAACTTTGTATCAATTCATATTATCTTCTTTGAAACAACGTGACAAGCTGCATTGTCTCAAAGAGGGGCAAAATGTAGACACCCAAAATTGTCATGTCTAATTAAATAAATATCTTTATTTATTTAATTATTTTAGCCTAATTCTTCTATTAATTAAATAAATCTTTATTTATTTAATTAATTCATTTATCCTCTTCTAGCCCCATTTCTCATTTAAATAAATTCATTTATTTATTTAAATTATCCTTTTCCTGAATTAAATAAATATTTTATTTATTTAATTATCCCACTTCTTCTATTAATTAAATAAATCTTTATTTATTTAATTAATTCATTAGCTTTTTCTACCTATGACACATGTCATTCATCTCTTAATTCATACACTACCTACCCTCTCATTATTTTATTATTTTCTTTACCTACCCTCTAATCATAGCCGACCTCTTTTACACCTCTCAATCTTATCCCTCCATTTCATATAGTGTCTTCTATATAAGGAGATGCTTCCTTCATTATCAACCCCAACTACTTGATCAATTGACGACACTACGCTTTGCACTTTCATATGTGATCCTACTTGCAACCACATTTCTGTTCTTTGTTGAGCTCTTGCGCACATAAAATCTGAGAGCAAATATATCAAGCAAGATCAATGGAGATAGGAAGAATGGAGATCCAAAACCTATTGGACATGTAATGGTATAATCTTTGTGATTTCATTTGATTTGCATTGTCTTAGGTAATCTTCATATGTTATGGTGGATCTTTGTTGTTGTTAGGCTAGGGTTTTGTGGTTGAATTCATTTAGTCTTTCATCATTGTTGTATCCATTTTCACCATACACACATATTATTTAGATGCATGTCACATTCAGTTGGTTCAGGATTTGGTGATCCGGAAGCTATCATATGTTCTAGTAAGCCTTTTGGTTACCAGTAAGGGTTCTACCAACAAAGCTTCATTGAAGATATTTTGATGGATTTGATAAGTGGTGTTGGTGTAGCTTCTAGAAGGTTTTCAAGATGCTGATGGTTATCGTGTTCGTGTTCTAGTTGATTGGTGGTATTTTATTTGGCTTATGCTGACCTATTTTTGGTCTAATCTTATTCTACTAGGTTATGGACCGGTTTATGTAACATGTTGGTGGATGCTCCCGATGCATTACCAGTTCGATTTATTGTTTGGTTTAAGTTATTTCAGTCTTAGGCCGACTTGGATTATCATTGGTTTGCTGGTTTATGTAATGAATTTATTGTATTATCTTTTAGGTGGCTGACCTAATTGTTTAGGTCCAGGGTTGGTATAAATATGGTGTAAGATCTCTTTGTAGATCGTGGTATTGGTCGGTGTTATGGGATTATCTATTTGCGAATAAATTTTAATCATATACAAAAGGTTTGGTCAATCATAGGTGATCAAATTGGGTTTGTGTAAGAGGTTTAAGACCTTTGGCATTGAGCTTAACCGAAAATGTACTCAAGCATAGGAGATGCTATTATTGCAGTTCATTCTTATTTTCGGATTGTAGTCTGGATTTCTTTTGTAGTTAGTGAGGCTCCTTTTGTGATGAGCAGTGCAGTCTAGGTTGTTGGCCTTCCTGCATGTGTAGACCCCTTATTGTAATCACATACTATAGAAGTATCATTTGACTGTGGGTAGGTTTCCCACTGTGGTTTTTCCCTTTACTGTGTTTCCCACGTACAAATCTTGGTGTCATGTGTTGTGGATGCATGGTAATTGGTTTATGATTTATGTTTGTGCTTAATTGATATATCTTCTATTCTGGTATTTGGTTTATGCATTCCAGTAAAAGGTTTTGTGTTCTTAAAGTTTCATAATCTGTTAAGAACTGATTCACCCCCCCCCCCCCCTCAGTTTTTCACCGGTTATCCTAACAAAAAGCAAAATAACAACATATATGATGTATGGTCTAGTAGAAATTAAAAATAGAAGGCTACCAACCAAACTCCTAGACAAGGTTACATCTAATTACTTAGAACTGTCATCCTTAATCACAATTTCATTTATGTTTAGAGTTGTGTTCATGGGTTTGCAAATTTTCATTTTGAATTTATTAAGTAAATTATTAGCATATTTTTCGTGTCAAATAAAAATGCCATCATTCAATTTCCTGACCTCTATCCTAAATAAATAACACATTAAACCCAAATATATCATTTCAAATTCATTCCTCATGGCATTTCTAAACTCATCCATTAACTCTTCATTATTTTATGTGTAAATCAAATCATAAGCATGTTACAAATTTTAAGCAAATCAAATGTACTTCATAATTTTGAATATAATATGGGCTTACTTTCACTCCCCTTTAAAAACCATTTTTTCTAAAAATAATCATATATCCTACTATACCACACTCTAGGTTCTTGTTTGAATCCATAAAGTGTCATTTGAAAACATATAAACCTATTGTTCTTTTCTTACAACTTGATAACCAAGTGGTTGTTATACAATCTCTTCTTTTAAAAAACCATTTCATTTTTTTGATTTAAACATCATACTAATACTAAAAATATTTTTTATGGTATTCAATATAGCAATAAGAGAATAGGTTTGAATGTAATCAATACTTGGTTGTTGAGAAAATCCCTTTGTCACCAATCTTTCTTTATTCCTCAATCCATATCCATCAACTTTATATCCAATTTTTTAGATCCATTTCAACCCAATAACATATTTTTTAGGTGGAAGATCAACTAGCTCTCCCATGTTTCATTTTTCTCAATTGAATCAATTTCTTTATTCATGACTTTAATCCACACTTTTTGTTTTACTACATCCTCAAATTTTCTTGATTCACTTGAATATGAGAAACGAAGAAAAATTTACAGTTGCATCAAGACTAGTAGTGCCTTCGTAAATGCTTAATACTTTTCACCTTCTTTGGAGGACTAGAGCTCATACTAGATGGAGAAGGTGGCGAGCTTCATGAAGGCAATGCAAAAGCAATTGATCTATTACTTGGTTCATGAGAAGAAGATGGAACATCTAGTTCCAAATTAATAATTATTTTCTTTTCACTGTTCAAAATATCATTCCATTGCCAAGCTTCAATTTCAACAAAGATAACATCTCTACTAAAATTAGCTTTTCATTCACTAGATTATACAAATAATAACACTTTATCTCCTCACTATAACCAATGACAATATATTTTTCACTTTAATCATCAAATTTTTTCTTTTTGTGTTCAACTATGTGAGTATATGTGATACATCCAAAAACCCTCAAGTGTGTAACACTAGGTTTTATTTTGCACCATGGCTCATATTGTGTCATATTTTTAACAGTTTTTGTTGGACATCAAGTCAAAAAGTATACAAATATAGCAACAAATTCAACCCAAAAAATATTTGGTAGACCCTTGAGTTAAGCATGCTTCTAGCCATTTCCACAATGGTGCAAGTTTTGTGTTCGACAAACCCATTTCGTTGAGGTGTATAACTTACAGTCAATTGCTTTTACAAAAATCTTAAAATTCATTAGAGGTGAATCCCCTCCTATGTGAATGTGCAATTTTGATAGGACAACCAATTTACTTTTCCATACTATGCTTAAATTGCTAAAATTTTCTTAAAGACAATGTTTGCATTGGACCACAAATATAGGTGTCAACTAGTTCAAGTGTTATTTTTTCTCTCCAAGTTCTTCCTATCAAGAAATAAATCTGATGCTACCTACCAATAATGCACCCCTCAAAACCTTGATCATCATGAGATATAAGTGGTATCCTCTCACCATATTCTTTTGGAAGAGCAATTTAGTCCTCTAAAATTTAAATGCCTATATATAGTGCTCGATATTTTATATTGGTCCTTGTGATTAGTTCCAAAGATTTGATTTTAACTATATGCAAGCCTCAATGGAAAGATCCTATTATGCAACATGCCAACCTTTTCCAGTATTTGATTATATTTTTTATTGTCATAAATGATACATTCACTATTTTCAAATATTATAGAATATCCCTTCTCAACAAGTTGTCCTATGATCAACAAATTATATACTAACCAAAGTACATAAAGAACATAAAAAATATACCTTTTTTGACCTTGTTTTGTTTGAACCACAATTGTACCCTTCATTGTGACTTCAACTTACTTATCATCTCCAAGCCACTCTTACATTGTAATGGATCATCTATACCTATAAAAATATTTTATTTCCTATCATGTGGCTACTACAATATCTATCAAGAAGCCATGTATTTTTTTACTCTTCCTTTGTAGAATTGCAAGTAAGAAACAAGTTAGTATATGATTGTTCATCTTTTTCTTTAGAAAAATGTGCATGTTTTTTATTCTTTTTCTAGCAATCTCATTGAAAATATCCAAAATTTTTATAGTAGAGGCATTATGCATGTGCAATTTATCATAATTTTGACTACATTTTTACCATCACTTGAATTTTTTCTTCCATAATAATTTCTACTTTGTCCACTAATAGCTTCTCTATTGAAAATGCTATTTCTTCCTTTTCCTATGAACTTTCCTATACTCCTATGATATGTCTCTTCTAATGTTTGATATATTTACCTTTGTTTGAAAGGCTTTCTCCATTAATTTTCCCCATAAGCTCATTTACATAGAGAAGACTTAACTCTTTTAATTCTTCAATAGCAATTATAATAGGATCAAATTGGGCAATGAGACATCTTAATATTTTTTCCATATTTTTTTTGACTAGTCAAATTTATTTTGTAAGACCTAATTTGATTGAAAAAAATCATCACATGAGTGAAGAAATCTTACACATTTTTGAATATTTTATGATCAAGTATTCAAAATCCCTTCTAAGCATACAATAAATCTTAGGGCTGTTTGGATTTTGTAGTTGCTACTATTCTTGAGAAAATGGAGTCATGTATAGCATATTGGATAAAAAATTAAGGCTTTTAAGTTTATTTTTTCTATTTTCCTTTAACTAATTTTTTTATTATTGAGTTAAGGTTGCAAGAGCTTGAGCATTTGTATAGGATTCATAAAACCTTATTCTACTAACTCGCACAAATCCCATGACATAAATTAGGTTTTTATTTTTATATTCCAAAAATTATATTTTTCATCTTTAAACACAAATATTTGAGGTTAAGTTAAACCTAAATCATTGGTTGTCCTACTTTCTTTCACAAAATGAATTTCTCAATTGGTCTCCTCTCAAAAACTCCACACAAAATTTGTCTTTAATTCTATACACGAATCTGCTACACCTATCTTTTTTGCTGAGAGATAACCCACTTTTCAAACTAGTTGCATTTTAAAGAATAAACATCCTTTCTCAAATCCCTAGATGTTCTATTACCAATTTTTGGTTTTAACGAACAAATTAGTTGTAGAAATACAAGATTTCAAAAGAAAAAAAAATCATAAAACACTGAATTTTTATAAATAAATGATAACATTAAATAGAATAGTATAGAACACTACAATAATGAAAAACTATTGATTCATTATAAATCATCAAAAACACATTCTAGTTCTCTCATGAAGTTTGTAACATTATTTCTTGTAAAACCAATTACTTGTTAAATCCATTATTTTCGATACATGTGCAAGACTAAGGAAAAAATGCACCACATTTGCATTATATTAAGAGATTTATCTAGCCAAAAAATAGTTCTTAGAAAATTTACTAGTACAATAGTAGTTAAAAGAAGAAAGGTTACACTAACGAATTATAGGTTAAAACATCATCCTACAGAGCCTTCTCTACATACAACCTACATAGAGAACAAGTTGTAAAACCAAAAAAATAGGGTTTTTTTTCTTTTTCTTTTAAATTTTTTTTAAATTTTTAATTTGAAACATTTGGATGAATTAAATCATACAACTGCATGGAATAAATAAGAATGATTTGCCTCCAATAGATTTCATTACAAAGGAACCAAAATAAAAAAAACAAAATTCCAGCAATTGTTGATCCAAAACATTGGAGGGATGAAAGAAGGCAATGGAGAACATGTGTCACGAAAAATTGAGGGGTGAAAATTAATCATCAACACCTTCAAACTTCTATCCAACAAGAGGACCAGGAATTGAATTCATTATGTATGCCCATAAGAGAAGAGGCTAATGTACACTTTTTGGCAATTAATAGCTAGTTCACAAAATCTTTGATTTTTTCTTATGTTCATAAGTTAATAAATATTCTTAAACCTTTTCCAACCAATAAATATATTGTGGGTACGTGTATGGAAATGAAAAACTAAAAAAGAGTCTTAAGTGGCCACTTTTTTAAATTAGAAAAGATTGATCTTGGATGAGAAATTGAAGGTAGTTACAATCAAAATTTGAAGATGCAACAAGAACAAGAGTTGTAGTCCTTTGAATTCACTTTCTAAAATATTGATGTTTTTTTTTTCAAAAATGGCGAAGATTAAAGTAAGGGAATCGAAAAGGGACAACACACAAACTACTCCTATTTTTGTCAAAAAACCATATCATAGCATCTGGTATGTGGCCCCTAAAATGTTAACTTTTTTTTAGTAACACCATGTAGTTTATGCTCAGTTTTTCTACTATTTTTTTAATGAGTATATGATTCTTATTAATTTTCAAAGTGGAACATCATTGAAAAATAGAAAATTAAGTATTCAAATCCCTTTTTTATTTAAATTAATCAAAAATGATTTTTTAAATTTTTTTAATGTGTGTATCTAGTATTGTCTAGTTTCTAAAAATGTAGTTTGTTTCAAATTTTGATGAACAAGTTAAAAATAAGACCAAAAATATTGTACATAGGTTTTTTAAGAAAGAATCATGAGACTTGAAGATCCAAAACCTTTAAATAATTGAAATGTAGAAATATTGCATAGTTAGAAAGCTAAGAAATAACTCAGTGCTACTATGTTATTTTTTTTATTGACATTGAAATACATGCAAACTTGATGGATAGCATGCTTGAGATTGTGTTAATCTTTTCAAATTTAAAAAACACATCTTTTGGTGTAGAAATGTCAATCCAACCTTTGGGTTGGATGCCCAAGGAAAATCAAATCCTAAGGGTTGGAAATTCTCAATAAAACAATAAAGTGAGTGTGTTATAACATTATCACATTATTGTCTACCTCAAAATCCCCATAACATGAGTGCATTATAATATTCTCACATTTTTGTAAAATAAAATTCATCTTCTCTCCCTCACCTTCTCTTTCTCCCACTCTCTACCATCCCCATCCTTCCCCCATTCCCTCTCTCTTCCTCCTTTAGACCTATCTTTCTATCTCTCCCTCTCTCTTTCTCCTCTCTCTCTATACATATTTAGATATCTATCTCTCTACCTTTCCTCCCTCCCTCCTTCCCTCTTCACATTTGTCTATCTCCTATCTCCCTCTCCTCTCCTTCCCTCCATTCTACCCCCTATTGCTCCCTCCCTCTCCCTCCCTCCATAATTCTCTCTTTCTCTCTCTCTCTCTCACACACACACACACACACACGCACACACACACGCACACACACACACACACACACACACACACACACATCTACCGAGCTCTTTCTACCTACCTCTCACTCTAACCTTCATACCCTATCTCCCTCTTCTCTTTTTAATGTTAGGTTCAAGCATTGAGGGTTTAGGTTTTAGTGCTATATTATTAATGTCAAGTTTTAGAGTTTAGCATATGGGACTTAGGTTTTAGGGCCTAGGGTTTAGGTTTAGTTTTTATGGTTGATGATGTAGGTTAGGCATCAAGGCTTTAGGGATTAAAATTAATTTTTAGGTTTTGGTGTTAAAGTATTATTGTCTTGTTTTAGAGTTTGGTGTATAAGGTTTAGGGAACTTACAATTGATCTTGAGAGGGTTAAGTATTAAGGGTTTAGTGATTGATTTTTTTTTTTTTTTGGTTTTATTGTTATATGATTGATATCAAGTTTTATGATTTAGTGTACATGGCCTAGGCTTCATGCTATACAGGGTTTACTATTTAGGGTTTATGATTGATGATGGAGGGAATTAAGGTTCTATCTAACTCTCTCTCTCTCTCTCTCTCTCTTACACATATCTCTTTGTCTCTCCTCCTACCTCTCCCTCTCTCTCTCCTTCCCTATATCTCTCCCTTGTCCCCCTCTCTCCCCCCTTCTCTCTCTTATTCATGGTTTACAATTTAGGGCCTAGGGTTTTGTGTTTATGACCTAGGTCTTATGATGTTAGTTTTATCTTTGAGGGCTAAGAGATAAAATTTATTTATTTAGGTTTTAGTGTTAAAATATTAATGTTAGGTTTTAGGATTTAGAATATAGTATTCAAGGTTTAGGGATTAGGGCTTAGGTTTTAGATTTTTGGGTTTATGATTTAGGTTTTATGATGGAGGGATTAGTGTTTCAAGGTTTAAGGGATTTAATTCAATTTTGAATACTTTAGGATTAAATTATTACTATTAGTTTTTAGGGTTTAGCGTATAGTATTTAGGGCTTAAGGTTTAGGGTCTAGAATCTATAGTTAATGATGGATGATTGAGAGTTACCTCTCTCTCTCTCTCTCTCTCTCTCTCTCTCTCTCCCTCCTTTCCTCTCAAGTCATCCTTCCCTCCCTAGCTGCCTCACTCTCTCCCTCTCTTCTTCTCTCTATCTCACCTCTCTTCTACCTTGTCTAGATCTCTCCCTCTCTCTCTCCTTAGCTCCTTCCCTCTATATATCCCCCTCTTTCTCTCATTACCCCCTCTCACTACCTCTCTCTCCCCTCTCTTAGTCTCTCTTTAAATTATTAATGGTTTAGGATTTTAAGTTTTAGGGTTTATAGCTTAGGGTTTAGGATCTCGGGTTTATTTCATAGTGTTATGGTTTATAATTGATGATGGATAGTTGATGATCTACCTCTCTCTCCCTCATTCCGTTTCTATATATAATTCCCTTCATCCTTGTCTCTTTGTCTGTCTCCATCTCTTCTCTCTAACTAACCTATCTATCTCTCTCCCATTTCTCTCTCTCCACCTTTTTCTTCTCTCCCTCTCTCTCTTTGTCTCTCTCTCTATCTCTCTCTGTCTCTCTCTCTCCCTGTCTCTCTCTGTCTCTCTATCTCTCTGTCTCTCTCTGTCTCTCACTATCTCTCTCTAGGTCTCTTCCTCCATATTTCCCTCTCCCTCCATCTATCCCCCCTTTCTCTCTTCCTCCTCTCTCTCTCTCTCTCTCTCTCTCTCCATATTTCCCCCTCCCTCCATCCATCCCCCCTTTCTCTCTTCTCCTCTCTAGGTATCTCTCTCTCTCTCTCTCCCTCCACTCTCTACCTCTAAATCCCTCCCTCCTTATTCTTCTCTTTCTCCCTTAATTTTTTAACTTCCTCTCTTTCTATAAATTATTTAGGGTTTAGGGTTTAGGGCCTATAGTTTGCAGTTTAGTGTTTAGGATTTATGGTTAGTGATGGAGGTTTGATGGTGTACCTCTCCCTCACTCCTTCCCTCCCTCCCTCCCTCCCTCCCTCTCCCTCTCTTCTTTGATTTCTCTCACCCCTCTCTCTCTCTCTCTCTCTCTCTCTCTCCCCCCTGTCTAGGTCTCTCCCTCCCTCCCTCTCCCCATTTTCCTCTCTCTAAGTTAGTTTGTGGTCTAGGGCTTAAGGTTTAAGGTTAGTGATGAAGGTTTGAGGGTCTACCTTTCCCTCCCCCCCGCTCTCTCTCTCTCTCTCTCTCTCTCGCCTCTCTCTCCACTCTCTTGGTCTCTTCCTTCCTCCATCCTTCACTCTTTACCTCTCCCTTCCTCTATCATTACCCCTCTATTTCCTTCTCCTTCCCTCCATCCCTCTCCCTCTCTCCGTCTCTCTAAATTATTTATAGTTAAGGGTTTAGAATTTAGGATTTAGGGCCTAGGGTTTAGGGTTAAGGGGTTATGATTGATGGAGGATTGAGGTCCTAACTCTCCCTCCCTCCCTTCTTACCTATCTATTGATCCTTCTTCCCTCTCTACCTATACCTCTCTCTAGGGTTCATGGTTTTGTCCATGGATGTCATAACATGAGTGGGATATATTGTGCATGTATTATAATGCACTCACATTTTAAGGAGACACAAAAAATTGTAAAAAGGTATGGGGTACCCATGATTTAGGACCCACATGCTCTGTTCTTTTCTTTTTTTGACATATTGTCCAACAAAACTCCCTTTTTCACAGTGTTGAGGATATATCAATCATTGTTTGCATATTTTTAGGATGAATTTGATTATATGAACTAATATTTTTATGTTTTAGTGTTGGAATGTTAGTTATCATTTTTTTTCTTTGAATTTGATAATAGAGAATCATTATTTATATAATTTTTATTAATTATATTATATTGATATAAAATTTAATATAATTGAATATGAAAGAAGCTAGCAAAAAGCTCTAATTTTTAAGGTCTATGAAGCTAAAAACAAATAAAACATAATTGTGCAATTGATGAAATTGATTCCGAAAGTTTAAGGTGTGTTATCTTTGTCTTTCTACCTTTTATGCATACCACTTTGTTAACATGATTCATGTGGTATGTATCATACCATTCCTAGTAATAAATGTATTGATTTATGATTTTCTTATTTCTAATGACTATTTTATATTACTAAGAATTATGTTAGTAATTTTTCTTCTATCACTAGTGTTATACATATATCTTGTTGTGATGGATAAAAATGGAATTGGGTAGTATTAGAACCTAAATCCACTTTCATTCATACATTGGAATACGAAATCACCTAAAGGAGTGATTCTCTTTGACTAACTCTTGTTAAAGACAGTCAAGGAATAATTTTAGGGTTTCTATTCCTTTGTTGCTATGAAAGGGAATGTGCAAAATATGGGAGGATGTGAAACTATGTAAAGAAGATGAATACAAGTGAATAAAACATTAGGACAATAGACTGATAACTTAAAAAAATTTAGACAACAATTACAGATGAGTGGAATTTTATCGTGCACCTATGACCAAAATCTGAGCTCAAATTGGCAAGACCAAGGTGCTGGCCCCCTGGTCCAAGAGACTAGGTTGAGCTGCAAACTAGGGAGATGAAATTTGAGACTTTTTAAGAGCCCCCTACCAAATCTAAGGCTTACTAAAGAGGACCAACATAGTAGGCACCTTGGTCCTAGAGGATTAGGGTAGTGGGCACCTTGGTCTAGGCACTTTCTACTAAAATTTGGCTAGATCTTTGTCTCTGGGTCTTGATGCTATTCTGATTTTCCCGACTCTAGTGGATACCTATAACTACACATAAGAAGGAAAGAAAGGGGGTTGTGGATAGGGGTTTTCCTTAGGTCAAACCCCAAGTTTATAATTAACCCTAATTGAAATAGAATTGAACTTGAATTGATATAGAAAAACTTGCCTTTTGAGGGCAAGGTTGAATCACTTGAATGCAGATGATTATACCTTCAATAGGTGATGCAATGCTCTTAAGATAAGTCCTACATGTGCTGATGTAATAACATTATAAATTACATAAAATTCATCATGAAATCATAATTGAAGATGTCTTGAAGTAGTTTGTTGCTCCTTGACTAAGATCTTCTCTTGAGGAAGAAGGAATTTTCTCTTGAATTGATGATAATGTTTGCATATGATTAGATTATGAAAATGAATTGAGAGGCATGATTTCATAATTAAATCACATTTAGGCTAAATTAGAATTAATAAAAATTGATATAAAGTAGGATTTGAACATTATAATACTACTAAATGAAGCTCTCAAAATTAGGGGAATGGTAGCATTCTCGTTTGGTCAACTTTTTTATAATTTTCTAGGGATGCGAGATATCATGATTATAACGTAAAATCAAACATTGTAGGTTAATATAGGGTGTTTATATATGCAAAAATGTGCTTTGAAGATTGAAATGAGGACATTAGTAGGATTAATTAAAATAAAATAAAAGGAGTGTGCTTAGGGTTAAGGGCCTAATTTTATGATATGTGAATTATTGTGAGAGGACTTTAGATTTTATTAAATTAATAATTAAATGCCTAAAGGAGCCTTATAAATGCAATGGGACACACTAAGGCAGGTGCTAAGCTAAGTGTGGAATTAGACAACCCTAATTAGGGATGTACAATTTATGATGCTACACTTATGTACAAACATTAGAGAAGGTACGCATGCTTCACTTCTCCATGTATATATTATATGTTGGACATTGCTGCCGCTAGGATATGTTGTTGTCATTGATATCAACATATTCCTACTCCGGTGATTGCAGATTGGTTTATTGGGATCATGTTTTGGTGCATGGAGTATTTCTAGTATCACTATATTCTTCTGTATTGGTTTTGGTGATCCGGGAAGCCTAATTGATCATATCATATAATTCAGTTTTGCAATTTGTTTTTATGATAAGTGCTTTGTAGAGTTTAGTATTTCCTCTGGTATATTCTGGTGTGATTAGATATTGAGCTGAGATTTTGGGATATTGTTTGGGATGGTCTTGTGTATCTTCATTTCAGATGGTTCATGATTTGATGCTTCACAAGTTATCTATCTTCATGACAGTTGTTGCTGTTTAAGTGTTTCTGAGTTTTAGATGTTGACAGATGAAGATTTGATAAGTGGTGTTGGTGTAGCTAATTCTGATGATTCTAACATTCTTTCTGGTGTTTCCTAATTGTTTCCTATTTGTTTTAATGATCCGCATTGATCATTGTGTGAGTTCTTGCTGATTTTGCTGAACCGGTGATGTTCTTCATGTTATGCGGTATTTCTGGTGGTGTAGCGTGTTGTGGTTAATCTTGGCGAGATTTTTGGTGGTATTGTGTATTCGGAGATTTTAATTAGGTCCATGTTATATCACATAAATCATTATATTGGTCTGGTGGTTGATCTTTGTATCGTGTGATGTATTTTGTAATTGTGAGTTGAGGATTTAGCTGACCTTGTTATCAAGGTTGATGAATTGTATAAATAGGTGATATTGTTATGTAATTTAGATATCAAGGTTGTGTCTGCATTATCAGAGTGTGGTATATGTGTGAACAAGATTTCATCTTTTGGTGTTGTGATTGAGGAGAGATTGATGTTGCATAGCAGACAATTGTGCTTAATCAAAATTGTAATTAGGCATTTGGCGATGCTATTCTTGCAGTTCATTCATTCCAGATTGTAGTCCGAATCTTGTTGTAAGTCAGTGAGACTTCCCTGAGCATTGTAGCCTTCTAGATCATTATCTTTTGATTAGTGAGCTCTAGGTAGTGTTCTTTAATGCATGTGCATTCCCCATTGTAATATTTTCACATACTACTGTAGAGTATCATCTTATTGTGGGTAGGTTCCCACTGTGGTTTTTACCTTAACTGGAGTTTCCACATCAAAATATTGGTGCTATGTGTTGTGCTATCAAATTTCTTATCTTTGTTATTGCTACAGTTTATCAGATCTATTTTTGTGGTTAAGTTTGTAGATTCGGTGAAAACTGATTCACCCTCCCTCTCAGTTTTCCTCCATTGTTGCTGCTAACACTACATACTTCTTGTGTGAGAACAATAGTAGTGTTCCTATTCCTATTCCTATTTTCATTCCTTAGCCACCAAATCATTGGGGTGTATGACTTTGAAGGAGATATGTGTTTGGCCAGAATTTGTGTAAAAAATGTCCTTTTGTGAAGGTAGAGATAAAAAACCAATCTTAAACTTATAATTTCCTTTCTAGCTTCTTCCTCATGATGAGTGAATCTTTAGGTCTTTGGTTTTTCACTTGCTCAAGATTCACAAGTTCTCTTAGCTCACTAGTCCACTCTTAACAATTTTCACTTGTCATTAATTTTAATTCCTAGTATTTGCTTGACTATAAACACCAATGTTATAGCTAGCTCTATTACTTTCATATAGGTTTGGAATTGTTGCATGGTTTGAGTCTTTCTTCTCTATTAAAAAATTGAAAGATTAGCAAGAATCGTTTGATCAAATTAAATTGGCGGGATCAAAATTTGTGAGATTTTTCATAGATTTAACGGGATTATGCATTGTTTAATTGTCATAATTAAAATTTTATGGATGGTTTGTGGGGTTTTTCATTTTAATGATGAATATAGTTCTTCATTAGGTTCTTATCTATGGATTTATCTAAGTCACTCTCATATAAATAGTAGTATAAAGACCCCTTGAGGTATATTTCATTTTAATAAGAAAATTAGGTGATAGTGATCCTCATGAATTTCTTGCCACGGTAGAAGAAACTTATGATAACCCTATTAGATTTTTTCATAAATTTTAATTTACATTTATGGACCTATGACATTCCTAATAAACTTCAATAGTCCAAAGAGACCTATGACAACTATAAGAGATCAATGATAGTCCTAAAAGACCCACAATAATCCTAAGAAACATATGACAATCCTAAAATATCCATGATAGTCCTAAGATACCTATGACAATCTTATTTTGTTCATTTTATAAATTTTTTGTGTCCTAATGACACCACCTCTATATGTTTTGGGTTTTACTACCATTGGAAACTAAAAATATTAATTTTTTTGATCATTTAGACAAAGGTCATTATGAATATCCCATGACTATTATTAGGGTTTTAGCATGTGACAATTCAACTATAAGTGAATCTTCCAATGATTCTCAAAGTGTCAAGAGTAGTCAATTTGTGTATGAGATTGATTTTCTATATTCTAATACAAAGGGACTAATATTTACATCCTATTCATGATACATATAGGATTCATCACCATGTCATGTAAATGATGAAGGACTCTAACACTAAATGAGTGTGAAAAAGAAAATAGAAAGAAAAGAGAAATAATGAGGCTTCTTTGTGAAAGTAGGAAATATAACACCATAAAAGAAGACATAGCATCATTTACAATTGAATATGAACATGAGGGTGTTGTTGGCATTTCAATAGAAGGAGATTGTTGATATTCATTAAGGATATTGAGAAGGTTGTTGAAGATTATTTGATATAATTGAAAAAGGATGATAACTATCTTTATAACATTATTTTGTCATTGATGTCAAGAAATTGATTTTCTGATTCAGTATGATGTTGCCATATCTTGAGAAGATTGATTTGAAGAGAATGAAGATGTCGGTAAAAGACACATAAAGAATGTGATGAATAAGGGGAGAAATAAGTTATTCAATGGGCAACTATTACTGAGTTAGACAATGATGACATCATGATGTTTAGATTGTTTTAAGATCCTACATATGTTGTTTGATTGTAAGGTTAATACTATACTATGTCATCGAACAAGGAACCTAGTCGGTAAACCCTAAGGTTATCGATATCGGTTAATGAAGGTGGAATGTCTACTGAGTAAAGTTTAGTATTTACCGAGTTGCAACTAAGTTATGATAGATCGCATTGGATGGATAAAAGCATTAGTTAATGAAGGATGCTGATGAGTTGGAGATGAATAAATGATTGGTATGCCATGTATGAAGTTTGTTAAGGATCTATGGCAATGGAAAATCAGGAGGAAGATCTACAACACAGATTGAACCGCAATAACCTAGCACAAGTTCCTAGGAAGGTATGCAAGTTCCAAGGTGAGGTAAAACATTTTTAGATCGAAGGATATAGTGAACCTAGTCAAGATTGAAGATCTAACGGCTAAGATTGATCATGGGAAATGTGATCAAGGAGATTGAGTGGTTAGCAAATTGTTTATGAATAAGGAATTGTTGATAAACAATGCATGCGAGCAAGTGTAAGCACAGGGATGCTACATAGTGATTACTGAGCACAGAAGCTTGAAGACCTGTTTGAATAATAGAGTAGGGAGCCCAACAGAGGGACAAGATAAGTCATATGACAAGGTTGTTTTGAGCAAATAGAATCTACTTTAGCATTTTAGATGTGAAGTTGCAGATATATTTTTATTACTGTTATTTTGTAAGTGATAGAAAATCTCTTAACTAAGTGGACTTAACAATCTTATTTGTAAACCCTCTAGCAAGGTAACATTCTAAATGAGTGTTTGAAATCCTTTGACAAGGTCACTTCTAACAAAGTGAAGATCCTAACAGATCTGAGGGAAATCCCTTAACCGGGTCACATCTAGCAATGTGTTTGTAATCTTTAACATGATTTGCTTTTAACCGAGCATACTCTAGAAGAGTATATTTCTTAGTGGGTCTAAAATCCCACAGTGGTTTTTCCCTATTTGGGTTTCCACATTAAATCTGGTGTTATATGTGTTATGATGATTATGTGTTTATGAGATAGCATGTTTAGCAGTTTTTATATTGCTGAAGTTTAAGTTACCGAGGTTGAATCTATTGATTTTATGGAAGATTAAGTTTGTATGATTCACCCCCCCCTCTCATCTTGTTAGCTATTGGCATCAAAACTTTATAGGTGTGTACATGGAGATGGTGTACAAAAAAGTGGCCAAATCACCAATTTTCTATATAGTGTGCTTGTGTTATATTTAAAATCAATTATCGTGAGGATATTTTGTGCTATACAAAACATGAGTGTGATTTGTGAGATACAAAGTGCAAGTGAAATTTAGAAAGCATAGAATGCACTTTTATTTTATAAAGCACAAAATTTACTTGCACTTTGTGAGCCACAAAATGCACTTACATTTTATAAGCCACAAAACACAAACATGTTTTATGAGATACAAAACACGAGCATGTTTTATGAGACACAAAAAATGAGCATGTTTTGGAGCTCATAACATTTTATCATTTTATATTTAATTGTAGCATCATAATTTGTAACTGGTCCAATTTACACCTCATGTTTGTTATCCTACTTTAGTGTGTCCTATCTCCATCCCCTCTCTAGCTCCAATTTGGTCCCCTTCTTGAAGTCTAATTTCATGAACACCATTGAGTGGGACTCATCCTGTAGCTCTCTCCCCCATTTCCCTTTGTGTTGGTCCTATTTGCTAAAGGACCAGGGTGTGGAACACCTTGGTCTAGACCAGGGCGTGGGGCACCTTGGCCTTGACTAGGGCACCCCAAAATGACCCTGTCCCCCTTAAGCATGCTCCAATTTGAAATGGGGTAGACCCTATATCTCCTTGATGGTTTTCGATCTCCACGACTACAATTGACTGTTGGAGGTCAGCTTGATTAGTAACTTACCTAGGGAACCCTATATAAAGACATCCTACCAATTCATTTGAATCTAGAAGTAGTTCGACAAAGAAGGAAAGAGAAGGAAAGATAGAGCACAAGGGTGTCACTATTGAGGTTGATGAAGAGACATAGTTAGATAAAGCTATGAAGGAGATCGAGACAAAGGACACAAAAGAATCAAGAGTATCTAAGGACAAGTCCTCCAAACAAGAAAAAGTAAGTAATAGAATGAAGTTAGTTTCATACGAACTTGGTATGTTAGTCAATATCGTTGAAAAATCTATAACTGTGCAAGGTAATTTTAAGCCATTTTCTAAGTTTTATGATAAGTTTGATGATGCCAGTAAGAGGATACTTGAAGAAGCCACAGTTAAGTATTTGAATATATTCAATAGGGCTCATGTTGAAATAATGTCTGAGATGCCTAAATGTCTATATAACCTTTTAGAAATGAGAAGATTTAATGTTAAGGCCAACAAAGAAAGACTATTTGAACATGTATCGATCATTCTATGCCCCAAGATATCTATAGAGGAAATGAATGAAATATTCAAAGTAGCTAAAAAGGAATTTAGGAGAAAAACTGAGATAAATAATTTAATGATTGGGCAAACTGATGAAGTTGTTAAAGAAATAGAGAAAATCTTGAACTCAGTTCTAGATGAGAATAAATTCTATGTTGTCACATAAGAAGCCCATGGTGGTGCTGATTCAATTGTTTTGGATGTACAAGAATTGCACTCAAAAGTTGAACAGGTTGAAGTGAATAAAGGTAGTGAAGAGTTAGTGATAGCAGACAAAGTTGAGGATTCTCAAAATCCTCTGTATCAATCAAATGTAGAGACATCAAAGACATCTGTGAAGATTGAGGCTCCATCAAATGAAGGAGAAAAGAAGGTGACAAAAGAGAAGAAGATTGAGACCAAAGAAATTATCATTGAAGCAAGAGACACTGTAGGGGTAGTAAAGGAATTTTTAGAGAAGGACAAACTAGAAATGGATGATCCTAAATTGACTCAAGGGCCTATCAATTTGGCCACTCTTTCTCCAATCTAGAAGTTGAAGTTACCATCATTTGATAAGGTCGAGGCAAGAAAAGAAATTATGAAATCTCATATAGAAGACAATGAGTTGCTTAGTCTTGTATCTAGTATCTTGGAGAAGACAATGCCCACATTTGTCAAAGACACATCTGATTCTCCATCTGGTCAGCTGAAGAGTTTAATTAATTTTGTAAGTACTCACTTTGAGTCTTTAGAAAAATCTACAGAAGTTAGGGTCCAGAATGATTTTGATGTTAAAATATTTAGTAAGTTGAAGGAGATGATTGCTAATGATAGGATTTTGCTAGACACTTGTGTAAAGAGTATTCAAAATGCCTTATCTGGAGGAGGTAGTGTCTACAAATCTTGTTTATCATCTTCTAAATTTGCTAAAGATATTGAGAAGTAGATAAAGGAGAATGATGAGTGGTTGGTAGGTATTTCTCAGTCCTTTAATCCGTTGACTATTTATGTGGCTAGTCAAGGAGGTCAAGTTATATCTTTACTTGATAAGATTAAGAGTTTGATGCATGATAAGGATAAAATTGTTGGTAGAGTGGGTGATATTTGGAGTCTGATTTCTCCTAAGTTGGAAATAATGTTCAATGCCTTAACAAAAGCTTAAGATGCCATGGTCTCCAATGATCCCACAGATCTTCAGTCGATAGAGATGTAAGAGTGTCTCTTCAGTGGTCTCATCTCAATTTTGGAGGGCCTAAAGAAAGGTTGGGAGAATAATTTGAATTTATTGAAGAACATTTTTGCAGATGTATTTAAGTTCATGTAAGGTAGGAAAGTCTGTTTGTACACATACAACCCGCTTATAAGGTTTTTGTATGAATTTTGGTATATGGATCCCTACCTATGCCATTGATGTCAAAGGGGGAGTGTAGGGCAGTGAAAAATGTAATATTAATCTCAAGGGGAGTTTTGAGTTTTTATGTTTTGAAGTGGCTATACATATGTGGTACTGATTTTGAAACTTAATCATTTTTCACTAAGTGCTGCCATCAATGCCAAAGGGGGAGATTGTTGGCAAGAGACGCTCCATAGGTTATCAGGTGTTTTCATTGATGTCAACCCAAGTCAGTGTACCCATTTTCATTTCATATTCTGATCATATCGAAAGTCAGGTTGGAGATTTGTTCAAGTTTGGCAAGCTAAGAACAAAGCATCTGACAATGTTCAGTAATTTGGTTAGTACTTCTTTTTCAGGTTAACATTTTGTGTTGCAGATATGAGGGAAGGTTGATGGATGTTTGGACCACCCTATTCTATATTTTTGGTCTTCGGTGATGATTGGTGTGTAAGATAAAAGCTTCTGAGAATCAGTTCCGGTCTTCCAGTAAAGAACAAGCCGAATTGTGTAGTTGATATTTGTGCGGATTTGTTGGAGCAATTTTGGTGATTGGTTTTGTGATCCAGGAGGTTTACCAACATTTGTGGCAATGTGTGAATAATTATTTTGGTTCATATAAGCATTGGAGCTTGATTTTTACTGATTGGTCATACACGTTTGAATAATGTTCTAAGTCTTCATGAGCTGACTAACGATAGATCTAATCTCTTGTTGCAAATATATATGATCAATTATTTTGATCATTTTGGCAAGGTGAAAGAAGTTAGCGATCGATTGTGCCCACTTTCACATGCGTAGGATAGAGATTTGTGCTTCGAATATTTGATAGAGCAGTGTAATAGAGCAGTGAGAGATGAAGTGTATGCAATCTATATATTATGCTTAACCAGAACTATATTTTAGCATTTATAGATGTTGTTCTTTAGCTCAAACATTTTTGTAATATTTTGTTAATGATTCTATAGGCAGTGAGCCTCCTCTTGAGTAGTGAGATCTAGGTAGTGTCCCTGAATGCAAGTGCATTCTCTATTGTAATACTTTTAACAAAGTATACTCATTTTATGGGTTCATCCCCACCATGGTTTTTCTCCTAATAAGGTTTCCACATACAAAATTATGGTGTTATAATTTTGTGGTTGTTGTTCTTTTATTCTTGCATCCTTCTCTTGATTAAATTTGTTAAGTTCTTAAAAGAACAACTTAAAAATAAGATTTGTAGAACACTGATTCACCCCCCCTCTCAGTGTTCCTTATTTTCAACAATTGGTATAAGAGCCTAGTTCCTTCAGAAGAAGTCCAACAGTTCAAGGAAGATTTGGGAAGGTGATTCAATGGATTTTGATGGTTCTCAACAACTCCTAGTTGCACTAGATGATCTTGATCAACCTAGAGTTTAAGTCTGAGAATTGCAAGAAAATCTTATGGATGCTAAGGATTTCATTCAGTCATTGAAAGGGAACTGAACAAGTCCATGGAAAAGAGAAAGGAACTCTATGAAAAGATAAAGAAAAAAGAAAGAAAAAGCATGGATGATGGTCACCTATGTCAAGCCTTGAAGAAAAATACAAAAGAATGTGAGAAGCTTGCAAAAGAAAATGAAGTCCTAAAATATGAGATGGATTCTATAGTGATTGGGTTGACCAAGGAAATTGAAGGAAGAAAGAATAATGAAGAGAATCTTAATCAGTCCTTGAAATAAAGATCTGATGAATGTCGCAGAATTAATTGTGAGATTGGCCAACTGAAGCTTGACTTGCAAGGATCCAAACACAATGAGGAAGAACTTGAAAAGCAGATTGTCATCCTTAGGAATGAACTTGTGACCACAAATGAGTATAAGGAGAAGTTCAAATCAGCTTAGCTAAACTTGATGTGCTACTTGAAAGTCAAGAGGGTAGATAACAAGCAAGGTCTTGTTTTGAAGAAAGGTGAAAGCTCTAGATTTGGTCCGAGCAATCCTAAGTCAGAAAATCAGAAGAACAAATCTAAAAGGTCTCCGGTAAGACAACCTAATGATAGAAGGTATCCATATCTCAATGGTAATTGCTTTGTTTGCAATAAATTTGGACATAAAGCTATTCAATGCAAAAGTAGAATGAATCTAAATGGTCCATCTTTCTCTAGTCAGTGTTTCAATTGCAATAAGTATGGACATAAATCAAGTGAATGCAAAAGTATGATGAATAAATCTTTCAATAGAGGGAATGTTAGATGTTTTGCATGTAATAGGTTTGGTCACATTGCTAATCAGTACAAATCAAGAGGAAATCAAGTGAATTATAGGTTTGGACATGGAAATGTTGTGTGCTACAATTGCAACAAATCCAGTCACATTGCAAGATTTTGTAGAAGCAAGAATGTGGATAGGAAGGGTTCGATAGACAAAAACAAAAGTGTGTAGAAAGATGATAAAGGAAAAGGGAAAGTCGATGTGGATGAGATTAGTGAAGAAGAGTGATATTGATGCAATAAATGGGTTTGCACCTGAATCTGGTGTTGGAAATTCTTCCAAGAATTAATTTAAGGCCTCTGGCCTAGGGGGAGTTTTCAAGAAAATCCTATTCCCCCTTGCTAGCAGGTTGCAGAAGTTGTATTGGTGTATTGCAGATGAGTTGGAAGGATTTTCAAAATAAATTGAGTGATATTGAAGATTCACAAAGGAATTTTTGTAAAACAGTTTGAGAAGATAGGATATCCGAAAGGTTTAGGGAAAACACATTTATTACATTGAAAACTAAGATGTGTGAATGACAAAAGGTAACTTTACTTTCTCATTTGTCACTTTGCATACTAGGAGAAAGAGAAGGAGTGAGCTCTACAAGAAGATTTTCATGAGATTGAGATGTGAAGGCAATTTCATGTGAAACCCTAATCCGATGAGAAAGGTATTTTTCTGTGAAGCTTGTGAATTTAAAATTTCTACAAATGGCTACACCACTGGTTGTTGACATCACTAAAAGTTCTCACCCAAAAGTCAAGAAACACCCTATCAAATCTGTAGAAGTAGATCCGCCAGGTGCATTCTCTTCAGTTTCATATGGAGTTCTTCATGTCGAAGATGTTAGGTCCTATATAAATGCAAATGTCAAGGAGGTAGGTAGTTCATAGCTGTTGAATATGTACTCCAATCAAGTAGAGAGAGAGAGAGAGAGAGAGAGAGAGAGAGAGAGAGAGAGAGATTTATGTGGAAAGAGAGAGAGGGGATATAGAGGTAAGTGGAGATCCTAGAAAGGGTGAGAGTGAGATAAGTAGAGAGGGAGCATGGGAGGGTGGAATAGAGAGAAAGGGAGAGGGAGAGAGGGAGAGATATGTAGAGAAGTAGAGGTAGGTATGGAGTGAGGGGATGTATGTAGGGAAAGGGAGAGAAAAATAGAGATAAGTAGAGAGAGATCTGGGGAGGGGGAGAGAGAGGTGAGATAGAGAGGAGAGAATGTGTGTGAGGTAGGTAAGAAGAGAGGGGAGAAATAGAGAAGAGTGAGAGAGATAGGTTTAAAGCTTGCGGAGATAGGAGAGAGTGAGATAGAGAGATGGGGGAGAGAAGGAGAGAGGGAGAGTGGAAGGAAGAGAGAGATAGGTATAGATATGAAAGGAGAGAAAGAGAGTGACATAGAGATAGAGAGAGAATGATAATAGGAGCTTAGTGATTATTGGAATTTTAATTTTTAGTGATTATTAGAATTTTAATTTGAGAAATTATAAGATCTAGAGCTGTGCTAGAGCTTGGGGAGAGATAAGAGAGTGAGATAGAGAGAGTTAGAGAGAGAAGGAGAGAGATAGGAAGACATATAGGTCTAGAGCTTGGAAGAGAAAGAGAGAGTGAAATAGAGAGATGGTGCATTCTAAAGGGAGAGAAGGAAATTTAGATAGAGTAATGAGAGAATGATGTAATAAGATAGATATAGGTAAAGAGAGGTAAGAAGAAGAGAAGAGAAGAGAGAGTGAAATAGAGAGATGGTGCATTCTAAAGGGAGGGAAGGAAAGTTAGATAGAGTAATGAGAGAATGATGTAATAGGATAGATATAGGTAAAGAGAGGTAAGAAGAAGAGAAGAGAAGAGAGGAGAGAGAGAGAGAGAGAGAGAGAGAGAGAGAGAGAGAGAGAGAGAGAGAGAGAGAGAGAGAGAGAGAGAGAGAGAGAGAGAGAGAGAGAGAGAGAGAGAGAGAGAGAGAGAGAGAGAGATGGCAGAGATAGATGGAGAGAGGAAGAGTTAAGTAGAGAGAGATGTGGGAAAAATATTTTTAAGAGAGATTTTTTTTTTATAAAACATTATATTTCATGTTCCACAAAACATGCTCACATTTTGTGAAACATGAAACACACTAACCTTGAAATTTTATTATAATCAATCTTGTAATTTAGTTAATCTTCCTGTGGACACTTAAAATTATCCTATGCTTGCAAATGTCAGTTTCACTAATTATTCCTCTTTCTTAATTAAATAATTTTAATTATTTAATTAATTTGACTTTATCCATTTGAATTAATATTATCCCTCTATTTGAAATTAATTATTCAATTTTCACTCTTTATAATTTAATCAATTAACCATTTACCTTCTAAATTAATTAAATAATCTTATTATTTAATTAATCTCAATTTTCCACTTTAATTAAAATATCTTTTTCATTTAATTAAATTCAATTTATATTTCCCTATAATTAAATAATTTCCTTAAATTATTTAATCATCTAATGATGTCTTCTCATTAAATAAATTTCCTAAATTCATTTGATCTATTAGAAATGCATGTTTGGTTGTCATTGATTTCTAACATAGTAATCTGGATAGGTAAAAATATAGTAAGATAGTGTACAGAGTGAAGGTGATGCAAAACAATGGAAGATAGGTATGTATGTGTGAAAATGAAGAACCTTGTTATTATTTAGGAAGCTAGTGTTGCAGATGTGTTACAGTTGTCGCAAATGTGGTTTTTAGAAGGATGTTTCTCTGAAAACATATGTTGACAGTATGTGGATATGGTTTTCATGTACAAAAATTTGGTGTCTCCCTTATGGTTGTGTATCTCTTGGATTTCAATTATGTTGCATGCATTACTTTGGTGCTAAGATTAATTGAGAATAAAATAAGTTTTAGACATTCAGTTTGAAATAGGGAATATTGATTCACCCCCCTCTCAGTATTATGATATGTTCAACATGATCCTCACTTCAAATAAATTTAATTTCCCTCCAAATTCATTTCCCTCTTATTCTAATTTCATTTGACATTTTCAAAAATCTAAATTCAATATAAATAAAATTTCTTTCTAAATTTACTACATCACATGTGGAAATTCTTGATTGCCACTGACTCTCAATCAATCCTCAAACATTTTTTGTAACTAGTTAGTCATTTCCCCCTTTTTTGAAATCAACTTTTTCTAACTACCTAGTCAATTTAGTTTCACTCTTAATCACATCTCTTAATTAGTCAGTCAAGAAAGTTATAATCTCAATCAAAATCAGTTAGAATGAGTAATTATCTCTCACCAACCTATCTCATTGAATCTCAACTATTGATTCATTTTGTCTTCAAATCAATCTCAACCATTGAATCGAAACTCTTGAAATCTATAAATTGAACATTAATCCTCCCTTATCAATAACCACTATCTTCGTAATTATTGTGCATACATTTTGCAATTTTTCATGAAGTGAAACTTTGAGAGCCATCACCCACACATGAAGAAGGAGAACAATGGAGGGCAAGTGCATTGGAGTCACATGGGTTTATATGTTTCATGATTTCATGATTGTTTTGTTGATTTTATTCATATTCCTTTATATATTTGCATTTGGATTCATTTATTAGATTTAGAGGTTTTGTGGTTACCTTTTCACTCTAATACACATGCTAAATTTCCCACCTGTACATTTGGTGAACTTGACATGAAGATAAAGCTTAATAATTTTTGTTTTTTGTGTGATGTGCAACTACAAGTGTTGGATTTCACAATTGCTAATTGATTTTTGCACTTGCATCTTGTATTTGTACATTCAAAATTAATCTCTTGTGCATTTGTTGAATGAATTTCACAATTATTATTCAAGAATTTTGTAACTGAAACTCAAGAATTTTGCAATTGCCTGATAAAAATTTGAAGGGTATAATTTTTTTTTTTTTTTTTTCATTTTTAGTAGTTTTTTTTTTGCTTTCTTGCACCTCTAGGCTAGAGATTTTGCTACTAATATCTAATTTCCAGTGTAACACAAATATGGGTCAATGACAAACAAATCAAACTACTAATGTGTTCTTTGCAAGGATTTGATTTTTGTTGTATTTTTACTGCTTGGTAGTTAGAAAATACATAATTTTTCTTAAAGGAATTAACCATTGTTTGAGTGTCTTTTTCTTCAACACATCTATTGTTTAACCCAAAATATTTAGAAAGGTATCCTCTCCCCTTTCCCTCATGGAGCATGGGTGTAAGATAAATCTTAAGATTTGAGTAGGGGGACTTCCTGGGGATTTCATCACCTTGTGGCTTGACCTCGAGCGGTACTTACCTAGTCTGCTATACAAAAAGGGCGAGATTAATATTTGTATCCTATCTCATGATTTTTTTCAATTATGTCAATTTGGGGGTGGACTTAGAACCATATAGGGTTGACCAAATCCTTAAGTGGCTTGCTATCAAATGGATATTCCCTAGTTTGCCCAGGTATTCAATAGAAAGCTTTGTTTCTGAGGTCAAAATCCCATACTTGATATTTTAGGGAGTGCAAATTATATCCCATAGAAATCCTCAGTTCATAAGGTCTTAAGACCTTTGGGTAAGAGAGAAAGGAAATATTTTATAGGCACAAATCTCTCTGTGTATCGCATGGATAGGTACTTTATTGCAGCGGGGGCCCTATTGAGTAGTATCATTTGTCACCTTGTGTAGGATATGTGCTTGTCTTCTAATTGTTTTCTAAAATCATTGTGTAAATACTAGTAGAGTTAGTCCACTTTGGGCTAATTTAGGCCCTTGATGCTCAACTCTGAATTTGAAAGTAGTTCAAGTCCACAACCATAATGTTTTCTTTGTTGACTGTCCGATCACTTAATCTATTTGAAAATTCCATCAAAATAAACTACAACATTTTAATTTCCAAAACTAAGACATAATTATACAATTTCCCTTTTGATTTTTGCATTTGCCTTATTAGAGTTCACATTTGACCTTAATGTATTACACAATTACCAATGAATTTTCGCATTCGACAATAATCTTTTTCACAATTGCTAGGTCTAATTTCATAATTGACTGTTATTATCAATTATTTAAAGGGTCAATTAAATCATTTAATTGGGACCCAAATTAGTTTTATCTTTGTGGTTGATTGAGATTTTAGAGTCTATAGGTGCATCTAGTCCCTTCTTTTTAAAGTCATCTTGATTCCAAAATATTAAGTTTGCAACGTAAGTCCCCTTAGTGTCATCTATAAGTTTCCTTAGTATCATCTTAGTGAAAAATTAAGTTTCCGAGCATTAGCATCTTTAGTCTAAGTGCATTATCTATTCATTCCCAAGGAGATCCAAAAAGCCTAGTCTTAGGATCGAACCTTAGTGATCAATGAGATACTAAGACCTTATTAATCTATTGTCATAACCAATCAACCAATCTCCAAGTTTATCCCTCATGCTCATAAGTCTAGCTTAGGGTCAAAGCTTCTATCAAATATCCAATCAATCCTCCTCTTATTTCAAGTCAAGGTTGTTGGATATTAGAGTTGTTGGGATATGTTGTTGTCATTGATGTCAACATATTCCTATATTACAGAGAATTGTTGTGTTGTAGAGAGTTGGTTTGGGTGATTTGTTGTAGATGTGCTGATACAGATTAATGGGGTTTGAGATGCTTATCTTTAGTTTATTTAGTATGTGTATTAGTGTTTCAGAAGGTGATTTGGTTGAGTTGTGTGATCCAGTGTGATGGTTGGTTTTTCTGTTGGTTCGGTATTGCAGAGTTGTGATTTCTAGATTGGTTTGCTCCAGAATGATGATATCTTGTGATGCATAGTTTGGAGAGTGTTTGGGACATTCATGTGTGTCCTTAGATTGGATGGTTCATTATTTGTAACTTCACAAGCATATCTTTCAGTTTGTCAGTTGATGTTCTAGTTACGCTTCAGTGACGATGTTAATGATGATTCTTATTATCCGAGTTGTTACGGTGATTGCAGTGGAATTCACATTGCTTATTGATGTTCTCTAATTGTGTCCCATGCATTTTGGGGGTCCACGTTGATCATGGTGTGCATTATTGAAGAATTTATTGGTGCAGTGGTATTCTTCATGTTATGCCACATATTAGGTGGTGTAGCATGTTGCAGATGATTTTGGCGAATCATTTGGTGGTGTTGTGTGTTCGAGGATTTGATTTGGGTCCATACTATGTCCTTGTTGACATTGTACTGGCCCAGTTATGGATTTATATATTGTGTGATGTAATTTTGTAATTAGGTCTTATGTGTTGAGATGACCTTGAGGTCAAGGTTGATGATTTGTATAAATAGGTGTTGTATTCATGTAAGTTGTGTGTCTGTGGTTGTGTTTATCATATGTGAGAATATTGTATGTGTGAACAAGAAAATATATCACTCAGAAGTGTGCAAGAACAGAGAAGTGTTGTTGTGCAGACAATGTGCTTAACCGGAATTGTAATTAGGCATTTGGAGATGCTATTCTTTCAAATCATGTAATCCAGATTGTTGTCCGATCTTTGTAAGGCAGTGAGCCTTCCCAAGGTTGTTGCCCTTTGTTGTTTTGAGCAGTGATCTATAGGTAGTGTGCTTGAATGCATGTGTGTTCCCCATTGTAATATTTACACATACTATGGCAAAGTATCATCTTTGTGGGTAGGTTCCCACTGTGGTTTTCCCCTTAACTGGGTTTTCAACATAAAAAATCTATGTGTTATATGTGTTGTTTATGTGGTGATTATTTCTATTATTACTATTCATAATCAGATCTAAAGTTGTGTTTAATTAGTTTAAGTTTGGTGAAACCTAATTCCCCCCCTCTCAGTTTTCCTGTTGCTTTGCTGCCAACAATTGGTATCAGAGCTAGATCCTCTGAAAGGAGCTTGGACACTTGAGGAGATCTGGGATGAAAACTATTGTTTTCAAGGAGAGTTTGAGATTTGATGGAACTAATTACTCTATATGGAAGAACCAGATGGAATTTCACTTGAATTGTCTTGGAGAAGATTTTTGGAAGATCACAAAGAATGCATATATTGTTCCTCTGAATGGTCTTGTTACTGTAGTTGAGATCAAAGATGCTGAAAAATAATATAAGAGCTAAAGAAGCATTGTTGAGTGCCCTGACTGATGCAAAGATGACTAATGTAATGGGATTGCAGATTGCACATGAGATTTGGAAGAATCTAGAAACCCTATATGAAGGAGATAAACATGTGAAAGTTGCTAAATTATAGAGCTTGAAAGGAAAGTATGAGCTGCTGAGAATGGGAGAAGATGAGAATATTATATCCTTTATGGCTAAAGTAAATGATCTTGTGTTGAACATCATATGTGCTGATGGAGTTCTTGAAGAAGATGAGATTGTGGCTAAAGTGTCGAGATCTTTGCCTCCTACTTATAAACATAAAGTTATTTCTATTGATGAGATTCAGATTGTGACAATTGTGACAAGAGATATGCTGGTTGGTAAGCTTGTTGCTTTTGAATTGAGCAAACTTGGCGAATCACATGGAAAAACTAAGACTGCATTTAAAGCTACTGTATTCGAGAAGTAGAAGTATGATCTGGGAGAAAGTTCAACTAGGGTGTCCAAATATGAAAGATAAATGAGAGATATGGAAGAACAAGAATGAGAATTGGAAGAGCTTGAAGCACTTATTTCTAGAAGATTGCCTAAGGGAGATGGCAAGTATGAAGGGAAGTTGCCTTTAAAATGTTTTTCTTGTAATAAGATCAGTCATTTTGCTTCCAGGTGTCTTGAGAGAGTAGAAAGAGTGTCAAAGTATGATAAGCCTGACAAGCCTAACTTGAAGTGTAGATATGAGAAGAAATGTTATTATACTATTGATGAAGGTGTAACAAGTGAGGAGTCAGAGAAAGGGAATTCAGAAGATGAATTTGTGATCATTGCTATCAAGGAAGATGATCTGATACCTGCTGATTCTACAAGCTATATTGTTGAAGAGAAAACTTTGGCTACTAAGATTGATGAGAAAGATGAATGGGTGATTAACAGTGGTTTCTCACATCATATGATAGGTGATAAAGGTAAATTTGTGAATATGGAGAAGTATGATGGTGGTGTAGTGATATTTGGAGACAACAAAGCTTGTGTAATCTGTGGTAGAGGTTCTATTTCTCTTGATGGTAAGCAAAATATTGATGATGTTTTATATGTTGAAGGTTTGAAGGATAATAGTTTGAGTGTTGGACAAATGGTTGATAAGTGATATGATTTACAATTCAAGAATGGGAAATGAAAGATCTTGAATAGCTTCAATATAGAGATTGCATCAAGTACTAAAACTAAAGGTAATATCTTTCATCTGAATGCTGGTGAGAAAAGTTGTTTGATTGCTCAGATTGATGAAAATTGGTTGTGGCATAGAAGAATGTGTCATGTTAAATTTCACTACATGATTAAGATTAACTCTACTAAAGATGTTAGAGATCTGCCTAAGATAGTTAAGCCTACTAATCTGGTATGTAAGGAATGTCAATTGGGAAAGCAAACAAGAATTTCATTCAAGAGAAAACTATATACATATAATGGGTTATTAGATCTTATGCATACTAATTTATGTGGTCCCTCTAGAGTAAGAGGCTTGTAGGCAGGGTTTACTTTAGTGGTGAATATTTGCCAATGGCGAATATTTCACGTCGGCAACCTAGAAAATGGTGAATATATTGCATCGATCAGGGGTGGCCATGTCACCTAAACTTTATAAATATTCATCAAATGCATGGCCCAATCACCCATTGTTTTATGTATTTAATTGTATCTCTATTAGGATTTTGCCAATAGAATCTACATTTTCCACGCGGTAAATTCAATATTTTCGTCTACACTTTCTGAGGTTGTCTTAATAGATGAACATAATTTGCCAATAGCCATATAAATATTTATTGGCTAGGAGGACCCAATTCGCCTGCTATTTTGCAGAAGCGTATCTCTTAGTAAATCTTTGTCATAAATGCACGAGTGTGCGAAATTGGAAACAACCGTAAACCACTACCAATTACCAGATTGGAAGTCGTGCGTGCTGAGTGGATCACAGTTAGAGAATATCAGTAACAAGATGCTAATAAATGTCAATACTTGATTAGGATAAGATTTGATTGGTGCCTACTATCTCCAATTCCATTCTAGGGACTATTTGGAGAACTAAGTTCTCTTCAGAAATTTGGGCCGAAATAAAACTTCAGCCATTGATATGCGATCATTGAACAGTTTTAAATCGTTGATGGATTTTAGGTATGTGTGACGTGTTGATGAAGTCATGCTTATCAATACATTGTGTAGATTATGGACTCAATGTGATGTTGCATTAATTAGATAACAAAAATGGTTATTAATAGATAACAAAAATTGCCTACACTTAAATAATTTTTCCTTTAGAGTACAATTTTTCGCCCATACACATATATTTTTTCCTTTAAATGAAAAACATTCGCCTCCTCCATTATATATTTCCCCCACACAATAATGAATTATTTGCTAGGATTTTATGGAATTTTCAAACTTTAAAAATAAAATCGCCAATACAAATTAATTTTTTTTCCAAATTTGAAAAAAAATTCACCATCAATTTGAAATTTTCGCCCCAAAAATAATGTCTGATTCGCCAGGATTTTACACTTTTGCCTGGGGGGTGGTTTCTTAAAGTTATCCCTGCTTGTAGGGAGATATATACTTTATGTTGCTTATTGACGACTATTCTAGGATGATGTGGGTCACTTTTCTAAGGGAGAAATTTGAAACAATGGAGAAATTCAAAAGATTCAAAGCTAAAGTGGAGACAGAGACAAGATTGAAGCTGAAGTGCCTAAGGTATGATAGAGGAGGTGAATTCATTACTAATGAGTTTAATTCTTTTTGTGAAAAGCATGGAATTAGAAGATAGTTATCTACTACGAGAACCCCTCAATAGAATGGAGTTGTTAAAAGGAAGAACAAAATTGTTTTGGATGGTGCTAGAACTATGACAATTGAAGGAAATGTTTGACATATCTATTGGAGAGAAACTATTAGCACTATTGTATACACATTCAACCGGGTGCATATAAAAGGTGATTCTGGTAAGACTCCTTATGAGATATGGTTTTGTCATGTTCCTACCATTAGATATTTTAGAATCTTTGGAAGCAAATGTTATATGAAAAGAGATGAGGATATAGGATAATTTGATGCAAGATGTGATGAAGGAATATTTTTGGGATATTCTACTAAGAAAAGCCTACCGGTGTTACAACAAGAGACTAAGAAAGATAGTGGAAAGTGTGAATATGAAGGTTGATGAGAATCATGAGAAGAAAATCAAAGCATGCAGATATGCATCTGATGATCAGGATGTTACTGTAAAGCAAGTGCATAGTCTACGCATGAAGCAAATTAATCTGGTAGAGATAGTGAATGCAAATGCTGCTACCGGTGAAGAAGTTCAAGAGCCTGAAAAATAGAATAATTAGAAGACCTCGAGGTATATAAGACTAAATCATTTAGAGAATAAAATTATTGGTGATAAGAATAAAGGTGTGATGACTAGGAAAAGAATTGTTGCTGAAGAGACATGTTTGATTTCTAAAATTGAGCCTAAAGATGTTGCTGAAGCTTGCAAAGATGAAAATTGGGTAAAAGCTATGGAAGAAGAGTTAGATTAGATTGAGAAGAACAAAACATGGGAACTTGTTCCAAGACCTAAGGACAATAGTGTGATTGGTACTAAATGGGTGTTCTAGAATAAGTTGAATGAAGACGGAGAAGTTGTTAGAAACAAAGCAAGATTGGTATGTAAGGGATATTCACAAATGGAAGGTATTTATTTTGAGGAGAATTTTTTGTCGATAGCTAGAATTGAATCCGTTAGACTATTTCTTTCATATTCTTCTCACAAGAAAATCAAGGTATATCAGATGGATGTGAAGCCAGCCTTTTTGAATGGTGAATTGGAAGAGGAAGTCTATATTGAGTAACCAGATGGATTTTCATTGATAGATGAAGACAATGTGGTATGCAGATTGAAGAAAGCATTGTATGGACTTAAACAGGCCCCTAGAGATTGGTATGCCATATTGGATAGGCATTTGATGAAGTTGGGATTTTGTAAAGGTACTGCTGATAGTAATTTGTACTTCAAGATTGATAATGATAATATTTTGATTGTTGAAGTCTTTGTTAATGACAATATTTTTGGAGGAGATGATGATTTGAGTAAGAGGTTTACTAATGATATGAAAAAAAGAATTTGAGATGTCTATGATAGGTGAGATGAAATTATTTCTAGGATTGCCAATTTCATAGACTAACAAAGGCATTTTCATATCTCAATCTAAGTATGTGAAGGAATTGTTGAAGAAGTTTGGGTTAGATGATTCCAACCTGATGGAACTCCTATGGTGACTGGATGTAAGATGACAAAAGATGATGAATATCTGAAGGCTAACTAGACCCTGTATAGATCTATGGTTGGTAGACTACTTTATTTGACTTAGACTAGGATCGACATTATGAATGTTGCATGTCTTGTTGCCAGATTTTAGGCTGATCCTAAGGAAAGTCATGTTACTGCTATAAAGATGATATTCAAATACTTGAAGGGAACAATTGATTATGGTCTATGGTATCCGAAGGATGATGATTTTACTTTAAATGCTTATACTGACGCTGATTGGGCAAGTGATGTTGATGACCAAAAGAGAACTACTGGTGGAGCATTCTTTTTGGGAAAGAAGTTTGTTGCTTGGACAAGTAAAGAGCAAGATTCTATTTCTTTATCTACTACAGAAGATGAATACATTGTTGCTGCTAGCAACTGTACTCAGGTACTTTGGATGAAGCAGATGCTGAAGGATATTTTAGAGTTGTTTATAATGAGCCTACTATTATATATTATGACATTTGTAGTGTTATCAATGCTAAAAACCTAGTGTTGCATTCTAAGACAAAACATATATCAATCAATTTTCATTTCTTGAGAGAGAAGGTGAATGAGAAGGAAGTCATGTTAGAGAATTTATCTACAAAGGAATAGATTGCAGATATATTTACTAAGACTTTGCTTGTTGATACATTTGTATATCTAAGAGAGAAGCTAGGGGTGATTTCCCCTCCCGCTATGAACTAGATGCATTGTGCTGCATCGATCCGGTGGAGTTCATAGTCTTATCTTGTTATCCGGATTGATGAGTGAATGTTGTTGCTCAAAGGGAGTAGTCAATGTATAGTTTAGTTGATCAGATTTGTGAGTATGTAAGGGGGAGATATTATTAGAGTGAGAGATTAATGACTTGTATATGTCTTTGGAATTGTTGTCAAAGGGAGGGAGATGCATGTGAAAAACCCTGAAGAATTTTTGAGTTGTTTGTCAAAGGGGGAGCTGATCCTTTTGATTTTGAGGGAGATTTTTGGAGTTGATTTATCTCTTTGCATTGATTGTTTTTCACATTCCTATGTTGCCATCAATTCCAAAGGGGGAGGATTTTAGATACTAGAGTTGGGATATGTTGTTGCCATTGATGTCAACATATTCCTATGTTGCAGAGAATTGTTGTGTTGTAGAGAGTTGGTTTGGGTGATTTGTTGCAGATGTGCTAATACTAATTAATGGGTTTTGAGATTCTTATCTCTAGTTGATTTAGTATGAGTTTTAGTGTTCCAGAAGGTGATTTGGTCAAGTTGTGTGATCTGGTGTGATGGTTGGTTTTTCTATTGGTTTGGTATTATAGAGTTGTGACTTTTGGATTGGTTTTCTTCAGAATGCTGATATCTTGTGGTGCAGATTTTGGAGAGTGTTTAGGATGTTCATGTGTGTCCTTAGATTGGATGGTTCATGATTTGGAACTTCGAAAGCATATCTTTCAGTTTGTTAGTTGATGTTCTTAAGCTCCGATGATGATGTTAATGATGATTCTTATTCTCTGACTTGTTGTGGTGATTGCGGTGGAATTCACATTGCTTGTTGATGTTTTATGATCATTTCCTATGCGGTTTAGTTGTCCATATTGATTGTGGTGCACGTTATTGAGAAATTTATTGGTCCGGTGGTATTCTTCATGTTATGTGACATATTCGGTGGTGTAGCGTGTTGTGGATGATCTTGGCGAATTATTTGGTGGTGTTGCATGTTTGAGGATTTTATCTGGGTCCATGATATGTCCTTGCCGACATTGTACTGGTCCAGTTATGTTTTTATGTATCATGTGATGTAATTTTGTAATTAGATCTTATGTGTTGAGCTGACCTTGAGGTCAAGGTTGATGATTTATATAAATAGGTGTTGTATTCATGTAAGTTGTGTGTCTGCGGTTGTGTTTATGATCTGTAAGAATATTGTATGTGAAAACAATCAAATCTATCATTCAGAAGTGTGGAAGAGTAGAGAAGTGTTGTTGTGCAGATAATGTGCTTAGCTAGAACTATAATTAGGCATTTGGAGATGCTATACTTCCAGTTGTTGTTTGATCTTTGTAAGGTAGCGAGCCTTCCCAAGGTTATTGCCCTTTGTTGTTTTAAGTAGTGAGGTCTAGGAAATATGCCTAAATGCATGTGTGTTCCCCATTTTAATATTGACACATACTATTGTAGAGTATCATCTTATTGTGGGTATGTTCTCACCATGGTTTTTCCCTTAACTGGGTTTTCCACGTCAAAAATCTATGAGTTATGTGTGTTGTTGATGTGGTGATTATTTTTGTTATTACTATTCATAATCAGATCTAAAGTTGTGGTTAATTGGTTTGTTTGGTAAAAATTGATTCCCTCCCTCTTAGTTTTCCTACTGCTTTGCTGCCAACAAAGGTGTCTTTTCTATATCCTTAGGTAGACATCAATAGTCTTATGCTTCTAATTTTCTTAGGAATCAGACTCATAAGTTTGGATAGTCCTTCCATTCTCATTCAATGATCTTAAGAAACTCCAAAAATAAATAGATATACTTTAGCTTTGTTGTCCTCAATACAATATTTCAAAAGGTCAAAAACATAGTTTTGCATCCTTATTTGCATTAATCCCAAAATCCCAAAAGACCAAAAAAAATAGTTGTCATCCGTATCATACTTTAGTGTGTTTTTAGGAGTACTCCATCACAAAGAGGTAAACATTCAATGGATCCATATAATGACCCAAATTTCAACCAAACGATCACTATGGACCTTGTCTCCTACTCTCATAGACAAGGTGGAAGAGCAACAACTTTAACAGGTCATGCCGCAAGATCTAATCACAATGATCTATATTCTATCAAAAATATCCAAAAGGGTTTGACTATTGAAGAACTTGAAGATGCACAATAAGACCCATAAATTATTGCAATCATCAATGTGCTTCTTAATCATGACTCTAATTAATATCTCTTATTGTTAGCACAAAATGGTGTTGAATTGGCCCCAAAATGTGATGTTACCACCATAATGCAACCAAGGGCTCAAGTTTCTCAATCTATGGGACCTACACAAGGATCATGTTTCCAACAAGTTCCTACCAATATTCCTTCAGTGAACACTACCCAAGGTGCCACGCAGAGAGCTGCATCAATGTCTCTTTATAATTATCCCCTTTACAATGCCAATCCTATTGGCCAAACCAATGCCACTTTGACCCAAGATCCCGTTTCCTTTAGTGCTAATGTCCAAAACTAGATCTCTAATCCAAACACATTTTCCTTGAGCACTCAAGTGAATACCAATGTTTCATCCCAAATGAGTAGTTGTGGTCTTTCACAAGCCATGACCAATGCATCCCAAATTCCTACTTTCATTCCCATCGGATCTACTTTCAATTACTAGAATGTTCCACCTCCTAATAAAGGCTTGTAGGATCCTTTTATTGGAACATAGTCAAATGTTAGCCCTCATTTTACCTATTTCACCCTGCCAAGCACTTCAAGTACTTCTCAGCTTTTTAGCCATTCCACGTTTCAAAAATGACCAATGTCTTCAAATACCAATGCATTTATTGATCCCAATTTTTCTATTCAAGCTCCATTAACTCAAATAGATATATTCATGCAACGAGTATAAATATTTCAATGTTAAATGTCAGATCTCCAAATTGGAGGTACCAAGAAAAGTAACACAAGGGAAGATTTGTGCCCCTATCCTTTTGATAAAACAATGTACATGTCACCTTTCCCACCTAATTTTGAAGTTCCTAAATTTAAAAAATATAAGAGAAAAGGTGACCCTTGAAATACTATTGATGAGTTATTTATTGCTTGTATATAGGTTGTTGACAATGATACTTATCTAATGTGCCTCTTTCATCGTAGTCAAGGGGGTTAAGCAATGGAGTGGTTTTAATATCTCCCACTCGGAATACGCTCATGGGGTGAATTGGAAAAATAATTTGTGGCATACTTCTCTCATAATATCAATAATTTACTTATGCTAATGGATTTATGTGCCATTGAGAAAAAAGAGGGAGAAGCCTTCACTACTTTCTTATAGCTTTGGCAATCACTTTTCTCAAATTGTTTTGTGTCATATACTTGAGTTGAAAGAGCAAGTTGATATGTTTATTGAAAACTTGGTCACACAAATGTAATATCAGTTGCAACTGTGCAATGCTTGGATTCATTCCACCAAGTAATTGAAAAGGGATTAAGTGTGAAATATGCCTTATTGCGGAAGGTCTCCTAAAAATTTCTAAAGAAGGTAACCAAACTAATAACACATCTAATGGAAAAAGTAAGTTTTGATCAATAAATAAGAATGTTACAAATAATGGAGCGGTGGATGCCAATGTAATCAATCGGGCCCAACCTATGATTTGTCTCCAAGGCCCTACTAGTACAAGCACATCGCCTCATAAGAAAAAAAATCAATTAATAATGACAGTTCAACTAATGTGGTTAAACCCAATCCACAACATGCGCCAAGGACTAATAATCTAAAGTGAACCTATACTCCACTTGGAGAACCAATTGAGTCTGTGCTTAAGAACTTGATCCAATATAATGTAATAATGTTTTCAAAGCACCAACCATATGAGCCTAGTCCTTTCAAGCTGTCTTAGTGGAATGCCAATGATTTTTGTGATTACCATAGAGTTAAAGGTCATAAGACCTCAAACTGTTATAAGCTTAACAATCTCATCTAAGATATAATTGAATAGATTGAGATATCCATTGAAAATCCATTAAAAATATTTAATAATGATCACACAATCATTAAGAATTCTTTTCAAACTCATGATAAGAGAAAGGCTTCTAGTACTGGGACTAAAAATAATAGGGCCAATTATACTAGTTTGTCACATGCATATAATATTAAACACATTAATCAAGCTAATGAAATTGTTGCCACTATCATTGTAAAAAACAAGAACCCTGATTGTGTTGTATCTATGCATCGCTCTAAACTAACCCTTCAAAGTGCACCATCCACTTCCCAACTAGCAAGTCAGTATAATCTAGTAGACCATCTAAAGAAAACCCTTTCACATATCTATATCTTTGAGCTCCTTCACATCTTGCCAAGCCATGAAGCAGTGTTGGATATAGCCTTATGTAAGTTTGCAGTGCCCAGTGATATTGATGTTGATGTAATTTGGGCCATGGTTGGTAACCTTTTGACTTTACCCCATGTCTCCTACCCAACAGGATCTCCTAGCTCATAAACCTTCACATAATGATCCTCTCTACCTTGAAGTATACATCCATAGACATAAGTTTAGAAGGGTTCTAATAGATAGCATAGCTTGTCTTAACATTTACACATTAAAGTTGGTCATAGCACTAGGATTCTTCAAGAATAGTGTGGATGCCTTTAAAAAAATAAATATCAAATCTTTGGATGATGTGGAGTGACCATCTACAGGAATCAGTACTCTCCTAATAAAAGTTGGCCTAGTGACTAAAGATATAGTGTTTCAAGTTTTAGATCTTGAGCTTAGTTACAATATGCTCTTTGGCTACCCTTGGATTCATGCTATGAAAGTTGTACCTTCTACTTAATATCATTAATGTGTTAAATTTTACACATAATGTCATACAAATTACAATATCAGGAGATCACAATCATTTTCAATATTGCAACAACATGAAAGCTACTATTGGAAATTTGATTCCCATCAATCAAGAAGCTCCATCTACATTTTTTTTAATAACTCTTGTCACTTTCAAACACATCTACTCCATCATCCACTTCTCGACTTGATATCAAGCTCCACATAGATGATAAGGGATGTGAAGAGTATTCCTACATAGAAGCCTTTTATATTGGCAAATTACCAATATTACCAAGATATTTTGTGAGGCCCCAACTAAACAATAATTAGCATAAAGAGAAACCCATTGTCTAGTACTCACCCTCTACAAACTTTATCGGATGGGGTGAGATCAACAAAGAATCCCTAGAAGAGGATATTTTAAATGGCTATATAGAGATGATGAAGATAGACTTACAATCCAACTTCCTCAAGAACAATATGGAAGAGGGTTCACAATGATACAAAGACATGGGTATGATGCTACTAGTGGTCTTGGATCACAAGGGCAAGGAGTCGTAGAGCCAATTTTACCTATGAAAAACCCTAGGAACTAAGGATTGGGATATAGACAAATATAGGAAGGGTCTACAAGTCAAAGCAATAGACAACTAGTTGTAGAAATCACAAACACTCAGTTGCCTCTCACCAAAGAAGTTAGTGCTAATAACAATGAAGAGTCCAAAGAGGAGAGGTATGTTGAGACCAGTTATAATGATTATGAATAGATCAGTTATAATGATTATGAATAGGATTCCCTTCACAATTATAGTACTTATGCCATTGATAAATCCTATGACCACCAAGAAATCATTGACGATGGTATTATCTATGAGGATAAATAACTTGACCCTAACTCTCGAAGACACTATTTAAATACCTATGCATGTACCCCCAACTTATAAATTGGAACCAACAAAATCCACCACATTTGGATTGGTTTGAAATTGTTGTTCAACAATTACAAAATTCCTAGGATTTCTAGAGGGAATACCACTCAGGGACCATAAAATTGGCTTTCCTATAGACCTTGATTACACAACATATTTTGGAGAGGCTAGTCCTTCTTTTATCCATGAAAACAAAAAGGAAAAGAAAAAAGAAAATATTTGGTCCTAGGATGAAAACCGAAAGGCTCTCTAACTACAAAATAGTAAAAATAAAAGGCATATCCAATGGTGAAAACCTCTCTAAGGCATCTAAGGATGGAAGAATGGACAACCTCCCTATAGATAAAGAATGGTCATCACTATTAATAGAACAATAAAAGGAAATAAACTTGGGTGACAATGAGAATGTAAGAAAGGTCCATTTTGCAAAGTCTCTCAAGCTTGAAACAAAAAGAAAATTTCACCAAGTTTTTCAAAGGAAGATAAATCAACTTCACATGGTCCTATGTTGACATGTCAGGTTTGGATCTTGAATTAGTTCTACACCAGTTACCTCTACTACTAGGAGAAAAGCCATATAAACAAAAGTTAATAAAAATGCATCCTCAAGTTACTCTATTGGTCAAAGTTGAATTGAAAAAGTTGTTAGATGTGGGATTCATTAGGCCTATAGATTATGCTGAATGGATATCAAATTTTGTACCTGTCACCGAATCAATGGGGCTATTAGAATCTATATTGATTTCAAAATTTGAACAAATCCTATCCAAAAGATGACTTCCCACTGCCAAATATCATTATGCTTGTGGATCTTTCTACTGGACATGAAATTATTTCATTGATGGATGGCTTTTCTGGATAAAACCAAATAAGAATAGCACTAGGAGACCAACACAAAATTTATTTCACTTGCTCACGGGGAACCTATTGTTGGAATGTCCTCACCCTTTGGACTCAAGAACACCAAAGGAACATATCAAAGAGATATGACATCATTATTTTATGACATGATACATGACATCATGGAATACTATGTCGATGATTTGTTGGAAAGGTCAACCATAAGGGATACTCATCTTGTTGTTCTTGTTCATTTTTTTGATAGATTAGAACAGTTAAAGTTTGATTAAATCCAAAGAAATGTTTATTTGGTGCCACATCATAAAAGTTACTTGGGTTCATTGTGTCATATAGGGGAATCAAAGTGGACCTGACTAAAGTGAAAGCTATTCTTGAAATACCTCCACCATCAAATCTAAAGTAGTTAAGAAGCCTGCACAAAAAACTACAATCAATTAGGAGGCTCATTGCCCAACTAGTAGATAAATGTCAACCATTTTAGTATTTAGTCAAAAAAGGAGTACTATTCAAGGAGATGGACCAATGACAAGAGGCCTTTTAAGAGCTGAAGGATTATTTGCTTGCACCACCAGTATTAGTACCATTTATTCTGGGAAACCTTTATTGTTATATATTTCAGCTACCAATTCATCTTTAGGAGCCCTCTTTGCATAAAATGATGATCCAAGGAGGAGAGAGAGAAATATACTATATCAATAGAACATTAGTTGGTTATGAGCTGAACTACACTCCCATTGAGTGTGCATGCCTTGTTGTCATCTTTGCATCTCAAAAGTTGTGACACTACATGCTAAGTCACAAAACAAAGCTTGTTGAAATAATTGATCCACTTGAGTACCTTTTGAACAAAGTAGCTCTCATAGAAAGATTAGATAAGTGGATTATGATCCTAAGTGAGTTTGACATTGAGTATGTAGACAAAAAGGCTATCAAAGGGAAGATAATTGTAGATCAACTAGCAGAAGCTTTAGTTCAATCAGATCACCCAATACTAACAAACTTTCTTGATGAATCAATGTTCATTATAGGTGCCTCCACAAAATGAAAATTTTAATTTGATGGATCCTACATTAATCATGGAGCATGGACAATAATTCTATCCATAACACCTCAAAGGGATGCCATTCCAAATTCCTATAGGATCAATTTTCCCTATACAAACAACATTGCAGATTATGAAGCTCTCATCACTAGGCTTCACACAATTGTATAATGATAGATTAAAGACCTTTATGTACATGGTGATTCTCAGTTGGTAGTAAAGTAGGCCAATGATGACTACCTAACTAGAGATGATAAGATTCTACCATATAAACATATGGTAGACAATTTCAAACAATACTTTTACCATATCATCTTTGAGCAAATCCCTTGTATTTAGAACAAGGGACCTGACACATTGACTACAGTGGGATCTCTACTCAATATGCCAAATAATGTCACATTTTATATTCTTGGTGGAGAAACTCATGGTACCTACTTATGATGTTCCACAATCCAAATGTGTATGTGAAATTGTTGGTCCTGAAACATCCTGGTATAAAGACACATATTCCTATCTCCATGACCAACACCTTTCCCTTGACTTGTCTTACAACCAACACAAAATGCATATACGACAAGTTGCCCATTACATCATCATCACTGAAACCTTATACTAGAAAGGTCTTGACAGAACTCTTCTCCAATGTCTTAATTCTACAGAAGCACAAATGAATTTAAGAGAAGTACATGAAGGTATCTCTAGGGATCACTCTAGTGGTATTGTTTTGGCTAAAAAGCTTATAAAAATTGGGTACTATTGGCCAACCATGGAAAAGGATGCTTACAAGTTTGTTTAGAGATATTGACAATGTCAAATGCATAAAGATCTCATTCATGCACCGATGCAAGATTTGCAGCCAATAACATCTCCATGGCCCCTTTCATAGTGGGAAATCAACCTCATGGGGAAGATCAACCCTACATCCTCTCATGGACACAATTTCATACTCAACACCACTGAATACTTTACTACATGGGTGGAATAAATTCCACTTATATAATTGGTAAACAAATAGTCAAATTCCAACTCAATTACATCATATGCTGGTGTGGAGTACCCCAATCCATTGTCACAAATAATGGTCATCTTTTCCAGAACCAATACGTCTATGAACTTTATGAGAAATTTCATATACAATACCACTTTGCCACACCATACTACCTTTAGATTAATGGTCAAGCTGAGGCAACTAACAAAACCACTCTTAAAGTCCTCAAGAAATTTGTCAGTGATGCTAGTTGTGACTTGCACCTACAACTCAATCCCACCTTTTGAGGTTACCAAACTTGTATTTGCACTCCCATAGGTGCTACTCCTTTTCCCTTGAGTATGGATCAAAATCCATACTCCCCATCAAGGTTGAGTTACCTTTAGTTTGAGTTTCACTACAACATCTCATCCCAGATGAGGAGTACTAGTTCACAAGACTAAATAAACTTGAATTGCTTGACAAGAAATGATAAAATGCCCTAAATTTTTTTCAAGCATATTAGAATTACCTCAAGAGGAGCTATAATAGGAAGGTATGAGTCTTCTTGTTTGTGATTGGAGACTTGGTGTTAAAAGAAAATCAAAGGAACCTTGTAGAAAGGGAAAGGTTAGGAAAATTTGAACCTAATTGGTTGGGGCCATATGTCATCATAGGGGCCAATGAAAATTATGTTTTCAATTGTAAACTAACAAAGGTGGACCATTTCTTGATCCTATCAACAACATGCACTTGAAGAAGTATTACAATTAATGCTCAGAGAATCCTAGAGTAAAAAAAAAAACTAAAAAAAAGGAAAAACATTAAAAAGTATAAAAAAATAGTCACCTTAATGAAAACCTAGCAAAAAGGTGTATTGTGTGACAAAAAAAGAAGAAGAAGAAATAAGTAAAGAGAAACAATTTTTCCTATGGTGAAAACTTGACAAACATGCACTTTAGGCAAGTACCATGGTGAAAATCTGGCAAATAGACGTAATGTATAAAAGATCAAATCTCTATCATTTATTAGTATCTTATTTGGTTATGCATATCCATCCCCCATTTTCATCCTACCTTCCAGAATAAAACTTCACAATATATCTCTCATGGCTTGAGGTGCATTGTCTCCAATGTGAAGAAACCAATTGCTACATTGAGTTAGTCCAAATCCCCATCTCTATGCTATGTGGTCCTAGTCCTAACTAGGGGAAAAACCCTAAATCATTATCTTAGAAATAATAAAATATCTTGAAATAATCCATAAAAATCATAAAATTTATTGAAAAAACCTAAAAATCCTAAAAATTCATGAAAAAAAATCTATAAAAAAATTGAATAAAGTCTTGAAAAAATCCTTAAAAAGCATAAAAAGTCCTAAAAAAAACCTAAACATTGAATAATTAATCTAGAAAATCCAAAGTAATAAACTATCTATTGCAATAACTAACGTCTAAGTAATACGCAGTATATCAAAGCCTCATGCAAATCAAATCAAACACCAATAGATGAACTATCAATCAAGTCCACAATCAAACCAATCACATGCCTTATCAATTAGTTGATCAATCCCTATATATCATTCATCAATTTGTTTTATATAGGGAAGGACACACTTGAAAATAGACAGATCAATCTTAATACAGGGTATTAAATCTCTGGAACTAGACATTATATTCACCATTATCATATCACATCAAGTAATCAACAATGACAAAGATTAGTATGGCTGCTGACTCATTGGTTTAGTTAGTCTTATCTTTTATTGATTTGTCTTAGGTCATGTTCCTATGCTACTCAAGGATGTCCATAGGTGACTAGAGCAACCAAGATAGTTTGTGATCTTTTCTCTTTGTTCGTTGTCTATGGTGTGTTTTCATGAAGTTCTGGGGCATAGGTATACTAGGTGTCTGTGCTAGTATGTTCATTCAGTAAGTACCTTATGCAAAAATAAAGTTAGGGATAATTGTGCTTGTGACTATTTCACATACCTCGACCCTTAGTACAACAACCCTAGAATAAATGGATTGACTCCTTGTCTACTATATGTCTGTTACCACAATGGGAAAGAATTTACACCTTGGTTTCTCATACCTTTATGTACAAACCTCCTTTGATACATATTAAGGCTTGATGATGAAATTGTTGCACTACCTAAGAAGCCCAAAAATCAAGGTAGTTTGATTTCCTCACATTAACTTTTCCATTCCTTAATAATTTCTCATTCCATACTGATTCAATTTTTCTCACTAATTATTATTCTACCAAAACACATAGCATGATTGGCATAGTACTCTGACATGAAAATGTTGGCATTTTTTATGATTATGTTGTGATTGTCATTGATGGACACACACTTTCTATGAGATCACTTTTTGTATGTATGAGCTACGCTCAACCGGTATTTGTTTCAAACCGGTATTATGTTATAGTCTTTAGACTATCGGTGTCTTGCTGAAAGTGTTTATCGATCTCAAGCGGCATGAGGACCTCAAGCGGTTCGAGGATCTCAAGCGGAATGGAGAAAAGGAACTAGAAGCAACAGATATCATTTTCCCAGTCTTCATTTCTGTTAACCGATAATCTACTAAACCGGTATTACTTTGAGTTACCAATCGGTAATTGGTAAAGTTATATAAACTGGTAATACTCTGTGGTGAGTTACCAACTGGTATATCTTTGTGATGAGTTACCATTCACCGACACTTTGATGGTGATTTTGTGTCGTGTCACCAAATCTGTCTAGATATAATGAACCTAGGAACTTGCAATGTAATCCTATTGGACCGACATGAAATCAAATTCCTTTTTAAGGACATCATGTCTAGGGTTTTAATATGTGTGTAGCTATTAGGGTTTGAAGTGGTTGATGAGTTCTTGTATGTGCAATCTTAAAAGAAAAGATCAAGTTTGTGTACTATAACAAAGTGTGGATTTACTGAAGACTGAAGTAATGCTGAAATGCACTAACAATGAGCTATCATGGATCTAACCAAGCAGACTGTGCTATTTTCTAGATCATTCACTTGTTGATTACTCACATCTTTGACAAGTTAGAAACCCTTAATCGGGTAGGCCCAGAAAATCCTTTGTAAATCCTCTTACAAGGTGATTCACATATGTGGATCTAAAATCCTCTCACAAGGTAGTGTTTAATTGGACTTATCTCCTAATAAAGATTGAGATTCCTAATAGGATCTGTTCTGGTAAAGAACATTGTATGACCTTAACCGGTCTAGTTACTATTTTGCAGATAGTTACTTGTGAGTTTCATCTCACTGTGGTTTTTCCCATTTGGGTTTCCACATCAAAATCTCTTGTGTTGTGGTGATTGTGCTTCTATGGGTGAATGCCTTACTTTCTGTTTGGTTTGCTTTTGTGTTAATCAGTTTGTTAGTTAGATTGTTATACCGGTTTACTGCTAGAATGATAAAGTGTTTGAATACAGTAATTTTTGGTATACTAATTCACCCCCCCTCTTAGTATTCATCAATTGGTATTAGAGCCAACCTTTCTATAAGTCTAACCACTTGGAAGGAGATATGGGGGAATACACTATGAGGGAACTTACTCATTGGCTCACTTAGACTAAGCAAGCCTATGATGAACTTAAAGTCAAATATAAGGCCTCTCAGGCAAAAAGAAGAGAGCATGCTGAAAAATTGAAGGAGCTAACTGAAAATAGTTCTTCTGATGAAGCAGACATGGAAGCCCTAGTTCAAGAAGTTGAAAAACTAAATGAGTCCAATGCCAACCTAAGAAGGGAACTTGAAGGACTAACTATCAGAATATGTCAAGAACTTGAGAATCGGAGGAAAGCTGAAGATCTGGTAAAAGACAAAGATCATGAGATCTCCAAGCTAAAGCAAGAGATCAGTGCACTTACCGCTCATCTTCATGAAAATAAAATGGAAAAGGAAGAAATGCAAGGTGAACTACACATGGTTGTTTCTTAGAATGCAACCTTGAAGGAATCCAATGCTGCGATTACCAAAGAACTTACTGAGTCAAAGGAAATACTTTCCAAATTCAATAAGAGCACTGTCAAGCTAGAGCGGAAGCTTGAATCAGCTAAACTGGTAAAGAATACCAATGGACTTGGTTTCTTTGAATATGAGGAAGGTGAGACCTCTGGAACAAAAGATGGAGCATCAAAGAAACAACCGACACCAAAGGACAAAGGTAAGCAAAAGTTCAAACTTGTTTGCTTTAATTGTCTCAAGGAAGGACACATTGCTAATGTATGTAGAAGTAAGGCTTACAATAACTTTCCTTATTTTCTAAGCGATAAGCCTAGACCCAATAGATTCAATGGTAATTGTTATACATGCAAAAATTTTGGGCATAGAGCATTTGAATGCAGGTCTGTCATGCACAACACTGGAAGGTATCCTCAAAGGAGTAAAGGAGTTTTTTTTGAACCCTCTGGGAACCGGAACCCAAATCAGTTTAATACCTATAATTATCAGTTAGGAAGTAGTGGCTATCAAGTGGCAACTGGATGGAGAGCAACCTGTTTGATCTATCAAGGTAATGGTCACACTGCTACAACATGCAGAAGGAAGAATGAAAACATGAACAATGGACCTTGGAGAGCACCTGGGGTGATTTGCTATCATTGCAACAAACCAGATCATACAACAAGATTCTGTAGAATGAGAAAGAATATATCGGATGATATACCGGTAACTCCGGAAGGAAAGATAGATGTTGAAACCATTCAAACAGATATGAAGAAAACCTGGAAGAAGAAGCCAGAAGAAGTGATTCAAGAAGAACCGGTTTCTGCACCTAGTGTGGAAGTCACTGAACCGACAAACTAAGCATTAGAAAAGCTTAAGGGGAGCAAACAGTGAAATATCTCAAACCCCCAGTTTAAACCGATAAAAGACCTTAACCGGTAAGTGATACCTATCAACTGGCAAAAGACCAGAAATGGTAAAAAGCAAATTAGGGTTTACACCCTAATAGTGGAGCATTTATTATGGTAGGTGGAGAACTTGTTTACAAGGATTTTTCAAGTCATTTTTCACTTATCAGTTCTTGAGTGAAGAAGTTTTTTTTTAAGCACTGAGCGATGAAAAGTGATTTGGATTGCAATTCGAAGAATTCTCAAAATCTTGAAGAAGAATCAGAAGTGAATATCAATCGGTCAAGTGTAGAGCACAAAGTGGTATTTCAAAAACTGAAGGAGTGAGTGACGAAGTGTAATTTGCAAGCCCTAAATTTTGAATTACGAAGGTATTTCTCAAAATCTCTCTATTTATCATGGCTTTCGCATCACACTCTAGCCCTAGTGCACCTATTGATCTAGTAGACTTCATTCAACAGAAGGAAAAATACAATGCCCTATCTTAGATACCTGCTGGTGTTATAGTGGAGGAAGGCATTCCCGATTACATTGACTGTAAAATAGAAGATTTAGGATTTCTTGTAATCCATTTCCAATTGAGTTTGTTCTGTGGGAAGGACAAGAAGATTAAATCAGAATTTAGCATCCTAGAAAAGAAGAAGCTTCACAATGCAGTCTATTTCCTTGAAGAGTTTTTAGATGATCACATCCGCATCATTCTGAGCATAGTGCATGCTGATAAAATGTACTTAGAGCAGACACATGACATCACACAGGAAGCAATTCATGTCATCACCGGTTTTTATAATGTTGGTGAAGTGCCAGCCCTAAGGAAGATCAACAAGATGAAAATGACCAAGCTCACTAGTTCTATGAGCGACTCATGGGGAATGACTGTCAATTCCATCAAGGACAATCTAGTCAAATATGTATGTATGGTGATAGGATACCGGACATTCCATGCCAATAGAATCAACTCTGTCTCTGCTACAACGGTAAATGCTTCCTACTGGATGATCATGGAAGATGCATCATTTGACTTATGGTGAGCCTAAAGTCGATTAAATAGGACAATGCCTTGAGATTTAAGTTTGGACAACTATTGGTTGGGTTGTTCTTCTACTTCCAAGGTTACTTCCTAGAAGTCAAAGATATTCAGTGGTCTGCCGACCAACCGATTACAAAGCAAATCAAGGAAAGCCTTCAAGTGGTTGGAACCGGTTATCCAGAAGTTCTGAACAAATACTTTGATGAGTTCAGATGCAAAATAAGCCAAAGAGTGAGAATATTAGGTGATATTGTCAAGAAATATGAAGATGACATCTGCTTCACCATCGGAGTTGATGAGTGCATAATGGAGGCAGTTGAGCCTAGACAGGAAGAAGTGGAACCGATGGGATATGAGGTAATTTATGACATGCTAGATGGGTATGCCTCTACCCTACTCATCTTGCCCCTTGATCCAAAGGAAAAGAGAATTGGCACCTATCTGGAAAGGGTTACACTAGTTGAAGAATCGTTAGTAAAGAAGGGAAAGGCAGTGCCTTCAGTATTGGCACCGGTTACCACAACAAGTCCGAAAGTGACCAAGCGGTCACCAGCAAAGAAGAAACTGGAAGCTGCACCTGCCAAAGTCTTTGAGAGAAAGTGGAAGAAAAAAGACACCACACCAGACTCAGAGGACATTGTGTCTGAAGAACAACCTAAGAAGACTATGCAAATGAGGAAGAAGATAAAGAATGAACCGACAAGATCTGCACCGGTAAATATTGATATTTCCTCCTACAAACCTTTGACACATTGTCAAAGAACTATTAATAATATTAGAAGAAAAGTACTTGGTGATTTGAAAGAGTGCTTTGATGATTTTAATGATGATGAAAAGAAGGAAGTTGAACAAGATGTCATCAATTATTTATGTATTAATGATCGGTGGCCATCAAAAATTAAATCCAAGACACCTGATTCTTTGTATAATTCTTTAGATAACAAGTGGTGCATTGCCATAGAGAAGGAACAAGAAATAAGAGAGGAAGTATTTGCACAATACTTTCCTAATGTGCCTAAAACTGAACTTTATGAAGTAGTGGAAAGATATAAGGGCATCTTCTTCATGAGAAGAAGGAGACTCTTGTTGCTAGAAGGAAAAGTTCCTGAAGTGGTAAAAGATGCCCACTCTCATGCCCAAGCCACTTTAAGGTTGCATCAAGTGGCTGAAGCCAATAGGAAAGTTGAGCAAGAACTGACAACCAATAAACCAGATGAGGTATATGACAGTGAAGGAGAATAGGTCACCGATCAAATGGATCCTATTGATGTTGATGCCTTGAATGGTGAAAATGTCACTCTGGGTACACCATCAGAAGCGGCAGGACAAGAAAAATAGGACAAAGAAAAAGCTGCCAAGGAGCAAGCGGAAAAAGAGAAGAAGCAACAGGAAGTTGAAAATAAGAAATAGGTAGAAGAAAAGAAAAAGAGAAAAGAGGAAGAAAAGAGGAAGAAAAGAAAAAAGAGGAGGAGAAGAGGAAACTAGAAGAGGAAAAGAAAAGAAAAGAAGAGGAGAAGAAGAAACAAGAGGAAGAGAAGAAGAAGAAGGAAGAAGAAAAGAAAGAAGAAGAGAAACAATAGGAAGAAGAAAAGAGAAAGGAAGAGAAGAAGAGGAAGCAAGAAGAGGAGAAGAGAAAGGTAGAAGAGAAGAGGAAGCAAGAAGAGGAGAAGAAGAAGTAGGAAGAGGAGAAGAAGAAGTAGGAAGAGGAGAAGAAGAAGAAGGATGAAGAAGAAAAGGAGTGGAAAGAAGAAGAGAAGAAGAAGGAAGAAGAGAAAAGAAAGAAAGATGTAGAGGAGCAAAACAAGGTAGAAGAAGCTAAGTTAAGAGCCAAAGAGAAGGAGGAAGTGACATAGAGCACACAGGTGGAGACCCCAAAGGCAACCGATAGTCAAGTCAAATAAGCTAACTTTACCAGTCCCATTGACCTCCAATTTGCTAATGAATTGGAGTTGCTACAAAGTATTAAGCTTGCTCAAGAATGCCTAGAGGTGATAAGAAGGAAGAAGGAGCAAGATGTGATCCAAGTTGCAGTGGACACTCTTACCGGTTTGATACCCGATACCAACCTCCCTAGTAATGATTCCTCTTTGGCCCAACTAAAACTCTTATGCACAGTTGTGGAGGACCAGGTACAAAGCTTGGAAGAGGTTGTCAAAGCTCATGCCAAGAAGGAGTATCAAAAGGCTTTGAACACTGCCTTGGTGAAAAAGTTACATGAGTTCCGATCCGATCTGTAGAAGGCATAGAAGGACATCAGAGATGCAATGGATGAGGGGAAATTGCTGCTCAGTAAGATATGTCTACCCCATCTATTCTGTGATGATGTGCTTTCCTAGAAAGACAAACTGCAAACTGATTTGCAGACATTCATAAGAACCTTCAAGACCCCATATGACTCCTTTACTGCTTATGGGCAAACCGTTCACCGGTTTCAACTTTAGGCTGCAAGAATTGATTTATAGATCAGTAACAGGACCAAGGATTTGCAGGAACTACAACTGGTTCTACTCCCAAGACTACAAATACTTCAGAAGTGCTATCTCAATCTAGATGTCTTAACGGTTACTCAAGAGATGAGTACTTTGGATGCCATGGAGGAACATGTATCCCAGATGCAAACAGAGAGTGAGGTTGCTACCTCATTACTTAAGTCATGGTCCTTATCCATGAAACAATTTATGTAGGAATTTAAATCAATTTTTAATAAGTTTCACTCTTTATTGTCATAAACATTTATTCAGCTAATAGAAACAAGGGTTATTCAACTGTATTTTGTCATTGTTGGCAAAGGGGGAGAAGTATTCTGGTATTTCAAATTTTGATGCATGCTATGTATACTCATGTTTATCTCTGTAAGGAAGTAGTATACATTTTCTTTTCTGCAAAGGGATACTGTATATGCTTAGGGGGAGTATTTTTTATTATGGCATATTTCTTTTGTAAAAACACTTAGATGTCAAAATTTTTCCTAAGTGTTGCCATCAATGCCAAAGGGGGAGATTGTTGGCATTTTTGATGATTATGTTGTGATTGTCATTGATGGACATGCACTTACTATGAGATCACTTTTTGCATGTATGAGCTACGCTCAATCGGTATTTGTTTCAAACCAGTATTATATTATAGTCTTTAGACTATCGGTGTCTTGCAGAAAATGTTTACCGATCTCAAGTGGCATGAGGATCTCAAGCGGAACAAAGCAAAGGAACTAGAAGTGGCAGTTATCATTTTCCTAGTCTTCATTTCTGTCAACCGGTAATCTGCTAAACCAGTATTACTCTAAGTTACCAACTGGTAATCGGTAAAGTTGTATAAAATGGTAATACTCTGTGGTGAGTTACCGACCGATATATCTTTGTGATGAGTTACCATCCACCGACACTTTGACGATGATTTTGTGTCATGTTACCAAATGTGTCTAGATACAATGAACCTAGGAACTTGCAATGTAATCCTATTGGACCGACATAAAATCATATTCCTTTTTAAGGACATCATGTCTAGGGTTTTAATATGTGTGTAGCTATTAGGGTTTGAAGTGGTTGATGAGTTCTTGTATGTGCAATCTTAAAAGAAAATATCAAGTCTATGTACTGTAACAGAGTGTTGATTTACTAAAGATTGAAGTAATGCTGAAATACATTAGCAATGAGCTATCATGGATCCAACCAAGCAGACTGTGCTATTTGCTAGATCATTCACTTGTTGATTACTCAAATCTTTGACAAGTTAGAAACCCTTAACCAGGTAGGCCCAGAAAAGCCTTTGTAAATCCTCTAACAAGGTGATTCACATCTGTAGATATAAAATCCTCTCACAAGGTAGTCTTTAATTGGACTTATCTCCTAACAGAGATTGAGATTCCTAACAGGATCTGTTCTAGTAAAGAACATTGTATGACCTTAACCGGTCTGTAGATAGTTACTTGTGAGTTTCATCTCACCGTGGTTTTTCATATTTGGGTTTCCACATCAAAATCTCTTATGCTATGGTGATTGTGCTTTTGTGGGTGAATGCCTTACTTGTTGTTTGGTTTGCATTTGTGTTAACTGGTTTGTTAGTTAAACTGTTATACCAGTTTACCGCTAGACTGATAAAGTGTTTGAGTACAGTAATTTTTGGTATACTAATTCACCCCCCCCTCTTAGTATTAATCAGAAAAAACAAGTCCATCCTACATTCATACACATGTTAGAGTATAAGCATATCATAATACATCATAGCATAATATCTACATTACAATCCACCACATCATTGTATATAAACAAAATAAACAAAAAGACATATATAATCCTACATATATGTTAGTATGCAATATCCATCATGAACCCATCACATATCTATCACATATATGCATTGATAATAAAATTTAGGACATCTACAATATGGACTGCATAACATATAGAAGCATAAGTATGAAAATGCCACAAAGTACATATATCCATCATAAAATATATAAAGCACATAAAGAATCACATAGGTATCATAAATCATTAAAAAAACCACCATGCATCATACACATCATATAAAATCATAGTCAAAATTGCATCTCATATATATATATATATATCTCAAAATATGCATGAAAGTACAAGGTCAAAATGTTAAAAATCTGAGTTTGTAGGATCAATCAAAATGTACAAGTGTATATCACAAAACAGAGTCAACCAATGTTCCCTGTCTCCTTAGCCCTCTATGCCCTAACAATGACATCATCCATCTTAACCCAAAGGTGATCTCTCTCTGCAATGAAGCTATCCCTCTCCTATATCTAGTCACCCTGCTCCTAAATAAAAGCTACTCTATCGTCAACCCAATGCCTCTACTCGATACTTAGATGTAGATCTAACTCAATAATCTACCGCTATAAGGCTAAAATTTGAGTTCTCACTACTTGTGGATTGGGGATCTAGGTTACATCACCACCTACTTGTCTATCTTGTAACCCAACATTAGGTACCTATACATTAGGCATAGTAGCATCATCACCCTCATCCTAATAGTCATCATCATCATCAAAAGAAGAGACATCATCAAAGTCATAAGAGCTGGAGCTAGAGTCATCTTATAAGCTATCATCATCTATCCCCTCAACATCAACATGCATCTCCTTATCATCCACTCTTGATACTTGTGGCACTATCACCAAGACAAAGTGTCTTTCATCACCTTCACCATCTCCACCAGTGTCAACTTCACCTTCCTCCTCTTTTTCTTTGTCTCCACCACCATCACCATCTCCGCTTCCTCTCCTCCCCCTCCCTCTCCCTCTACCTTTTCGCCCTCTGCATCCACCATCCTCCTTCTCATCCTAACCACCTCAGCCAACACCACCTCATCCCTATCTCATCCATTGACTAATACACCAATGATAGGCACTCTAGGGTTTGCAAAGGTGTAGGCCTATATGTTGCCCACCATAGGTCATACTGTGGTATGGTCCCTAAATCAAAAAATGCTGATTCCCATCCCCACTACACTGGATGAAGATTGTAAAACTCAACATAAGTAACTTGTGGGATAATGCATGACCTCCAATTTATAACCTCCCTTGTTGATCAAGAAAAATAGGTTGTACACTATGGTACTCCCCGAATCTCCCTGAATTATCTTAGGATCCGATATGGAAACTATATATATATGATCCTTTGAGATCTCGCTGCCTAGCCAATAAAATACCTCTATTTTTTATTAAGGTAAAAGTAGGTTTTGAAGGGGCCCCAAAACCCTTTACAAGTAGAATTTAAACAACAAAAGAAAAGAGATAAAAAAAGGAACAAACCATGAAAAAGCCAACAGAAAACCAAAGGAAACTAGAAAAAGGCCCCAAAAGCTAGCAAGCCAGCCAAACTCCAAGAGAGAAACTAGTTGATTTTTTCCAGAATAAAATACCTTTGTTGCCTTATATATCCAACAACTATATATCTATTATCCAGAAGCATAATACATCAATTAAATACCTCTGGTACCTAGAATATGGAAAATGTTGTGCATCATCATCCTACCCAAGACAATCTATATATGATTTCCAAGTAAAGTGTTGTAGTATATCTATCTCATGACACCAATATATGGTGTGACCCATGTGTCTCTGAGAAGCTGTATCTGAATATCTATATGTGTAAGGCTAGCCAACCTACAATAGTACATCAACCACTGGTTTGAACACTTCTATTTGCTCCCAAGCCCACACCTAAATGAGCATAATGCCACAACTGATAGAGTGAGATCCTAGATATGCTACTAAATGCAACTGATATTACAACATTGCTAGTATGCAAAACCCCCAAGCATACACTGTGCAATCAAACACCATGTCCTCTAATACTTCACCCCAGTCGATAGGGAAACCATGGTTCCATTTGTTAGGAACCAATGTACCAGCAATGAAGTTACATAATGCCACAATGTACATGTCATATGCTACCATTAGAGACCTCCAACTATTCTCATAGAGGTAGTCCATGCCTAACTCCTCAGGATCACACTTATATAATCAACATTATGGTGCAATCCTAGAACAAGGCTCATAGGCCACCATCTGACCATTGATTAGAATATGCAATTTGCACCAGATGTCCTCCAAAGTCATAGATGACTCTCCAATCGGTAAATGGAAGGAGATGGTCTCTAAATCCCATTGCTTTGCAAATGCAGTAATTAGGCCCTTGTTGGTCATAACCTCAGGCATATAACAAATATGGTATAGACCAATATGATGAAGGTAATCATGCTTGACCTCATCTAGTTGATGGTATCATGCAAAGCCCTTAGGCCTATTCTCCTGGGCACCAAGGACTAGAAGAGCAACTTTCCAATTAATCCTAATGTCAACTTAAACCTACCATAGAACACAAATGATCTATCCAAATGCAAACCCTAATTTTACAAATAAGTAACCATAACAATTGCTTGCATAAAACAACAGTCAATTGTAACACAAAAGTTGTGAAAATCAAATAGTAGATGTGAAAATAAATAAAAAAATGCAAAAAACCTAATTAGCAATTACAAATTCAACAGTTAGATTGATAATGCCTATCAAATCCGAAATGTAATTATCAATTGCGAAAATTTAAAAGTGAATGCTAAAAAATCAATATGCAAATGTGAAACTATTAAAAAACATTCACTACAAGAATTGAATTTTCAAAATACAATTAATGATATGAAACAAAAATATAGGTTTTTGAACTTACCCAGACACCTAAGTCCTTTGGGCTGCCAAATGATCTAAGTTGCTCCAATAGGTGCTGCCTACACTCAACCCTCGCCATAGCTCCACGATTGCACAAAAATTGCTCCAAATTTGCTTTGAATCTCCTAAGCTCCAAGGATGCAAATGAACAAATAAAACCCAAAATTTCCTATTAATAGCCAAAATGGATCCCTAATTAGGATTTCCCACTCTATTAGTCATGGTCTTTTCCACCTTCAAATGCCTTGTAGGTCATTCATATGAACCCAAAACTTTTCTAAACTACATATTTGGAATCCTAATCACGTTATCATCAAATTGGCATTAAAATAATAATTTTTGACCAATTTGCCAAGGGGGAACCATAATACCCTATTGATGTTAGGGCATACTGGGGCAAGTTTTTCTTGATTATTCTTTGAAACAACGTCTGAAAATGCATTGTCTCAAAGAAGGGAAAAATGTAGGCACTTAAAATTGTCCTACAATCGCAAATGTCAATTTGTTAATTATTTCTCTTTCTTAATCTAACTTTATTCTTCAGAATTAATATTCTCCCTCTATTTCAAATTAATTATTCAAATTCACTCGTTATCATTTAATTAATTAACCATTTTCCCTCTAATCTAATTAAAATAATCTTATTATTTTATTAAAATTAATTTTTCACTTTAATTAAATGATTTTTATTATTTAATAAAATTAAATTCCTATTTTCCCCATAATTGAATAATTTATTTAAATTATTTAATTATCTAATGACATTTTCTCATTAAATAAATTTTCTAAACTCATTTGATCCTCATTTCAACTAAATGTATTTTCCTTTCAAATTCAATTCAAATTCATTTCCCTCTCATTCTAATTTCAATTGACATTTTTGAAAATCTAAATTCAATCTAAATGACATTTCATTCTAAATTTCCTATGTCGCATGTGGATATTCCCAACTACCAGTGACTCTTAGCCAATCCTTCATCACTTTTCTAACTAGTTAGTCACTTCTCCCCTTTTTTAAAATCAAAATTTTCTAACTACCTAGTCAATTCAATTTCACTCTTAATCAAATCTCTTAACTATTCAATCAAGTGAGTTATTCTCTTAATCAAATTCAATTACAATGAGTCATTCTCTGACCAATCTATCTCATTGAATCTCAACCATTGATTCATTATGTCTTCAAATCAATCTCAACCATCAAATCAAACCTCTCAAAATCTATAAATTGAACATCAATCCTCCCTTTTCAATAACGGCTATCTTCATAATTTTTGTGCTTACATTTTGTAAGTTTTCATGAGGTGAAACTTTGAGAGCCATCACCCACACAAGAAGAAGGAGAAAAATGGAGGCCAAGTGCATTGGAGTCAACATGGGTGTATATGTCTCATTATTTCATGACTGTTTTGTTGATTTCATTTGTAGTCCTTTATTGAGTTGCATTTGGATTCATTTATCAGATTTAGAGGTTTAGTTTAATACACATGGTAAATTTACTAGTGCATACACTTACATTCTAAATAAAATTTAATAAATGAAATTTGAACTTGTTGAAATTTACCTGACAATCAATGCTATATGTTTCATTTAGTAGATTAACTATTATGTCCATATAATATACTATAGATGTGTCTTGGTCATGTGCATCCTCAAACCCATAAACTCAAAGAGACCCACAATTTTGATATAAGTGAGGTGGAATTCGAGGCCTAGAAGACTTACCCACTTCACCTTGTGCTATAGGCCTAGTGCATTGTATAAGGGTCTAAGTCAGTTAGCTAATGGACTCTAAGATCTCAACCTCAACACCATCCTTCACAATGTTAAGGGATAGTGACATGATCAAACTCTAGTCTAGTTAGGGGTCTCAATGATTGGTTTTGGGCACATTATTACCCAAAAGTTATCTTGTGTGAAGTCCCCACCTCTACCCTAGAACTCTTGCATGTGAAAGTAATTAGGGATTTAATTGAAGACAAACTTGCAATTGAGTTTTCTCAAAAAGTATAATTGGACCTCATCACTATTACATAGAGGATGATCAATAACTATCCCATACCTATCCCAAAAATTATTCCTTATCCCTTTGGTGGTGAAACTAATGGATAGGGAACCTTCCATAAGTGTCATGTATGGGTGTAATAGGCCATGGGTTAGTGAAAGAAACACACATCATATTTTATTTTATTTTTGTTTAAATTTCTCATAAGATAGTTTTGATTAATTAAATTGGGAAAGGGTCTGAACCCATGTATATAACAACCACCATGGTGAAAAGGAGGGATCTCACAAGGATTTAGACTACCAAATAAACCAAAGAGAAAAATAAAGACAAAGATTTTGACTGGAGCTTCAAACTAGTAGGAAATAGAGTTGATGACCTCACAAAAAACTACTCCGTCTCAACATGAGGAAGAGGGAGAGAAGATGATGCAGTAACTTTTGTCCATCTATGGGCCATATTCCAAAAAATGGAATCATCTAGATTCCCACAAAGAGGGGAAGAGAGAGGAAGAATCCCCTTAGGAGGGCAAAAAGGAGGGGGGGCAACAAAAGGATGGGGTGAAAGATAACCAACAACTACCAAATAAGACTGTAATAGAGCATAAGTCATCAAAGGAGTAGGAGGAGAGCACAAATAATGAGACACCATAATGTCCACGAGATAGAACAAGACCACCCTTGAGACAAGCCCATTAGAAACTTGAGAAGAAGCATCCTTCAAAGAAGCAAGATCATCAACAGTTAAATGTTCATCAAAAGCATTCTTGCTCATAAGATAGTTTGTTTGCATGAAATTGTATTATTTATTCTCTCTTCTTGGACCAAATATTAATTTTCCCACTCGTTGATGCTATGTGAGAGATGATGGATTCTTGTCACTAGAAATTCCAGACTTGCAATTAATGCCTCAAGCTCTCTTTTATTATTTTCTATTTGACCTAAAATATTTTCTTGTATTATTAGAGGATGTCTAAACTATTGCACATATGGATGTCATTGTTTTCATTGATGTCAAAACTTTGTCAATCTCATATTGCCCTAGTTGTAATTGGTGATCTGAATGTGCAGTGTATCTACTTTGGTGGTCTAGATGTTTGTTTTATTGATACTATGCTATATAAATATCTATAAGTTCACATTATGTTGATGAGATGATGTTGGGTGAACTCACAATACTGGTTCCCACTTTTTGACCAACTTTGACACTTAGATGAACATTTAAATTTTTTTTTTTTTCACTTTTCGACACCTATAACTTTTAAATTGTTAAGAATTTGAAGATGCTGTTAACTAGTGTTTGTAACATCTTGTTGTAGATTATAAATATATTTTTTTCAAATTTTTTTGAATTAATTTTTATTGATTTTTCCATCTCCCTCAAAAGGTAGATTTTTACAGCAAACAACATTTTTTAAGAGTGACGTGCATCTCGAAACACATAACTTTTTTTTATTTTTATAAATGATAAAAACTTAATTCTTTTGAATTTTGGTTTGTAACATCAATACCCAGGGCATGCAGTTGGGTTGATAGTGATATGTTGAATATTTTTCATTTTATTAAGTTTTGAAGTCTGACTAATTATAATTTAGATAAAGGTGTACGTTTGAACACATAACTTGTTCCATATATATATCAAAATTCAATTTTTTTTTTGTTAGAAAGAAAACATCAATACCTAGTGTATAGATATTTTTCAAATTTTTTTTTTTAATTAGTTTACTATTTTTCCCAATGTATTGAACAAAGAAGTTCATGTTTAGTGAAAAACCTACATTCATAAGAAATAAAATAAAAATATATTAATGAAATTAAATATATTAAACATTATACTATTTAGATATCTTATAATAAGGACTAAATACTTAAAAAAATAAAACTTCTAAATGAATTCATTTGACCCCCCAAAAGCTAATGTAAAATTGGTTTTTTATCAGCATTTGATAGATTCAAAGGAGACTCCATTGCAAGTATGATTTAGAAGTAGAGAAGTTCTATCCAAGAAATTTTGGTCTAAGAGCCTTTGATCTAACTCTCTTCAATTAACTAATTCAAATGGGACCTCTTAAAGCTTAAATCATTATATTTTCTAAAAAATGTATGATTTCAGGACGAGATGTACCAAAAAGTGGGAACCAACATTGTGAGTTCACCCTGTTTCAATATCTTTCCGGAGGTCTAGTGCTCTTCACCTAGTCTGAAAGTATTTTTGTCATTTGCTTGGGAGAAACGTATCATGGATTGGAATAAGTATTTGTACCAAATATGTCTCAGGAGTTTATAAGTTTCTATTCTTGTTGTGACAAATGTCGTGGTTTTTTTGGATAAACCATTTTGTTTATTTTTGGTCTGGGATTAGACAACGTGTTTTGCAGAACAAGTTTTGTACTGGTTTATGCACTTTGGTCTAATAAATTGGGTGTAAAATATTTTTGATGTTGATTGGAAGGCATCCCTACTTGGTGTGAATCCTCACACATCCTTTTTACCTTATAGATAATGTATTTTTGGGTCAATGCTATGTACAAGTTACATACTCTTTTGGTTGACCTAGTGCTGCTAGAATTTGGATTCGATTGGTATATATTGAGCACATTGTCTATGTTAGATATGAAGTGTGTGTGTGTGTGAATGAGAGATTGATTCATAGAGTGAGATAATGACCAGTAGATGTGAAGTGAGTAAGTGTAGAGATTTGGGTGTGTACAAAGAAGGTAGATGAGTATATTCAATGAACTATTATCTGCATTCTAACAAATGCCTTTTGTATACAGTTCAATATATTATTTCTACTATTTTATGAGATAAGTTTTGTATCTTTCCCTAAAGAAGTGATCTTGAGTTGAGTGAGTCTCTTTTTGTATCTTGCCTGAGGTTGTGTGCCTCAATCTACAAGTCAGGAGCAGTAAGTTGTAGTACCCCTCCTCGATCAACCTCTTTTGTATGTTTTGATTTACTTCAGTGATTGTTCTATGGAACATTTTTGTATTTTGAATTCGATATTATGCGATGTTATTTCATGCTTTATTTGGATTTATGGTGTATGATTCTATGTAGTATTTCAGTGCTTATGAGTAATGTTCTTCTTATGGATCATTATCATGGACTGACATTTTTTCCCTTATATTGCGATGTGTTATTTATATGTTGTGTGTTTGAAAGTGTATTGGGATGAGAGGGGATGATTTTCCTTCATTCACTCCGATGAGATAGGGAACGTCATGATTCTCCTTCATCGGTGTGTGTGCCATTTTTGAATATATATATATATAGGTCTATATGTGATAGTTCTAATACTTAATGTAAGTATAGATCCAATAGACAACAAGATGAGAGGGGGGGTGAATCATACAAACTTAATCTTCCGTAAAAACATCAGATTCAACCTCGGTAACATATACTTCAGTAATATAACCAAAACTGCCAAACATGCAAACTCAAAATCATATAAACATCATAAACCTCATAACACCAGATTTAATGTGGAAACCCAAATAGGGAAAAACCATTGTGGGATTTTGGACCCACTAAGAAATATACTCTTCTAGAGTATGCTCGGTTAAAAGCAAATCCTATTAAAGATTACAAACACATTGCTAGATGTGACCCAGTTAAGGGATTTCCCTCAGATCTATTAGGATCTTCACCTTGTTAGAAGTGACCTTGTTAAAGGATTTCAAACACTCAATCAAAATGTCACCTTGCTAGAGGGTTTTACAAATAAGACTGTTAAGTACACTCAGTTAAGAGATTTTCTGTCACTTTCACAAAATAACAGTAATAATAATCTATCTGCAACTTCACATCTAAAATGCTAAAGCAGATTCTTATTTGCTCAATACAATCTAGACATAGAACTAATCTTGTCCATCTACTAGGCTTCTATACTTTGTTATTCAAACAGGTCTTCAAGCTTCTGTGCTCGGTAATCACTATGTAGCATCCCTATGCATACATTTGCCCACATACATTGTTTATCAATAGTTCCCTTATTTATAAACAATTCGCCAACTGCTTAATCTCCTTGATCACATTTCCCATGATCAATCATAGCCATCAGATCTTCAAACTTTGACCAAGTTCAATGTATCCTTTGATCTGAAAATGTTTTACCCTACCTTGGAACTTGCATACATTTCTTGGAACTTGTGCTAGGGTATTGCGGTTCAATTTGAGCTGTAGATCTTCATGCTGATTTTCCTTTTCCATAGATTCATTAACAAACTTCATGCACGACATACCAATCATTTAATCAGTTCCAGCTCATCAGCTTCCTTCATTAAATAATGCATGTAACTGTTTAATGTATTATGTTACAACTTGGTTACAACTCGGTAACAACTCGGTAAATACTAAACTTCACTCGGTAGACATTTTGTCTTCATTAACTGATAGTGATAACCTTAGGGTTTACCGACTAGGTTCTTTGCTCGGTAACATAGTATAGTATTAACCTTACAATTTACAACATATGTATGATGTTAAAACAATCTAAACATCATGATCTCATCATTGTCTGACTCGGTAATAGTTGCCCATTGAATACCTTATTCATCCCCTTATTCATCATATTCTTTTTGTGTCTTTTACCGACATCTTTATACTCTTCAAATCATACTTCTCAAGATATGACAACATCATACTGAATTAGAAAATCAATTTCATGACATCAATGACAAAATAATAATATCAAGATAGTAAACATCCTTAATCAGTTATATCCATAATCATCAACAACCTTCTCAATATCCCTATTGAAATGCCAACAATCTCCCATTGTCTGTTATAATGCCAAATGCCAACAATCTCCCCCTTTGGCAATGATGGAAAAGCCAATTGATTTGACCTTAAAAAGATTCAGATTGCTATGATTCTAAAATGCTGAAATGCTCTCTTGCTGTCATCAGAATTCTCCCCCATACATTATACTTCTCCTCTTTTCTCCAGTCTTCTCCCTCTTTTTTCTTCAATCTTCTTCAGTCTTCTCTAATCTTCTCCCCCTTTGACAACAATGCCAAAACATAAAGAACTAAAACATAATGTCTTCCTGTATCAAGTGAATTCCTACTGTAATGTGTCAACTTAGTCTTGGTCAGAGCATTTGTCTTCAATTCTTGTTCCCTGTATTGTTTCCTGCATTATTTTCTGTACACCTTTAGAAAACATCCCAAAGTGTGTAAATCAACATCAACTCCTAAAAGATATTTGATAGAGTCATCAAATTGATGCTTTCATCGAACTCAGTCAGTGAATAGAAGATAGGGGTAGGACCCCTAACTTACTTCTGACATATTCAAAAGTGTCCTTTGGTAGTGGCTTGGTGAAGATATCTGCTATTTGTTCCTTTGTGCTAATATACTCCAACACCACTTTCTTCTCTTGAGCTTCTTCTCTAAGATAATGATATTTGATAGAGATGTATATTGTCTCAGAGTACATAATAGGATTCTTTGAAATGTTAATGGCACTAGTATTGTCACAAAATATAGTTACTGGCTTGGTAAATTTCTCATTTATACCTTCCAACAGTTGTTTGATCCATGCAATGTTGGTACAATTCAATGCTGCAGCAACATATTCAGCTTCTGCTATTGACTGTGAAACCCATCCTTGTTTCTTGCTAAGCCAACTCACTAGTCTTTCTCCTAAAAGGAAAGCTCCTCCACTTGTGCTTTTCCTATCATCAATGTTGCCTGCCCAATCAACATCAGTATAAACTTTTAAATCAAAATCATTTCCTTTTTGATATAATAAGCCATAATCCTTTGTGCCTTTCAAGTATCTAAAAATTCTTTTGATTGTTGTCATGTGTGTTTCCTTAGGATCTGCAGAGAATCTTGCAACTATACCTACTGCATGTGCTATGTCTGGTCTGCTGTGAACAACATATTGTAGCTTTCCAATCATGGATCGATAAAGTGTCTCATCAATAGATGTAGATACATCATTCTTTGATAGTTTATAGTTGGTAGTCGTAGGACTACTTACTGGTTTTGAATCCTCCATTCCAAATTTCTTCAAGATTTCCTTTATGTACTTGGATTGAGTAATCAAAATCTCATTTTTCATTTGCAGTATCTGTAAACCTATAAAATACTTTATCTCACTGATTAATGACATCTCAAATTCTCTTCTCATTTCATTTCCAAAGTTCTTGCATAAAGAGTCATTTCCACAAAATATAATATCATCAACAAATATGGCTGAGATCAGTATTCCATCTTCATCATTCTTCATGTACATATTGTTGTTCTCACCTGTCCTTATAAAACCAATCTTAATCAAATAAGAGTGCAATCTTTCATACCATGCTCTAGGTGCTTGTTTCAGACCATATAATGCTTTGTTCAATTTACATACCTGATCTTTATTATTGTCTTCAACAAATCTTTTAGGTTGTTCAATAAAAACTTCTTCTTCTAATATTCCATTCAAAAATGCAGATTTGACATCCATTTGATATACCTTGAAGTTTTTGATAGCAGCATATGCCAACAATGTTCTTACTCCTTCAAGTCTAGCCATAGGTGCAAAAGTTTCACCATAATCAATTCCTTCTTCTTGAGCATAACCTTTGCAAACTAGTCTTGCTTTATTTTGAATGACCCCTCCTTTTTCATTTAGCTTGTTTCTGAAAATCCACTTTGTACCGATTACATTTTTGTCCTTCGATCTTGGGACCAATTTCCATGTGTCATTCTTCTTGATTTGATCAATCTCTTCTGTCATAGCATTTATCTAATCTTCACTATTAAATGCCTCTTTCACTATTCTCAGTTCAAATTCATATATCAGACATGTGTTCTATCTCAGTTTGTTCCTTGTCATCACTGGATCATCCTTATCTCCTATAAACTGACTTGGTGCCTGATGTCTTCTGACATACTTGGCTAATACAGGCTCGATAGGCTCTGTATGATCTTCGTCATCACTCAGTAACTAGATATTTTCTTCATTTTCTTCAATAGTTTTCTCGGTAGGACTTGTCAGTTGAACATAGACAAATTCATCATAATCTTCTAGTTCTTTGGAATTTCCTTCATCATTTCTTTCTACAAATTCATCAATTTTCACATTTGCACTTTCTATTATTTTGTTAGATGATTTGATCAGATATTTAAATGCTTTGCTTCTAGAAGAATAACCTAGAATTGTTCCTTCTTCACTTTTCTAATCAAACTTGTCATTTCTATCATCTTTGTGTACATAGCATCTACTTCCAAAGATTTCATATGGTGTCTTCAAAGTACCTTTCTTTAGTTGTACTTGGTTCAGGGTGTAAACTGCAGTGCTTATTGCTTCTCTCCAAAATGTTTGTGGCACTTTCTTTTCAATCATTAGTGTTCTACCACAATCCACAATAGATCTGTTTCTTCTCTTAGCTATTCCATTTTTCTATGGAGTTCTCGGTGCAGAGACTTGTCTTTTAATACCATGATCATTGTAAAATAAGTTGAACTCATCAGATGTGAACTCTCCTCCTCTATCTAATCTAAGAATTTTCAGTTGTCTTCCTATTTCATTTTCAACTCTTTCCTTGTACCATTTAAACATTTGAAAAGCTTTTGATTTTTCTTTTAAAAACATTACTGACATCATCCTTGAATAGTCATCCACAAATAATATGAAATATTTATCACCATAATAACTTTGAACTTTCATAGGACCACAAAGATCAGTGTGCACTAAATCTAAAATTCCCTTAGAAGTGTAAGACTTACTTGTAAAGCTTCATCTTGTCATCTTACCCATTTGGAATCCTTGGCACATAGCATTCTCAGGTTTTTCAAGACTCGGTAGACCTCTTACTGGTGCTTCTTACTTATTTTGATCAGATTATCAAAATTTACATGACAACACCTTTTATGCCATAACCAGGTATCATCTATCTTTGCATACAAACATTTATTTTGAGTTGATTCAAGGTGAAATGTGTTACCTTTTGTTTGTGTCTCAGTAGCAGCTAACTTTCCATTCTTATCATGAACTTTGACAGTTCCATTCTGAAATTCTATTCGGTAACCTATATTGTTTAGCTGTGCTACACTTAACAAATTGTATTTCAAACCTTCAACCTAATAAACATCATTGCATCTTGCATTGTCAAGAAGTGTTATAGATCCTTTACCTTTCACCGGACATGGTGCATCATTACCAAATCTTACATAGCATCCACTATCTATGATCCAAGAATCATTAGTATTTATGTGAGATATTAGGGCTTTTTCTTCATACCTTTCATCATCTGATCTATCTTTGATAGCCACATAAACTACTTCCTCTATATCAGTTTCATTTGATTTATCATCATTGGATTCCTCATTAGCTATTAAGCATGTCTTTCTATCTCTTCTTCTAAAGTCTCAGTGTCCTCTGTAATGATTGTCTTTCTGTCTGTCATCTCGGTAATCTCTCTTTTCAGTAGAATCTTTGTCAGGACAGTTAGAAGCCATATGTCCTATTTTATCGCAATTGAAATATTTCAAAGGTAGTTTTCCTTTATACTTACCTTTGCCTCTCGGTAACCTTCTGGCTAATAGTGCTTCAAACTCTTCCTGCTTTCTGATTTCCTCATACAGTTTGTGTTCTTCTTCCATGTTCTTACGAAATCTTTCACTTGCTCAACTATGATCTCCTTCAGAGTACTTATACTTTCTTTCATTGTAATCATTAGATTCATTAAGAAGAAAAGAACTATATGCAGATTCAACTTTATTTACCTAAGATCCACTGTTATCAAAGTTACTTAACTGAAATGCATGTAGCTTACCAATAGTAGCATCTAACGAAATAGGCATATTAGGTACAAACCTCAATTCATTGATTGCAGAGACTCGGATTGCATAAGCCGGTAGAAGGGTTCTTAACAACTTACTTGTTATATCCTTTTCTTCAATAGTTCCACCTGCTCCTTTGATTTGATTGACAATCTCCTTTAGTCTTGTACTGTACTTAGTTATGTTCTCACCTTCATTCAGCCTCATAGATTCAAGTTGTCCTCTTAGACTATCTACTTTTGCTCTTTGAACATGTTCATCTCCTCCATATACTGATATGAGCTTATCCCACATAGCCTTTGCATCATTGCAGCCTTCTAGATCATTAAACTCTGAGTCGGTCAATGTAGATGTTATTTCAATCATTGCTTGGATATGTTCTTGCTTTGCCTTATCTCTTCCATTATGAATGGATAGGTGCTCGGTGTGATGAAATCATTCTCCAGATAATATATAGCATATTCTCCAACTCCTGATAGGTCCAGCTTCATCCTTTTCTGCCATGTAGAGAAACTTGACTTGTTCAGCTTTAGTGCATCCCTCTTATACATATTTGGATCTTTGCCTCAAGTAGCTTTAAACTTTTCTTCCGGAGTCCAAATCTCTGATACCAATTGATAGTTCTGATACTTAATGTAAGTACAGATCCAATAGCCAACAAGATGAAAGGGGGGGGTGAATCATACAAACCTAATCTTCCATAAAAACATTAGATTCAACCTCGGTAACATATACTTCAGTAATATAACCAAAACTGCTAAACATGCAAACTCAAAAGAATATAAACATCATAAACCTCATAACACTAGATTTAACATGGAAACCCAAATAGAGAAAAACCGCTGTGGGATTTCAGACCCACTAAGAAATATACTCTTCTAGAGTATGCTCAGTTAAAAGCAAATCCTGTTAAAGAATACAAACACATTGCTATATGTGACCCGGTTAAAGGATTTCCCTCAGATCTGTTAGGATCTTCACCTTGTTAGAAGTGACCTTGTTAATGGATTTCAAGCACTCAATCGGAATGTCACCTTGCTAGAGGGTTTTACAAATAAGACTATTAAGTCCACTTGGTTAAGAGATTTTCTATCACTTTCACAAAATAACAGTAATAAAAATCTATCTGCAACTTCACATCTAAAATGCTAAAGTAGATTCTTATTTGCTCAATACAATCTAGACATAGAACTAATCTTGTCCATCTGCTGGGCTTCTATACTCTGTTATTCAAATAGGTCTTCAAGCTTCTGTGCACAGTAATCACTATGTAGCATCCCTGTGCATGCATTTGCCCACATACATTATTTATCAATAGTTCCCTTATTTATAAATAATTCGCCAACAGCTTAATCTCCTTGATCACATTTCCCATGATCAATCATAGCCGTCAGATCTTCAAACTTTGACCAGGTTCAATGTATCCTTCAATCTGAAAATGTTTTACCCTGCCTTGGAACTTGCATACATTTCTTGGAACTTGTGCTAGGGTATTGTAGTTCAATTTGAGCCGTAGATCTTCATGCCGATTTTCCTTTGCCATAGATTCATTAACAAATTTCATGCATGACATACCAATCATTTAATCAGTTCCAGCTCATCAGCTTCCTTCATTAAATAACACATGTAACCATTTAATGTATTATGTTACAGCTCGGTTACAACTTGGTAACAACTCGGTAAATACTAAACTTCACTCGGTAGACATTCTATCTTCATTAACCGATAGCGATAACCTTAGGGTTTATCGACTAGGTTCCTTAGGATTTACCAACTAGGTTCTTTGCTCGGTAACATAGTATAGTATTAACCTTACAATTTACAACATATGTATGATGTTAAAAACAATCTAAACATCATGATCTCATCATTGTCTGACTCGGTAATAGTTGCCCATTGAATACCTTATTCATCCCCTTATTCATCATATTCTTTCTGTGTCTTTTATTGACATCTTTATACTCTTCAAATCATACTTCTCAAGATATGGCAACATCATACTAAATTAGAAAATCAATTTCTTGACATCAATGACAAAATAATAATATCAAGATAGTAAACATCCTTATTGAAATGCCAACAATCTCCCATTGTCTGTTATAATGCCAAATGCCAACAATATGCACGTGTGGTTCTTTGGTGTAGGACATTGCAGGTGCTAGTATCAGGTAGGTACGGGGTATTGGCTCCACCTAGTTTCGTAGGTCTGAGCATGACTTATATATCCGATGGGAGTGGAGGAGATAGTTGTTGTACTCTAGCTTGACCGTAGTTACACTCGTATGAGTGTTGTCAATCGGTTGTGTTTTCCCGTTTGGCTATTATGCATGTCATGGTGCCTTGGTTTGGTCATTTGAGAGTCATCATTTGATTTGTCTTGGTTTTGAGTATTTCTGTTTATTTAAATGGTTATTTAATTTAAATGGATAATGCTATCTTGTGTTGGCGTAATCATTTAATTAATATGCTTTATGATTATTGATTTATTTAAATTGATGAATTGCTAGATTAAACGGTTAAATGGCTTAATTTATTGTGTAAAAATGCATTGATATTTTTGTGAAATAAATAAATTGCCTAGCCATTTAAAAAGGTTAAATGCTTATGTTGAAGGAAGTATTAATGAAAAAAGAACTAAATAAAGGCTTTCCTTTTTAATTTTCCATTTGGCCTTTTTAATTTAATCATTGGAAAGAATTATTATTTTTGGGAAAGAAATAAATCTGATTGCCTTTTAGTTTTAAAATATTTAAATTTGATTGGATGAAAAACTTTAACCTAGAAGCTTGGGTTAAAAGATATTTTTGGGCATTCATTCTAGGCATTCACAACAGGAGAAGAAGATAATTTTGGAGAGAAAATTATGGAAAAACTTCCTGGAGGAGCTGGAAATTCAACCTGGCTGCAAGACTGGTTGTTCTTCATCTCTTTGCTTGCTAATTGCTTCAAGTTTGGAGGTTTCCTTCTTGATTTGAATTTGTTTTGTAATTTTTAGTTTGCTTCCTGTGCAAGGAAATTTATACAATCTTCCTATAGATGTTTGTGGAATGATTGAAATGGAAGAATTAGTGTTTATTACTGCTGGTTTTGTGAAATCTATATCATATGGTTGCATTCAGGAAAGAAATGGTTCATTTCTCTATCTGCTATGTGTTTTGTTCTTGGAAATTAATTTATTTCTTTACCTCTTCTTTTGAAAGAATGAACTTTAGATTGGGTTGGATGGGTGCTTCCTTGTTTCTTATTGTCAAGATTTGGTTAGTCATTCTTTCCAGTGTGTTTATTTCACCATTTACCTTGCTGGTAAACTCTTCCTTGAAATTTTGGAAATTGGCACTATATGTGTCTGCCCGTGAAATAATTCTAGAAATGAAGTGTTACCAGTTCGAAGAGGTAAGTGTTACCAGTTCGAAGAGGTAAGTGTTACTAGTTCGAAGAGGTAATTTTATAAATGGAATGTTTAAAGTGGTATTGCATGATATAATGTGATTTTCATGTGATTTTTATTATGTGGTTAATAAATTTATCAATGAAAAGTAAGGCATGAATTAGAGATTCAAATGGGTAGATTTGGAAATTGATTAGATGTGACTGCTGGAAAGGAGTGTTTTATTTTATTTTCAATCAATGATGTTGCAAGTGTTTATGATGCTGATATTTTCAAAGATTGTCTGAGTGTGGATTTGATGTATTTAGCTATCTTTGCAAGTGTTTATTGTGATATTTTGGTTTGTGGTTCAGTCATCCTGTGGTGGTGTAATTGGTACCTTTGACCAAGTGATATATGTTGGCTCTGTGTCTTAACCATGTAGTGTCTTTGCCTTATGTTTAGTCAAGAGTCAATATGTCCTTGTTTGGTTACTTGTTTCTGATAGTGGTGTTATTGCTTTCTGCTTTGCCATAGGGTCCTCGGGGAGTGACCATGCTTGTGTAGTGTCCTTTGAGAGAGTGTCTTTCGCTTGGGGGTTGCACCCAAAGTGGTAGGCATTATGATCCAGTGAAAGTCAGATAATAACTGGTAATCTAATGAATTTATTAGGTGGGTAGTATCATAAAACTAATAAATATAATTGTACCTCGTGCATAGGTGAGTGCTAGTATAGGGCTCATAATGTTGCGAGAAGGCATGGAATGGCAAACCAACCACCTTGTCTTCACAAAAGGCTAGTAGGGCCTGCATGAGACTTAGTTGGAGTTAGACGGTCAGGAGAGGTTACCAGGACAGTGAGTCGGGACCTATGGAGGTTGTACCAGGGTAACAATCTTAAGCTATGCGATGACACTCTCTCATTTGGTTCACTTGTGTTTGTGAAGTTGAGTCACCTAGATTCTTGTGGAGTCTTATTGTGCTGTCATGGAGTCGTATTTTGTCAACCATGTCATGCTTATGCTTGTTTGATAGTCCTTAGCTATCTCCTAGCATGGTGGGGTGATTCCATTTGGGAATTACATGGTCGGGTGGTAGTGCCACTTCCCATCGGATGTTTGGACTTGTGCCTTCATGTGAGGATTGGTTTTGCAGGTGTTCCTGTGGTTCGTGACTCATGCTTCATCTCATGTTTTGAAGGTTATTGGTATTGGTAGACCTATGTGGTCATTGTATCATTATAATATTGATCTTATGTAACCTTGTAATTGGATGAGATCTATCCTTTATGTTTATTGAGAAGCTATGTATTGGAAGAACAATGTAATCCTATGTTTGGATGTTTTTTTATCAGTTCTTGGATGATGTTAGTAAATGCTTATTGAAGTGGAAATTATGTTGTATCCTTTCAATCTTTCTATGATGAATCTTTATTTGCTTATGGCTTCTTGTGATCATTGAGTTATGATGCATATGTGGAATTTATGGTTTTGTGGAAGTTAATTCTTCGTTGGTAACCCTTGAGGAATTCTGGTGTAAGTCTTTCACTTGTGTTATCGTGCATGTTGTGTAAATGCACTTATGATGTTTATGCCTTTAAAAAAAATAAAAAATTTCACCCTTGTTATGGGTTTTCCTTCGGGGTTCCTAGAGGGGCATTACATAAGCTCCTTTTGGTAGGAAGCCTTGTTTATTGTAAAACTGTTACTATATATTGTGAGTTTAATTCTCACTATGGTTTTTCCCAGTTTTGGTTTTTCACATCAAATCTAGTGTTCTTTTCTGGATGATTTTGCTATTATTACTATTTACTTTAAGTTCATTGATGCAGATGAATGATGAAATTAGAATCAATTTAATTTGGTAATATTTTGTGAATACTGATTCATCCTCCCTCTTAGATTCTGATGGTGTTCAATAATTGGTATCTGAGCCTTCCTAAAGAGTCATCTTAACTATTGAGGTAGATATTGGATTTTGACCACTATGTTTGAAGAAGAATTGAATGACATGGATGATATGGATTGGAATGGATGGAATGATGTGGATGGTATAGTTGACATGGAAGGCGAATTAAGATTTACTTTGGTAGACCTCGATGGTAGTAGAGAGAACCATAAGAAGGTAGCTGAAAAGATTTTCTTTTTAAGAACCTTGTTGGATAAAGGAAAGAAGGTTATTGATGAAATTAAAACTAAGCTCAATGAGAAGACTATAGAATGTGCAAAGTTTGTTGAAGAAGTTTTCAAACTTAAGGAGGAATTGAAATTTGCAAAAGATTAGATTGATAATGGATTAAAAATTAGAGGTGGTAGTGAAGTACTAGATGTTGTTCAAAATTCTCAGAGATTAAATAAAGATAAGAGCAGACTTGGTTTTGAGGAAGGTGAATGTTTGAAGAAAGAAAAAGGAAGGAGAGCTTCTTCTTCTCCTATCAGGTATTATTCTTTTAATGGTAACTATTTTTATTGTAATGGAGTTGGACATAGAGCTAGTTGTTGAACACACATTGGATGCTGAGAGGGAGGGTGAATTAGCATTAACTAAAATTGCAAATTCCAATATTGCATCAAAAGTCTATTCTAAGCATCCACTTCAAAGAGTATTAAATGAAGACATCATAAAAATATTCACATAAGAACACCAATGTTTTATATGTGGAAAACCCAAATTGGGAAAAACCATGGTGAGTGCCAACTCACATAAATAATCCACTATATAGAAATATTTTACAAAAGGGGAGCTCATTGCTCTGGACTTCTAGACCAAGGCTAACTACTCATGGTGCAAGATACAATAGAAGGGCTTGCACACTGATCACAATATCTTCTATAGCACAAATTTTGACTTGATCAAAATATCCAAACCTCCAAGGCTCTACATTACTGTCCTTGTACAAATTGTCACCTCTCTAGCAACATCACTTACATTGCGATCCTTACATTAAGTCACACACACACACATTTCATCTACCCTGCATATGCACATATACCAATTTGGAACAACCATCTTCACCAAGTTGGCCACAAGTAAGATGGTAATATGTATGCACATCTTTGACCCAAAATATATAGCTAGATGAAAATATGAAACACAGAGAACTTAATTGGGACCAAAAATGAAACCAAATGTGTAACTTTGGACCAAAAAGGAACAATTAGATCATCGCCCGATACATGAAAGTGTTTTTTGTAAACTCAAAAGATAATATCTATACACAAAATTGTCTAAATCAAAACACAAACACACTGGACCAACTTTAGACCAAAACATAGCTTCCCGACCTAAAACTCTACTTTCGGATCAAGGGGTTGGAATCAATGATAAGATAAAGGCATACTTGTAACAATATCCCCTTTTTTCATTGATGACAATACCTACCATACAACTTGCCAATCCATATCTCAGAATTTTATTGTCTTTCTCTACTGACCATAGTCCAAAGTTTATCCTTTCTCCCCCTTTGCCATCAAAGACAAATGATACAAAGACTTCCCCTAATAAAAATAGTCCATATATACAATGTTAAATATATTACTAGAAAGAATTTAAGAACCTTGTAGAACCAGAGCAATGACTCCACCACACACTATCTGCAATTGTTGTAGAACAACATTCGAATCTATATCTACTGAATCAAGCACTCTGATCTAACTCTATTTCTGAAATACATTTTTCAACTTTCTCATAGCTTGTTGGGGATGAGATGTAACAACAAATGAATTTTTTTCATTCTTTGTTACTTTTAACATTCCAGATATATGCATCTCAACTGTGTCCCATAGCTTGTCAAAGTCTTTCTTAACTGTTTCTTTTTTAACAATCCATAGCTCCAAATTCTTGTTAATTTGTGCAAGTTTTATCCTTTTTGTACCATCTTCATCAATATGAAGATAAAAAATATTTGAAATATCCAAGATTTATTGTTCTGTGTCCAAAATATTCTTCTATATGTCCTTAGTGGCCTTCGGCCAAGACAAATTAACTCTAAACATTTCTACTACATGATCTATGCTAGCCTCAAGTGAGATGATCTTTTCCTTTATTGTGGTGTGAGATTTTGTACACTTCATCTGCAATAATTGTAATCTCTATGATGTCATCTTTAGTTATATAAAGTTAGCTATTCTTTCTTCAAAATTTACTACTCCATCTTTCAACTTAAAAAATGCATTTCTCATTTGTAGCTCATCATTATAGGATTCTATTTTTACTTCCAGAAGTTTCTCATGGAGAAACTTCAACATGTCTTCAACCAAAACCCTTGAGACAAAACTTTTCTTTCTTGCTTTAGAAATTAAAGTGTTGCCTAGTAATAACATATGTTGCAGAGATAACATGTCAATATCCAACTTACCTTGAGAAACAAGAACATGTAGAAGCTTGGGGGAAATGTCAATATCAAGCACAATAATTGATAGAATGACTGAAGTCTTCTTAGATTCTAATCCTTTCATCTCTCCTTTAGGTCTTCCCCCTCCTTCTATGTGTGTAATATTCTTCTCTATATTTTCTCTTTCAGAGGCACTTCCATATAAATTCAATAAATAACCTAAGGCATTATCAATGTACATATCCTTTAGGTTATTAAATACATTTTCAGATTCTTGTTTTGTCTCTTTCCCTTCTACTTTCTCAGTCTCTGTATCTAAACATTTACAAAATCTAGAATGGTTTCTAGTTTATCTACAAGTACATGTTCTCTTAATACTTGAGCAACATTGCTTCCACTAGGCTCTCCCAAATTAATGCTGTTTGATCTTCTCCAAATGAGATAACAAGATGGTGACTTCTTCTACAAATTCTTCAACAATATCATTTGTTTGTCTTCTTATTCACTTAATATCATCAAGGTCATCTTCCATGATAAGATTTACCCTTAGTGTGAAATTGGATGTTTAGTGCTTGCTGAATCTTCAATCAAACTTCTTTGCCTAATAGTCTACAAACCCTATCCATTGCAACATTTCTAAAGTTTGTTTCTTTAGTCATGACATCTTTTATTTTCTCTACCAAAATTTCATAAAGTTCTTGTAGGATTTCATCTTTAATTTCATTTAAATTTTTATGAAACAAAATCATATATCTAAATACAACCTTTTCTAAAATATCCTTGTTCACTAGTTCAGACTTATCACAGGATTCTTGTGGGCTCTCCTCTTTTTCTGCAAGCTTCCTCTTTCCATATTTGGAGGACAAACCTCTTTTTTGCTTCTTCACTGAAGGATCCTTCTTAGCAATCTCTTTAGATTTTACCTTTCTACTTTTGGTACTGATCACAAATCTTTGCTTTTTGACCTCCTCATCAATTCTTTCATCCTTTTCTTCTATTTTCTCTGCACCTTTGATTTCTTTCTAGGTTTTCTCTTCTTCTTCACAAAGACACCTTGACTCTGTGCATTTCTAGATACATTGGAAATATTGTGCATATCTAGAAATGACATGGATGAAAATTGAGACAATCAAGATGCATATTTTTATGTCTTTTCTGGAACTCCCATTTTAGTAAATATCACATGCATTCTTTTATTTCCTGAGACTCTCTTCAATCTCTTCCATAGTCTTGAATCAAGGCTCATCAGGATCCTTTTCTAGATTCATCAATTGAAGAATTTTTCCTTCAACCATTTCATCATAAACTTCATAGGGTAGCTTTAGAATCCACGCAAAATGTGGTTCCATCACAATGATATAGCAGTTATTCCTACTGACCATAAAAGTGAATGTATCTCTGTATCGATTTACCGAATTAGATGAAAACCTATATCTTTGTTGCATTGACATTTGAAACTCCTTGAACCATCCTCCAAAAACTCTTCAGTAACCCTTGTCATCCATGTTGGAATCCAAGAACACTGAGAGAGGGGGGTGAATCAGTGTTCTGCTGAAATGATTAATTTTAACCTTATTAACATAACAACTTAATAACCAGTATGCATTAAAGAAGATAACAAGAAGTAATATTGCAACCACACAGATGAATACCATAACACAAAGATTTATACATGGAAAACCTCAATGAAGAAAAACCATAGCGGGATTGCAGACCCACAATATCTATCCACTGATCAAATGAATAAATATTACATAAAAGGGGCCTGCACATCTAGGAAGGCCAACAACCTAGAGCACACTACTCATCACAAAAGGAGCCTCATTTACTACAAGAGATATTCAAACTACAATCCATAATGAAGAGTGAACTTCAAGAATAACATCTTCTATGCCTGAGAACAGTTCCGGTTAAGCTCAATGCCAAAGGTATTAAACCTCTTACACAAACCCAATTCAATCACCTATGATTGACCATAACTTCTGCATATGATTACAAATTTATTCGCACATAGATAATCCCATAACCCATGATCGATAACCATGATGTACAAAAGAGATTTTAAATCATATTTATACCAACCCGGGACCTAAACAATTAGGTTGGCCACCTAAAAGATAATACAATAAATCCATTACATAAACCAGCAAACCAATGATAACACAAGTTGTTCTGAGATTGAAACGACATTAACCAAACAATAAATCAAACTGGTAATGCATCGAGAGCATCCATCAACATGCTACATAAAAAAGTCCATAACCTAACATAATAGCATAGAATAGGTCTGGTGCTAAATGCAACACCACCGATCAACTGGAACACGAACATGATAACCATCAACATCTTGAAAACCTTCTAGAATCTACACCAACACCACTTATCGAATCCATCAAAAAATATTCAAGAAAGGTTTTCCGGTAAAAACCTTATCGGTAACCAAAAGGCTTAATAGAACATATGATAGCTTCCAGATCACCAAATCTCGAACCAACTGAATGTGACATGCATCTGAACCATATGAATGAGCAAACCAAACTAGTTCCACTAAACTGAATATACCAAAGAATATCGGAGATGATCTCCAGATCAAAATCACAATCCAACCACTCTACTGGAACCCGGTAGACAACCAAACAAGCTAGTGTTGACATTAATGACAAACATCAATGCAACACATAATCAATTCATCCAGATTGCCAACAATCTCCCCCTTTGGCATTGATGGCAACACTAGATGTGAAAAACATCCAAGTGCCAAGAAATTCCAAACAAGTTTCCTCCAATGGAAGACATCTAATAAATGATATATCAATGAAGTTCTGAACCAATTATCTCTGTACCAATTAACCATCCATAGACCTGAACCAAACTCCCCCAGTGGGATACAACCAATTTAAAATTCTATTCCTCCCCCTTTGACTGTTATCTCTATTAAGCTCTATTTTTCACATGTATATCTCTCCCCCTTTGACATCAATGCCAAAAATTTATCATAAACATCAAGGAAAAACCATAGATCATCTAAACCACACAACTGAGTACTCCCCCTGAGTAGTAGAACCAACTCATGAATCCAGAATGAATGATAGTTCTAATAATGAATACTAGATTGATGCTAGTCAACATCACTTAAGTCTCAACCGGAGGAGCATAGACCCCCAATCTATCTTTAAAGTACTCAAATGATTCCTTGGGCAAAGGTTTAGTGAAGATATCTACAATATGCTCTTTCATGTTCACATAAGCCAATCTGACTTCATTTGTTTCCACCTTTTCCTTCAAAGAGTTATACTTGATTGATATGTACTTTGTCTTAGAATTAAATACCAGATTCTTTGATATGTCAATAGCAATAGAGTTATCACAGTGAATAACTACCGGTTCATTACAATCTACCCTTATATCTTTCAAAATTTGCTTCATCCATAGAACTTGTGTACAACTAGTAGCAACAACAACATACTCAACTTTAGTAGTAGATAAATAAGTACATGACTATTCCTTGCTGATCCATGAAACAAGTTTCTTTCCAAGAAAGAAAACTCCACCAGATGTTCTTTTCTGGTCATCTATATCTCTAGCCCAATCTGCATCTATATATGCACATAGTGTAAAGTCATCATAAACCATAAACCATACCTGAAAAATCCTTATTATCGGAGCAAAAGATTCAACATAATCAATTCCTTCCTTCTTAGAATACCCTTTACAGACCAATCTAGCCTTGTTACTCACAACTTGTCCATCTTCATTCAATTTATTCCTGGAAACCCATTTAGTCCAATAACATTTTTATTTTTTAGGCCGAGGAACTAAAGTCTGTGTGTTGTTCTTTTATATTTGATCCAATTCCTGTTCCATATATTTCATCCAACATTCATCTTTACATGCCTCATCTACTAATTCCAGTTCAATTTGAGAAATTAAGCATACCTCATCAGCTGCCAACCTTCTCCTTGTCATCACTCCTTTGCTCTTGTCTCCAAAGATCTGATCTTCTGAATGATTCAACCTTACATACCTAGGAGTCTTCTGACTTTCTATTTCTATGCTATGATCTTCAGTTACTGTTGAATTTTCTGATACTATTAGAGTAACTGGTTCAACATTCTGTTCCGGTATAGGTGTTACTAGTTCAGTTATGATCATTTCCACTTCTGTTTCTCTCTCATATTTTTTGATTTGACCTCTGTACTTCTCATCCACCTTGACATTAGTTCTCTCCATAATTGTCTACAATCTTTTGATATAACATATATATGCTTTGCTTTCAATTGAATAACCAAGAATATTCCTTCATTACATCTAAGATCAAACTTTTTAATTCACTACCAAAGATTCTAAAATACTTAACTGTAGGTGTATGACCAAACCATAACTCATAAAGTGACTTACCAGTAAACCAAAATAGATCCAAGATCCAACAAATCTTCATCGGTTAACCTTCAAACTGACTTCTCCACAGTCTAAAATAGGCTTTCAGACCACTACTGGGGGCAATGCAAGATATTTCATCAATTTGCCTCCCCCAAGGCTAATGCCTTAGCTACCGGATGAGATTCCTATTGCCAGTGTAGGAACATTCTATTCTGCTGATTGGGTAACTAGGGTATTTGCTTCAGCTGGTTGATCCTCAAATTTCATAACCCACTTATTCCCATTCTCCTTCTAGATATCATCAAATTTTTGCTTTCCCTTCTCATTAAATTTGTTATTTCCTACCGATAGGTTTTTGCTTCTGCAAAATTTAGCAATATGTCCTACTTTGTTGCATGCATAACAAGTGACATTTCTCTTTTGAATTGCCTTGCTATAACCTTGACCATTCCTTGACCTACATTGATTAGCCATATGTCCAAATTTTCCACATGCATGATATTTCACATTCATTCTACAATCTGTTGTCCTATGACCATACTTTTTGCAATTGAAACACTGACCGATACCCGAATTATTATTCTGATTGACTCTATTTCTGCATTGACTTTCCATATGACCAAACTTATTACAAATAAAACATCTACCATTAAATTTATGTGCATTCAGTTTCCTTACCGATGACCTTTGATTTTGATTGACTAGTGGATTCTCCTGATTGTTCTTCTGACCGGATGTATCATCCTACTTTGTAGTACCAGAGCTTTCTCCATGATCAAATCCAAGACCTCTGATGTCTCCACTATCCCTTTGATTCTTCAATAATTCATCAAGCTTTGCATAACTAACCTTGAATTTATCTTTGTACTCATTTGCAGAATCTAGATCACCTATTAGGACTATCATCATTCTTTCCAACTATTGCTCATTGTTCTAAGATTGCACAGATTAAGTTTTCAATATATCATTCTCATGTACCAACCTAATGCATTATTCAAATCTATTTTTCAAATATTTAGTGAGACTTTCTTCATTCTTCTTCTGATCTTCAATCTCCTTAGACATCCTCATGGTTAGGGCTTACATTTCATTCTTCATAACACCATTTTGCTAACTCAACTTCTGACATAGTTCCTTAATAGAATTCTTCTCTCTATCATCCTAATTTTGTAGTTGATCACATAGTTCTTTCCTTTTGGCTTGCCCAGATGACAACCTCTCTTGCAGAGTAAAAAAAGAATTCCTTCCTAGATCTTAGCTCATCTTGCAGCTTCATGTTCCTCAATCTTTCAGCATCATAGTCTTCAAGAGGTACTTGAAGTTCCTTCCTCAAACTCATCTCCATAGATTCTAGATACAAGATCTTCCTCAAGATGTTAGACTTATTCCGAGGCACTAGACTATGATACCAACCAATTGTCGGAATCCAAGAACACTAAGAGGGGGGGGGTGTGAATCAGTGTTCTGCCAAAATGATTAATTTTAACCTTATTAACACAACACCTTAATAACCAGTATGCATAAAAGCAGATAACAAGAAGTAATAATGCAACCACACAGATGAACACCATAACACAAAGATTTATATGTGGAAAACCTCAATGAGGAAAAAACCACAATATCTATCCACTGATCAGATGAATAAATATTACATAAAAGGGGCCTGCACATGCAGGAAGGCCAACATCCTAGAGTGCATTTCTCATCACAAAAGGAGCCTTGTTGCCTACAAGAAATATTCAAACTACAATATAGAATGAAGAGTGAACTACAAGAATAGCATATTCTATGCCTGAGTACATTTCTGGTTAAGCTCAATGCCGAAGGTCTTAAACCTCTGACACAAATCCAATTCGATCACCTATGATCAACCAAAACCTCTGCATATGATTACAAATTTATTTGTACACAAATAATCCCATAACCCATGATCAATAACCATGATGTACAAAAGAAATCTTACATCATATTTAAACAAACCCAGGACCTAAACAATTAGTTCGTCCACCTAAAAGATAGTACAATAAATCCATTACATAAACCTGCAAACTAGTGATAACACAAGTCGGCCTGAGAGTGAAACATCATTAACCAAATAATAAATCCAATCGTTAACACATCAGGAGCATCCATGAACACATTACATAAACCGGTCCATAACCTAACATAACAACATAGAATAGGCTCGGTGCTAAATGCAACACCACCGATCAACTGGAACATGAACACGATAACCATTATCATCTTGAGAACCTTCTAGAAGCCACACCAACACCACTTATCAAATCCATCAAAAGATATTCAACAAAGCTCTACCAGTAAAAACCTTATCGGTAACCAAAAGGCTTACTAGAACATATGATAGCTTCAAGATCACCAAATCCTGAACCAATTGAATGTGACATGCATCTAAACCACATGAATGACCAAACCAAACCAATTCCACCAAACTAAACATATTGGAGAATACCAGAGATGATCTCTAGATCAACATCACAATCCAACCACTCTACCGGAACTCGGTAGACAACCAAACAAGCTAGTGTTGACATTAATGCAACACATAATCAATTCCTCCAAATTGCCAACAATCCAACATGCATCTTCTCACATAATCCCCTATCTACATTCCCAACTAAGATATCTTCTCCCATGCAACATTATCCCTTCCGGGGAGTTAATTCAAAAACATTAAAGCTAGACAAATTATCAATGAGCCAAACTTGAAAATATATTTTCTCTTCCTTGTTTTATTTAGGTTTTCCATCAATTCTCCTAAAATAAGTTCACATAGACTAAATTTTGTATACTAAGCATTTTTTAACAAGCTTCTCTCCAGGGTTAGTGATATTTTTGACAGTCATATCCCTTCCATCATTTTTTTCTCTTGTCAGATTAGAGACGGTTTCATTCTTCATATATCACTTAGCTGGTATTCCTCCCATTTGACACAGACCAATTAGGGTTTGGAGAACATTCTGCATAATTCAATAGGGTTTATCAAGGTACATTGTATTACCATGAATGTGGCTCAAAATAATTCTAATCCATTCAGTTTCATAAGAAAAATTAAGGAAGAATCTCCAAATGTCTAACCCAATAGCTCCAATATTTTGCATTCATTATTCAGTGTCATTCCATCTTCTTCAGTCACTTTTTCCCATATGTCATTGTTGGTGTAAATAAATATTCATCATGGATATTATTACACTTTACTTAAGTTAACTTAGGATAATGCATCTCTTTGTAGTTTGGATATGAGACACTTAGGGAAGGGTGCACATAGGGATATAGCTTGTAGGAGAAATTCCACCTTTTGTGGTCTTATTTTGTTGTTACACTACACATTCGGTGGGTCATCCACCTCTTGTGGAATATTATATTATTTCTCCTACCTACCCCTAGTATTTCTTACCTACCCTAGTTTCTCATTGAGCCACATGTCATGATTGTGTGCTCGTATATCCATATGGCCTTGCATATATAAGCAGGCTCATATTCATTGTATTGGTTAATCTAGTTGATCATTTGCATATTGATGAGAATATAGTTTGTTCTTGTCATTCTATTATCTCTCTTTATGCTTTTCATTGTGCCCTTGATCTTGGAAAAATCTCATAGTCATTAAATTTGAGATGACTCACCTCCTCTATTTCAACATGTACACATACATCCTTTGTATATAGGTAGTGAATAGGCACCTATGAAAATGCTTCATTCTTATCATTTAACATTGCTACAAATGGACATGGCTTCAACATAGGTCAGGGCTTCAACTCTAGATCAACGACAACCAAAATTGACATATCGTAAGCTCAGGATTTCCTTTGCACAACAATTTGAGCTCTTCTTCACACTACAACTTCTTGGCTTTTTTTTCACAAGAGATCAAAATAATCAGGTGTCTCCTCAATATATTTCTTTTTGAGTCGAATAGACATTAATGACAAGTGCATTTTCCCAAAAAATGACTTTTCCCCTTTTTGATTCTCCTTTTTGACAACATCAAATCAACCATAAAAACACTCTAGAGCATCAAAAAGTTATCTCCTAAGCTTTTGCTCCAAATTTGAGGGGATGCAAGACCCAAGTGGGCTTCACTGGATAGGAAATATTATATCACATGCATTCATATGGGGGGTTTTAATATCCCCAAGATGAGGGTATAATATATTTCTTATAAGTGAAAATATAAGGCTTTAAATTTGGGCTATGAAAAGATACAATATCTTGTGAAAATAGGGGGGCTTTTAATTCAAGCTGTGTATAGGAGGGGTGACAAAAAAGGAGGGGTGACAAAAAAGGAGTTTAGGGAAATACTTTTTGAAAATAGGGGGATTCTTTAATATGCCATGAACACACATGCTATAACTCAAGTTCACTAAGTGAAGTCCCCGTGGAAAGATCTTTCTTTCAACTCTCCCCCTTAAACCAATCAGAAAATTTAGTTTTTGGAGGAAGCAACACCATTGGCTATTGCTAACACAACTTGTGTATTCTATTATGCCTTTTAATTAGTTTTGTTAACCGACATTATTTTCTTCTTCCCCTTCTCAAGGTTAATATCCACATTCTTTATTGATCTAAAAGATATCTTAGTTTTTCTTTTGCAATATTTTGCAATATGCCCTATCTTGTTACACTTGTAGAAAATTAGACTCCTTTGATGATGATTTCCATATCTTCTGCTACTTTTGGATCTATTATATGCTCTACATTCAAATTATTTATGCCCATATCTATTGCAAGAGTAACATATTCCATGAAATGATCATCCAACATTTGTATTTTTGTATCCATTTCATATCATCTCGTTCCTACACTCATTTGTTTTATGTCAAAACTTGTTACATGAATAAAATCTTATCTTAATAGGCTGATTTCTTATCTAATTTCTACATTCACTAGTTGTATGTCCATATCTATTGCAAGAATTTTTTTTTTCCTTAAAACAGAACTTGTTCGAAACTGAAGGAGATTTCTGGATATTCTGAACCAGAGGATCATTGTTTTTCTCTTTCTCCTTATAACACTCACCTTCTTCATATCCTAAGCCTTCCCCATCTTTGCTTTGTTTTTGAGCACTAAGTATAGCATCATGAACTTCACTTCTGCCTTTGAAATTCAAACCTTTGTCAATCTGTTCCTTAGCCTCCTTCAATTCCTTCTTCAGTTAGTGCACTTATTTCTCAAGTTTAGTACAATCCTTTGTTTTGCTGTATCAAGATCATCCATTTTCTTTCTTCCTTCATCCAACAACTTTGCCAGGTATGCAAATCTTGTCTTAAAATTTTCTCATCTAGATCTGCAAGAGTGGATCCCAGTTCTCTTCCCATGTCTACTACGCCTTCACATTCATATTCACTTTGTTCCATGACATCCATATCATTTAGTTCTTCTTGAAACATGGTGTTTAAGAATTTTGGATCTACCTCAAGTGTTTAAGCTTAATCAAGAGGAACCTTTCTCTAATACCAATCATTGAACACACACTAGATGCTGAGAAGGGGGTGAATCGACATAACAAAAATTAAAAATTCCAATCTTGCATGAAACAAGTTTATTTTGAACATCCACTTCAAAGAGTATTAAATGAAGACATCATAAAATTTTTCACATAAGACCACCAATATTTTATACGTGGCAAAATCAAATTGGGAAAAACCACGGTGAGCACCAACTCATAGAAATGATCCACTATATATAAATGTTTTACAAAAGGGGAGCTCATTGCTCCGGACTTGTAGACCAAGGCTAACTACTCTTTGTGCAAGATACAACTGTAGTGTCATAAATTGTCACCAAGCCAATTCACACCTAATGTATGTGCCCCTGCTTAAGCGTGTCTTCCCCTCATCTCCTATCTAGGTTTGTTCAGTGCCTTAACTTTATTTTTGATGCCATGTACACCTGCTATTTGATTTCCTGGTGGGATGTTCTTCTCCCTGGGGTAAACCATGATCCTTGATTGAGGAGGACCAGACCACCCAGTGCCATGGTCCCCCTTAGTTATACCGTATTTTGAAGTGTGAGACGAGCACTATCTCTCTAGTGGGAAATGAAATTTGTGGCTCTACATGATTGTTGGAGGTCAACGTAGTCAGTAAATGACCTAGATATCCCTATATAAGGATATTAATCAATTCATTTCAATCCTAAGTCTACATCTCCAAGCAATCAAGCCTCCTTGCATCTCTGAAGCATTATAAGGCATTTTCAAAGATCTTCAAGGTTGCATATTCTTCATTTATCCATTGTGGAGAAAAATTACATCCTTCATATGCAAAAATATGTGTGTGATTAGGATTTTATCATGTTCATGCCATTTCATATGACATATGTGATTACATTCAAGAAGCAAAGCATCATCATCAACAATTACAGATCTAAGGTATATCCTTTTGTTATTTATTTCAGTATTTGCAATATTTCATTCAATTTTAGTTCCTAAATTGGGGTTTGACTTAGGCAAACCCCTATTCCCAACAATTTACCTTCTTTGTGTGTGTAGGAAATAGGTATTAAGCTACAATCTTCAAGATCGACACAAAGACATACATGTTCCCCTTTGGATGGTGAAAAGTGTGGAGGACTAGAGCGATGGACATTTTGGTCTCAACAAATCAAGAGCTCCTTTTGGGAAAAGGTTTGAATGCTCACATATTACTCAGATTTAGTCTCATGTCTTTGTTTGCCGATCGTAGTTCACTACTCATACATAATCTCTTCAATTTCAGCATATTTGCCCTAATTTCAACATTTCAACAATTCAACCTAATAGAGGGTATCAAATTCCAATCTAGTGAATCTAAAAGAATTTCTCAACCCTATCCTTGCTGATTTGGGGCTATATCTATTAGGTTCACCCATCTTTAATGTAGTGGTCTCTAAGAAAAAATCAAGGGTTTTAGTATATCATTTAGGTGAAACCCTAATTTTTGACCATTACATTTTGGTGAACCCAACTCCTTACACCTTTATTTCTGATTTATGTTCTCATATTTGAGTGTTTATCTAATTTAAAATTTAAATTTATATTTACAAGTTTAATTTCCAATTTAATTTCATAAATTTAGAGGTTAAATTCACAAAAACCCTAATTTATAATTCTAAAATTGAACTTGTGGGTTGTCTAATTTGAATTAATTATTTCAGATCTGATTTGGAAAAAAAATAATTTTCAATTTTACATTCATAGATCTTGTTTGAATCAAGTTACATAAATTTAGAGGTTTAATTCACAAAAACCCTAGTTTATTTTGGTTAATTTGATTTTTGGGTTGTATAATTTATCAAATCAATTTTTAGATTTGATTTTACGATACTCATTATGACACTTAATAGATCTGATTTATTTGCTAATTCATATATGATTACATTTCTTTTCACTTACATTTATCATCATCATGTGTTGGATAATGGTTTCTTTCACTTCACATTGCTTCTTTTCATTCATAACACTTTGACATATTACATTTTTAGAATTTCCAAATCACTTCCTTTCAATCAATTAAATGCCAAACCTTTTATCCATAGTGCATGTTGTTTTATAGTGATAACCTTAGGAAAATGCATTTCATAGTTCGATCATGTTGGCAACACCAAGAAGGAAAACTGAGAGGGGGGGGTGTGAATCAATTTTCATTGGATTGAAACAATTAAGCACAATCTCAGATCTGATCAACTACAACAAAAGGAAAGATAACAACAACACACATAACACTAATATTTTTGATGTGGAAAACCCAGTTAAGGGAAAAACCACAGTGGGAACCTACCCACAATGAGATAATACCCTGCAGTAGTATGTGTAAATGTTATAATGGGGAATGCATATGAATTCAGACACACTGCCTAGAGATCACTAATCAAATTACAATCACCTAGAAGGCTCCAACCCCCAAGGAAGGTTCACTACCTTACAATAAGATTCAAACTACAATTTGGAAAGAATGAATTGCAATAATAGCATCTGCTAATGCCTGATGCCAGTTCTAGCTAAGCACAAATGTCTTCTCTTCACCAATCTCTTCTCAACACACCACACCAAAGGATAATTTCACTTGATCACACATACCACTCTCTAATAATGTAGAATCAATTCCCTTGACCATAAAATTACATGAACATTACACCCATTTATACCATTCATCAACCTTGACTACAAGGTCGACCAAACCCATAATACGTAATTATAAAATTACATCATACGATTTATAAATCAATCACTGGACCAATATAATTACATGGATAACATAACATGGATATAAATCAAATCTCCAATTTCTCATCACCACCAAAAATCACGCCAAGACCAACCACAACACATTACACCATGAAAAAATTACATAACACAAAGAATATCACCAGATCATGAAAATAACCAAGAACTCACACAATAATCAATTCAAATCATCAAGAAAAATAGGACATGATTAGGAAACACTAAAAATCACATTATAACCATCCACAATAGTTGCACCAACACCACTTATGAAAATCTTCATCGATCAACACACTAACATCCAAGAACATTCAACAACAACAACTTGGATAAGAAAGATAGCTTTTGGATCATCGAATCATGGACCACTTAACATGAAGATACACACGGGCATCCAAAATGTTATCCCAAATCTGCAAGACAAGATGTCATCATACCAGAGCTCACCGGCTGAAAAACCACTCTGCTAGCCACTGAACATAAAAATCAGAAACCTCAAATGTAATCACTTGATCAAGTGATATAATCAACAAGACTTCCAGATCATTGAAACCAATTCACTGGAACACCAAAACACAAGAATATGTTGACATCAATGATAAACAACATATCCTAGCAGCAACAATGTCCAACAAATCACATCAAAGTTTTTTTAGATCCTAATCCTAGAGATGCTGATGGAAAACCTAATACTTGTACCTCTCTTAGGGTATCTAGTGGGAATGAAGAAATAGATAATACTCCTATCAACAATCTCTCTAATGGAGATAAATTATTGAAGAGAAACATGGCACCAACTTCTTCTCTTACACACACCCTAGTGCAAGGGGGGCAAGATCAAAATATTGGTGTTTCAATCTTAATCATCAAAACATTTGCAGAGAAGATGATGTTATGCATTTCATTCATGATCTATCTCCCCTCATAACATTAAGTAAATATGAGGCCTTAGATGATAAGGATCTTCCTTCTCAACCTATCAAAGAGGATATGCATGATGATAAAAAGGAAAATCCCCCTACATAAGATATTTCTTCTTCATCTACTTTTCCCTTTGTTCCTTCTAGATACACTTACACTACAAATTTCAAAGAAATTCATTATAATGTTCCTTCTACTTATTAATTAATAAATTCTTATAGGAGTGGCTATAATTGTTAATCCTATGAGGATTCGGTGAATATTGAGAGGGGGGTGAATTGGTATTAATACAAATTGAAAATTTAAACCAAAAACAAAATTATATCAGATCTGAAATCATTCATCAAATATCTCAACTTCTTTTACCAGATCTAACAACCTCTTTATCATATTTGCTAACACATTAATCTGATTATTTGCCACTTCTATCAATTCTTTCACCACTTAAGCAATCATATAGATTTGATCTTATACCAACTTATTATCCTCATCTATCAGATCAAACACTTTCTCTAACAACTTTATCAATATTGGTAACCTTTGATAAACCTCTGATAAAACATCATAATCGGTGTACTCAAAAATAGTGCATGAAATGTAATGTAAACAAGAACATCACATGAAAAGCATTTTAGACATGTAAACCATAATTTTTGATGTGGAAACCCAAATAGGGAAAAACCACGGTGAGAGTTGGCAATAACAAATATTTGTACTCTTTTTAAGTATGCCCTATTAGGAGCTTAGCCTTTTTAGGAGCTTACAATATGCCCTACTAGGAGCAGACCCTGTTAGGAGTCACTTAGTTAAGGGATTTGCCTAGCAACCCGATTAGGAGCTTGATGATCTATTAAGATCAACCTTGTGAGAGGATTTAACACTCTTTTGAGAGATTCCCTATTAGGAGACTTTAATGTTTAAGGCATGTTAGGACCTACCTGGTTAAGGGATTTAACTTGTTGCAACTGTTAGGGAACAACAGTGAATAAGTGATCTATTACTTGCACTTCTCAGCTTGCTTGATCAGATCTAGTTATGCACAACACTTTGAAACTCTCAGGAATATCTCACACTTCTCTTGGATGACTCAACACATTCTCTAAGACCACCGACATCATAAACATCAACTATGCCATCCTAAATATCCATCTCAACTAGGTTGGCCACTAAAGCCTAGCTACATCATGAATTTACAATAAAAATCATAAGAGATCATCTTAGATCAATATATAGATCATTACATCAAATTACTATGCAATATCAACCATTGGTTGATTGTAACCCATCATGGAAATCCGATTTGTACCAAAGTCAAAGCCTCAGAACACTCCACTAAGCATTTCAATGATTCCCAAGAAATTCTTCCTTGAATAATGCTAAAAAAGTAATTAAATCATTTATGTGGGTTGTGTCATGTTACCTCCTTCATGTAGACTCACGGTCGATCACCACCTTAACAAAAATCATTACCGGTTTTAAACCCTACTAAAACCTTAGCAAAACTTCATCAAAAATTTGAAACATGCCTTTCGGTAGTCTTCACAAGGTCTGGTTTTGGTTAGATACTCCTTTCCATGATATAAGCTCATATTCCAAACCGCAAATCACCAATCATCACTGATCGTCCAATTCAATAAAAACATCTCTACTTTATTGATTGAAGTCCTATTTCACAGACTTCAGTTCTCTACTGGTAAACCCCGTCTTCCGATAAACCAAATCACTTAGATGACAAAACAAACATCATGAACATTAGTAATCATCATTTGACATCAGTTGCCATCAACGACAACACAAATAGCTGATTGAGTCATCTAATCACAAAATCTCAATCTCTTGATCACAAATAGACTTTGATGGTATGATGAAAGAATAAGTATCTGGTAGATTATTAAGAAGGGGGGGGGGGGTTGAATCAGTAAATAGAAAAACTAATACAAACTTCCCAAATTCAAACTCAAACATACAAAGTAAACTTATCAATGAAAAACCACTGTTAAGATCAATACTCATAAGAATATTGGTTGACTGTTACAACAACTTAATAGTAAACAACATTTAACTTGCAAACATCCATATGCTTTATCATATGCCAATGCTTCATTTCTCAATGCTTTCGGTTATCATGTCTTATCAGAAATAGTTAAGTTGTTAATCAAATCAACCATAAGATCATAACCACAAAAACATTTACCACATGACACAAGTATTTATACGTGGAAAACCCAAATAGGTAAAAACCATGGTGAGATGGGACTCACAAGATAATATCTAAACTCTTCTAAAGTTTGCCCTATTAGGAGCCAAGTTTGTTAAAGCTTTTACAAAAGTCCTATTAAGAACTGATCCTATTAGGAATCACCCGGTTAAGGGATTGACTACAAATGCCTTATTAGAAGCAAATACCCTGTAAGGAGTAACCTCAGTAGAGGATTTGAAAATCCAATCTAATGGACCACCTTGTTAGAGGATTTAATAAGTAACCAAGCTTGTTAGAGATTACCCGGTTAGGGAATTTCAATTCTCCTATAATTGTTAGAAAGCAACAGGAGTTTCTTGATCTGTCTGAATAACACTACACTTGCTTGATCAAATCCATTTAAGCTTCTATTTGCCTTTATGCAAACTGCAGACTCATTCTTCGGCTCGACAACCACACACTCAATTGATTTTTGCCAACTCTTTCCAACACCAAACAAAACAACTTCATCAACCTTAAATACAAATCAATTAGGTCGGTAACACAACAAAAATCTAGTCCTCTCATTGAGATTACAAACAAGTCAGTACAAGTATGACCATTGGATTTCATAGCAATCTCTACACATCAATTAAGAAAACCTAAACCACTCCTTGATTGCCACTTCATCGAGCTCTGTAACTCATCACACGCTTTGCATTAGATGCAATACACTTTGTTCATTCCCTAGACAAACAAACAAACAAACACACCAAAAGAATTGACCTTATCTTCATACAATGACCTTACATGTCACCATCATTACCACTCAACATCAGATCATAAACCAACATAACCAATTCAACAACCTTAATCGATTAGGGTTTAACAAAAAACAATTGGTAGGGTTTACCGGTTACATAACATAGATATGGTTTAACCTTTTTAACCTTTCACATCGGTTACCAGTTCAAGCAGAGGAAACATAGGTCACCTAGTGGACAAATTATAGAGCCTTTGCAGCCCAGGGACTACAGGTTTGATGGGAAAAGTGATGTTGAACACCCTTCTAATAGTAGGGCCGAATACCATGACGATCCTCCTTTTTTGATCCATGCTTGGGACTTATCAGACTCGGTTCAGAATGATCATAGGGCTCTTACCAATAGTGTTGGGAAAGAAATGGGGCACACTGATGGTGGGGATGTGATAAGGCAAATAGCTCGACAGAAAGCCACCATATATAGATTCACAAAACTCTTCCTACCGGTTACAAGACAATATCAATAATAATAACAATATCAACAATATCATTATCAGTTTAATTGACATCAATGACAACATAACATATCATTAATGCAATCTTCATGCAAATGCCAATGGACTTCTATCCTTTACCGGTGCAGTCATCCATCTTCTACTGCATCACCTCATCTGTATCAGTTATGCCAAATGCCAATATTCTCCCCCTTTGGCATTGATAGAAACACTAATCAGATATACAATCAGAGTAACATTATCATCTGCAACTTTCTTGCCAGTATCACATCATTTGTTGGTTCTCCTCCTTTTGTCTTCTCCCGCTTAACCAATTCTTCTCTCAATCTGATCTTCTGATCTTCAACTTCTCTTATATCTTCTTCCATATATGATTTCTTTTCTTCTCCCCCTTTGACAGAAATGCCAAAGGTATAAATGCATTACTTATCTTGAATTTTGTTGCTACCTCTTCCATCATCTCTGTTAATCAAATCAGAAAATTATATCAGAGTATTAAATCCAAGCTTTACATCAAAATTTATCCCCCTAAGGAGTAGCCTGCACCTTCATCAATCCTCAGTGAAAGATAAAAATGAGATCTACAGGATTGATGCATGTCCAACATTCTAGTTCTTCCGGTGTAGGGCTCTAACCCCTAGTTTACCTCTAAGAAACTTAAAGGTAGCCTTTGGTAAGGGCTTAATAAATATATCAGCTAACTAATCTTTACTCTTCACATATTCCATAATCACCTCTTTTTCTTGAACTCTTTCCCTTAGGAAATGATACTTCAATTCAATGTGCTTGGTTCTAGAGTGAAGTACATGATTCTTAGAAATATTTATTGCACTTGTATTATCACAATATATAGTCACCAGTTCAGACATATCTATCTTGAATCCTTCTAGCACATGTCTCATCCATATTTCCTGCTGCAATTCATGGATGCAGCTACATACTCTTCTTTAGTTGTGATGCCCTCCTAAATGGCACAAGGTTAGCAAATGATAAACAACACCAAAGACACAAAAACCGTTAGTGTTAGTCAATCAAAAACTAATCTAAAAAGGCATATCAAAAGAGACACTAAAAGCATGCTAATATATCTAATAAACAAAGCAAAGATTATGAGGCATCTCCAACTGCCTCTTAGCATGGCCTTAGCTTCTTCTCCCTTGTTCCTCTCCTCTCCAAGTTCCAAAATAGTGTAGCTCTCAGCAGTTTTTTGCACTATGGATGCTTATGGAGGATTGAGATTTAATATTAAGCTTCAAATATGAAATGAAAAGCCAAATACTATGCTAGTGATGCTAAAATGATTGATTTTACCAAAAAGACAAGATTTTAGTTATGCTATGCTAAATGCTCTCTTAAAATGCCTATAGCTTAAATGCATACAAGTTTTCAGGATCTGGATTATGAAGGAATGGGCTCTATTTATAGGAAAAATGGAGCAATGAATGGCCAGGATTGAAAGGTTTAATCAAGGGCCAAGCTTGAAAGTTGGGGATCCATGTACACAATTTGCACCAATAAAATGGTGACAAGTGTCAACATAGGGTTGGGTTGAAAGAAAGGGGTTGGAGGCATTGAATGCTTGAGAAGACCTCATGGTTATCTAGAAGGTAAGGGTCAAGCCTAAATTAGGATTACCCACTGGATTAGGAGTTAATCCAAGGATAAACCTTTGTGCAAATGATTAAGAGATAATCATGGTCAAAGCATTAAAGGCTTGATGAGACCCTTGGGTTGGGTAGAGGTTGAGTCAAAACAAATGTTTTAACCATGTGGAAGGGTTTGGGTTAACCATTAATGGTTATTGGAGACTTTGGGGGATTAAGTGGTTGAAAGTTGGAAGCCTTTAATGGCTATCAAAGACTTTGAGACTGTTGTTCTCAAAATCTGATTCCCCTTCAATGCCTTTAATAATATAATCTAAAATGGGTGCCAAGAAGACATCAAGGATAAAAGGATTTTAGAGACAACATATGACAAGGTTTGGTTAGACCTTCTACACTTCGGGCTCTTCCTTAAGCCCAGGCGGGTATACCCTTTGTGAATTAACTTCACATTCTTAAGCAACAAACCCACAGCAAACCAGTCCAGAAAACCAGTGAGTTTATTCACCTTGAAAAACAACTGAAAACAAAAAATGAAACAATACTCAACTTCAGCATATTTGATCAACAAAGCATGCAATAAACAGCTTCGATTAGTACCAGTGCTTTATCCAAGGTTACAGAGTCACTCAAACTCAAATAAAACTCCTGAAATAAAACATCTCTATACTTCCCATCAACTTGGTCTCCATTTATCCCTGTAAATGCCTAGCATCAATCAAGAATTTAATCACTTCAAAATAAGCTATGGTCCTCAAAATTCTAAGTTTATCCTAAAGTATTTACTGGTAGAGTGGTCATGCCTGTTTGATTTCCCTCCTAAAGAGAAAAGCTAGAAACACCCATACTGAGATTGCCTTACAATTCCATTCAAACAGAAAAATCCTAGACTATTCTGAATGAAAGAGTAAATACAATTAAGGACAAATTTGAAGACGACACAGAGCTTTACTCAAAACTGACGGTCTGTATATTGATATTCATTTGAAAAAAGATTTTACAAAAGTCTGATTCTCCATTAAACTTTGGAAAAGCTCAGATAACATTTCTGCAGCGTTTTCTTACAAAAATTTTGTGATCCCTTTCTCTCTAGTCCTGGTATCCATTTATAACAATATGGATGCACAAAGCTTTGGACTTCTTGAGGAAAGTTTGTTACAATTACTTCAAAAATTGAAGAAGTTACAATTTCAGTTATGCGCTCTTTTCAGCTTCTTCAGCAGTCTGTTGGACGGGTTGTTTAGTTGCAACCTCCTCTGGCTCTTCAGGGACATTCTCTAACTGCTTCGGATCTCGAGTGGAATATTTAATTCCCCACTCACCATATGTCTCCTCGGTCGGCCATACAAAATTAATCACATCACTTTTAACCTTAGTCAACCCTTTCCAAGAATTCCTCAGTTTGTTGACTTCTAAGTTAAGAAAACTGTAGTGTGATTTAACTCTCTCTATTTCCTGTATGGTTATAACAAAAAATGAGGTATCATCCAGATCAATAATTCCCTTGACCCTTGCTGACAATTTAGCATTTATCTCATTGAGCCATATCTGCTTATCTTTCAGCTGATCTGGATTGGCAAAAATTCCTGGGAGTAACTCACAAACCTGATCAGTGTATTCCTTTTTAAGAAATTTAACCCTTCTTTCCACATTATCCACCTCTGTTGCCAATTGCAATAAACTCTTAGTGATATCAGAAGTGGATTTGATAATAGGGTTAGCTCTTGCTTCATCACAGGAAACACACATGAACTCCAAATCCTGCTCCCTAGGCCTCCATCTGTCAAAAATGGGTGTCAATATGACTTTATCTCTTCTCAACTCAGTCCATATCTCCATGACTTTTCCTACACTATTGTGAAGGAGTGAAGCATTTATAGTGTCTGCAAAACTGGAGACTGTGGCCTTGATCTTTTCTTCATACTTCCCTGCATAATAGGCCTGAGTTTGCTTAAGACTCTCCAATTCTTGGGGAGTTATCTCTATCATCTGAGAGCTGGAAGGTGCAGGAGATGGTGGGAGCTCAATAATGGGGCTAGTAGGTGGAGGTCTTGCAGGAGAAGAGGTGATCATTAATGTTGAAGACTCACCTTGTTGACGTTGTCCTGCTAACTGGCTCTGCAATTTGGCAATGATACTCTCCTTGCCTCTTATTTCCTCCTTGGCACTGTCATAAGCTTTCAAGACTATTTCCAATTTGAGCTGGAGAGCCTCCTTTTCTTTAGCATCCTTCTCAGCTACTGCAACACTAAATTTGGCAGTCTCCAACACTGTGCTAGCAGCCTCTACTACCCCTGTACTTTCTACTCTCTTGACCATCAATCGGCCAATGTGACTTGTCCCTGTGGTGTCTTTACCCTTCTTGTCCTCATTTCTCTTAAGGGACCACATGACTAGAGCAGCATTGTCTTTACTGAATGTAACCCCTTCCATGGGTTTGGTTTCTTTCCTCACTGCATCCAGCACCAGAGCATCAGCAATATTCCATTCTGGCAAAATGAGCACTCTAGCTTGTGCTACTAAATCTCTCCCCTGTTCAGGAGTGATGGTTTTGAATTCTTCCATCATCTCCTGTTTTATTTCTTCCTCCACCGAGGCTGGATCTTTATTTGGTTGTTCTGCCTTTCTTGTTTCACATCTAGCATTATATTTATCTATATGTTGTTTCCATATAAACTGCATGAATGCTTCAGATGTTACAAAACTATCATCTGCTAGAAAAGCACTAGTGGCCTTCTTTATCTCAGGATCCCACTCCTGGCCTTTGAGTTCAGTCGAGGTGATGTTCATTTGTGCTTCAGTGGGTTCTTCTGGCATCCCCTCTTCCACTTCATCATATGTATACGCAATCTCCCCCAAACTGCCCAACTGAGAGAGGTATTCAGTTGCTGCTTGTTCATCTCCAATGTGGAGAGGGGATTGGGATGGGGAATATAAGGGTGTATCTGATTGCACTTCCTTCCCCACCCTCTGCTTCTTTGGGCTGTCTTGGATGTCAATGACTTCATGTGCTTTCCTCTTCCCTTTAGATGAAGAGGGTTCCCCTGTTGCAGACACCAACACACTGTAACCTGCTTTCTTATGCAGGGTATAATCACCAGGAGGGATGGCTTTAGTGGGAGCTGATTTCCCCAAAATTATTCTTGCTTTCTCAGGGTTGTTTTTAATTACAACTCCCCTTTTCTCCTTTATTGTCTGCATCACATCCTCAAAACAAATGATCAAAAACTTTATCTTTTCTTCCAATGGGAAGAAGCTAGACAATGGGTCATAGCTGGCATCAAATTGATGCACAAAATCCAGGGCCTTCCTGTAAGCCACCCATTTTTCCTTCCTCAACTCCTGTTCATCTAAATCAAATTCATTCCTGATTAAGTCTTCAGGAAAGTGGAATTGATGAGGCCTACCTCTGCATGCTACTTTCTTCCGGAATACACCATTGTAGAAGTCCTCCGGGTCAGCACATCTAGACACTGCAGTGGACAAATGGTAGGGTTTAAGGAAATCCTCAAAACATTTCCAACCTCCCTTGGTGATTACAAATTGGTGGGCTACCGTAGCTGTAGGGAAAATAGTCCCTTTACCTCGGCCTGTTAACTCTGCCTCTTGCAAGTCACCAATTTGTCTGAGAATCTCAGCTATTCCCACTTTGAGGGGGACCTAGTATGGTAACAAAAATGGGGTGCCTCTGAAACCAAAGACCCTAAACACTGTGGACACTGGATACAAATACATATCACCCCAGTTATGAACAATCTTGACATTCTCTGCGAATTCTTTTGGTCTTAAGAATTCCAGAAGAACCTTGGGGACTCGTGGATTGTCAGAGCAAAGAAGAGTCCTTATCTTGGATGCAAAGTATTTATCAAACTTTAGAAAACTTGCATCCTCTCTATCCCATGACAATACGGTACTCCATAATTGTACCGGCATCTTTTCTCCCTCCTTTTCTTTTACCAGGTCCATTCCACTGGCAAAATAATCTCCACCTTTGAAGAGGAAAAGGTGCATCAATAGTGAATACCACCCAAATGGCCTATCCACCTTCCCATTCTTTATCCCCATCAATCCTCCATGGATAGCATCAGCAATATAGGAGGCATAATCAAATGTAATAGCAAGAGAAGGATTCAGAATTTGAACAATCATTAACAGATAATGATTTGGCATATTAGATTCAGCATCCTCTCCTAGAACTTGGCAAAGTGCCCAGTACATCCCTTTTGCCCTTAAGGTAAACATACTTAGTGAAAAAGGCTCTTGTGTATTGGGCCCTACAACTGCTAACCCTCCCACTTTCAGAAAAAGTTCTTTAAGAGGCCCATTCCTGAGATGAGTCCTCTGTGCCCTCTATACCTGAGCCAATTGTGTGAAGTTTATAGGCTCCAAGAAATTGGTAAACTCACTAAGCCCAAATGCTTTTCTCAGCTCTTCTGCATTTATCTCCACGAGGGTTTTTCCATTCACATCCCGGATACACCTGGTAACTGAATCATAATTCAATGCCATTTGGGTTAACAAATCTGTATCCATGAACACCCCTGGGACTACCAATCTCCCAACATCTAATTCCCAAATGCTATTTTGAGGAGCAGGAGAATTCCTCATTCCAAAACCGATTTTAAATAACCCCAACCCAGACAGCCCAACCAGTGGGTCTCTTAACCAATTACCCTTATCATATAATCCTTCTCCAATTCTCAGTCGGGGAGCCCTGGGTACTAATTCTTTGGCCTTAGAGGCCTGGTTGGTTGACAGCGTCAACTGCTCTAAGAAGTCATCACACACACTTCTTTCAAGATAATCAACTTTACCAGAAAATTCCCTTTTAGGAGCCATTTTCAATACAACTAGATAAATATTACTTCTGAAAATACTTCTATTATACGAGAACAATTTCACTTATTACAACACAAGAATGACTGCAAAATAAGAAAAAACCTGATGCTTGCTCGAAGAAATTCGCTCTGCAACCAATTCGCCTTCTCTGTTTTTATAAAAGATAACTCTGCGCTTGCTTCCTCTGCAAAAATCCTTTTAAAAGGTATCCTTACAAGGTTGTTAGGAAATCAAATGCTTGTACTCTGGGCCTTAACTGTAACATTGATTCCGCATGCTTCGGCCGTCCCTTCAAAATCGAATTCATACGAGAATTCATATTTTAGCTCCAACGGGTCGCAGTCTTTCTGCAAGTGTCTCTCTGTGAATTTCATTTTGATGGCTTTGTCCTTAGTCTAAGTCCTGTCTTTTTATTGGCCACATAATACCACGCAGCATCCGACCATTGGCTTAGAAAATCCCCTCACATTCTATTTTGATACTGGCTGAATGTCGCCCTTTATACTGTGGCGGGCCCGTGTCTTTCTCTTTTTGCCATGTCATCATCATGACACGTGGACGGCCGATATTCATTCTCGCTATTTCGCAGCCTTAAAGGGTGAGCACTTAACCCTTGCGAAATAGCGCGGTCCGTTGGATTATCTTTCAAGTTAATCACCTTTTAATCCTTCGAACAGGTCCTCAGGAATGGTGGGCCCACTGAGTTATCAGTGACATCTGGCATCTAGTCATCCACTGTGCTGATTTGTCATTCTGTCACTTGCCGGAAGAAGAACCATGGGGGCCCCACTTCAGTCTCGATAGGTCTATCTCATAAATGGTGGGCCCACGGACACGCCATGGACACCTGGCACCTTGTCATCTTCGGAGCCGACCTGTCACATTTTTATTTGTTAAGCATACACTACAGGGACCCACAGTGGCCTTTTAGACCGCGTGTCATCAAGACACGTGGACAGTCCAAGTTAACTTTCACTATTTCGCAGCCTTAAAAGGTGAGCACTTAACCCTTGCGAAATAGCGCGAGCCGTTAGATCTTATCTCAACTTGCTCGGCATTTAAACCCTGTTAGGAGCTCTCAGAAGAGGTGGGCCCACGGACACGTCATGGACACCTAGCGCCTTGTCCTGCTGACTGTGGCAGCCTGTGCCACGTGTTACCTTATAATACGCCAAAAGAAAGCCACGGGGCTCCAGCTATCTCTGACAGCTATACCTTCCACTTACCCCGTCGTGACACATGGACGGCTGATATTCATTCTCGCTATTTCGCAGCCTTAAAGGGTGAGCACTTAACCCTTGCGAAATAGCGCTGACCGTCGGATCCTTTCTCAAGTTGATCGACATTTAAACCCTGTTAGGAGCTCTTAGAAGAGGTGGGCCCATGGACACGCCACGGACACCTGGCGCCCTGTCATCTTCGAAACTGACCTGTCGACTTTTCATTCGCTGGAAGGGGCCACGGGGTCTCAATGAATTGTAAGAGCTGTCCCTGCCAGGTCACCTCCACCTGTGAGCTGACTCATCTTTGGGGCCCACTTTTGAACCTTGATCTCAACATGATAACTGTGGCGACCTGTGCCACGTGCTGCCCTCTAATACGCCAGAGAAGACCACGTAGAGGGGGCCCCACCTTCTTGACAGCCGCAACCTTCACTTCCTCCGCATGACACATGGACGGCTGATATTAATCCTCGCTATTTCGCAGCCTTAAAGGGCAAGCACTTAACCCTTGCGAAATAGCGCTGACCGTCGGATCCTTTCTCAAGTTGATCGGCATTTACTGGGCCCGGCACTTTAGAAGGAAATAATAAAAGGTGAAATTTTTTCAAATAATTAACATGACCGCCTAGGTAAATAGCAAGGGGGGGACACTTCTTACGACCCCGCGACCCATGACTTAAGTGAAATAAAGTAACGACGGAATAGAAACCAGGGGATTTAAAACAAAAGATAAAGCGTAAAACTTGGAAAACCCTTAAACCCTCTAGGTTTAGAACAAAGCTGAAACACCTGGGGCCACACCCTACGAATATTTTCAAAGAACCATAGCCAATTATGGGAAAAGAACCCAATTTTAAAAACAATGATAACAAAGGCTTTTAGTGGTTGAAGGTTGAAAGCCTTTAATGGTTATCAAAGACTTTGGGGTCTTTGAGAAGTGACTCCATTTTGCTTAGGAATGTGACAATAATTAGGGGATGGATTAGGCTAATTAGGAAGGAGTTAGAAGAATCTAGAAGGGGATTAGATTTTTGCAAGTGGATTTGGTGGGTGAGGGAAAATAGGTTTTTATTAAAATAAAAATTCATTTATTTCAATAAATGTGTGCAAGTTGCATTTGTAGGAAAATGCAAGTGGGGTGGGGATAATGATTTAAATAAATGTTTTATTTAATTTATTTAAAAGAGGAAAAGGGGATTTTAATTAAATAAATAGATTTTATTTATTTAATTGAATGGAATTTGATTTAATGAATTAATTAAAATAAATTGAATAATTTATTTAATTAATAGAAGAATGTTTGGGGATGAATTAATTAAATATTAATCTAATTAACTGATGGCTAGTGGATTTTTAATCAAATAAATACGGAATATTCATTTAATTAAACTGGACAGATTTGTGTGACTACATTTGTCCCTCTTTGAGACGGTGCGGTTTATCGCATTGTTTCAAAGAAAGAAAAACTGGTGTGAAGAAATGCCACATAACATGTAAATTTAATGGGTGGTATGCCCCCTCGAGAGATGGGCCAAATTTTTTTGAAAAATCGGGCGATCTCTCGAAAAAGAATGAAAAGTGGCAGGGTGGTAGAAGAGAAGAAATTAAGTATACTGGTGAAAAATAGAAGAAATCGGGGGAAACATGGAGAAATGGGGGGCTCGGGAAGTTCACGGGGACCACGGCAATGAGCGGGGTGAAGTTACGGTGACGGCGAGGGGTATAAATGGGGTGAAAGGGGTGAAAATAGGATCATTTGTGACCGCGACCAGTTGAAAACGAGAGCTCTGATAGTGACATTTAGAGGAGCAAGGAGTAGCTACGATGCCGATTCCGATCACCGAGCATAGATTCGAGCGAGTCCGACGGTTCCAGTGCCCAGATGACTACGGACCAGCAGTATGCAAATTCGAAAACTTAATTTTCATGCATTTTTGATAGGTTTTTAGCTGAGTCCAAGTCAAGTTGGAGCAAGAGCGCTGGAACTGTTGTTTTGGCACTTTTGCTCCATAAACTAGCGCTATTGTGCCGCAATGGTGCTATTGTGCTCTTGTTTGAGTGTTTTTGCAATGAATTAGCGCTACTTTATGCAAGTATTAGTGCTATTGATCAAGTAGCGCTATTGTGGTGTGAATTGAGCGCTATTGTTGTTAAGGAGTGCTATTGTATAGCTAGTTTAGCGCGTTTGTAGTTGTAGCGCTTTTGTATAGCTCTTTGAGCGCTTTTGATAGGATAGTAGCACTATTGTGTAAAACTAGCGCTTTTGTGGGTAAAATAGCGCTTTTGCCTTAGGATAAAGAGATGCCCCAGTTTTGGACAAAACAAATCTCCTGATGCCAATGATTGATGGATGGCGAGGTAAAGTGGGAGTTGTTTTGAACCATAGCAGCCTGATGAGACTTAGGTCATTTGTTAGGATAAATGTCTGTTGAAGTCTAGGGGGCCATGATTGCTTACCTGTTGAGACCCGAAGATACTTGATCAAAGGATCTGATGATAGTCTAGGTTTAAACTTAAGAAAGTTTGAAAACAAAACAACTGATGGTGATTGATGAATGTCGATGTGCAAGAGGATCTGCGCGTGTTGCAGTTACACGAGCATCATCCTGCGACACAGGGGTTGCGGAACCGATTGAATCAGACTGAGATAGACTGCATTGCTGCGACTAATTTGTACGAGGTGATGCACATGCCCGTGATTCGTATGAATCACGGTTTGATTACAGCACTAGCAGAGCGGTGGCACAGCGAGACGTGCACCTTTCATTTGGCACAGGGAGAGATGACTGTGACTTTGGAGGATGTGTGGCGCATCCTTCGGATTCCGATTCGAGGGGAGCTGGTCACATATGACAGATCCTGGGGGACGCTTTCATGTCAGAGGATTTTTGATGATGATGTATATATTGATGATGGCTCGATCGCATGGGAGGATATAGCGGCACTATATGAGCCCCTTCCAGCAGTGTTGTCAAGGATTGTGGGAGGACTTCTGTGTCCAGACAGGTGGTCACATGGATTGGCAGTGGGATGGGGACAGGTGATAGAGATGATGATGACCGAGGGAACTCGATTTGCATGGGGGTTGTGCGTGCTGGCGCACATGTATCAGGAGCTCCACGAGGTAGTGTACCGAGGGAGGGGTTCTCTAGCAGTGGGCATGACGCTGCTACATGTGTGGGCATGGGAGCACCTACCAGTGACCTGACCGGTGAGCCTTAGATTCCATGTGATGGATCAGCCATACATGTTTATGTACAGTGGCATGATGAGTCAGCCTCACTTGGGGAAGTTAGAGTGGTGGCGGTGGGCATTGGATGACTTAGATGCAGTGATATGGCGGCCATACTTGGAGTGTGAGCCATGGGATGATGACGCAGAGGCATTGCCGTATGTCTTCATGACCCGATTCCTTATTGGGAGGACCTCATATCATGTGGAGAGATAGGTGCCTGGATGAGTGATAAGGCAGTTTGGACGGTAGTAGGGACTGCCTAGCGGATCTGGGGAGTATGCACGGGTGATTTGGGAGTGGTATGCATGGGGTCTAGTGCTACTGTATGATTAGGCACTGGCAGAGTTTCAGACACTGCAGGCGAGGCCATGGGACCTACGACCGAGGGTCGTTGATGTAGGGGTGACAGCGGAGTATACACAGTACCGAGCGGCACACCCGATCCAACAGATATCAGACCCGGCAGAGTCGATCCTAGCTTTTGAGGATGAGAGGGGACGGGGACAAGGATGGAGAGCAGGAGGTCGAGGAGGAGGAGGAGGAGGAGGAAGTGGGGGAGGAGGAGGAGGAGATGGAGGTGGCGGAGGAGTAGGTGGAGATGGAGGTGGCGGAGGAGGAGGTGGGGGAGGAGGAGGTGGGTTGGGGATGCCGAGGCAGCGGAGAGGGAGAGGTGGACTACCTCTGCAGATATCACAGGGACCTTTGATGCAATGAGGAGTGCAGTTGAGTGGGAGGGGGATGGAGAGACAGATCCCGATGGATAGAGGAGAGGGTATTACTGGAGAGGGTGGTGCAGGGGAGGGACCTACTGGAGAGGGTGATACAGGTGAGGCAGCGATAGATACGGGAGAGGGAGCTACTGGAGATCTGCAGGATCATATGATAGTTTATTTGCAGACCCGGATAGAGAGATTAGAGGAGGTAGCAACTAGGGATGTGCAGCTATTTGCACGAGAGTCAGAGCTGATGGTGGTGCTGTGGGAGAGAGACACTGCGGTGGAGAGATTGGCCGAGCTACAGGAGAGGGTTTGGATTGGAGTAGGAGCATAGGGTCCTACAGGGGAGGTGATGAGGGAGATGCGGCGAGCGCAGGAAGAGATAGAGTACTGGCAGGGCTTATATGAGCAGGTTGTACCAGTTAGCCAGCCAGCTCTCAGCTATTCGCAGATGCAGTAGGCCAGATCCGAGTGATCACAGAGGATGCAGAGCAGTGGGGGTGTGATGGGTCCTCTACGACAGGAGAGATCAGGGGATGTAGGAGGGAGTGGGGGTTCGATGAGGCCTCCACGGAGAGATGGATCAGGTGGTGCAGGCACCAGTGGTGGAGCAGGTAGAGGTGGTGGGATAGCATCAGGCCAGAGCGGCATTTGAGAGAGCATTTTTGCATACATATATTGTATCATTGTTTATTCATGGACTGTATCTTGGATGGCTCTTGGTAGCCGATTTTGTAGACTTCTTTGTACTCTGATATATGAGATGATATATATGAGGAGATCCCATATTGTGATGATATGCATTTGATTATTTATAGATGTTTATGCAGGATGATGATTTATTTCTTAGATGGATATGTGTACATGTATGCATTTGATGAGATGTTTCCTATATGCATGCTTTTATGATGATTTATGATGTTGGATACTAACATATGAATGCAGGTTTATATATGTATGATTTGTTTTTGATTTTTGATGTAATGCTTTATGTATGTAATGCCATGATGATGATATATGCTTATGCTTGATGCATGAACAGGATTTTGGTGTTTCCTATTGCGATGTAATGATGAGATAACGTTAATGCAATGGTGGAATGAATGATGTTATGTATGAGTATGCATCTAGATGTTTTTGTTAAATGAATGTAATATGGATAAACAAAATCTAAAGTACAAATGTTTATATGATAATGTGTAAAATGAATGCATACGAATAAACAAAATGTAAAGTACAAATGTTTATATGATAATGTGTTATATGTAAAATGGATATTCACAATGGTATGAACTAATGTTTTGAAACAAATGAATTTGATGAGTCTAAATACTTAAATATGTTTTAAGAAGGATAATGTGATAATACTATAACTTATGGTTTGTTTAATAACTGCACCTTAATGCAATTAAAAAAAGAAGAGGATAAATGAATGCAAAGGTGAATGAATCCTAAAATGAGCATAATAAGATACTTAGTGAATGGATGAATGAATGTACTTTTTCACTAAATGGATAAATGAATGTATACCATAATAAATGATAGAGGATAACAAAATGATGATGGATAATCAACACTATATGAATGCTTAGTAAATGATTTAAAACAATCAAAGACAATTTGATCTGATGAATGAATCTAATTATTTATGATTAATGCAATGATGCAAATAATTTGATGAAAACTAAATGTCAAGAAAACGAACTATAGTTAAAAATGACATGAATGTTTAATACAAGATATAACTAAATGTTGAATGCAAGATGCAACTAAATATTTTATGCAAGATGCAACTGAATGTGAGGATGATATGATCATGAGGAATGCAAGGTTTGTAAGACTTTACGTGATGCATTGAGGATGTATCAGAGTACTCGATCGTGATTGTATCCAAGACCAGCTTTTATTGGTCATTTTTGCATGTAAATCCTACATATGAATGAATGACTGGATGGGTGATATGCAACGGAATGCAAGATATAAACAAATGAGGTGAAGTGATGATCCATAGTGCTCTATTTTCATCATTGAGCTTTAAAATGTTGGAAGAGAATACAAGCATCTTGACACAATGATTCAAGATGACCTGAGTATTTCTTTCATGGATTTTAATATAGCAAGTTAATACAAACGACTTGATATAAGGGTCAAGTCGACCAGAGTATTGCTTGCGGAACAGACAAGGATTATCTCCTTTCGTGCATGACTTGGATCATCCTCCTTGATCTTAGGCTGATTAGATCCTGAGACAAGTGCATACCGTACTAAGAAAATAAAACCTTTATCCAAATTGGATGAGGAGGAAGCAAAGAATGAGCATTGTACCTGCAAACAAACAGTATATACATAAAGAATAAAGAATATGGATCCTTGGTAATGGTTCATGCTCATATGGTCAAGGTATACGCTGTAGTTAGCAAGCCATAGTGATCTATGACTGTATTTTTGCCTATGATCATGTAGCTTAGTGAACTTCCCACGTAGACACCATTAGTACATGCCCCCAAACTTCATCGAAAATAATGCGCAGACGATACAAAACAATGCTGAAAGATTCCGATACAGATAAACAAATGATTGTACTCACAAATTAACCAAGTATTTGATAGCCTAACAGAATTTTCTTGTCAAAGAAAACATCACGTTTGTCTTTGTTTTGGTAAGGAAGGATGCATCCTTGTTTGAAAGACAATTTCCGATTTGTTGATGTTGATTGTGTGGTTTGATTGGTAAATGGTCATCGTGTGAGTATTATGTCAATGTTTGTTTTGTATCTATGCGGATGAGTATGTACAATGTGTTGCCATGTTTTTGTTTTGATTTTCGATGGTTTTTCGATGTTTTTGGATTTTTGTGGAACAATTTTGAATGTTTTTGGATTTTGTGAGTCATTTTTGAATGTTTTTGGATTTTGTAAGTCATTTTTGAATGTTTTTGGATTTTGTAAGTCATTTTTGAATGTTTTTGCCAATGAATCACCAATAATGTAGAATCCACTTCCATCAATAGGTTAAAGGCATTGCCCCCAGTTTAGACATGACTATAAAAAAGCGAGATGCCAGACGCATGAAGTACTTTCTTGGATTACAGATCAAATAACAAGCCATGGTTAGATGGATGGATGTGTGTATGTATGAATGTGATCGCAACGAGCCTGAAAGATACTGGAGCCATGGCCTTTACGAGTGGCGCCTGTTTGCCAGGTTTTTGCCATCGCACTTACCCAAGGTGCCACTGGAGTGGTTGTTCACCGTTTGGATGCATGATTTTTCTTTACTTTTTTGAATGTTTTTGTATTTTCTTCAGGACATTTTTTGAATGTTTTTGGTATTTTCTGATATGCAGGGGAACCTAATGCCTTGTACACCTTAAGTATAAAACCGTTTGAGGTGCATGCTATTGATTGGATTTGCGAGCGGTTCTCCTTCTGATGTAGCCAACTGATATGCCCCGGACCCGAATACAGCAGTGACAACATATGGGCCCAGCCAGTTTGAGTCAAACTTGCCTTGATGTTCTCTGTTTGGTTGGTTGTGAGGATTCTCTCAAAGAACAAGATCACCTACCTCAAATGTACGAGATCTAACTCGGTGATTGTAGCTTCTGCTCATGCGCTGCTGGTAGGCCTTGAGGTGATTGTATGCCGCTTGTTGCTTCTCATCAAGTAACTCTAAGTCCTGAAGACAGGATACTCTGTATGCTTCATCATCGATGAGATTGTGCAAGGAAACACGTAATGATGGTATCTCGACCTCAATAGGTAAGATAGCTTCAACACCATAGACCAATGAGTAGGGAGTTGCCCCTGTAGGGGTTCGAATGCTAGTTCGATATGCCCATAATGCTTGATTCAATTGAACATGCCAATCACGACCGGCATCATTGACTGTCTTCTTTAGGATCCTCAATATGTTTTTATTGGATGCTTCGGCCTGACCATTGCCTTGTGGGTAATAGGGGGTGGAAAAGCGATGTTGGATATGAAATTTCTCACAAAGTTCACGGACATCCTGATTTTTGAAAGGAAGACCATTATCTGTGATGATGGACATGGGTACACCATACCAACAGATGATGTAGTTGAGGATGAATGAGGTGATCTACTTGCCGGTGACTTGGGTAAGTGGAACAACTTTGATCCACTTGGTGAAATATTCGGTGGCGGTAATAATAAATTTATGGCCGTTGGATGAAGATGGATGAATCTTACCCACAAGGTCAAGGCCCCATTGACAAAAAGGCCATGGTGTTGTGATTGGTTGCAGTTCCTGGGCTGGTGCATGTATCAGGTCACCATGAACTTGACATTTCTTGCACTTCCTGACAAAGTAGTAGGAATCTTTTTCCATAGATGGCCAATAGTATCTAGCTCGCATGATCTTCTTGGCTAGTGATGGACCACTTGAGTGAGTCCAGCAAATTCCTTCATGTACCTCTTCCAAAACCTTTGTTATCTCATCCTGTTCTAGACATCAAAGGAGAGTACCATCAAGACCGCGTCGGTATAGGGTTTCGGCAATAATGGCATATCGGGCAGTTTGGCGAATGAAGGTTTTTCGTTGGTTATTTGATTGGTTAGGAGGAAGGGTATGATTGCGGAGATAGGTGTAGAACTCACCATACCATGGGGATTCGGAACCAACAAGGTGACATATCATTTCAGATTCAGGGATATCATAAGCGGGGATCCAAAGCTGTTCTACCAAAAACTCGTAGCGTGTTGAATTTTGTGGAAGATCTAGGAGAGATGCGATGGTAGCCATAGTGTCAGTAGCTCGATTCTGATCTCTTGGTATCTACTCAAAAGTGATCGTAGTAAATGATGTCTTTAGAGTGTCCACCGTTTGCTTGTATGGCATGAGTTTATCATCCTTGGTCTGATACTCATCTGTTGCTTGTCGAATGACTAGTTGTGAGTCGCCATATACTTGCAATTCTTGTAATTTCCATTGTATGGCGAGCTTGAGTCCTGTGATCAAGGCCTCATACTCTGCTATGTTGTTTGTGCATGGAAATGTGAGCCTATAAGACTTCGGGATGCTATCACCTTGAGGTTTGATAAATAGAATGCCTGCCCCCGAGCCGTGCCTAGTGTATGAACCATCAAAATATAGTTTCCATGGCTATGCTTCTATGATCATGAATATCTCTTCATCTGAAAAATTGGAAATGAGAGGATGATCGCCTATGAGTGGTGCATCGGCCAACTGATCTGCAATAACTTGACCTTTGATAGCTTAACGGTCTACATACTCGATGTCAAATTCACTTAGAATCATCACCCATTTGGCCAAGCGACTTGTCAATGTTGCTTTGCTAAGTAAGTACTTGAGTGGATCAATCTTTGCAATGAGTTGTACCTTGTGTGTCAACAGATAGTGCCGCAATTTAGTGGCTGCTAAGATTACTGCTAGGCAAGCTCGCTCAATAGGTGTGTAATTGAGTTCATAGCCAACCAGTGTGCAAGAGATGTAGTATACAACACACTCTTTGCCTTCTGCATTATGTTGTGCCAGTAATACACCTAATGTTGTACTTGTCGCTGAGATATAAAGTAATAATGGTCTACTTGGATCTGGTGGCATCAACAATGGTGGATTCATGAGATAATCTTTAAGCGCCTAAAATGCTTGTTGGCATCTGTCATCCCACTGAAAGCGGATGTTCTTGTGTAGCAGGTGTGTGAATGGGTGACATTTATCAGCCAATTGTGCAATGAATCTTCGGATTGATTGAAGCCGCCCTTGTAATGTCCTTAGCTGATTGATATTCTTTGGAGGTGGCATGTCCATGATTGCCTTAACCTTTGCTGGATCGACCTCAATGCCTTTGCTTGAGACAATGTATCCTAGAAGCTTCCCAGAGGTCACTCCAAAGACACATTTCTTTGGGTTGAGTCGAACATGGTATTGTTCCAGTCTATCAAAGATTTTATCTAAGATGTGGAGATGTCCTTCTCTAGTAAGTGATTTTGCTAGTAAGTCATCCACATAATCTTCCATCATAGTATGCATCATGTCATGGAAGATGGTGGTCATTTCTCTTTGATAGGTCACTCCTGCATTCTTTAGACCAAAAGGCATTACATTCCAATAGTATGTGCCCCATGGACATGTGAAGGCTGTCTTATGTTGATCTTCGGGTGTGATTTTAATCTGATTGTAGCCGGAGAAGCCATCCATGAGTGAAAGCATGGCATGTCCTGCTGTCAAATCCACTATGATGTCGATATTTGGTAGGGGGAAATCATCCTTAGGACATGCCTTATTCAGATCTCTGAAGTCAGTACAAATGCAGATGCCCCCTTTTGGTTTGCCAACTGGCACAATGTTGGAGATCCATTCTGTATAATCAATTGGTCTAATGAAACCAACATCCAGGAGTTTCTTGAGTTCTGTTTTGACTAGCACTGCAATCTGAGGATGCATCTTACGAAGCTTCTGCTTGACAGGTTTGGCTCCTTCTACTACTGTGAGATGATGCATAACTAAATCAGGATCAAGCGCAGGCATGTCTGCATATGACCATGTAAAGTTGATCTGACGTTGCTGGAAGAACTTTATAAATTTAGGTCGTTCCTCTGGAGTGAGAAGAGATGCTAGATGTATAATATGAGGATTTTCAGGAGTCCCCACATTGTATTCATTGGTTTCCTCGATAAGAATTATTGATCATTCCTGTTGTGTACTAGCAAGGAGAATGTCAAACCCTTCATCCTCAGGCGCCTCAGAGAGTTTTTCACCATTGGATACGCTCTTTCTTTTTACTTTTGTTGGATCAAACAGCGCCACAGTGTGGTTTTCACTGAAAGATCCATGTTTTATTGTTATATTTTTGTAGCTGAAGGGTTTGGCATCTGCCCTGAAGTATGCTGCGCTATTAAGTTGAATGGCGAATCCAGCTTTGTGATCCCCGCTTGGTAGATTATCCCTTAATTCCAAAAATTCAATGATAGCCTCATTGTTTTGGAAGAGGTCAAGACATGGAGGATTTGATTGGTTCCATTCGATGAGTTCAGGGTGGATAATGGGCATTACTTCATCGATTAGGTTAAGTGCATTAGATGTATCAGTGAGGGTTAAGACAGTGTGGTGAAGGTCGTTGATGGTACTCTCCCTATCAGAATTAGGCATAGGATGAGACGTAGGGTCTGTGGAAGATGTTTCCAACTCAGGAACCCAAGTGGTCTTTATCTGTGCTTCTCCGTAAACAGGGATGTCTTTACGTGGTGGAGGTGGTGATGTGTCTTCCTCATCTGAAGTGTTAAGCTGTACAGAATCAAATTCCCACTCATGTGAGTCGGTCTCTGAATCACTTTCCAGCATCTGATTGCTATACCATACTGGGATGTCTTTGGGGTTAAACACGACAGGTGTGATTGGTTTATGTATTTTTGTAGTAATTGGTGCTGCAGGAACTGTGATGGGGATTAAAGGATTTGTTACTAGAAGTATCGGCAGTGTTGACTTAGTGGCTTCTGTTGGAACAGCTGGTGCCATGGATGCTGCTGTAGGTTTTAATACAGTTGTTGCTGCAAATGGTGTTGTTGATGGGATTACTGATTCAATTGGTGGGATTTTTGGCATTGGTGATGGTTGCGATGGAGTTGTGAGCCTCGATGGGGCAGTGGGGATAGTTCTTGATGGTGCTTTGATTATAAAAGGTGTCCTCTTTGTAGTAGGTGGGCAAAATGGTTTGCTAGGTTTTCCTTTGAATCTAAGTTTAGGAAGGATCTCTTTTTCAAAGCCTAGGCCTGTATTACCTTTGGGCTTGAATTCTGGTAGCAGAGGTTCATGTCGTCCTTGTTTGCAGTATCCCAAAGCACTCTGACCATCATATCCCATTCTTTGCATAATGAGGAGGCCTTTGCCATACTGTTCCGTAGGAAGTGTAACTTGTGGTTTATCAGTGGTGATAGGATCTTTATAGATCCAGTCCGCTAGGTCCTCATCTTGTGTCTCTTCCTCTTGACTCTTTCCAAGGATGAAAGGCATCAAGGCACATGCAGGCGTGATTAGTGGTTGTTGGAGTAACTGCTGTGGTTTACCATGTGTTCTAGGAGAAGTGGGCATTTGTCCCACACAAAAGAGCTGACTCAAGTTGTATTCTCTAGGACCTTCCTCTGCTACTTTCATCTTAAGCTTTTCTTGCTTGGGTATAGGGGTGTTCAAATTGGCAAGAGAGGCGGGACTTACATATGATGTGGAGGAAATGGCTTCCCTATTATTAGGAATAGTAATCTCTGGTTGATGGTTGATATTATGGCAATACACAAAAGGATTTGCATTGCCCAGGATTGTGATCTCTAACAGAATGAATACCCACAAGCTGTTTGTAACTCTTTCGAAGTCCACTCTGTTAGGAGCCTAGTCCGGTTAAAGACTTTACAATAAAGGTCCTATTAGGAACCGATCCTGTTAGGGATCACCCGGTTAAGGGATGATAATATACCTTGTTAAAAGTTGAAACCCTATTAGGAGTTACCTCGCTAGAGGATTTAAATAACTCAATAAACTTGAGCCACCTGGTTAAAGGATTTACAACAAATCCTGTTAAAGCTACCCGGTCAATGGATTTACCTTCTATTGAAATGGTTAGAAGACAACAGGTAAAACATCGATCTAATAACAACACTTCATGCTAAGATGGATCCTCTTCAGTTCCTCTCTTCTGCAATCACACTCTGTAGATTCCTCACTCTAGTTTGGAAAGTATCAAATCTCCAACATGCAGACACAAATACAACTTTTGCCAACAAACTTCAATAACAAAACTCATCGACCTTATAGACAACATTTAGGTCGGTAGCATAAACCTTAAACCCTAAATATTTCAAGTTTACACTTACAAGCAGTCCAATCCTGACCATCCAAACACATTACATAGAATGAAATGATCTAAAATGGATCTCAAGACATTCTGCATCGTCCAATCTTCACCGCATCTGAAAATCAATAACCCATCACACGCTCTTCACATACCGCTAAGAAAAATGCTCATTCTCGAGGTAGGCATTTAATGCATTCAATATTCATGCACAAGAACCACAAAGAAATATTTCACATGCACACAACTAACTTGGAATCTCAATCCTTATCCTTATTCCTTAAACTAACTGGTCACAAAACATCATCGGTTGCACCGCACAAGCCAAATCGGTAACCCTAGAGTTGAACTGAGACTACCAATCGGTAGTCACACTTAGTGAACCCTAACACTGGTCCACTCCATCCTGCTTCATACCGGTTCTGGTTCATATGGGTTCACCTACTTGAGCACTTATTGACATCAATGACAACATGCATTATCACTGCTTCAGCATATGCCAACAATCTCCCCCTTTTGCATTGATGGCAATACGCAGTGTATCATTGCTCATTATCTGCACTATTCTCAATAACATATATTGGTTCAACTTAAAAGATCACCGCCACCACCTAGACTGGTCAGTGTGCACTTTTCTTAATCACTTCTCACACTAGTTATTTCATCTCCCCTTTGCGTATTGACTTTCAACCCACATATATCTTCTCCCCCTTTGACAACAATGCCAAAGTGGAGGCACAAGCTTCCGGGCTCCACTATGCTACTCCCCCTATGGAGTAGTATCCTTCAACACATCAATCCTATAAGATTTGACATGGTAGTACCTGATTGATGTGGAGCACACATCTTTAATTTACTTCATGAAGGGGCAAAACCCATAATGCACCTCTCAAATAGATAAATGTAGTCTTCGGTAAGGGCTTAGTGAATATGTCTGCTAGTTGTTCCTTATTGGAAACATGTTCTAACACAACCTCTTTATTCTGAATCTTTTCTCTCAAGAAATGATACTTAAGCTCAATATGCTTGGTCCTAGCATGCAATACCGGATTTTTGGAAATATTTATTGCACTAGTATTATCACAAAATATACTCACCAGTTCAGATATAATCACTTTGAAGCCATTCAGTACATGCTTCATCCAGATTGCTTGAGTGCAGTTCATGAATGCCGCCACATACTCTGCTTTAGCTGTAGACTGGGAAATAAAACTCTGCTTCTTGCTCCTCCATGAGACTAGTCTTCCACCATGGAAGAACACTCCACCGGTTGTGCTCTTCCGGTCGTCCACATTACCTACCCAATTTGCATCAGTTAACACTTTGAGATCAAATTTTCCATTGTATGGATACCACAATCCATAATCAATTGTCCCTTTCAGGTATTGAATAATCCTCTTTAGCACAACCAGGTGGGATTCTCTTGGACTCTTTTGAAAATAGGCCACTATGCCCACTGCATGAGCAATATCCGATCTATTGTACACCACATAGTGCAACTTACTGATCATTGACCGGTACTCCTTCTCATCCACCAATGCTATATCATCCTCCTTTATTAGTTTGCAGTTGGTCACCATTGACGTTCCAATCGGTTTGCTCTCCTCCATGCCAAAGGTCTTCAATACCTCTTTAATATACTTGGACTGGGTAATGAAGATACCCTCTTTCATCTACTAAATCTGTAGACCAATGAAAAACTTTATCTCTCTAATCAGAGACATCTCAAACTCCTTTTTCATCTCATCTACAAATGGATGACTCATATCATCATCTCCACCAAAGATTATATCATCTACAAATACTTCACATATCAGAATCTGACCACCTTCCGATCTCAGGTAGATGTTTTTGTCCTCACTTGTTCTCTGAAATCCTATCTTCACAAGATGAGAGTGTAATTGTTTGTAACATGCCCTTGGTGCCTTTTTAAATCCATACAGGGCCTTGTGTAATCTGCACACCATGTCACTATCTTCTAACAAAGCAAACCCATCTGGTTGCTCAATATACACTTCTTCCTCCAGGATTTCATTCAAGAAGGCAGACTTCACATCCATTTGGTATGCCTTAAATCCCTTAAATGCTGCAAATGCAAGTAGCATTTGGACACCCTCTAGTCTAGCCACTAGGGAAAAGGTTTCTCCATAGTCTTCTCCTTCTTCTTGAGCATATCCCTTACATACAAGTCTTTCCTTGTTCCTTACCAATGTGCCTTCATTATTCATCTTATTCCTGAAGACCCATTTTATACCTATGACATTCTTGTGTTCTGGTCTGGGTACCAAGGACCATGTTGCATTCTTCTCTATCTGGTCCAACTCCTCTTTCAGTGCCTTTATCCAGTCTTCATCGGTAAGTTACTCTCTAGCGGTCTTAGGCTCAAATTCTAAAATCATGCAAGAGTTTTCTTTCACCTTTCTCCTTGTAAGTATTCCCGCATCTTTGTCTCCTATGATCTGCTTCAGATCATGATGCAGTCTTACATACCTAGGAATGACCGTAGTAGGTTCCGCTTGCTTTTCCTCTTCTTTTTACGCTTCATCTTCTTCTTCACCCACTGAAGCTTCTATTGGTATAGAAACACTGAGGTCTTTGCAGTGTTTGTAATTTGTTTCTTTCTTAACTAGTTCCCAGAAGGCTAAATTTGGTTCATCTTCCGTTTGCTTGTTGTCGATTTCCTCAGACTTCTTAGGGGATTCATCAACCCTGACATTGATACTCTCTACAATCTTCTGAGTCCTGCTATTGTAGCACTTGAGAGATTTTCTTTTAGTGGAATATCCTAGAAATATTCCTTCATCACATTTAGCATCAAACTTACTCTGGTGCTCACCTCTCCTGATATAGCATTTACTCCCAAACACTTTGAAATAACTCACATTGGGAGTTCTCCCATTCCAGTACTCATAAGGGGTTTTGTCTTTACCTTTCTTAATGAGTACTCGGTTTATGGTATAGACTACAGTGCTCACTGCTTCTCTCCAAAATGTGTGAGCGACATTTCCTTGGATCAACATAGTTCTGACCGCTTAAACCACAGTCCTATTGTTTCTTTTTGCTATGTCATTCTGCTATGGTGTCCTTGGGGAAGACAATTGCCTCTTAACCCCATTCTCCTCACAATATTTATTGAATGCATCAAAAGTGAATTCACCTCCCTGATTGGTCCTTAGGCATTTTATCCTTCTACTTCTCTCCTTTTCCACCAATGCCCTAAACGCTTTGAACTTTCCAAATGCCTCGGATTTGTCTTTCAAGAATGTGACCCACATCATTCTTGAGAAATCATTGATAAGAATCATGAAGTACTGATCTACCTAAATGCTTCTAGTTTTCATCAGACCACACAGATCAATGTGCACTAGATCAAGTAAGTTCTCTGTGGAAAAAGAGTTACCTTCAAATGTTGAGGAAGACATCTTCCCAAGTTAAAATTTTCTACACATGGCATTCTCTAGTTTGTTCAGCAAAGGCAATCATCTTACTGCCTTGATCTTACTAGCCTTTACAATATTGTCAAAATTTATATGACAAAGTCTCCTATGCCATATCCAACTGTCATCAAATTTCACCATCAAGCATTGACTAATCTTGGCATTTAGCTGAAATAGGTTTCCTTTGGTTTGCTTACCAGTGACAATAAGTTCACCACTCTTTCCAATTATTCTATAGACTCTAGCTTTGAATTCCACTATGAGTCCTTTTTCGTTCAGTTGAGAAACACTCAAGAGATTATGCTTAAGGCCTTCCACCCAGTAGACATCATATGCACTGCTCTTTCCATTTAGTGAGATGGATCCTTTACCTTTCACCATACAAGGTGCATCATTGCCAAACCGGACAACACAACCATCATATTCTTCAAGAGTCATAAACTTTCTCCAATCACCGGTCATATGGTGAGAACTATTGGCATATGATGAACCAGTATGATAATATGATAATAATATATGTTGTCATTGATGTCAATAAGTATAGGTCAACTGGTATGAATATTGGAAGAAGTTGTTATTGATGATCAAGTTGGAGAATTGGTATGAAAAGATGTAGTGAACTAGTGTTAGGGTTTCACTGAGTGTGACTATCGGTTGGTAGTCTCAGCTCTAGGGTTTTCAGTTTGGCAATCTAGCTTGTGCAATGCAACCGATGATATTCTATAATGAGTTAGCTAAGAAACGAGGATGAGATCGAGATGCCATGTCAGTTTTGTGCACGTGAAGGATTTCCTTGAGGATCTTGCATGTGAAGATCGACTGCATTAAATGTCTACCTCGGGAATGAACATTCTTCTTAGCAATATGAGAAGAAAGCATGATGGGTTACTGATTTCTATGTGCGGTGAAGAATGGATGATGCAGAATGAGTTGTGATCTATTTAAGATTGTTTCATTCTATGTAAAGTGTTTGGTTGGTCCGCTTGTAATTGTAAACTTAAGATGCTTAGGGTTTAGGGTTTGTGTTACCAACCTAATTGTTGTCTATAATCTCGATGATGTTTGTTATTTTAAGTAGTTGGCAAAAGAATGTGTGTATTTGAGTGATGAGATACTTGCCAGACTAGTGAGAGAAAACTACAGAGTGTGATTGCAAAGTAGAGGAACTGAAAAGGATCTACCATAGCATATAGTGTTGTTATCAGATCAAAGTTGTACCTATTGTCTTTTAACCATTTCAACAAAAGGAAAATCCCTTTGCCAGGTAGCTTTAATAGGCTTACTATAAATCCTCTAACCAGGTGACTCAAGTTCATTGAGTTCTTTAAATCCTCCAACAAGGTAACCTTTAACATGGTTTCAATCTTTAACAGGGTATATAGCCATCCCTTAACCGAGTGATCTTTAGAAGGATCGTTTCCTAGTAGGACCTTATTGTAAAGTCTTTAACTAGACTATGCTCCTAACAGAGTGAGCTTCAAAAGAGTTCAAAACAAGCTTGTGGGTATTCATCCCCACCATGGTTTTTCCCATTTGGGTTTCCACGTGAAAAATTGGTGTGTCATGAGTTGTGCATTTTTTATGTGATGATTAAGTATTCTTTGTTTGAGTGATTATGCATGTAGAACTAATGGTTATGGTATTACTGATATACCACATGCATATGTTTATGGGTGAAGTAGTTATCAAGTATTGAATGTATTTGAAGTGTTCAGTTTTACTGATTTATGTTGTCTGAAGTCTTACTGTGTTTAACTGGTATTGCCATGGTTAAGTTCAGTAATGAAGACAATCGGTTGTCATTGTTTTAACTTGATAAGTTGCAGAAAAAGTTTTTGTATGTACTGATTCACCCCCCCCTCTCAGTACTAGTTAGAGTATTTGTTGTTCATCATTATTCATCAATTGGTATCAGAGAAACTCCAGGTCCTTGATGATATAAGCTTAACCACTTGAGGTAAAAGATCCTGCCTTAATGATGAAGAGGGAAGGTCCTAAGTTCAATAGAGATAACTTCAAAATATGGAAGGACAAAATGAAGATCTATATCAAGATTTTGGCTTCTCAACACTGGAGCTATGTTGAGAATTCCTATGTATTCCCCACTGGCACTTTAATCGATGATCAAAAAAGAGAGATTCAAGAAAATGGGCAAGTCATGGAGGCCCTTTATTAGCAGTTTGTCTGATATTGAGTTCATTGATGTACAAGATAAGGACACTCCGATGTATGGGACACATTGGAAACTATTTATGGTAGTGATGAGCATGTCAAGAAAGCTAAGGAAGAGAGCTTTAGAGGAAAATTTGAAGACATGGGGATGGTTGAAGGTGAGACCATTCAACAATATGGCATAAGGATCAAGACTATTGTTGGAGATATCAAGAGCACTGGTGGAACAATTAATGATGCCACCATTGTCAGTAAAGTTTTAAGATCACTGTTACCGATCTATGCAATCAGAGTTGCTGCTATTTAGGAACTAAGGTCTATTGACAAAACCAAGGTATCCTTAGACTCTATCATTGCAAATTTGACTGCATGTGAGTTGAATAGCTATGATGGTAGTGTTCAGAAGACTGAGTCAACTTTTAGAGCATCTATTGCACCAACTAGAAAAGGAAAAGAAGTAAGTACCAGTTATGAATCCATGCAAAGTAGAGGTATGGATGATGAAGAGATTTTGATGGAGTTTGAAGCTCTTCTTTCCAAGAGACTTCCAAAAGGCACTAGAAAATACAGAGGTAAGCTTCATTTAAAATATTTTTCCTGCAATAAGATAGGACATATAACTGTTAACTATCCTAACATTGACAATAAGGATAAACTGGAGAGGTTTAGAAAGTATAAAGGAGGAAATAGAAGAAATTGTCTTGTCGCAGTGGATGAAGGTGTTACTGATGAAGAATCTAAGGATGAAGAGAATGAGGACATACTGTTTGTAGTTGTAAAGGAAGAAGTGTCTGAAAAGAAATCACTCGTCTCTCGCATTGACAACTCAAATGAGTGGATTATTGATAGTGGTTCTTCTCACCACATGACTAGTGATCGGGGAAAGTTTCTATCTATAGAAGAATATGATGGAGGTGTTGTCAGTTTTGGCAATGATGCACCTTGCTCGGTAAAAGGTAAAGGATCCATCTCATTGAATGGAAAGAGCAGTGCAGATGATGTCTACTGGGTAGAAGGTCTTAAGCATACTTGTTGAGTGTTGCTCGGCTAAATGATAAAGGATTCATTTTGGAGTTCAAAGGTGGAGTCTGTAGTATAATTGGAAAAAGTGGTGAACTTATTGCCACTGGTAAGAAGACCAAAGGTAACTTGTTTCAGTTGAATGCCAAGATAAGTCGGTGTCTAATGGTGAAGTTTGATGATAGTTGGATATGGCATAGGAGACTTTGTCATATGAACTTTGATAATATTGTAAAGGCTAGTAAGATCAAGGCAGTAAGAGGATTGCCTTTGCTGAACAAACCAAAGAATTCCTTGTGCAGAGAATGTCAACTTGGGAAGATGTCTTCCTCAACTTTCAAAGGTAAGTATTTTTCAGTAGAAAACTTACTTGATCTTGTGCATACTGATTTGTGTGGTCCTATGAAAACTAGAAGTATTCAGGGAGATAGGTATTTCATTATTCTTATTGGTGACTGTTCAAGAATGATGTGGGTCACATTCTTGAAAGACAAGTTAGAGGTGTTTCAAAGTTCAAAGCCTTTAGAGCATTAGTAGAGAAGGAAAGGGGTCAAAAGATAAAATGCCTAAGAACTGATCAAGGAGGTGAATTCACTTCTGATGAAATCAACAAGTACTATGAAGATATCAGCATCAAGAGGCAGTTGTCTATGCCAAGGACACCACAATAGAATGGCAAAGCAGAAAGGAATAACAGGACTGTTGTTGAAGTGGCGAGAACAATGCTGATCCAAGGAAAGGTTGCTCACACTTTTTGGAGAGCAGCGGTGAGCACTGCAGTCTATACTATGAACCAGGTACTAATAAAGAAAGGTAGAGTTATAACCCCTTATGAGTATTGGATTGGGAAGACTCCCACTATGATTTATTTTAAAGTATTTGGTAGTAAGTGTTACATCAAGAGAGGTGAGCATCTGAGCATGTTTGATGCTAAATGTGATGAAGGAATATTTCTGGGATATTCCACTAAGAGCAAAGATCTCAAATGCTACAATAATAGAACACAAAAATTGTTGAGAGTATCAATGTCAAGGAGCCTGAGGAAACCTATAGAGAGAAAGTGGAAGATGAACTAGGTATAGCCTTCTAGGAACCAATTATGAAAGAGACAAGTAAAGATCTCAGTGTTCCTGTACTAGTAGAAGTTGCAGTAGGTGAAGAAGAAGAAGTGAAGAAGAAGAGGAGAAGCAAGCAGAACCAACTAGAGTCATTCCTAGATATATGTGAAACTACATCATGATCTGAAGCAGATCATAAGAGATAAAGATGTAGGGATACTCACAAGAAGAAAGGTGAAATTAAACTCTTGCATGATTTTTGAATTGGAGCCCAAGAATTCTAGAGAAGCACTTACAGATGAAGACTAGATTAAGGCAATGGAAGAGGAGCTAGACCAGATAGAAAAGAATGCAACATGGTCTTTGGTACCCAGACCAGAACACAAGAATGTCATAGGTACCAAATGGGTCTTGAAGAATAAGCTAAATGAAGAAGGCACAGTTGTGAGGAACAAGGCAAGACTTGTATGCAACGGATATGCTCAGGAAGAGGGAGAAGACTATGGAGAAACCTTTGCTCCTGTGACTAGACTGGAAGGTGTCTGAATGCTACTTGCATTTTCAGTATTCAAGGGATTTAAGGTATACCAAATGGATGTGAAGTCTGCATTCTTGAATGGAATCCTAGAAGAGAAAGTGTATATTGAGCAACCAGATGGGTTTGCCTTATCATAAGATAATAACATGGTGTGTAGATTACACAAAGCCCTGTATGGATTGAAACAAGCACCTAGGGCATGGTATGAATGGTTACACTCTTATCTTGTGAAGATAGGATTTCAAAGAATAAGTGAGGATAGCAACATCTACCTAAAATCTAAAGGTGATCAGATTCTAGTTTGTGAAGTATTTGTAGATGACATAATCTTTGGAGGAGATGATGAAATGAGCCATGCTTTTGTAGATGAAATGAAGAAAGAGTTTGAGATGTCTCTCATTGGACAGATAAAGTCCTTCATTGGTTTATAGATTCAGCAAATGAAAGAGGGTATCTTTATTACCCAGTCCAAGTATGTCAAAGAGGTATTGACGACCTTTGGAATGGAGGAGAGAAAACCAGTTGGTACACTGATGGTGACCAGCTGTAAATTGACTAAGGAAGATGATTTAGCATTAGTGAATGAGAAGGAGTACCTATCAATGATCAGTAAGCTGCACTATGTGGTGCACAACAGACCATATATTGCTCATGCAGTGCGCATAGTAGCTCATTTTCAAAAAAGTCCAAGAAAATCCCACTTGGTAGCAGTCAAGAGGATTCTTAGATACCTGAAAGGGATAGTTGATTATGGATTGTGGTATCCATACAATGGTGATTTAATCTCAAGGTATTTACTGATGCAGATTGGGTAGGTAATGTGGACGACCAGAAGAGCACAACCGGTGGAGCGTTCTTTCTTGGTGGAAGACCAGTGTCTTGGACAAGCAAGAAGAAGAGCTGTATTTATCAGTCTACAGCTAAAGTAGAGTATGTGGCAACATTTATGAACTGCAATCAGGAAATCTAGATGAAACATGTATTGGATGGTTTCAAAGTACCTATATCTGAACCGGTGAGTATATTTTGTGACAATACTAGTGTAATCAATATTTCCAAGAATAGGGTATTGCATGCTAGAACTAAGCACATTGAGCTCAAGTATCATTTCTTGAGAGATAAGGTTCAAAACAGAGAGGTTGTATTACAACATGTTTCCAATAAGGAGCAACTAGCAAACATATTCACTAAGCCCTTACCGAAGACTACATTTACCTATTTGAGAGGTGAATTAGGGGTTTTTCCCCTTCATGAAGTAAACTAAATATGTGTGCTCCACATCAGTCAGGTATTACAGTGAAAAATCTTTTAGGATTGATGTGTTGAAGGATGCTACTCCTTAGGGGGAGCAACATAGTGGAGTATGGGAGCTTGTGCCTCCACTTTGGCATTATTGTGAAAGGGGGAGAAGATATATGATAGGGGAGAAGATGATAGGGGAGAAGATATCTAGTGAAGATATTTTAGTTGCAATGGTATATGATGTTTTTAGTTGCAATGCTACACTAAGTATTTCCATCAATGCCAAAGGGGGAGATTGTTGGTATATGATGAACATGTATGATAATATGATAATAATATATGTTGTCATTATGACAATAAGTATAGGTCAACTAGTATGAAGATTGGAAGAATTTGTTATTGATGATCAAGTTGGAGAACCTATATGAAGAGATATAGTGAACTGGTGTCAAGGTTTCACTAAGTGTGACTATCGATTGGTAGTCTCGGCTCTAGGGTTTTTAGTTTGGCAATCTAGCTTGTGCGATGCAACCGATGATATTCTATGACGAGTTAGCTAAGAAATGAGGATGAGATCGAGATGCCATGTCATTTTTGTGCATGTGAAGGATTTCCTTGAGGATCTTGAATGTGAAGATCGACTGTATTAAATGTCTACCTCGGGAATGAACATTCTTCTTAGCTGTATGAGAAGAAAGCATGACGGGTTACTCATTTATATGTGTGGTGAAGGATGGATGATGTAGAATGACTTGTGATCTATTTAAGATTGTTTCATTCTATGTAAAGTGTTTGGATGGTCAGGATTGGACCGCTTTTAATTGTAAACCTAAGATGCTTAGGGTTTAGGGTTTGTGTTACCGACCTAATTGTTGTCTACAAGGTTGATGATGTTTGTTATTGCGAGTAGTTGGCAAAAGAATGTGTGTATCCAAGTGATGAGATACTTGCCAGACTAGTGAGAGAAAACTACAGAGTGTGATTGCAGAGTAGAGGAACTAAAAAGGATCTGCCTTAGCATATAGTGTTGTTATCAGATCAAAGTTGTACCTATTGTCTTCTAACCATTTCAATAGAAGGAAAATCCCTTTGTCAGGTAGCTTTAATAGGCTTACTGTAAATCCTCTAACTGGGTGACTCAAGTTCATTGAGTTCTTTAAATTCTCGAGCAAGTTAACCTTTAATAGGGTATATAGCCATCCCTTAACCGAGTGATATTTAACAAGATCGGTTCCTAGAAGAACCTTATTGTAAAGTCTTTAACTGGACTAGGATCCTAATAGAGTGAGCTTCAAAAGAGTTCAAAACAAGCTTGTGGGTATTCATCCCCACTATGGTTTTTCCCATTTGGGTTTCCACGTGAAAAATTTGTGTGTCATGAGTTGTGTATTTTTCATGTGATGATTAAGTATTCTTTGTTTGAGTGATTATGCATGTAGAGCTAATGGTTATGGTATTACTGATATACCACATGCATATGTTTATGGGAGAAGTAGTTATCAAGTATTGAATGTACTTGAAGTGTTCAATTTTACCAGTTTATGTTGTCTGAAGTCTTATTGTGTTTAATCAGTATTGCCATGGTTAAGTTCAGTAATGAAGACAACCAGTTAGCATTGTTTTAACTTGATAAGTTGCAGAATTTTTTTTTGTATGTATTGACTCACCCCGCCCCTCTTAGTACCAGTTAGAGTATTTGTTGTTCATCATTATTCATCAAGAACACTTGCTATCAATGATCCACTCGTTAGAGTTGTCAATATGTGAGACAAGGGATTTCTTGTTAAACAACTCTTCCTTGACATCCATAAACACTATGTCTTCATTCTCTTCATCCTCATATTCCTCATCGGTAACACCTCCATCCACTACAACAAGACAATTTCTCCTACCTACTCCTTTATACTTCCTAAACCTCTCTAGTTTATCCTTATTGTCATTGTTAGGTCAGTTAACAACTATATGTCCTATCTTATTGCAGGAAGAACACTTCAAAGGAAGCTTACCTCTATATTTTTTGGTGCCTTTTGGAAGTCTCTTGGCAAGAAGAGCTTCAAACTCCATCAGAATCTCTGCATCATCCATATCTCTACTTGGCCTGGATTCATAACTGGTACTAACCTCTTTTCCTTTTGTGGTCAGTGCAAAGGAAGCAAACACTCTAAAGGTTGACTTAGTCTTCTGAACACTACCATCATAGCCATTCAATTCATATGTAGTCAACTTTGCAATAATAGAGTTTAAAGATACCTTGGTTTTATCAATAGACCTTAGCTCCTGAATAGCGGCAACCCTGATTTCATAGACCGATAAAAGTGATCTCATAACTTTATTGACAATAGTGGCATCATCAATTGTTCCACTAGTGCTCTTGATCTCTCCAACCATTGTCTTGATTCTTATGCCATACTGTTGAATGGTCTCTCCTTCAACCATCCTCATATCTTTAAACTTTCCTCTAAGTCTTTCTTCCTTAGCCTACTTGACATGTTCATCACCGCCATAAATGGATTCTAGTTTGTCTCATACTTCTTTCGGATTGTCCTTATCTTGTACATCAATGAACTCTACATCAGACAAGCTGCTAATAAGGGCTTCCATGACTTGCCCATTTTCTTGTATCTCTCTTTTTAAATCATCGGTTAGAGTACCAGAGGGGATTACATAAGCATTCTCAACATAGTTCTAATGTTGTGCACCCAAACTCTTGATATATATCTTCATCCCGTCCTTCCATATTTTAAAGTTGTCTCTGTTGAACTTAGGACCTTCCCTCTTCATCATTAAAATAGGATCTTTTGCCTCAAGCGGTTAAGCTTATATCACCAAGGACCTTGATGTACTCTAATACTAATTGATGACTAATGATGAACTATTAAGGTCCTAACCGAACCTGAGAGGGGGGGGGGGGGGGAGTGAATCAGTACACACAAAAAACTGCTTCAACATTTTGTCATATCAAAACACAGCTAACCGGTTGTCTTCACCACTGAACTTGACCATAGCTATACTGGTTAAACAAAAATACTTCAGACAACATTCAATAGATCTCAAACCTTGACAAATACTTCAATTATATAATCATGCATGAGTTGAACCAATAATACCACAACCATTTAACAATGCATGCATATCTAACTTAATCAAAACTACACAATCATCACATGAAAATCTCACAACCCATAACACACAAATTTTCACGTGGAAACCCAAATAGGAAAAACCACAGTGGGAATGAATACCCACAAGCTATTTGTGAACTCTTTTGAAGTACGCTCTGTTAGGAGCCTAGTCTGGTTAAAGACTTTACAATCACTCCATACACAATTAGCCTGCACATTTTTCACCTCATCTCTCCCCCTTTGACAACAATGCTAAAGATGGGGTGTGCAACAAAATATTCTTTACATATATACACACACACTGGATGATGAAATATATACATTCTTAAGTATATCTGCATATGCCATCTTAAGAAATCCAAAATATGTGTTCCATCATTCCCGCAACTTCTCCAAAATGGAAACAAAACCATTCAAAACATAAGAATGAAATTTTATAGCTACACTCTCAGTTGGAGTCTCCCGAGACATGTTCTGAATGCAGTCCATCTTATGGTACACTAAGGTGTCTAATCAGGGACCAATTAGGTTCTGGAGTTCACTTGTCCTCCTAACCATTCTCTCCTCCTTCTCAAAATTTCACCTTCAATACAGTCGATTAAGTTAGCCATGGAATCATAAGCCTAAGAAATCTAAGCTAACTAACCTTGACAATTATCTATTTGCTTGTCTATTTCAATAGTAAAATTTGTCAAAACTAGACAAGACTTATAAATCTTACCACCTTTTGTTAAGGCCTCATCAATTAGTTTTAATTCTTTTTAAAGATGGGCCTTATCATTAATGATCATTTGGAAAAAATTTTAAACTTTGGCATCTTTAATTTTTTCCATAGCCTGCCTAGCTGATGCCTTGGTCAAAGAATCAAACTGAGTGGATATATGATCTATCAAGTTTTGAATCTTATCAGATGAACTAACATTAGAATCAAGTTGTGGTTCTGGTACCACCTATTCCAAAACTAAAACTGATTTCTCGATGAGTCTCTTCTCTTTAGATTTTGATTGTGCTAATTACTGACTTGCTTGCGCTTGGAGAGGAGCAACAACAATCATCCTTTCTGCCAGAGACATCTAATTGAATGGTTTTTCAAAACTGATATCAAATTGTGGAAATCTCCCTTGGCTTTGTATTTTTGATGTGTCAATTGCTATAACAATTGGAGTTTCCATTACCTTACCCTTCCCTTTATCCGGTTCCTCCTGTTATCTTCTTCCTTTTCCTCAGCCTCAACTTGTCCGATTTTTTCTTCTTTGGGTGCCTCCTATGCACCGGTGTCACCACTTGGTGCACCAACCTCTACCTCAGCCAATTTATCATTCTCCTTAACAGGCTCAACCTCTACAGAATCCAAAATTTGTTGCTTTGCAACATCCTAAGTTCCCTCCTTATTTACATAATTTACTAGATTATTCTCTGACTGAGTAGCTTCATCTTGTGAAACAATTTCTACTAGCCAGTTCTCAGTGAAAAGCTTCTTCTAGATTGCAATGGTTTCTTTCCTTATTTCTTCAACTCTACTAACTATCAGGCTATTGACCCTATATTTGCTCCTTAATTCCTTTTTATTTGCTAACAAAATTAATCTATCAAGTTCCTCAATAGTGATATTGGTGCACTGATTAACCAGTTCACTCTCCTTTATTTCTCTATCCATTTGACTAGCACATTTTCTCCTAGCATCAATTAAATCATACAGATCTTTTGGAAGATATTTTTCTAATTCAATCAATGCTTTATTAAATACATCCATGTACAAAAATACAACTTCTTCAATATGCCTCTTATCCTTATCATCCATATTTTCATAATATAGAGAAATTTTCTTCAAATTTCCATCTTTAATAATTTTGTCTATTAATTCTTGAGTAGACAAAGGAGGAATAATATGATACTTGGTTTGGGAGGTTTCCATCTTACCAGATTCAATTGCCACATCCAAGTTAGATTTTATCTTCTTTCCTCGCTTAGGCTTTCTTCCCAGTACGGGAGCATATTTTGCCTTCTTCTCCTTCAACCCTTTCTTCTCAACACCGGATTGAGGTTTCCGGATTACTTTTGCAAAATCTCCTTTCTTTGGGGCCCTGGGAATGTCTGCATCTGACTCAGTTTTAGATGCCATTGAAGAAACTATGACATACTCCCTTTCGGGTTTCTGCTTCTTCCTCAGAACACCTTTACCCTTAGGAGGTGTCTTCACTAGAGTGGGAGAAGACCTTATCACCTTTTCTTTGACTGGAGCATTTGCAGTCTTTTATTTCTTCGCCTTTTCTTCTGCATCCCTTGCAACCCTTGCAGCTCTAATTTTCTCTCGAGGGTGACCTTCCTCAACAAGGAATTCCTCTACTATCTTGGCAACTTTTATTTTCCTAGCTGGTTTGCTGAAATTGGTGTGCAATTCCATTGATTTTTCTTTGCAAGTTTTGAACCTTTCTTCTTTAGTATCCACCAGAGCATTAAGCATGTGTTGTGCATAGGCATCTGAATTCCCTGCATCAACCTCATAGCCCAAAGGCATTATCCACTCTGTCTGACGTTGAACCGTCTCCATGAGACATTCATATTTATTCACCATAAAATAGAATGTCCCCTCATTTTCTGATTTCATCCATGATGCTATCGGTATAGAGGTCCAAAATATCCCCAATGCCAATTTCCTCAATCTCATAGTGAATATAGGCCCGTACATCATCTACATGCAAAAATCCATGTAGAATGGAAGAGAAGGCTCCAACCAGGTTGACATCCATGGATTTATAGGGGTTCTTCTTGAGCACAAGATGAGTTCTATCCTTGACCTCAAAAACTAGTGCAGTAGAAATGGAAGAAGAAGATACCATTTGAAATTTTCAGAAAACTGAACTCAGAAATGCTCTTTGAAAAATACCTCAACTGACTATCGAATGCCCTAGATCACTCATCAGATCACTTTTAGCTCTCTGAACACCTGGAAGCCTTGATCATCTTATTCTGGAGCTCAAAAACACTATTCGCAATGTGAAGAATAACTCTCGCATTTGCCCTTTTATCTTTGAAAACCCTAATTTCACTTTGAAATAAATGCACCAAAGATATCCAATCAGATGCCCTGTGCGACTACTGGATGCCAAAATTAGCCATCTGAATTTTATATATCAACTGAAATTCAATTCCTACCATCTGTAATCCATCGACTACAGATCTCATCAAGGGGTACTGCAAGATTTGCATGAGGTTTCCTTCCCATAAGGCCAAAGGCCCTAATTACCGGATAAAGTTTCTGAATTGGATTCAGGTATAGATACACTCTCTACCTTCATCCTTCTTTACCCACATCTTCTCATGCTAATCTCTGAACTCATCTACCTTTGCCTTTCCCTTTTTATCTGATTTGTTCTTGTCTACCAGAGCATTGTTTTTGCTTTTGTAGTACTTTGCAATGTGAGTGGTTTTATTGCATGCTCTACAAACAACATTTTTCTGCATAGATATGAAGTTCATCTGATTTGGTCTTGTCCTGCACTGATTAGAGATATGTCCATACATTACTGCTCTACAAATATTTGACTTGTGTCCAAAGTTATTGCATATAAAACATTGACCGGTAAAGTTAGGGACATTATTCATATTGTTTATCATATTGTTACTATTCACCATTCCATTATTCATCCTACTTCTGCTTTGAATCACCATATGACCAAACTTATTGCAAGTAAAACATCTACCATTGAATTTATGAGCATTAGGTTGTCTTACTGGAGAATTCTTGCTCTTCTTCTGATCAGGTTTCACATTGCCTTGTCTAGATCCAAAGGATTCACCTTTCTCAACTCCTAGACCTCGCATGTCCTTTCCATGTCTCTGACTTTCTAGCATCTCATCAAGCCTTGTTGAAAAAGCTTTGAATTTGTCTTTGTATTCATTGGTAGTAGCAAGTTCACCTCTCAAGGTAGCAATTTGTGTTTCGAGTTCTTGACCATTATTCCTTGATTGTGTCAACTCAAGCTTCAATTGATCATTCTCATAGGTAAACCTAAAGCATTCATCAACTCTTTCCTTCAATGATTGTGACATATTATTTTCATTCTTCTTCTAGTCCTCAATGTCCTTAGTTGGCCTCATCACAATGGATTGCATCTCATTCTTCAAAGAAACACTCTCTCTCTCTCTTAAGCTTGTTAACTTCATCAACTTTGTATATTCCATGATCTGATCTTCTTTCTCCTTCAACTTGTCCATCAATTCCTTCCTTTTCTCTCTATAGAAACTTGCTTGATCCTTCAACTCACTAATGAATTCATCAACAACATTTAGGTTCTTCTTCAGGGTATAGATCTCATTTCTAGCTGCATCAAGATCCTCAAGTGACACATTGAGTTATCTCTGAAAACTGGAATCTATTTAATCAATCTCCTGCATCTTCCTCAAGTGCTTAATCTTCCTAAGAGGAAATAGGCTTTGATACCAATTGTTAGAATTAGAGATCACTGAGAGGGGGGGGGGGTGAATCAATGATCTGTCAAAAGTCAAATCCACAAACTTATTCTTTATCCACTGGTTAGCAATGCATAACAGAAAAGAACATAAAAAAGTAAAAAATAAACCACAGGTCCACAATACCAAATTTTTTACGTGGAAACCCAGAAAGGGAAAAACCACAGTGGGGCTAGAACCCATAATATTCATATACTATGGCCAGGAGTACATAAATATTACAGAGATGGGGAAGGCACTTGCATTCAAGCTCACTAACTAGAGATCATTGCTCAATTACAATGACTTGGAAGGCTACAACCTTCAAGGAAGTCTCATTGATTTACAATTTGATTACAATGAGAAAATACAATGAAATGAATTCTAAAATAGCATCAGATAATGCATGAATGAGTTCCGGTAAAGCACAAGATCTCTAACTATCCTCACTTTGCGAATACTCTATTTATTTCTTAGTTGGCTACCAGATTATTTGTAAACCAAATGTGCATGTGAAACTACGCTCAAGTGCACCAAAATGGATTGCCACAATAGTAATACTACAAAAACCAATCGCCAAATTAATCTTATATATCCAGTCTTAACATAAAAAAATAATCTCCTTCAAGTCAGCTTCAAGAAGTGTAATGTGTAGTCACATGTCGGCTTCAATCTCAAACAAAACATAGCACCAGATCAAAAGATTATAATCACATGCTTCCTAAGGATATTCCCATTCACCAAAAACATGAGATCAACCACCAAAGTCACCGCAATTATCAGGAGTCTTTCTGGACCAAAACATTATTGAGATAGCCTTGAATTATCGGTTAACTGCCTACCAGTTAACTGCTACTTCTGGATAAGATGATTCACGATCACCAGATTGAATCACCAAGAAGAGTTGCCATCAATGAAAACCCTAAACCATAAATCAAGCATCATAAATCACCAGATGAGTGTCAATTGCCAACAACATGCAGAAGAGATGCTTTGATAAGTGTTCTGATTAAAGGATATTTAGATAAATTGGATGACTATGATGTTGGCTATCATAAGTTATTTTTGGATATTCAAAAGAGTTGATTATGAGGAATTAGTTTTCTCCAAAGATTGTTGAGTGGTACAAAGATGATATTACATTCCTAGTGGATAAGGACAACTATTTTATTGAGGCTGTTAATCCTAGATCTTCATGGGTAGATAAGATTCCTTATGAAGTATATGAAGATGAGTATATGGACATTATGAAAATATTCCTTAATATGCCTAAAGATGTGAATGCAGAAAGATTTGGGAATTTTGAAGAGATTATGAGTAGGTGTGGTGGAAAAAGATCTAACAAGAATGAATTGGTGTCGAAAAGCAAGAAAGTGAAAAGATCACCTAAGGAAGCATATGCTTCTTCCTCTAAAGTATCAAAAGGTAAAAGGATATCAAAGGGATCTGCAAAAGTTGTTATTGTTGAGAGTGATGATGGAAATTTGGAGAAGGCTAATGAGCAGAAGAGTGATTCAGTTATGAAGTTGGTGATTGCTTCTTCTAAAGGTATATTTGGTGAAAATAGAGTTCTTAAGATGCTTGCAAATCCTGATGGTTTGAAAAGAGTTGGTGAGTTATATCTCACTATTTTGTCCTATGACCAGGACATTATTGAGAAAGCTTGTGTTACATATTTGTTTTAGAACAATCTTGTTCCGTTAAATGTCACTGATGTTCTCCTAGAAGCATTGATAGAATTGTTGATTGAATGGATGACTACAGTTGCTGAAGAAGATAGTGAATCTAGCGAGCCTTTCACTGAAGGTAATGTATCATAGAAGATGACTGAAAGGTGCCTGAAGGCACATGATGATCTCAAGTTAAATTTTATTGATTTCAGGAAGATGATGGATAATGCATCTCAACTATTCAGATAATGTCTAAGGTGGTCTATGGATACAAAGCAATTCAAAGATGAGATAGACTCCATTGAGTCTTAGCTTACAAAGTTGGCCCTGTCTTTCCATATTTACAAAGATCCTAATGGTGCCAAGAGATCCAAGGCTCAAGATCTTCATTCTTGGTTGGCCATGAGAAAGAAGCAAAGAGAAGATTATGTGAAATTATTTTGTGGACTCAAAGAGGCTATGAAATTATGACTATCCTTGTATCTTAGATTGTTGGTTGATATGGAAAAATTTGAATGAAGTGTGTTTAATTCTGATATCTTTGATGTTGCACGAATTTTATGTGTTGATTATGAAACTAAAAATAGGATTTTGTCTACTACTATTCATGCTTGGAACTCATCATTTATTGGTTTAAAGAATCAATACAAGGACATTTGGCTTAGAAATGTGTGATTGGCATTTCTCTTTCTCATTTTTTTTTCTAAAATATTCTATTGAAAGAGGTTGCAATTTTGGTTTTTTAATATTCCTATTTGGTTTAAGGTGTTTACCCTTTGTTATTGTTGTCAAAGGGGGATAAATATTGTTAGGGGGAGATAGAATATCTATTTATTTTTCCATCAATGACAAAGGGGGAGATTGTTGCACATATGGATGTCTTTGTTGTCATTGATTTCAAACCTTTGTCATCTCATATTGCTCCAGTTGTTATTGGTAACCTAGATATGTACAATGTATTTGGTTGGTGGTTTGGATGTTTGTTTTCTTGATACCGTGCTATATAAATATCTAGAGGTTAACATTATTTTGATTATATGATGTTTTAGTATGTTTCCAGAGGTATGGTGCTCTTCACTTGGTCCGAAAGTATTTATGTTGCTTTCTTTAGAGAAACTTATCATAGATCAAAATAAGTATTTGTACTGGATATATCTCAAGATTTTATAAGTTTCTATTTTTGATGTGATAGATTTCATTGTTCTTTTGGATGAACCATTTTTTTTGTTTTTGGTCTGGGATTAGACAATGTGTTTTTCCAAACAAGTTTTGTACTGGTTTATGCACTTTGGTTCTAGTAGATGGGTGTAAAATATTTTTTATTTTGATTGGAAGACATGTCGACTTGGTGTGAATACTTACACATTCTTTTTAGCTTCTGGATAATGTATTTTTGGGTCGATTCTATGTACACATTACATACTATTTTGGCTGACCTAGTGTTGCTTGTTTTTGGATCTGATTGTTATATATTGAGAAGATTGGCTATGTTAGATATGAAGTGTGTGTGTGTGAGAGAGAATGAGAGATGGATACATAAAGAGATGAATATTGGTAGATGCGAAGTGAGTGAGTGCAAAAATTTGGAGGTGTATAAAGATGACATATGAGTATATTTAGTGAACTGTTATATGCATTCTAACATATGCCTTTTGTATATAGTTCAATCTATTATTCCCACTATATAATAAGATCAGATTTGTATCTTTCATTGAAGAAGTGATCTTCAATTGAGTGAGTCTCTTTTTGTATCTTTCTTGAGGTTGTGCGCCTCAGTCTACAAGTCCAGAGTAGTAAGCTCCTTTTGGCAAGAAGCCTTGTTTATTGTAAAACCATTACTATATAGTGTGAGTTTAATTTTCACCATGGTTTTTAACAGTTTGGGTTTTCCATGTAAAATCTAGTGTTCTTGTGTGGATTTTTTGCTATTATTGCTATTTAATTTTAGCTCATTGATATAGATGAATGATGAAATTAGAATCACTTTAATCTGGTAATATTTTTTGAATGTTGATTCACTCCCCTCCTCTCAGCTTCCAATAGTGTTCAACATAAACATTGAAGGAGGGGTTCATTGTGGTTGGTATTCAAAAGGATTTTGGTGAGGAGGTGAATTAGGGTTTTGATCATTTAGTGGTTCATTTTCAAATCCTAGAAATTAAACAAATTCCACTCAAAAAGATAATTAAATCTATCTACTTAATCTAAAATTTATAATAAAAACTGTCGTGGTAACATTTTGACAATGATTTGGAAAATAAATGATGTTGAATGGTGTCTTCAATGATGTGAGTGTGTTTGATGATACTTGCAATCCATCAGTTCAACTTTGAACAAATGATAAAATGAAATTTTGGACCAATTTCTTTTTATGTCCAATAATCCATAACATGAACATGTAACACACTCATGTTATGATCTCTAGAGGGTCAAAAAGTGGGGTTGTCACTTTTTGGTCCACATATTTTTGTGTACTTACTATTGTTATTATTGTGACAACACTTGGTAAAATGAGTACCATGGAGGGAACCTTATTATGGTAATTGTACAAGAGGAGGAAGTGCAAAGAATAAAACAACAAATTGAAGAAGAGACCAAAACTAAAATAATGGTTGTTTCTAGAAAGAAGTTTGGAAATAACATTCTAGTTATGTCTGATATCTTGATTCTCAAATGAGGACGAATGCGTTCAAATTGGTTGAGTGTTGTCTTTGTGCAAAGTTTTTATAACTTAAAGACTATTCAACATAAACTACTCAGTTTTATAATATTCAAATTTCATTTACTCATTGTATTTCTTGGGTACAAAATTCTCCATTAGTTGTATTTCAACAACAACAATATTGGATTTTGTATGTAGTAGTTGGTCCTATATTCTTTAGTGGCACACATAACAACCAAAAGTAAACTGGACTTGTGCATGAAACCTACCTTTTAGGTAACATATCTTTCATTTCTTATATGTCAATCTAGCTATACATATATTATTGTCTCACAAAACCTTTATAAAATCAATAGGTATTTACACTACTAATATGGTATTTTTTTGTCTTGTTTTTTAGTAAAAGGCACAAGCCTATAATTGTATTATAAAAAAGGATCGGTTACATTTGTAAACCATATTCACAGTATATAAAGATGGCAAAGAATTCTTCTAGGAGACATAGATAGATACAATTATTTGGTAGAGATTTTTGCCAATTATAACATAGAAAGATGCAAATATCTAAACAAAATTTGAGAAAAATTATAAAGGCCAAGATAGTAAAGAAGATTAAAACATGCAGTCAAACCAAGAAAATCCAAAACCAGTTGAAGTTATCCCTGCACACTAAGAGAACCATCTTCGATCTCCATTGTGGTAGAGTGTTGACAATGACAATATGGTGAGTGGTTTTTGTGGTTGTGGAGAAGGATGATGGCCTAGTAGACATGGATGCATTTGTTACAGAAAGTATCATCCATTTTCTTTTTGTGACCACTTAGTGCCTTGAGAAGCACCATCTCATCTTGTTCAAAGAAATCCCATTTAATTGCAATGTAGGATGAAAGGAATCCCATTTTCTTGTTTAAGGTAGAATATTTGAAAAGACCACCAACCTTAGCAAAACTAGAATAAAGATTATAATTTTTAATTACATTGTGAAAGGTAGTACCTAGGATGAGGGAACCTTTAACATACTCAATCACCAGCTAACATAGAGGTTCATAGGCTTGAAGTAGGTTCATAACATTTGAGAGAAAGTAGGAAGTGAGTTGTGAGAGGAAGAGGAACCTCAAAAAGGAGGCCTGAAGAATTATATCTCCTACAATCGTCTAGATGATACATTCTACCCAATTGTAATTAAACGAGAAAAATGATCCAAGGAGCTTAGAATTGATATTATAGGACTCAAGATATTCATTTCTAATATGGGAAACAACAATCCTTGTGTTTAGTATGATAGTGTCCATGAAACAAAATAGGCAGTGGTAGAGGCTGAGAAGGTTGACGAAAGAGTAACATGAAAAATAAGTGAACGAAGATTGTGGACAAGGACAAAGTAGAAATGGGATATAATAAGTTGGCATGAGTGGCCAAGGTGGCCAATGGGGCAAAATCATGGGCGAGACAAATGGGTAGTTATGGAGCAAATACAACTGCCAGGTGTGGAGTGGAGTCAAGAGGAGCATAGGCTTCATGTCCTTAATTGGGAAGCGGGAAATGTCCCATCAGAGCTACCACCAAAATAAATTTCTTGGAAGAAATCAAGAATTAAATATACCTCAAAGACAATGCGAATGACAAGGAAAGGTGAAATAAATGAATGTGTAGTTGCACGAGGGAGTACGATGAGGTAACCATGAAAATAGGGGGTGTGAGGACATCACTTGGATAACCAAATAAGTTTGAAGTGTGTAGTATATAGGTGGGTTAACAGTATATGAATTCAAAATTATCTACCCTTGAGGTGGAATAAATGAAGGAAAATAGGGTTGGTGGCGTTGTTTCCTTGGGTGAAGTGGTAATGGAAAAGACAAGGCATCATAAACAGACACAACTATTCCGGCTCCAAAATGATAGTGCCATATCGATTACATGCATAACATAGATGCATACCCATTCCCACTTGTAGGTGGTCCCACACACGAGTGGTGATGAGCTAGACATCACGTAGGCAGGGGCTTTCATGACATGGACTTGTCAGAGGTGATGTCTAGATCGCATGTCATGTCGCCAGAGTTAAGAGTGCATATACACACAACCGGTCCTTTGCAAACTGCCAGAGATGCGACTATAGAAGGCTTGGTTGGGTGGGTGGGAGAGTAGTGTTGTATGTGTATGATAATACTCAATTTCAATAACTATGGTGAGAGGTGTAGGTAGATCTATTGTTCATGATTTTGTAAAAATCCTCCCCATTTGGTTATCCTGCACAACCTCTTATAATTCCTTGTTACCCACGTGGGATAATCCTTCCTTTTCCTTCACCTTGTTTCCTTATCCCGTGTTGCTTTAATCTTACGCTACTTAGCCTTGCGGGATAAGCTTAGTTGGGGTTGTACATGTATGATAACACATAGTGTCAATAACTATGGTGAGAGGCGTAGGTAGATCTATTGTTCACGATTTTGTAAAAATCCTCCCCATTTGGTTATCCCGCACAACCTCTTATGATTCCTTGTTACCCATGCATGATAAGCCTTCTATTGCTTTCACCTTGTTTCCTTATCCTGCATTGCTTTAATCTTACGCTAATTAGCCTTGCAGGATAAGCTTGGTTGGGGTTGTGCGTGTACGATAACACACAGTGTCAATAACTATGGTGAGAGGCATAGGTAGATCTATTGTTCATGATTTTGTTAAAATTCTCCCAATTCATTTATCTCGTACATCCTCTTATGATTCCTTGTCACCCATGTGGGATAAGATTTCCTTTTCTTTTAGCTTGTTTCCTTATCTCACATTACTTTAATCTTACGCTACTTAGCCTTGTAGGATAAGCTTGGTTGGGCAAGTGGGAAAGTAGTGGGAGACAACTATCTCCCACTATTGTACGTGTATGATAACACACAATGTCAATAGTCAATAACTTCGCTCTCAAAGTTTATAGACTCAATAACTTGTAGTCAATAACATGCAAATATTATCTTGCAAGGAAAGAAACAAGAAATAAGAACTTAGTGAATATTATTCAGTTGTGATTGAGAAGAAAGGGGACGCAAGACGTGCATTATACAAGCAGCGATAGCGGCATGGGCGAGGGTTTGGTGGTTGTGGAACTGTGAAATGTGTGTTAAAATGAGAACTCTTCACATGAGTTTTTTTCATGTGGCATTTTCATTTCTAAAGTCTAGCAAAAATCAAAGTCGAAGGTAGAAAATTCTGTAAATATGAGTGTCGTAGGTAGATCTGATGTTGACAATCACAAGTCTATATTTTTTTGTAAGATTCATGTTATTTACTTTGTTGTAGGTTTGGTTGCACCCCTTTTGGTACAATGGTATTATACATAGAACCCTTGTTGTGTGTATAACACAAAGGCTTATGAGTTCTTGTAGGTCACCACTAAATTAGGGGTTATAAAACTCATGTTATTGGATTTTTGAAAAAATCAAAGTCGTAGTTTGTTCTTCTCATCATGAACGTGGCTAAACTTTTTCGATTTTTTTTGAAAAATCAAAGTCACAGCCAAATCTGATGATCGCGATCAACGATCTGTAATTTTTGAAAAGTTTCATGTTATTAACGTGCCATTTTGGAGCCATTTTAGCTGTAGCCATGCCTTTTTGGAGCCGGCTAAAGTCGGCTGACCATGGCTAAATTGGCTCCAAAAAGGGGTTATAAAACTCATGATATTAACTTTTCCTAAAAGTGAAAGTGGCAGCTTGTTCTGCTCATCTTGATGAATGATGTGCAATTTTTGGAAAAGTCAATAACACGAGTTTTCTAATCCCTTTTTCGAGCGACTTTAGGGGCTCCAATAAGGGTCATGTTATTGAATTTTTTGAAAATTTTAGATTGTTGTTCTAAACTGGCTCCAAAACGACATGCCAATAACATGAAAAGTCAATAACACAAAAAATTTCAAAAATTACAGATCATTGATCATGATCATCAGATTTGGTTGTGGCTTTGATTTTTTGAAAATTTTTGGAAGTTAATAACATGAGTTTTATAACCCCTTTTTGGAGCTAGTTTAGTTGTGTTCAAAAGGCATGAAAAGTCAATGACACGAATGTTAGTTAAAAATTAGAGATTCTTATTGTGATTAGCAGAACTAGCTGTGACTGTGATCGATGGTGCTGTCAAATGTTGTTAATGTTTATGCATGTTTAATATATGTATATACTCATGATATTTGAGCAACAACAACTGAATAATGATTATAACATTTCTTTTTATACTGATTGTTAATATTTACATTTGGATATGTGTTTAGATGGAATTAAAGTTAATATTAAATGCTCAAAAACAATTAAAGCCTATAAGTGGATGATTTAGGGGTCTAGGAGCTTGCATGTTTGTTATTGGGAAGTCTCTGCTTTAGTAGATTGCTACAATGTTGTCTTTTTTCAGAATTTGTTGAGTAGTATAATTAAACTGGTTAAAATAATCTTGCCATAATACATACTTACCTCTTCCATCCATGCGAGCATGGTCCTTATGTTTGAATTTCATAATCTAGCATAATCAGTTTTTATAATGAAATGCTCTAAATGCCTGAGTTTTAGAGCTAACTTTTGTAGACATTTCTTTACTCGATATATCTATTTATCTAGATGAACTCAATTTTCTAGGTCCTTCAGCAAAAAGTCTGCTAGCATAGTCAGCTACAAATTCTTTGCCTTCTTTGACAAATTAGAGAACACCGCTCCATACTCAGCTACAAGTTCTTTTCCTTCTTTTTCCTCCTATTTGTTGGTAGTCTCTTTTCACATTGTCCTAAAAGTGGTTCTAGTAGTGCCATTTTGGTTGAAAGTTATTTGAGGTTTCTTATTTCGCTCTTGGTGTCATTTGGAAACAATATGGATGTAACACTTATATTTTCAAAATGATGTCCTCATTTCCTATGTCAATAATATTTTAATAATTTTGTCTAAGCATCCAACTTAATTATATTGGATGTGCTAGACCAAAGAAACCCAACCAAACTATGAAACTCTGATTTTTGTAAACAATCAATTAACTAATGTTTTAGTGTAAAATAGAAAGTTAAATTTATTCCATAACTCATGTTCGCATGTGGTTTTGAGGCATGAAGGAGAATTTAATTCATCAAAGTGGGAATGATGGTTTTTTGTTTCTTTATCATCTGGTCTCTTTCAATTTGCATTTTGCAAAATGACCTTACCTCTTTCTCTATGTAATCTGCTGATTCTACTCTAGTCCATATGTATTTTTCATTAGTATCATCTGAATTTTACATTTCCATTGACTAAAATTCTCAATTACAATTTTCTCATTCAAAGTTCTACTCATTGAAGCATAAATCGGAAAAAAAATGTTTTTTTTTGGAAAAATTGTCCATGGTGCTTTCTCCCCAAATTTATCAACAACTCAAACACTTTGCATGAATTATGTGTTTATCAATGGTTTGGCATTAGTCATGAGCACAATGATTTCAACATCAAACTTCAATATTATTTTGAGAGGAATTTGTTTTGTGTATGAGCATCCCTGTTGTAAGTTGCCATGGACCAAACTGAATTTGGCTCTTTATAGTTGTTATTGTGTCTATGATTGTGACAATGTACTGATTGATTGTCAAATATGTCATGTGTACTTGCAATTGTTTGGGAATTTGTGTGTAATTTCTCTTCTAGGGATATTGCATGGACCCCAATTTTTGGCGAAGATGATTTGATGAAAGACCTCTGTGCGGCGATTCCACTTGCTAGATTGGATGCATTCATCAAGGGGGAATCATTCCTTGAAGGGTTTTGAAACCACATTTGTCTGAAAGAGGTACACTGAAGATGATAATAGTAGTGTGCACAAGAACCATACAAGAAAGATGTATAGGCAGTTAGTAGACACATTCTTTTCTATGCTTTGTCTACGTTTAATCACATTACAACTTGCTGATAATATGAATTTTTATCTTTAAGGTATTGGTGTGCTTATGGTCTAGAAGATAATAGGAATAAGCCACCGCCTCAGATGCAAGATTGTCCATGTCACAAAAAGTGAGGTTGTACGTGCCACTTCATTATCAAGGTGTTTTATGGTTGACCAAATGTGACCATATTGTCATACAAGCAACTATTGTATGTAGACAACAATGGTGCATTTTTTCATGGTGTGTATGATACCAACAACGAGTTGTACTCTCAATTTGCACCAAACCTATCCGATGAATGCAAAGCATATATAGTGATCTTGTTGGCAATGGATGTTAGTGTTGGTGCTATAATGAACAAATATCTTGATGATCCTGTTTTTTGTATTATGTTGAGGAAGAGAGATTCATTCCTAACATGCAAGGATGTTATGAATGCGGTGACAAGGGTATGCTCCATTCGACCATGAAAGCATGCACACGATGCCACTAGCATCTTACAATGAAATAAACAAGATGAGGCTAATTTCTTTTTTTTCCAGTAGCCACAAGGCCCCTACACACCTTTCATAATGAGAATACAAATGTCTTGGATGCTTGACATGATTGTTCGACACTCACATGACTCAATCATCTCGATGGATTCCACATTTACAACAAATAAATATGGGGAAAGTCTCCTTAAAATCCTTCTAATGAGTCTTCATCATATTTTCAAGTTGCCCATTATATTTGTAGATGCTAATGACTGTTTGCGATTGTTGGTTAAAATAGTACCAATTGTATTCATTTCTCTTTTCCGACGAGCAACAATCGGGGTTGCCCATTGCATGGACAGTGACATTGAGGAACAAGATTGAGGACATTGAGGTGTGGTTGGTGGAGTTGCAGAGACAAGGAAAGGAAAAGAGGCTTGATTGGAGGGCCAATGCATTTATCACACATGATGCAAGTGCAAAGTTTCAAGCGATACAGTACATGCATGTTTCAATTCTTTGTCTTCATCAAATCAAATAGTAAGATATGTTGCTCTACCTTTTATTGTATATTTATTAGGCACAATTATTTGTTGAGTTCAAAATAGGACCATTTTTCAATGTTGTGTCATACTTTGTATCTGGAATGTGCATCAAGTATGGTTGAAGAATGTCTACAAGTATGCAACAAAGGAAAGAGCAATGGACTTTTTTGCCATTTAGGGCAAATAATGATGACAATGCATGAAAGTGAAGAGTACAGTATTCAACAAGTGCACACTTTCTTCATTGAATTTAGTGATCAACAACATTTTCTAGAGTACTTCTACAACACATGGTGTCAAGATGGCCATATTGGTGAGTTTTGCGGTACCTTATGTTTTCCTTCAATGACTTGTTAACTCTTTTGTTGCGATAGTTGTTGCATTCATTTTGTTAGTTGACATCCTACGTTTTTTGGTTTTTTTTTTTTTTTGGGGGGGGGGGGGGGGGGTAGTGATGTGGGTGAAAAACTTCAAGAATTTCCCTCATGCTAACCAGGACACAAATAATGCCATTGAATCATACCATGGAAAATTGAAGGTGTTGCACCTAAGACACAATAAGAAGATGTGCACAAGGAGGATGGACAATCTATATCATAAGCTTGCCTATAAAGTGGAAACATAATACGAGCAAAAGAAATTGTTGCAACATTATGGATTCATTAAAAACTATAGGTTTTCAGATTTGTGAACTAGTATGGAGAGGTAAAAGGAAATTCCTGATGCCGATTGTGTTCCAAATGATATGAAACCTAGTTCGTACTGGGTGAAAATTCAGTCCTCTTGCAATTGGTATGTGGTTACGAAATGTGGTGATCACGTGTACATATGTGACTGTCTGTAGAGTTTTCAAGGAAACACATGCAAGCATTCTTTGAAGGTTGTTGTAATGGTCTACAACTCATTCAATGATTCACGTCTCCTAGGTAAGTAGATTTCAAATGCAACTTAACTTGTTTGGTTCGTCAATGTTGATGTATGTTGATTCAAAAGATCTGCACTTCACTCTAAGATTTTGTTTCATGCAGAACCTATTCCTATGTCAACTCCAATATCTTGTAAGGTTAATGAACACCCAACACCTTGGCCGGTTGTCAATACCATTTCTAGTGCAAAAGAACATATAGAGGATGTTGACATCATGACATAGAATGAAGCGAGCACAAAGTTGAAGATGTTGTCGCAAACAATACCATAGTCACGCAAAAAATAATGGCATTTGTAGGTTTTGTGGAGAGGTTCATGGTTGATCTTGACAATTCTGGTGCCATGGAATTCAATTTCAGTCCCCATATCGATCCAGCTGGTACAAGCACCATTCGCATGCGGCCTTGGTTCAGTGCAAGTAGGGATCATGGTCGGATTTGAAGGCAACATAAGAAGACTACTAGTACTGAGATCTTTCATGATGTTATGTAGCTTGACACCTTTGAGTTCCCCTCGAAGACTCCTAGGAGGTAGAAGGGAAAGAGGCAACTGGACCAAGCACTAGAATCGCATGTCCTTGCCACATGATATGTTGCATCTAATATGGGTTGGTACACAAGTGTCACGTTTAAGTGGTATCTAAACATGTCTGTAATAACTCACCAAAATTGATCCAACAAAAATTGAGTATATTTTTTTTTTTCATTATATTTTACTATGTTTTATTCAATTGCATACTCTGGGCATCCATCCAAATAGGATTGGGCATTCATCCATTCGGGATGAGCTTCTAACCATACGGGTTAGGCAATTGTCCATACGGGACGTAAATTCCATCTATCCAATACGGGATAGGCATCTACCCATACGGGGTAGGCATCCATCCAAACGGGATAGGAGATGCTCTGGCCAGAGACTTAGACTCATCGGGACCATTCGGGTCCTGAGCCACTCACTAAGTACTACATTCTTCTAACAAGAATGCACCAAGGTCGCCGTCCTTAGGAGTAATAAGAAAATAATACAAGCTTGAATCCCGCCTCGGAATTTGGCTTAAAGCCTCGGGAAGTCAAGCGAATCCATACGGGATTCCTTCCGAGTATGCATTGAATTAAGTTTGATTATCTTATCTTTCAATTAGGATTCTTACTCAACCAAGCCTAGACCCCACCCACGAACGCCTGAGTACGAGGGACAACTCCATCCCAAGACTGCCTACATACCCGCTTCGGCACGGGATCAAGGCGTAAAGTATGTAGTTCTATTTTCTAATCTATGGTTTGATGTAAACTGATTTTGTGGGTACGCAACCCTTTCTAGGGTCAGTGTCCCAGACAGTTTCTCTGTGGTTGCTACCCACGAAGGTAGCACTTAAGCGAAGGCTCAAGGTGGCCTATTGCTTGTGGCCTAAACAAAATAACTAGAACCTAATTCTTATCATGAGCGTCACCCAATTTCAATCACCAATATCCCTTTGAGGTGAATAAATAAATAAATAAATAAAGTAAATTTCACGAGAGCTCTTAACTTGACCATCCCTAAGAGGGGTTTACTATGGTTTATCTCAACGGATGTGGAATTCAATTACAAGTTATCTTATTAAATTATCGATCCAAGAGGGATTACCCGCCCCTTGGATTTTTAACTTCCAAATGTCCCTTATTACTCCCCGACGATTTATAGGGACGATGCCACAGACGTCGTTAATGCAGCTTTATTAGGCGTTAAGTGCAGTAGTTCAACACGACGGCATTACCCGTAAGCGTGACCCAGAGGCACCGTATATACCGAACGCTGCTAGTTTTGGTTTTCCAACTCCATTTGTTTAGTTTTCTAAACTAACATCATGCTTGAATATAATTAAGAAATGGATGTACATAATTTAAACCTTAAATACTATTTGAAAAAAAAGAATATCATTATTCTACTTATATTGGCATGGTAATGATAATTGTGAGTAATTGCATGAAAATAAGGGATACGAAATAATCATAATGCCATGCAAAAGTAACGTCATTTACATACAAAATGTAAGAATGTTTTTACTTATCTCCAAAATCATGGGTCAAATAATCCATTCATTTCTCTAAGGAAATTGAAATAATACATTGAATTCAACCCTTGTTAATTTTAAGGAAATTAAATTTAACTAAACAATGAACATAACAAAAAGTTAATTTAACTTTAATTTAAAACGATACACAAAATAACTTAAATTTTAAACCAACATTTAAACCTTCCATCGAAATTTCCCCATGGCCGAACCTTGTTTTAACTGTTTATATAAAGAACTGGGGGTGGGGACCACGGGTCCCGTCACTCCCTGCGGTCCTGCATGTGCAGGCCCGTAGGGGTTGACGGGGCCACGTGGTCCCCTCCACTCCCCTGCGGCCACTTGCAGTGACTGCAGGGTAGTGGGGGGTACCACTAACCCTGCCGGTTTACGGTAACGCCATTCTGCGTTCGTATGGTTATTCTTGGGGTCTGTGCTGAACGCGGTAGTGAATGCGATAATTGACGTTATGACATTAATGTTTGTGAATTAACATTGGAATTTATATATATATGTATACATATATATATATATATGTATATATATATATATGTATATATATATATATATATATATATAAATGGTTTCAAATTTCTTTACAAAGGATAATTTATTTAAGAAGGTAAGATCAGGTAAATAATTGAGTTATTCTTGATTTTGTCTCTTTACAGAATCCAGACTTTTATTATATATTTATCTTATTCACAGAGAGAGAGAGATTTATCCAGCCATTACAGGAAGGGAGTTATTCTCAGTCTTCTTAGGAAATTTGTTTGTTTCCAGGATTTATTCTCAGAGTTCAGGAGGATTATTCAACAGGCATTTTCAATGAGCTCTTTGTTCAATCCACAGAGAGTTTTCAAAAAGAAAATAAAAATAAGAATACACATTAAATGATTACAGAGAGAAAAATTGTAGTGAAGTTTATCCTTGTTTCTCAAATAATTTCTTTTCTGTTCTTCAGAAGATTTATATAATCAGATACAGAGGAGATCATCACAATGAAAATGAGATAACAATTAGCAAGAATCAATCTAAAATTTAATAAGAGGAACAATTTAAATCTGGATCTAAATTTTTAAAAACAGTGAATCTAATTCTTATCAAGCAAATTTAATCTACTTCCTTTTTATCAAGAATCTGAAATTAATAATCAACAATATGTTCTACTTTTTCTTTTCAAACATTTTATTCTATTCCAAAATCTGAAACTAAATTTTATCAAAAATTTGAAACAATGAATCAACAATTTATTTTATCAAACATTTTAATCTACTCCAAAATCTAAAACTAAATTTTATCAAATCTGAAACAATGAATCAACAATTTATTTTACTTTTTATCAACATTTTAATCTACTCCAAAAATCAAGAATCTAAACAATGAATCTATTTTTTTTTTATCAAACATTTTAATCTAATTCTTGTAAAAGTCTGAAAACTAATTTCACAAATGAATTTCATTTTTCATAAAATAATTTAATCTACAACAAGAATAAGATGCACAAAACTAAGCTTGAAGGAACCTGGATGCTTGCAAAATGGTGTAGAGTCTTCCTTGATCCTCCAAATTGAAGAGAAAACCTCCCAACAAAACCTTGGCTGCAATGAAAAAAATGGACTACAAAGGAGAAATTGCAGAATTTCTTATGGAATAGCTAACTTTTCTTTTGAAACTTGTACCTATTTTATAAAGCAAATTTCAAATTCCCACTACCTAATTATTAATTGAAAAAAAAGAGATTCTCTCCCAATTTGGCCTCCATGCAAATTAATTGGGCTTAGTGGGAGGAGTTACATGCAAGGAGGTGGAGAAGCCTCTAGAAGCTTCTTATTCCTCCTACAACATGTGCCTTAATTTGGGTGAGGAAAATAACTAATTAAAATATATATGCATTTTCCATGTGTGTGTGGTTCATTAATTGTATTCCCTTACAATATTCATTCAATAATTCATTCAAAGAGTATAAATAAAGTTTTGTATTTTAAATCAAAAAAAAGTGATAAAGGAGGGTTGTGACAATGTCAATGGTGCACATTCTTATTTAGTTGTTATGTTTTGCAGTTGGTGAAAGTGGTCCAAAGATAGGTGTGACAATGTTCACTACACCCTCAACATCCGGGAAGAGGAGTCCTTGCCAACGATTGGCTTTTGGTTTTCCTCAATGCAAACAAGGATCAAACAATGTCCCTGTAACATAACATTGGTATTATTGGTTTAGATTTGGATATCTATTTTTATGTATTCCATATATGTGAATGACTACTTTATGTTTTTCATATTTGTGTTAACAACTACGATGTGCTATACAGGTCATTTGGTTCATTTTTTGCAACGAATTACATGTGACATTATGTTTCTTTGACTGTGAAAATTTTATGTTTGGCCTTTCTTGGGAGGTGGTAATCCCTATTTTATCTGTATCACATTTGAAACCATGTGTCAGTCATTACCTTTGTACTACATTTTTTTAGCTCCATGTTTAGCCTTTTATCTTTCAACATGTTGAGTAATATGGACTAGATTTGTTTGTTGTAATATTGTTCTAATGCTCAATGATATTGCCCCTAATGTTTTTTTTACACTGTATATTTCTAAGCAAGTGCCATTTGTTATATTTTTGAGCTGGTTTCCAATCACAATAGTGTACACATACAGTTCTATTGACAGGAGGAGGTTGTAATTTTGATTTTGCCACTTTATTTTCAGTATTTTGCGTTTATGTCTTACATTTATTGAATGCTATAGTTAAATGAGTAAGACTCTTATTGTATGAATATGTCTTACAATTATTGAATGGTTTAGTTAAATAACTAGCATGCTTATTGTAGGGATATTTCGTACATTTATTGAATGCTATTTTTAAATAACAAACACTTTTTTTGTATGAATCTGCAAGTTGTGTCTCAGTCTAGTAGAGTGCATCCAAGAGGCTGCACTATTGTAGTGCGTGGACAATGACATGATAGAAGACATATTGTTGAGGATGCTTCCTCAACCTATCCTTGGGTGGAGTGTCCATGTCCATGGACATTTTAACAGTGAGATATTGTATACGGTCTAGATTAATGACTTCTTTTTGTTTTGTCTTTGGAGAGGGAACCATATCCACAAGGTATTGTGGCCTGTATACTTGGCCTTAGTGTACTAGCCCATTTCTCTCCCACGGGTCCACATAATGTACATGGTTAACCCGTTTAGAGACCCACAGAGGGGACAGATCTGACTGCCACACCCTGATCATGACATTGCTATTGTCACTCAACTTTTTCCCACCAATGTGGTGGTTATGGACTATACACACCTCTTCATGAGACATAATAGTCCCTGCCCACCATTGAGGTTTGGTAGGATTTAGAGAAGGTTTCTGTCACAGAGGAGGTCTTCCCTGTAAAATTGGGATTGTATTATCTTTGTTGGTTGTATGAATTTGGTTTTTATTAAACAATTGAAATTTATGTTTACATAGGGACATGTTGGTATATTTTCCTGGACAAAATTTATAGTTTTGGTATTTTCCTACTATTTATATTTATTTATGTTCAGAGATAGTGAGCTTTGTCCATTTTTTTTCTTATACATGCATCCTACATCACAGATAAGATGTCAAAATTCAATGTATCATGCATTATTAATATTAATTTAAAAATCACTCCATGTCCTTAAAAAACAATATTAATAAAGAAACCACACCATGCTATATTATAGGTCCCTATATTACATACATCAGACTAACATGATATGCTATATTACATACATCACACTAACATGATACGTTAAATTAAATAAATCACAATAACTTAATATGTTATATTATATCTTTCCTTTAAAGCATTATGTTATAATGAATAATGAAAATTTCAGAGGTGCAGTGTGGTAAACAAACTTGATGTGAGATTGGTAACCTTGAAATAAGATTTTATGTATGTGATATAGTGCCATTACTAATGCATAATAAATGATAAAAATGAGGATGCCAAATTCTTAAAAATTTGAATGCATTATGACTTGCAAAGTACATTAATTAGAACCATAACAAACTGAAACACATTAAAAAGTGCACATCTTACAACATTCCTCATACAAAATTTAACCCTTTCCTTAAGAAGACCTATTGGTTCCCAAATCAACACAAGTTTCCTCACATTATCCCATACACATGTTGCAACCTTCTTAAAATAGAAATTAATTCATTTACTTGAAACAAAACCCATTCAATGAAGAACAATGTGATATCTCAGCACTACAAGCATCTATCACATACCCTAGATGCCTTGCATATAACATTTAATTGAAATCACCATACATTTCAGCAAACTTTCCCATATATATATTGCAACACTCTTAGGATAGAATTTAATTCATTTAGTTGAACACAAGTTTTCACATGCTGGCTCCAAAATGACATAGTACAGACCATAAACCTTCGTGTTATTGGCACAATACAGATCATAAACATTTGTGTTATGTCTACGGCTCACTAACATTCATTTTATTGACAATGACTCAAAACCTTCATGTTATTGAATACGAGTAAAAATAAATTACAAGTTAAAGAGAACTTCAGACATACACATTGCACTAATAGCTTTATCTATACTAAAACTAATCCTAAGAAAAGAAATGAAAAGATGATTTATTGTTTGATGGTCCTGAAACTAAAAGATGGTATAGCCAGTACTTGTCCTAAAGGGAAAATAGAGCCAAATAGGAAGCTTAATAACAAACAACACCATGACTTATTAGCATTATAACTCAATGTTAAACATGCATGACTTGAATAAGATGTTTACATTGAAAATGCATCCACACCCTCCTCACACTCTCTCTCACACATGTATTGTAGTGTTTAAGATAGAATTTAATTCATTTGCTTCAAATGAAACCCATCAATAAAACACACATTCTCTATTAGAGAAGACAAGTTAAACATGTCATTAACACATTAACTTATACAACACAAAATGAGAAATAGGAGCAATGAATGAGTATTTTTTTTATTGATATTCAAAAAAAGATGGATACATTCATGAGAAACTGCTCATTAGAAAAAAATTGTAAAGATTGGTTGTCTATATATTGCTCTTAGGCTCCTACTACATACTAAACAAAAGGTTTTAGAATCCGTCTTCTTGGCCTTGCATTTCCTTTTATAACACAACAAATAAAAACAAGCTTCAAGCCAAAGAAGACACTTGTCAAAAATCTATTGCATTACAATTTTCCCTAAGACATTTTTCATTGTCTTCTGCGTGCAATCTTCTTTGATGCATTAAATGGGAGTGGTTGTGATGGCACATCTTGGGAGTTGGAGCTGAAAGCCTAATGGTTGTGTTCCTACACATTTACCTTGATATTTGCTCTTGCTATCCTCAAAAAGGTGTGCTTTGGTGTTAGGTAGCAAGTGCTTTGAAGACCGGTCTTATGAAAACTGAGTTCTCTTATCAATCTACCCAAAATAAGAAACCTACACAAAAACTTATAGAGTACAAAAATGGAAAAGATTTGACTACTCTTCAACAAAAGAGTAGTACTTTTTGTGCCAATCATCTACATCATCTACTGGCTAGACAAAAGATTTCAAATTCTGCAATTTGTTCATAACATCTTTTGTGTTATGGGATGACACAATTGTAACTTGCAATGTGAATTTGTGGTATAAAGAGTCAACATCCATGATACTGTCAATGATAAAATGATATGCACTCTCTTGATTTGGCTCATTTGTTAATGCATCCAAGACTGCATTAACTGCTATTTTGAAATCCTCTTTCCAAGTGGCAAGGTCTTTCACTTGCTTGTCATTGGTTAAAATAGTGGGGATGTCCCACTTTTGCAGTCCTTTGAAAGACTCCATTCTTTTGCTCATATATTTTCTCTCCTCTTCAACATGGGGGAGCTCTTTGATCAACAAATTATAATTCTTCCACATCACCCCCACATCTTTAGGTGCTTGAGGGTTATTCCGTATGCCCAAAAGTATTTCTCTTAATGGTTGTGCCTTGGGAAACCAAGTCACTCTGATTGGCTGAAAGAATGTCATCAAGTTGGTCATTTAATTATGAAATCAAAGTATAGGAGGCGTGCACCTCATCCAACTTGTCCATTATTTTATTTGAAATTTGCAAAATTGAGGACTTTCTTATTTTAAAGAATCTTCTCTCAGCCTCCTCTTTTGCATCCTACAACTCTTTCTTCATTTTTTGTAACTCTTTTGGCTTAGGTCCCTCTGAAGACACTGAACTCCTTTTTGTCAACTCATTTTTTAGTTCTATATTTTTAATAAAAATCCTATTATGCTCTTTATTTAGGGCTACATGCATGATTTTGAGTCTTGCATGTTTCTGCTCTAAATCCTCTGTAGCTAACTTAGAAAAATGGGTTGCATGTGTTGTGATGGTAGCAACCTAAGATGTTGTAGTATCATTCAATGTCCTTATTACCGTAACACCTACTTTCTCTTGCACCCCTTGAAGCACTAATTTTTTCTATATATTTAGCCCATACAACAAAGGCCTTACTACTTAGGTTGACCCTTGACCCATGTCCCCCAAACTCCTTTGCAAACATGGGGTCCTCTTGCCTCATGACTTTGTCCATGAGAAAGACCTTTTCTAAATCACATTCGAGCACCAATAATATGCCACTCTTGGCCACCAATTCTCTACCATCCTTAGGGGTACATTTGATGCTTTCCTTGTCAAAATTTTTGATTTCTTCATCAGATAAATCCTTTAGCTTCTCCCTCATCTAGAAGGATTTTAACTTAGGGGTATTTACAAAATTATCATCAGTCATGAATTGTTTAGAAGAAAATATCCTCTCATCGTTTAAATCATCTCCAGGAAGAGTACTTGGGATAATTGCCCTATCTTCATCATTTAAGTGTTTAGTAGCTTCATCCTCTTTGAATGTTTCACAAGGGGGAGAGGGTGCTACCACACTCATGTCAATGTCCTCTGGGACATCTGCAAAATCTGATATTTTTTCCTTCCCCCTCTCCACTTTCCTTACAATCTTCTCTTCAAGTTGCTCCTCTTCTTGAATTTCCTTTTGTGGGATACCTTGTGAAGTTCCCTCCACCCAAATGACCTTTCCCTTTGATTTATAAACAACCCGTTGAGTATCAACAGGTCTTTCTTCTTCCACCCTGCCCCACTCTTTTGCTTCTTTCCTTGCTTCCTTAGATTTTATTATCTCATGAATTGTTCTTACTTTACATGATATTCTTGCGAAGTCATCTTGAATGTTGTAACAAAATCCTAAGAAGTCGGGGTCCTCTTCACTTCTTTGCCTCTCCAATTTCTTTAGGTACTCCCAATTTCTCTTCCTTTGGATGGCTTCAGCAGGGAGGGCATTCTTAATCAAATCTTCCTTTTCATTATAGAAGTGGAAGAAACCACTCATTTTTAATTTTTTGATCCTCATGTAACTAATGTTTCCTTCTGGGTCAAAATGTCTTGCTTGCACCACCTTAAGCCTATAGTTTTTCAGCAAAAAATCTTTTACTTTCTCAAGGGTGTCACACCCCACCCTGAATTCTCTATACACTGTGAATCTGGGGAAGTGTTTCCCCTTCTTCTCTATTTTGATATTCTCCTTCTCCATCCATAGCATTTGCCAAAAAAATTCAATAAATGCAAGCCTAGGGGAAACCACTATTGGTATAACATGGGGTGCTTGATCACACCCATACATCGTGATCATTGTACAATTTGTGTAGAAGAAGAAATCCCCAAAATTGTAAAAACTTAGGATAAAATAATTAAATAAATAGAATATTTGTTTAATTAAAGAGGAAAATTTTAGGCATCTACAATTGATAGTGCCTTTTGATATCAATTGGATGTTCATTCTTTTTTCAAATCAAAGATGTCATATGCATTCTGAAAAATGTTCAAAGAAGCTCTTGATCTTCGTTTAGAAATGTCTGAACTAGATGACATACCAAGAATCGGTCATGTTACCCAATTAGTAGTGCCATATGAAAATTGCTTGCCTATAAGTGCAACAGACTCAATTGATGATACAACCTATAGTTTTTCTTGATTTTGTCATCCTTTAACACTTCTGATTGAGAGGTCCAATTTTTATACTTAGGAGGGAGTTGGGCCTTCAAATTTGAAGTAGGCATCAGTTGGGCCTTCGATTTTGAAGCCATCAACATGTGGTCTTCAAACTGACTACACGAGCATATTGGTAATCATTTATCTTCTTTGTATTACAATTTTTTTCCACCTGCGTGTACTGTGATTACTAGAAGTTGGGTCTCATAAGTGGAAACGTAGACTAGTTTATGGAGATAAAAGCACTGGTGATGTCTACTTTGTTATTTAACAACAACATGATAATGTGTCTGTTGGTGGGGAAGATCAACCCATTGGAAATGTAGAGGAGTGCAAGTATACTTATGTTGAAGGTGGTGATAGTAAAAAAGAGGATGTCTATAGCAATAATGAGGTGAGCACTGAGGAGGAGATTGAAGGGTAGGGCGATGGTGTCGGTGGTCACGAACAAGGACAATGAGGGGCCATTAATGAGTAGATGTACTATTTATTATTATATTTTGTATCATCTTTATAATTCTTTATTCCACCTAAATTGAATGTGATGGTTTGTTCATGTACGATGTGTGCATCAATAATCCAACCACAAAAGAGAATATGTGAATGACGGGTTATTCTACTTTTGTTTGTTTGGTGAATGTTCCTATAAAGGAGGTCGTAGATTTTGGGATCTGGGGAGGCTGAACGAGCATAGATTGTTAGTGCAACACCTCCCATTATTGGAGGGCCTAAGATGCAATTGTGCACCACGTGGTCCCAAAAAATGCAGCCAGTGCCGCATCGAGACAGTATAGAGGCATGTGAACAAGAGGGTGGTTGATATCGAATATCATATGAATATATGGTATAGTATGCAAAAAAAGTGTGTCACTGATTGGGTGTGCAGAAATTATGGGAAGAAAGCATATGATGAGCTTCCTACTGAATGAAAGGAATCCATACAAGAAGCAATATAGGTGTACAACAATAGTCCATTGAGGGGAAGAAGGTTTTAGAGTTACTGTAAAGAAAGAATCTTGGAAAAGAGGTAATTCCTAGTGATTGTTTTGTTTTATACTTCTCTAAATTGAATGTAATTTTTGAAAGTACACATAATTGAGCTATCATAGGATGTTGGGTGGGTAGTTTGAAACAACAGAGGGGATGGTGAAGTGAATATGGAATTGTATGCTCCACCTACAACAAATGTTCTAGTCAATGAGTGTTCATCTCCTTCGTCGGGGAGGCATAAAAAGATGAAGGCTACCACGAAAAAAAAGGATAACTTCGGATGAGGGCACATATTTGATATCAAAGGTGAATGTCTATTCATATATGTGTTCGCATTTCATACTATTCTTTGCACTCCATAGTCTACTATGTTGATTATTTCATCCCTGTTATGCTAGGATGATTTTGATAGGGTTCATGGAGGGAGTGTGTAGTTGTCCGGGGTTCTGATTGACACTGTATGTAGTGTGCCAAAAAAACTATGTCGCAAACCTCAGATGTCCATTAGGATGAAGAAGCTAAAGGAGATGCCGAATGAAAACTCGAGTGCATGCAGAGACGAGAAGAATGCAGAGTAGTCTCCTGAATTGGGGTAGACGTTGGACGATAGAAGAAAAGATGAATAGGTAATACACTAAGTTTTATGTGGCTAAACTAGATCCAAAAAGGGGTTATAAAACTCGTGTTATTGACTTATCCTATAATTTTTGAAAAATCAAAGCCACAACTAAATCTACTGATCACGATCAACAATCTGTAATTTTTGAATTTTTTTGTGTTATTGACTTCTCCTGTTATTGACATGGGGTTTTGGAGCCAGTTTATCCACAGCCAACTTATATCACACGTAGTGTTATATCACACTCAGTGTTATATTACCATTCATATGGGTTAATTCTATAGCTACACTCCTTTACAATGTGCCCTCTTTTGTAGCATACTACTGTAGAAGGAAGTGTGGATGGCAAGGAATAGTCCATGAGAAATGACAATGGTTTTACAAATGTAGACCATGATGGGGATAATGTGGATCAGCCATCTATTTTGGTATTGTTCTATTGTGTTGACATGAATTGATTTTGTTATGTTGATGGTCAGGTATGCAAAACTCTTATTTACATTACCACATGCATACATTCCTACTGTAGGCAACTGTGTAAGACGAAGAAGAGTGTGTTGATGAAGATGTTCACACTCTTATTGTTGGAGATGATGTCTAGCTATGAGTCAATGGGGAAGTGATTGGGAAAGGTATTGTTGATAGGGTCGGGAGGGGTGTCCTATGCCACAACAAACTGCTCTGATGAGGTTGTGCTAAAGTCTGAATCATGGATGTCTTTGATGGAAATGCCTCGTTGCCTTATCCGCATGCTGATGAATAATGATGAACAATAGATACCCTAACTAGTACTAAGAGTGGGGGGGTAAATTAGTATAGATAAAAACTTTCTCAACAACTTATCAAGTTAAAGAAATACCAACCGGTTGTCTTCATTACTAAACTTAATCATGGCAACACTGGTTAAACACAACAAGACTTCAAACAACATAAATTGATAAGCCTAAACACTTAAAATATATCCAATACTTGATAACAACTTCACCATTAAACATATACATGTGGTGTAACAGTAATACCATAACCTAATAACTCTGCATGCATAATCACTCAAACAAAGAACCCTTAATCATCACATGAAAAATGCACAACACATGACACATAGATTTTTCATTTGGAAACCCAAATGGGAAAAACCACTGTGGGGATGAATACCCACAAGCTTATTTTTGAACTCTTTTGAAGCTCGCTCTATTAGGAGCCTAGTACGGTTAAAGACTTTATAATAAGGTTATGCTAGGAACTGATCCTGTTAAAATCACCCAGTTAAGAGATGGCTATATACCCTATTAAAGGTTACCTTGCTAGAGGATTTAAAGAACTTGATGAATACTAAGAGGGGGGGTGAATTAGTATACAAATAAAATACTGCACTCAAACACTTAAATAGTTTAGCAGTAAACTAGTATAATAGTTTTACTAACAAACCGGTTAAGACAAATGCAAACCAAACAACAAATAAGGCATTCACCCACAGAAGCACAATCGCCATAACACAAGAGATTTTGACGTGGAAACCCAAATGGGAAAAACCACGGTGAGATGAAACTCACAAGTAACTATCTGCAGAATAGTAACCAGACTAGTTAAGGTCATACAATGTTCTTTACCAGAATAGATCCTATTAGGAATCTCAATCTTTGTTAGGAGATAAGTCTGATTAAAGACTACCTTGTGAGAGGATTTCAGATCCACAGTTTTGAACCGCCTTGTTAGAGGATTTACAAAGGCTTTTCCAGGCCTACCCGGTTAAGGGTTTTAGACTTGTCAAAGATGTGAGTAATCAACAAGTGAGTAATCTAAATACTAGCACAGTACGCTTGGTTAGATCCTTGATAGCTCATTGTTAATGCATTCCAGCATTACTTCAGCCTTCAAAATCTCCACACTCTGTTTCTTCACACAAACCTAATCTTCTTTTGTGATCGCACATACAAAAACCTCATCAACCACCTTAAACCCTAACAACTTCTAAAACCCTAGACATGATGTCCTTATAAAGGAATTTGATTTCATGTCGGTCCAATAGGATTACATTGCAAGTTCCTAGGTTCAGTGCATCTGGACACATTTGGTAACATGGCACAGAATCACTGCCAAAGTGTTGGTGGATGATAACTCATCACAAAAATAATACCGATTGGTAACTCATCATAGAGTAATACCGGTTCATACATTTTCCTATTTCTGGTTCACATATTTTACTGATTACCAGCTCACACATTTTACCAATTACCGGTTTGTCAAACTGAAGGTCGGGAAAAATGATAACAACTGCTTTGTTCCTTCGTACCACTTTGGGATCCTCCAATTGCTTGAGGTCTTCATACTACTTGGGACTTCATACCGCTTGAGATTGGTAAACACTTTCTACAAAACACCAATAGTCTAAAGACTATAATACATAATACCGGTTGGAACAAATACCAGTTGAGCATAACTCATGCATACAAAAAGTGATCTTAAAGCAAGTGTGTGTCCATCAATGACAATCACAAAATAATCATAAAAAATGCTAACAATCTTCCCCTTTGGCATTGATGGCAACACTTAGGAAAAATTTTGACATCTAAGTGTTTTACAACAAAAATATGCCATAATCAAAATTACTCCCCCTAAGCATATACACTATCCCTTTTGCAGAAAATACAATGTATACTACTCCCTTATAGAGATAAACATGAAAGTATACATAACATGCATCAAAATTTTAAATACAGAATACTACTCCCCCTTTGCCAACAATGACAAAGTATTGCAGAATAACCCCTGTTTCTCATTATCATTAATATAATAAATATTTATGACAATAATGAGTGAAACTTATCAAAAACCAATTTAAAATCCTGCATAAAGGTCTTCATGGATAGAGACCATGACTCAAGCAATGAGGTAGCAACCTCACTTTCTATTTGCATCTGGGATACTTGTTCCTCCATGGTGTCCAAGGTACTCATCTCTTGAGTGACCGTTAAGGCATGCAGATTGAGATAGCACTTTTGAAGTATTTGCAGTCATGGTAGTAGAACCAGTTGAAGTTTGTGCAAATCTCAGGTCCAGCTGGTGATCTCCAACTCTATTCTAGTAGTCTGGAGTTGAAACCGGTGAATGGTTTGCCCAAATGTGGTGAAGGAATCATAGGGCATCTTGAAGGTTCTTATATATGCCTGCAAATCAGATTGCAGTTTGTCTTTCTGAGCAAGCACATCATCATAGAATAGATGGGGTTGGCTTATCTTACTGAATAGTAATTTCCCCTCATCCATAGCATCTCTTATGTCTTTCTGCACTTTCTGAAGGTCAGACTGGAGCTCATTTAATTTCTTCACTAAGGTAGTGTTCAATGCCTTTTGATGCTTCTTTTGTGCATTGGCTTCTGCAACATCTTCTAGGCATTGCACCTGGTCCTCTACAACTGTGCATAAAAGTTTCAGTTGGGCTAGAGAGGAATCGGTACTAGGGAGGTTGGTATCGGGTATCAAACTGGTAAGAGTTTCCACCATAGTTTGAATAAAATATTGTTCCTTCTTCCTCCTTAGCACTTCCAGTCACTCTTGGGAAAGCTTAATGCTTTGGAGCAGCTATGTTTCATTTGCAGATTGGAGGTCAATGGGACTGGTCATGTCAGCCAGTTTGGCTTGACTACTGTTTCCTTTGGGGTCTCCACTTCTGTGCTCTTTGTTGCTTCCTCCTTCTCTTTGGCTCTTTGCTTTTCCTCTTCAGCCTTCTTTTGCTCCTCTTCTTCTTTCTTTCTCTTTTCTTCTTCCTTCTTTCTATCTTCTTCTTTCTACTTCTCTTCTTCTTTCTAATTCTCTTATTCTTTCTTCTTCTCCTCTTCCTATTTCCTCTTCTCTTCCTCTTTTCTCTTCTCCTCTTCCTCTTTCTTCTTCTCCTCTTCCTTTTTCTTCTTCTCCTCTTCCTCTTTCTTCTTCTCCTCTTCCTTTTTCTTCTTCTCCTCTTCCTTTTGCTTCTTCTCCTCTTCCTCTTTATTCTTTTTCTCTTTCTCCGCTTCCACTTTATCAGCCTTTTCTTTGTCCTATTTTTCTTTGTCCACTCTCTCTTTGTCAACCTTGTCCTTTGCTACATTCGTAGTGACATTTTCACCATCCAAAGCATCAATGTCAATTGTGTCCATTTGTTTAGTGATTGGTTCTCCTTCACTGTCATACACCTCATCCGATTTTCCAATTTTCGATTCTTTCTCAGCCTTCTTGTTGGCTTCAGACACTTGGTGCAATCTTAGAGTGGCTTTGGCATGCGAGTGGATATCTTTTACCACTTCAGGGACTTTCCCTTCCAATAATGGGAGTCTTCTTCTTCTCATGAAGAAGAGGCCTTTGTACTTTTCCATAACTTCATAAAGTTTTGAATTTGACACATCAAGAAAATATTGTGCAAATATTTCTTCTCTTATTTCCTATTCTTTTTCTATGGCAATGCACTATTTGTTATCTAAAGAATTATATAAAGAATCCAGTGTCATAGATCTAATTTTTGATGGCGACCGGTCATTAATACATAAACATTGAATAACTTCCTGTTGAACTTCCTCCTTTTCATTGTCATTAAAATCACCAAAATGATCTATTAAATCACTTAACACTTTTCTCCTAATATTCTTGACAGTTCTTTGACAATGTGTCAAAGGTTTGTAAGAGGAAATGTCTATATTTACCGATGTTGATGATGTCAGTTCATTGCTGGTTGTCTTTGTCTTCTTCCTTGTTTGCCTAGTCTTTTTAGGTTGTACCTCAGGTTCTTTACCCTTAGAATCTGGTGAGGTGTTCTTAGTTTTCCGCTTCTTTTCAAAGACCTTGGCAGGCGCAACTTTTAGTTTCTTCTTTGCCAGTGACCACTTGGTCACTTTAGGACTTGTTGAAGTAACCGGTGCTGATACCAATGGCACTAACTTTCCTTTCTTCACTGAAGGTTCTTCAATCGGTTTTACCCTCTCCAAATAGGTGCCAATTCTCTTCTTCTTAGGATCAAGAGGTGAGACAAGTAGGGTAGAGGCATACCTATCTAGCATGTCATACATTACCTCATATCCCATGGGCTCCACTTCTTCTTTTCTAGGCTCAACCGCCTCCATTATGCACTCATCTACTCTGATGATAAAGAAGATGCCCTCTTCATATTTCTTGACAATATCACTAGATATTTTCACCCTCTGGCTCATCTTGTGTCTGAACTCATCAAAGTATTTGTTCAGGACTTTAGGATAGCCGGTTCCTACTGCTTGAAGACTCTCTTTGATTTGCTTGGTAACTGGTTGGTCAACAACCCATTGTATATCACTGACTCCTGGGAAATAGCCTTGAAAGTAGAAAAATAATCCTACCAATAGTTGTCCAAATTTAAATCTTAAGGCATTGTCTTGTTTAATAGACTTCTAGTTCACCAAAAGTTGCATTTGCATATAGGTGCATAAATCAAATGAGGCATCTTCCATGATCATCCTGTAGGTGGCATTTACCGATGTAGCAGAGACAGAGTTAATTCTGCTAGCATAGAACATCTGGTAACTTATCACCATACAAGCATACTTGACCAGATCATCCTTGATGGTATTGATGGTCATTCCTCGTTGGTCGCTCATAGAACTGGTGAGCTTGGTCATTTCAGTCTTGATGAATTTCCTTAGGGCTAGCACATCTCCAATGTTACAGAAACTGGTGATGGCATGAATCACTTCCGATGTGATGTAATGTGTCCACTCAAGATACATTTTGTCACCATGCACTCTACTTAGAATGATGTGGATGTGATCTTCTATAAATTCTGCAAGGAAATAGACCGCATTGTGAAGTTTCTTTCTTTCTAGGATGTTGTATTCTGGTTTGATCTTCTTGTCCTTCCCGCAAAATAAACTTAACTGAGAATGGATCACTAGAGATCCTAGGTCTTCTATTTTGCAATCAATATAATCTGAAATACCTTCCTCAACTATAACACCAGTGGGTATCTGGGATAGGGCATTGTATTTCACCTTCCGTTTGATAAAATCTACTGAATCATTAGGTGCACTAGAACTGAATTGCGATGCAGAAGCCATGATAAATGGATAAACAAGAATTTTGATAAATACCTTTAGAAATCTGCAATTTAGGGTTTGCAACTTCAGCTTCACCACACACTACTTTGGTTGCTGGATTACCGCTTTGTGTTCTTCACCTGACTGATTGATATTATCTCCAGATTCTTCTTTCAAAGTTTTGAAATCTCTCTGAATTGCAAGACAAATCACCTTTTGTCACTCTGCACTTGAAAATTTCTTTGCTCTCAAATTGATAAGTGAAAATGACTTGAAAATCCATTTTAAATGAATTCTTCACCTACCATAATAAATGCTCCACCATTAGGGCGTAAACCCTAATTTGCCTCTTACCATTTCTGGTCTTCTACCAATTGATAGGTATCACATACCAATTAAGGTATTTTACCAGTGTAAATCGAGGGTTTGAAACATTTCACCAATTTGCTCCCCCTAAGATTTTTTAAAGCTTAGTTTGTCGGTTCAACGACTTCCACACTAGGTGCAGAAACCGGTTCTTCTTGTGACACTTCTTCAGGTTTCTTCTTCCATGTTGTCTTCATATCTACTTGAATAGCTTCAACATCAATCTTTCCTTCCTGAGTGACTGGTATATCATCTGATATGCTCTTTCTCATTCTGCAGGTTCTAGCAGGGTGTCCCAGTTTGTTGCAATGATAGTAAACCATTCTAGGAGCTCTCCATGGTCCATTATTCATGGTTTCATTCTTCCTTCTGCATGTTGCAATAGTGTGACAATGACCATGACAAATCAAGCAGGTTTCTCTCCAACTGATTGCTACTTGATAGCCACCACCACCTGACTGATGGTCATAGGCATTATACCGGTTTGGATTCTAGTTCATAGAGGATTCAGGAAAAACTCCTTGACTCCTTTGAGGATATCTTCCAGTGTTGTGTATAACAGACCTACATTCAAGTGCTCTATGCCCAAACTTGTTGCATGCAGAACAGTTACCATTAAATCTATTGGATCTAGGCTTATTGTTTAGAAAATAGGGAAAATTATTGTAAGCCTTACTTCTACATACATTGGCAATGTGTCCTTCCTTGAGACAATTAAAGCAAATAGGTTTGAAATTTTTCTTACCTTTATCCTTTGGTGTCGGTTGCTTCTTTGATGCTCCATCTTTTGTTCCAGAGGTCTAACCTTCCTCATAACCAAAAAAACCAAGTCCAGTGGTATTCTTCACTAGTTTTGCTGATTCAAGCTTTTGTTCTAGCTTAACAGTGCTCTTATTGAATTTGGCAAGTATTTCCTTTGACTCAGTGAGTTCTTTGGAAATAGCAGCATTGGATTCCTTCAAGGTTGTATTCTCAGAAATAGACATATTTAGTTCACCTTGCATTTCTTCTTTTTCCACTTTACTCTCTTGGAGATGAGCAGTAAGTGCACTGATTTATTGCTTCAACTTGGAGATCTTGTGATCTTTGTCTTTTACTAGATCTTCAGCTTTCCTTTGGTTCTCAAGCTCTTGACACATTCTAATAGTCAGTCCTTCCAGTTCCCTTCTTAGGTTAGCATTAGATTCATTCAGTTTTTCAACTTCTTCAACTAGGGCTTCCATGTTTGCTTCATCAGAAGAACTATTTTTAGTAAGCTCCATCAGGTTCTCAGCATGCTCTCTTCTCTTTGCTAGAGAGTCTTTATATTTGACTTTGAGTTCATCAAAGGATTTCTCAGTCTGAGTGAGACGATGAGTAAGTTCCCTCATAGTGTATTTCCCCATATCTCCTTCCAAGTGGTTAAACTTATAGAAAGGCTAGCTCTGATACCAATTGATGAATACTAAGAGTGGGGGGTGAATTAGTATACCAAAAAATACTGAACTCAAACACAAACAGTTTAGCAGTAAACCGGTATAATAGTTTTACTAACAAACTGGTTAAGACAAATGCAAACCAAATAGAAAATAAGGCATTCACCCACAGAAGAACAATCACCATAACACAAGAGATTTTGACGTGGGAACCCAAATGGGAAAAACCACGATGAGATGAAACTCACAAGTAACTATCTGCAGAATAGTAACCAAACCGGTTAAGGTCATACAATGTTCTTTACCAAAACAGATCCTGTTAGGAATCTCAATCTCTATTAGGAGATAAGTCTGATTAAAGACTACCTTGTGAGAGGATTTCAGATCCACAGTTGTGAACCACCTTTTTAGAGGATTTACAAAGGCTTTGCCAGGCCTACCCGGTTAAGGGTTTCAGACTTGTTGAAGATGTGAGTAATCAACAAGTGAGTGATCTAAATACTAGCACAATATGCTTGGTTAGATCCTTGATAGCTCATTGTTAATGCATTTCAGCATTACTTCAGTCTTCAAAATCTCCACACTCTGTTTCTTCACACAGACCTAATCTTCTTCTGTGATCGCACATACAAAAACCTCATCAACCACCTTAAACCCTAACAACTTCTAAAACCCTAGACATGATGTCCTTATAAAGCAATCTAATTTCATGTTGGTCCAATAGGATTACATTGCAAGTTCCTAGGTTCAGTGCATCTGGACACATTTGGTAACACGACACAGAATCACCGCCAAAGTGTCGGTGGATGATAACTCATCACAAAAATAATACCAGTTGGTAACTCATCACAGAGTAATACTGGTTCATACATTTTCCTATTTCCGGTTCACATATTTTACCGATTACCGGTTCACACATTTTACCAATTACCAATTTGTCAAAATGAAGACAGGGAAAAATGATAACAACCACTTTGTTCCTTCGTACCGCTTTGGGATCATTGAACTGCTTGAGGTCTTCATACCGCTTGGGTCTTAATACTACTTGGGTCTTCATACCGCTTGAGATCGGTAAACACTTTCTACAAAACACCGATAGTCTAAAGACTATAATACATAATACCGGTTGGAACAAATACCATTTGAGCATAACTCATACATACAAAAAGTGATCTTAAAGCAAGTGTGTGTCCATCAAAGACAATCACAACATCATCATAAAAATGCCAACAAAACTCAATAAAATTGAGTCACCTAGTTAGAGGATTTACAGTAATCCTGTTAAAGCTATTCAGTAAAGGGATTTTCCAACTGTTGAAATGGTTATAAGACAATACGTGAAAAATATGATCTAATAACAACACTACATGCCAAGGCAAATCCTTTTCAGTTTCTCTACTTCTACAATCACACTTTGTAGTTTTCTCTTACTGGTCTAGCAAGTATCTCATCACTCGGATACACACACAACATTTTCCAACAACTTACAATAACAAACATCATCGACCTTATAGACAACAATTAGGTTAGTAGCATAAACCCTAGACCCTAAGCATCTTACGTTTGCAATACAGGAGGTCCAATCCTAACCATCCAAACACTTTGCATAGAGAAATAAAATCTAAAATAGATTACAAGACAATCTGCATCGTTCATTCTTCACCGCACATAGGAATCAGTAACTCATCATGCTTTCTTCTCATACCGCCAAGAAGAATGTTCATTCTTGAGGTAGACTTTTAATGCAGTCGATCTTCTCATGCAAGATCCTCAAGGAAATCCTTCACGTGCACAAAGCTAATGTGGCACCTCGATCTCATCCTCATATCTTAGCTAACTCATCACAGAATATCATTAGTTGCATCGCACAAGATGGATTTCCAAACCGGAAACCCTAGAGCTGAGAGTACCAACTAGTAGTCACACTTAGTGAAACCCCGACACCAGTTCACTACATTTCTTCATACTGGTTCACCAACTTCTTTCAATATGCATACCAGTTTACTTACACTTATTGAAATCAATGACAACATACATTATCATCATATCAACATGTCAGTTCATCATATGCCAACAATATCCCCCTTTGGCGTTGATGGCAATACTTAGTGTAGCATTGCAACTGTAGACATCATTGACCAGTGTATCTACATTAATAGATATCTTCTCCCCCTTTGACAACAATACCAAAGTGGAGGGACAAGCTTCCATTCTCTACTGTGTTGCTCCCCCTATGGAGTAGCATCCTTCAACACATCAATCCAGAAAGATTTGACACTGTAGAACCTGACTGATGTGGAGCACACAACTTTGGTTGACTTCATCAAGGGGAAGAACCCCCAATTCACCTCTCAAATAGGTAAATGTAGTCTTCAGTAAGGGCTTAGTGAATATATCTGCTAGCTCCTCCTTACTGGAAACATGTTGTAGTACAACCTCCTTATTCTAAACTTCCTCTCTCAAGAATTGATACTTAAGCTCAATGTGCTTAGTTCTAGCATGCAATACCGGATTCTTGGAAATATTTATTGCACTTGTGTTGTCACAAAATATATTCATCGGTTCAGATACAGGTACTTTGAAACCTTCCAATACATGTTTCATCCAGATTGCTTGAGTGCAATTCATAAATGCTACCACATATTCTACTTCAGTTGTAGACTAAGAAGTACAGCTCTGCTTCTTACTTGTCCACGATACTAGCCTTCCACCAAGAAAGAATGCTCCACCAGTTGTCCTCTTCTGGTCGTCCACATTACCTGCCCAATCGACATTGGTATATACTTTGAGGTTATAGTCACGATTATATGGATACCACAATCCATATTCAATTGTTCCTTTCAGATATCTAAGAGTCCTCTTGACAGCTACCAAGTGAGATTCTCTTGGACTTTTCTGAAAATGAGCTACTATGCCTATTGCATGAGCAATATCTGGTCTGATGTGCACCACATAGTGCAACTTACCGATCATTGACCAGTACTCCTTCTCATTCACCAATGCTAAATCATCTCCCTTAGTCAGTTTACAACCGGTCACCATCAGTGTACCAACTGACTTTCTTTCCTCCATGCCAAAGGTCTTCAATACCTCATTGACATACTTGGACTGGGTAATAAAGATACCCTCTTTCATTTGCTGAATCTGTAAACCAATGAAGAATTTTATCTCTCCAATTAGAGACATCTCAAACTTTTTATTCATTTCATCTGCAAAAGCATGACTCATTTTATCATCTCCTCCAAAGATTATTTCATCTACAAATACTTCACAAATCAAAATCTGATCACCTTCATATTCTAAGTAGATGTTGCTATCCTAACTTGTTCTCTAAAATCCAATCTTCATAAGATGAGAGTGTAACCTTTCATACCATGCCCTAGGTGCTTGTTTCAATCCATACAGGGCTTTGTGTAATCTACACACTATGTTACTATCTTTTGATAGGGAAAACCCTTCCGGTTGCTCAATATACACTTCCTCTTCTAGGATTCCATTCAAAAATGTAGACTTCACATCCATTTGATAAACCTTAAATCCCTTAAATTCTGAAAATGCAAGTAGCATTCATACACCTTCTAGTCTAGCTACAGGAGCAAAGGTTTCTCCATAGTCTTCTCCCTCCTCCTGAGCATATCCTTTGCATACAAGTCTTGCCTTGTTCCTTACAACTGTGCCTTCTTCATTTAGCTTATTCCTAAAAACCCATTTGGTACCTATGACATTTTTGTGTTTTGGTCTAGGTACCAGAGACCATGTTGCATTCTTTTCTATCTGGTCTAGCTCCTCTTCCATTGCTTTAATCCAGTCTTCATCTGTAAGTGCTTCTCTGAAAGTCTTGGGCTCTAATTCAGAAATCATGCAAGAGTTTTCTTTCACTTTTCTTCTTGTGAGTATCCCTGCATCTTTATCTCCTATGATTATGATTTGCTTGGGATCATGATGTAGTTTCACATACCTAGGAATGACTCTAGCTTGATCTGCTAGCTTTTCTTCTTCTTCTTCACTTACTGTAGCTTCTACAGGTGTAGGAACACTGAGATCTTTACTTGTTTCTTTCCTAACTGGTTCCCAGAAGGCTATTCCTAGTTCATCTTTCACTTCTTCTCTACAAGTTTCCTCAGGTTCCTCAAGGGATTCATCAATCCTGACATTGATACTCTCAACAATTTTTTGTGTTCTATTGTTGTAGCACTTGAAAGATTTGCTCTTAGTGGAATATCCCAGAAATATTCTTTCATCACTTTTAGCATCAAATTTGTTCAAATGCTCACCTCTCTTGATATAGAACTTACTACCAAACACTTTAAAGTAACTCACAATGGGAGTTTTCCCGGTCCAATACTCATAAGGGGTTTTAACTCTACCTTTCTTGATGAGTACCTAGTTCATAGTATAGACTGCAGTGCTCACCGCTTCTCTCCAAAAAGTGTGAGCAACCTTTCCTTGGATCAACATTGTTCTCACTGCTTCAACTACAGTCTTGTTTTTCCTTTCTGTTATGCCATTTTGTTGTGGTGTCCTTGGGGTAGACAACTACCTATTGATACCGATATCTTCACAGTACTTGTTGAATTCATTAGAAGTGAATTCACCTCCTTGATCAGTTCTTAGGCATTTTATCTTTTGACCACTTTCCTTCTCTACTAATGCTCTAAAGGCTTTGAACTTTCCAAACGCCTCAGACTTGTCTTTCAAGAATGTGACCCACATCAATCTTGAGCTGTCATCAGTAAGAATCATGAAATACCTATTTCCCTAAATACTTCTAGTTTTCATAGGACCACACAAATCAGTATGCACAAGGTCAAGTAAGTTTTCTACTGAGAAAGTCTTACCTTTGAAAGTTGAGGAAGACATCTTCCTAAGTTGACATTCTCTTCACAAGGAATTCTCTAGTTTGTTCAGCAAAGGCAATCCTTTTACTGCTTTGATCTTACTAGCCTTTACAATATTATCAAAGTTCATATGAAAAATTCTTCTATGCCATATCCAACTGTCATCAAACTTAGCCATTAGACACCAACTTATCTTGGCATTCAATTGAAATAAGTTACCTTGGGTCTTCTTACCGGTGGCAATAAGTTCACCGCTCTTTCCAATTATACTACAAACTCCACCTTTGAACTCCAGAATGTTTCCTTTATCATTAAGCTGAGCAACACTCAATGGGTTATGCTTAAGACCTTCTACCTAGTAGACACCATCTGCACTGCTCTTTCCATTCAGTGAGATGGATCCTTTACCTTTCACCAAACATGGTGCATCGTTGCCAAATCTGACAACACCTCCATCATATTCTTCTACAGACAGAAACTTTCTCCTATCACCAGTCATGTGGTGAGAACAACCACTATCAATTATCCACTCATTAGAGTTGTCAATGCGAGAGACAAGTGCTTTCTTGTCAGACACTTCTTCCTTCACAGCTACAAATACTATGTCTTCATTTTCTTCATCCTCAGATTCTTCATTAGTAACACCTTCATCCACTACAACAAGACAATTTCTTCTATTTCCTCCTTTATACTTTCTAAACCTCTCTAAATTATCCTTATTGTCATTGTTAGGACATTTAACAACTATATGTCCTATCTTATTCTAGGAAAAACATTTCAAAGGAAGCTTACCTCTATATTTTCCAGTACCTTTTGGAAGTCTCTTGGCAAGAAGAGCTTCAAACTCCATCATAATTTCTTCATCATCCACACCTATTCTTTGCATGGATTCATAACTGGTACTTGCTTCTTTTCCTTTTCTAGTTGGTGCAGCAGATGCTCTAAAAGATGACTCAGTCTTCTGAACATTGCCATCATAGCTATTCAACTCATATGCAATTAACTTCTCAATGATAGAGTCTAAGGATACCTTGGTTTTGCAAATAGACATTAGTTCCTAGATAGAAGCAACTCTAATTGCATAGACTGGTAACAATGATCTCAAGACTTTACTGACAATGGTGGCATCATCAATCATTCCACTAGTGCTCTTGATATCTCCAACAACAGTCTTGATTCTTATGTCATATTGTTGAATGGTCTCACCTTCAACCATCCTCATGTCTTCAAATTTTCCTCTAAGTATCTCTTCCTTAGCTTGCTTTACATGTTCATCACTACCATAAATAGTTTCCAATGTGTCCCATACATATTTAGGAGTGTCCTTATCTTGTACATCAATGAACACAATATCAGACAAATTGCTAATAAGAGCTTCCATGACCTGCCCATTTTCTTGGATCTCTCTCTTTTGATCATCGATCAAAGTACCAGTGGGAATCACATAGGCATGCTCAACATAGCTCCAGTTTTGAGCACCCAAACTCTTGATATAGATCTTCATTATGTCCTTCCATATTTTGAAGTTATCTATATTGAACTTAGGACCTTCCCTCTTCATCATTAAGGCAGGATCTTTTACCTCAAGCGGTTAAGCTTATATCACCGAGGACCTGGAGTTGCTCTGATACCAATTGATGAATAATGATGAATAGAAGATACCCTAACTGGTACTAAGAGGGGGGGTGAATCATTACAAAAAAAAACTTTCTCAACAACTTATCAAGTTAAAGCAATACCAACCGATTGTCTTCATTATTGAACTTAACCATGGCAATATCGGTTAAACACAACAAGACTTCAAACAACATAAACTAATAAGTATGAACACTTCAAATACATTCAATACCTGATAACAACTTCACCAATAAACATATGAATGTGGTGTAACAATAATACCATAACCTAATAACTCTGCATGCATAATCACTCAAATAAAGAACCCTTAATCATCACATGAAAAATGCACAACACATGACACATAGATTTTTCACATGGAAACCCAAATGGGAAAAACCACGGTGGGGATGAATACCCACAAGCTTGTCTTTGAACTCTTTTGAAGATCACTCTGTTAGGATCCTAGTCCGGTTAAAGACTTTACAATAAGGTTCTGCTAGGAACCGATCCTATTAAAGATCACCTAGTTAAGGGATGGCTATATACCCTATTAAAGGTTGAAACCCTGTTAAAGGTTACCTTGCTAGAGAATTCAAAGAGCTCAATAAACTTGAGTCACCTGGTTAGAGGATTTACAGTAAGCCTGTTAAATCTATCCGGTAAAGGGATTTTCCAACTGTTGAAATGGTTAGAAGACAACAGGTAAAAACTCTGATTTGATAACAACACTACATGCCAAGGTAGATCCTTTTCAGTTCCTCTACTTCTGCAATCACACTTTGCAGTTTTCTCTTACTGGGCTGGCAAGAATCTTATCACTCAGATACACACACAACATTTGCCAGAAATTTACAATAACAAGCTGTTAGGGTTTCAAGCAGATCCGAAGTAAATATGAACTAACAATTATATGCAGATTTAAATACAAAAGACAAAGGAACAAAACAAAACATAGATAACATAGAGATTTAACGTGGTTCACCCAGAATGGGTTACGTCCACCATACACAACCGTCCAATCTTTCTTATTATCCAGCAAAAATAGTACATCAATCTCCCAATGCCTTAAGCATCCCAACCGCTTATAACATGCAGTTTTAGGGCAACAAACAAAGTATTTTGCTGAGTGTACATTACTTTGTTGATCAGTTACCATGTATCAACAATCTCCCACTTGGAGACTGATCAGGCTCCACACCAAACAATCTCCCACTTGGAGACTGATACTAGATGACACCACTATACTTGCAGCATCTGTTGGATAAAATAATGGGACTCGACTGGTATAAATTCCATAATTATCAATCAAGAAGACCAACAAAAACTAATGAAAAAATCAGCTTCTCCTATGGAACTGCCTTCATGAACATATCGACAGGATTCTCACTTGTGTGAATCTTCTCAAGCCATAACTGACCCTCCTCCAAAATAGTCCAAATGAAGTGGTACCTGAGCTGAATGTGCTTTGTCCTTGAATGAAAAGCAGAGTTCTTCTCAAGATGAATGGCACTTTGTCTATCAGTATACAATGGGCGGTCCTCCTATGTCTAACCCAATTCCTCCAAAAAATATTGTAGCCAAATCATCTCCTTGCTGGCTTCTGTAGCAGCAACATACTCAGCTTCAGTGGTTGAAAGTGCAACAACCTTTTGCAGCCTAGAAATCCAATTGACTGTAGTTCCCCCTATAGTAAAAACATACCCTGTAGTGCTCCTCCATGAATCAATATCACCTGCCAGATCAGAGTCAACAAATCCACTTAGAGAAGCATTAGATCCTTTGAAACATAAGGCCTTCGTAGTAGTTCCTTTCAAATTCCAAAGAATCTATTTCACAGCATTCCAATGTTCCATACCCAGATTACTCATAAACCTGCTCACAACTCCCACTGCCTGTGCAATATCTGGCCTTGTGCATACCATTGCATACATCAGACTACCAATAGTTGATGAATATGGGATGTTAGACATTTTATTTACCTCTTCTTGTGCCTTTGGGCACATCTCCTTAGTCAATTTGAAATGACTAGCCAAAGGTGTACTAACTGCTTTTGCATCCTGCATGTTAAATCTTTTCAACACCTTCTTTATATACTCACTTTGGGACAAATTCAAGGTTCTATTTTTCTTGTAATATGTAATCCTCATACCGAGAATTTTCTTAGCTGCACCCAAATCCTTCATAGCAAATGACCTGGCTAATTTTTGTTTAAGATCGTTTATATGTTGCATGTTACACCTAGCAACAAGCATGTCATCAACATAAAGCAACAGGATAATATAACTGCCATTATCCAATCTCTTAAAATATACACAATGATCATAATGACATCTATGATAACTGTGTTTAGCCTTGAAACTATCAAATTATAAATACCATTGTTGGGGTGCTTGCTTTAGGCCATACAAACTTTTCTTCAACCTGCACACCAAGTTCTCCTTACCTTTGACGTCATATCCCTATGGTTGCAGCATGTAAATTTCCTCCTCCAAATCTCCATGGAGAAAAGTTGTTTTGACATCTAATTGTTCAAGATGTAAATCATCTGCAACCACAAGACTAAGTACAGTTCTAATTGAAGTCATTTTTACAACTGGAGAAAATATTTCATCATAATCTATACCCTTTTTCTGTGCAAAACCTTTTACCACAAGTCTGGCCTTATATCTTTTCTGACCTCCTTCCTCCTCCTTCAGCCTATAAACCCATTTGTTAGGCAAAGATCTTTTTTCTATAGGTAAAGGGACTAAGTCCTAAGTCTTATTTTTCATCAAGGAGTCCATCTCATCTTTTATGCCTAGCTCCTACTGTTGTTTGGCATCCACCTGCATTGCTTCTTCATATTCTTCTGGTTCACTAGAATCAATTAATAAAATAGAATACAAAGAAGGAGAAAATCTTTCAAGGGCCCTACTTGACCCTGTAGAACATCTAACACTTGCAGGAGTTTGTGGGACAATCTGTTGTTGCTAAGCATCAGGTACCTGTAGCATTTCATTTTCAGGAATCTCATCCAACACCACATATTCTTGTTTGTCCTGTTCATGCTTCTTTTCCTGCATCTGTTCTTTATACATAACCTTCTCATTGAATATAACATCTCTACTTCTAATTATTTTCTTATTTTCAAAATCCCATAACCGATAGCCATATTCATCTATCCCATATCCAATGAAGGTACATTTTTGAGATTTAGCATCAAGCTTGGTTTTGTTTTCTTTATCAACATGGACAAAAGCTTCACAACCAAAGGTTTTCAAAAAAGAATAATTTACCTTTTTACCAGTCCATGCCTCCTCTAGAATACCACCATCCAAAGGGGTTGAAGGTCCTCTATTTATCAAATAGACAACCGTATGTACAACATCTACCCAAAAATGTAAGGGCAATCCAGTATGCAATCTCATGCTCTTCACGCGTTCCAAGATAGTCCTATTTATTCTCTCTGACACACCATTTTCCTATGGAGTTCCTGGAACTATCTTCTGCTTTTGAATCCCATCTAAGGAGCAGTAATCTTCAAATGCTTGTCTGCAATACTCACCTCCATTATCCAATTTGAGACACTTCAATTTTTTTCCTGTCTCATTCTCAACCAAAGCTTTCCATTTCTTAAAAGTTTCAAAAACATCTGATTTTTGTTTTAGGAAATATACCCATGTTTTTCTAGTTGAGTCATCAATAAAAATAACATAATAACAAGAGCCACCAAGAGATGATACCTGAGCCGGTCCCCATACATCTGAATGTACAAGCTCTAACTTCTCACTCTTCTTCTCTTTCCCAACCTTTAGAAATCTGACTCTTTTTTGTTTACCATAAACACAATTTTCACAGAACTCTAAATCAATCTTCTTTAGTCATGGCAATAGATTTTTGGAGTGAAGTATTTTCATCCCTTTCTCACTCATGTGCCCAAGCCTATGGTGCCACATTATCGAATTTGTTCTTGCAACATCTATTGTTGATGTCTCTACAGTAACTTTATCTATAGCAGCTAGGGTAGAGTATGTTACCAATACACAGATATAATGTGCCTACCTTTGCACCTTTAGATACTACTAATGATCCTTTAGTGACCTTCCAAATACTGTCTAAGAAGGTAACTATGCAACCTTCACTACCTAGTTGCCCTGCAGAAATTAAATTTCTTCTTAAATTAGGAACATGTCTTACCTCCTACAGAAACCAGTCATTTCCATTCTACAACTTGATCTTTATCTTTCCTTTTCCAACAATTTGACAGGGCTCATCATCACCCAAAAATACGTGTCCAAAATCACCTTGAACATAATCTAGAAAATATTTTCTATGGGGTGTACCATGAAATGAAGCCCCAGAATCTATTACCCAGGAATCATTAACATTATCCAAACATAAGATTAAAGCTTCTTGTACAGTATTACTTGCAATATTAGCTTCCTTACTATCATTTTCATTTTTGTCTCTTTCTTTGTTTTTCTGAGACCAACAGTCTTTCTTTAGATGACCAGGCTTTCCGCAGTACCAACAATCTTTCTTTCCTCTAGATTGAGAGCATCCTTTCTTTGACTTCCCTCATAACTTCTCATTCCTAGGGCCTTTTCCTCTTTCCTTTGATCTTCCTCTGTTCTCCACATTCAAAACACTACTTGATGATGTTGGAGTCTCACCTGTGCTTTTCCTTTGCATTTCCTCACTTAGGATAACACCAACAATATCATCAAATATCAAAGTATTTTTACCAGAGACAGAGTTACTTACAACCATAACCAAGCTATTCCAGCTTTCTGGCAAAGAACATAAAATCAAGAGAGCCCTAACCTCTTCTACAAAAGTAATTTTTACCAAAGACAATTGACTAGTAATTGTATTAAATTCATTTAAGTGCTCCGCTACAGATCCTCCCTCACTCATTTTCAAATTAAACAAATGCTTCATAAGAAATACCTTATTCAAAGCCGAGGGTTTCTCATACAACTTAGCCAATGTCACCATCAAATCTATAGTCATTTTTGCTTTTGTTATAATGAATGCTACAAACAGTGCAAGGCACAATCGAATGGATCCCAGTGCCTTTCTATCTAAAATGTCCCACTCTTCATCTGGAATTGTGGTTGCTTTCTTTGCCTTTCCTTCCAATGGCTGCCACAAATCCTTTTGATACAAGTAATCCTCCATCTGCATTTTCCATAACTGATAATTCTAGCTGTCAAACTTTTTGACCTTGAATTTGGAATCCTCCATTGCTCCCACTCAAATCTAAGAGTACTACCAATTTATAGAAAACCTCACTTTGATACATGTTGAGAGTACAATACTTTGCTGATCAATCACCATGTATCAACACAAACATCATTGACCTTATAGACAACAATTAGGTTGGTAGCATAAACCCTAGACCCTAAGCATCTTAGGTTTGCAATATAGGCAGTCCAATCCTGACAGTCCAAACACTTTGCATAGAGAAACACAATCTCAAACATATCACAAGACAATCTGCATCATTCATTCTTCACCACACATGGGAATCAGTAACTCATCATGCTTTCTTCTCATACTACCAAGAAGAATGTTCATTCCTAAGGTAGAATTTTAATGCAGTCGATCTTCTCATGCAAGATCCTCAAGGAAATCCTTCATGTGCACAAAGCTGACGTGGCACCTCAATCTCATCCTCATCTCTTAGCTAACTCATCACAGAATGTCATTGGTTGCATTGCACAAGCTGGATTGCCAAACCAGAAACCCTAGAGCTGAGACTACCAACCAGTAGTCACACTTAGTGAAACCCCAACACTGGTTCACTGCATTTCTTCATACTAGTTAACCAATTTCTTTCAATCTACATACCAGTTTACTTACACTTATTGACATCAATGACAACATACATTATCATCATATCAACATGTCGGTTCATCATATGCCAACAATCTTGTTACAAGCTAGGTTGCCATTGCACCAAAAGATCGACTTGTCAATGCCCGGTACAACTACTAGACTTATAGAATTCACAGGAGGCTGTTAAACCATGTCGCGAATCCCCACGAGGGACACTGGACCACTGCCAACAATCCCCCTCCCAACGTCACTCACTATGACCTTCGTGATTCAAACCTGTAACCAAGCTCTGATACCACTTGTTACAAGTTAGGGTTGTCATTGCACCAAAAGATTGACCTACCAATGCCTGATACAACCACTAGACTTATAGAATCCACAGGAGGCTGTTAAACCATGTCGCGAATCCCCACAAGGAAAATTGGCCCACTGCCAACACATGCCTTATCTAGTGTCCTATTAGACTCCCTAAACTCATGGGAGGTGTGGGATATTGAAGACCTCGTCTGTCCCCCATCTGCGGTAAGATTGCAAGATCCTTTCCTCTATTTTCTCATGCCATTGTTTATCTTTTTCGAATGCAATGAAATAGGTAGCAGTCATATGATGTCATTTTTATGTGGTAGGTTAAAGTTGTCAAAACTATTGAGCCAGAAAATTAGGATGTTAAATGCAATCCTGCGATTAGACAGACAAGTGGGAGGATACGATCACTTGGGATCACCCCTCCTGAGTTACATAATAACCAGAAGAAGCATAACATCTTCTATTCTGGTGTCAACTCCATTGCGCAAATGAGACAACAAAGGTGATAATATATTTTTCATGCGTGTGTGTCCCTTTTGGGCCTCTAAATAGAAGCATGAAAGCTCAGAAACTAGACAGTAATATTTATAGCTAGAGACTATACTAGAATATTACTATTCATAAACTATTTGCATCCTATCTAAGTTGCTTGGAATCTAAAATTTGCTTAAATAATGTTTTTGTGTCTCTGAACAATTATTTGTGATCTTGTAATGCATTCCATGAGAAACTGTGGTGCAACACCTTAATCTATCCTGTAATATAGTGCAACAGAGCTTTTTTCACAAGTTATGGTACTTCACAAATTTCTCTTTCTTATTTTAATCTATTTTCATATATGTTACTGCCATGTTTTTCTTGATTTGTCTCTTCTTTTGTCCAAGTTTATGCCAAATTTGTTTGTTGTAATTGTCAACCAAGTATGTCATGTTTTTGTTGTAACTTATGAGAGTTCAATATACTTTTCTTTTTGTCTTTATTTTAAACACACAATAAAAAAATGAATTAATAATTTAAAATAACAATAAAAATAAATAAAGTTATCAGACCTACACAAAAATTTCATGAAAAAGATGTTTAGTAAGTTGATCAAAAACAATAGGTGGAGGAACAATGAGTGATGGAGTCGGCTTCTGAAGAAGTGCATTTCCAGTTGCAAGGTAACATGCCACCCATGTGGCCCCCTAATTGTTAGTTCATTGAACATCTTGAGTTCAGAATTGTACATACTAAAATTCAGACAATAATACAAGACAAACCTATTCTTTTCATGTTCATCTACACTCCCGTTTCATGCATCTTTCATGCTCTTGTACATTATCTTTCCTTGTTGTCGACTAATATGGCTTCTTTTGGCAATGTTTGCAGGGATGACAATGGGAAAAGAAGGGACAATAAAAAGAAAGGGCATTGAAATATATCTTGAGGTGGACGCAAAGCTTGCTAGGAGTTCACCCAAGCATGGGGCCTCTGATATTCTCAACTTTGATGGTTTAGGGAAGACAACAAAAAAAGCCCCACCCCCCTTGCCAAACAAGAAGGATCACTCGAGTTGTTGTGGCATGGAAAAAAATGAATTTTGATGCCATGCATGTAAAATTGCTAATGGAAAAGGTCAAAATGACCGAGGTTGAAAATGAAAGGTTGAACGAGATGGTTACTGATCTAAAAAGGAGATGCATTGAACTCAATAAGGTGATCATGGAGGTGACCAATAAGAATGTGGACTTGGAAATGCATGTGCGTAGATAGTAGATGGTGATGGAAAAACAAGAGGTAGGGTTTGAGGCAACCATGAAATAGAACAAAGTTTTAACTAACTAGTTAATGCCATTTTAGATGTATGTGAGGCAAACATTGCACACTGGAAATAGAGGTTCCAGGAGGAAGCTGGTTTGGTAACCAATGAAGTTGATTGAAAGGGTGTGCCTCCTGTTACCCTGAGGAGTGTGGATAAAAAAGTTCTTAATTACTTGTTGTCATTTACCTTCACAAGAGGCTTGTTCTATTATGAAATGTTTCTAGATGCATATTTTTTACCTTTGTTGAATAAATCGTCAACAATGATGCAGACTATTTGCAATAACGCATGTTGAATTGTTCTTTTTCAATAAAATATATTACAATGGTTGATGAATGGTTATAAATGGCTTGAATGACTCCTTTAACAATTTTTAATGCCTTATGAATGGTTTTACACTATTTTTTATTATGTCTTATATGATGAATGGTTATAAACAACTTGAATGGTTATTTTCAATTAAACATATTGGTTTCATTTAAACATCGTCAATGGCTATTTTTAATAAATTAGATAGATTTCATTTAAACATCTTGAATGGTTATATTTAATAAATTAGATTGACTTCATTTAAACATAATGAATGGATTTTTTATAAGGACAAGTATAGCAAATTATGTGTTATTGACCATTCTTGTTATTGAGATCGCATTATTGACAAATTACATGTTATTGAATTTTCATGTTATTCGATGAATGGTCAATAATTTGCAATGTTCCCATGTTCAAACCTTTGTGTTATACGCAATTTTATCAATAATATGTCACTTTGCAATTATGAATTCCTTATCCCACATTTCTTTAATCCTACTCCATTTACCCATGTAGGATAAGCTTGTGTATGTTCACAAAAGCTTCCTCTTATCCCGCATGGCATTGCATTCCTTAGTTTCTTCGTCACTTAGTTCTTTCCTCACCTTATGCTTCTTACCCTCGTGGGATAAGCCTTGTCTCTTTCACCTTTGTATTTTCTTATCCCGTAGGTCGTCTCTATATCCCTGCATGATCGCGTGAGATAAGGAAATCTTTCACTTTCCTTTGCTCGCTTATCCCGCGTTGGTACTTCTGACTATTGGGAACCCTTGCGGGATAAGAATTCCTTTTGATGTGTTCAGACCATACTTATCCCACGTTGCACCTAGTAACACCTTCTACCTGTGGGATAAGAGTATTAACTCTTAATATTCATTTTTTTATCCCGCACAATCCACTGTCTCTTCTCTTATTTTATCTGTGTAGTCATGCAACACTATCATGCGAGATAGTCAACCTATTTTATTTTCTTATGTCCTTCTTATCCTGCACAAGGTAACTTATGATCTTCAAACATGACATAGGACAAGCCTTGTCACTTGTTATTCCTTCCTTCTGTTATCCCACGTGGTGCCGGATAAAAACATGAAGATGTCATGGGATAACAACTTCTTATTTCCTTTATTTTATCTTGTTGTCTATCAAAGGCAACTAAACTGGCTACAAAAGGGGGTTATAAAACTCTTGTTATTGACTTTTTTTATTTTTTTTGAAAAATCAAAGCAGCAACTAAATCTTCTTATCACAATCAATGAACTATAATTTTCAAAAAAAATTGTGTTATCGACATGTCATTTTGGACCCAGTTTAGCCACGACCGTCTCTGGCACCCACAAGCCAGATGAGGATTTCGTTTACCAAATTGTGTGTTATTGACCATTCTTTTTATTGACATTTCATGTTATTGACAAATTACATGTTATTAACTTGTCATGTTATTTGACGACGGGCCAATAATATGTCATTTAGTTCTATGATAACTTTCGTATTATTAGAATAGGGTAAAAAATTTGCAAATGTTTCCATGTTAAAACCTCCATGTTATACACAATTTTGTGAATAATCTGTCATGTTATTATGTTTATAACCTTTGTGTTATTTGAAAAATGGTCAATAATCTTTTGTTTAATGCTATAATAACTTTCATCTTATACGAAACATTGCAGATAATTGACATAATTGCATATAACACTAAGGTTATAACATAGAAACATTGCAGATTATTGACAAAACTACATATAACACAAAGGTTATAACATGGAAAAATTGTAGATTATTGACCCTATTCTTATAATACGAAACTTACCAAAGCACTACACGATAGATTATTGACCCTTCATTGAATAACATGACAAGTCAATAACATGTAATTTGTCAATAATGCAAAATGTCAATAACAAGAATGGCCAATAACATGCAATTTGTTATACAGAATCCTAATTAGGCAGCTAATGGATCCAAAATTGGGTCATGACTAAGCTGGCTCCAAAAGGCATGTCAATAAAACGAAAAATTTGTAAAAATTACAGATCATTGATCCTGATTAGCAGATATAGCTAAGACTTCGATTTTTTTGAAAGTTTATGAAAGTCTATAACACGCGTTTTGGGCCTCCAAAAAGGGGTTTAAAACTCATGTTATTAAGTATTCTACAATTTTTTGTAAAAGTCCATAACACGTGTTTTGGGCCTCATAAAATGGGTTTAAAACTCGTGTTATTGAGTATTTTGCAAATTTTTGAAAAAGTCAATAAAATGAGTTTTATGGTAAATCCCACCATCTCGTAGTGACAGAGAGGAAGATAAAATAGAGGAAATATGGTCCCACAGTTACTAGGTGCAACACGAGATAAGGATGGTCTGAAGGCATCAAACAAAATTCATATCCCACAAGGGTTCCTAGCAATCAGAAGTACCAACATAGGATAAGCGAGCAAAGGAAAGCGAAATATTTCCTTATCCCATGCAATCACGCGGGGATAAGAAGATTGCCCATGATTTGAATGCAGTAGAAATGTTATTTAAGAAAATTTCCCTCATCAAACCAATGTGAATTATATGAACCTGATATCCCAATTCCTGTAGATGATGTGTGCAATATATAATATAATATGTACAAATTGGTAGTTGCATTGCACACATCATCTGCAAGAATCAAGATATAAGGTTCATATAATTCACATTGGTTTGATGAGGGAAATTTTCATAAATAACATTTCTACTGCATTCAAATCTGGGAATTATATCTTATTGTCTAAGATGCACATATACAAGAAAGACTGTAAGGTAGCAGACAAGTGCATTGATCATTTTCTTCATTACCTAATTGATTAAACTAAGGACATTAATATTACATGATAAAGAACAAGTTTTTATTCAAGCATTTCTATCAAATAAAATAATAATATGCATCAATACACATATATATACACATATAGACATATATATATATACACACATATATACATATATATATGTGTGTATATATGTATATATATGTATACATATATGTGTGTGTGTGTATGTATGTATATGTATATGTATGTATGTATATACATATACATATACATATACATATACATATACATGTACATATACATGATGTATATGTACATGCATATGTATAAATGTATATGTATATGTGTATATATATATATATGTATGTATATATATATGCATATATATATGTATATGTATATATATGTATATGTGTGTGTGTGTGTGTGTGTGTGTGTGTGTGTGTGTGTGTGTGTGTGTGTGTGTGTGTGTGTGTGTGTGTGTGTGTGTGTGTGTAACAAGCCTCTTATAAGAAACTAGAAGAGCCCTAAACATTATTAATAAGGAGATGCTACAGTGCAACTAATATTAAATCAAGAAGAGGGAGCAAAAACTAGAAATTTTTGGATGTTGCGGTGGACTTCTCAATCGTCCTTGGAAATCAAAAACCTGCATGGATAAGTAGTGTTAGTGGTAGTCTACATTGAGAAATAAATGCATTTCAAAACACGTAGAATGAACCTACATGTTTAGATATGAAATTGCAGTTTAGCATTCAATATAAACTAACACTAAGTAATGTATATGACCAAAATTATATGTGTCAATTTGCCATAGTGCCAGAGTTGTGATGAACAAGGCATACAAATGCATTTGGTATAAGCATGTAAAACATAATACAATTCTAATGTGTGTATTTACATGTTTATGTGTGTGTGCATGATATATATAGAGAGAGAATGACAGACATAGACACACATATACACACAAACATATGCATAGTTGGCTGACTACAGAAACAAAACACTAAAAAAAGGGTCGCGGCTAAACTGGCTCCAAAACAACACGTCAATAACATGAAAAGTCAATAAAATGAAATTTTTAAAAAATTATAGATTGTTGATCATGATCATCAGATTTGGCCGCGACTTTGATTTTTCAAAAAAATTGAAAAAGTTTAGCCATGTTCGTGATGAGCAGAACAAACCACGACATTGATTTTTCAGAAAAGCCAATAACACGAGTTTTATAACCCCTCATTTAGCAGCAACCTGCACAAACTTAGAAGCCTTCGTTTTATACACATGACAAGGGTTTTGTGTATAATACCATTGCACAAAAAGGGGCATGACCTATCCTTTGCAAAGTAAATAACATGAATCATACAAAAGAATACAGATCCATGATTGTGAACAATAGATCTACCTACGACACTCATAATTACAAAATTTTCTACCTCTAGCTTTCATTTCTGCTTGACTTTAGAAATGAAAACGCCACAGAAAAAAAATTGTGTGAAGAGTTCTCATTTTAACATACCTTTTGAAGTTGCACAACCACCAAACCCTCGCCCACCAAACAATTTGAATTTTTATATATAGAAAATGAAGAAAATTGGCATTTCATCTTTCACAGCTCAAACCACTATAGAAAACTGGCACATATGATTAGGGAAATATACACACCTTTATACTCTTCTTCACACAATCACCATACAACAAATGATGCTTGGTTTCTTGACACCCCCACTTGAATGCTGCAAATGAAAAACAAAATTCATAGTCAACACAATAAATGTTAGAAAACAAAAAAATATTGTGTTAGGTGTTAGGGTTTCAACTTACGGACATAAAAAAACTATCGTGTTATCTATTTTGGTTTGAACTTACTAACATTTTTGTAGGCAGATTATCTACAATGACATGCAGATGAAATATAGAAAAAACATTTCACAAAAATCCTGATGAGATCTCAAAAAAATATCAGATATCCATACAATGTATATACCTCTATTGGATGTGCAACTCCCTCCCTCTGTGATTCAAACAGGGACATTCAACTAGAATAATCAAGATTTTCTCAAATTATTTCCCCTGCAGACACCATGTTTGCCTCACCCTCACCCATGCAACTCCCATATGAAATAAATCCGAAATAATTTCAAACAATCGGGTTATTGATTCTTTTTACCGATTTTGCATCAAATTTTTTAAAAATATAAATTGGGATTTTTCAACACGTGATGTCGTACCCATAACCATGAGAGCCATGAGGTTTAAATTTTAGCCATGTGCCCATAATCGTGAGATCGTTCGACAAAATGTTAGCCACATGCAAACTTTTTTGTCAAAGGCAAAACGAAAACATCATCCATGTCATTGGATGCCAAGATGCCTCCATGTCGTTAGTGGGTCCAAAGAATGTCGGTCTCCTGGTATTCTGTACTCCCATGTGATCTCCTATGATATCATGTAAGGGTATGCCATGTTGGAGCTAGAATAGCTACAACCCATCATACACTTTGTTAGTAAATGAGTCCCCCTAGGTGAAGCTAGATGGAGAGGACATATGGTGTGTCAATATTGTCTGATGTGGAAGAATAGTGAAACAATAGTTTTCTCAATCAAATGGAACTTTTTTGTTCAAACATGCTAATTGAAAACTATGAGTTTGTGAGAAAATCAAGACTTGAGAATTACTTGAGGGAAATACCATTATTTATAACATAATTGGCCACAATATCTATGTGGACATTGCCTCCCTGAAGTAATGTGTAATTGTGAAAGATTCAAAATTTTGTAATTGCATTATGATCTTTCCCAGAAGGCAATGTAGTTTCCATTTTGAAGTTGTCTTATTAGTGACTGCATGGAAAATAAGCATTGAGTCCCCTTCAATTTGGATTTTTTTGAGGCCCGGGCCTAGAGCTAAGTCAAGGCCAAGGTTGAGCACCTCAAATTATGCTTTTTTATTTGAACATTTTAACACCATCTTGCATGCTACTTTTACTATTCCCCCCCACATTGTGGATGATTGTTCCAATTCCTTAAATGCCCGGATTGCTTTGAGAGGTTCCATCAAAATTTATTTTCCATACACCATGTGAAGGAGGAAGCCATTAGGCATCCTTTCTTATAGATTTTTTGGGAGAAGAGTCGATGGACCCTTGGAGCAAGATAGGCTTGAGGCGAGGCTAATTTTACAATTTGATCAACCCATTAAGAGAAAAACTACCAAATTATTGATATGCTTAAGGACAAAACTCCTTACAACCTTTGTAATTCCTTTCTCTATCAATAATATAACTTGTGAGAGTGGTAATTTTTCCTTGTGAAAGATCTTACTATTTCTTTTCAACCAAATATTTCATATGAGGAGAGACAATGCCACATCCTAGATAGAAGCAAATAACAATTTCCCTATGGTGTTGGACTGCATTAAAAATGACAATTTCCCTAATAGTTCAGTTGTCATGAAGCACCATGAACTCATAAATACAAACACTCATGCTTATCCAAAGATCAAATATGTAACACAAATTTCAAACTATTGTTGTTTTTTCTGTTAAAACAACAAGGATAGACTACACATTTTTTCCCATTCGAAAAGTTGTGTAAAATAAGTAAAATAAACTTTTAACGCTCGTCTAAATTTATTTGAGAAAATCCTATCCTTTATAAATGGAAAAAAATCCAAAACTAGATTAAACACTGTTAATCCACACTTGTTGATCTATATATGTTATAAATTCTCTTCAAGATAAACTAGTTTGAGACATAATTTTCATATGTAACATGGTGATCTCTATTTGTATCTAAATTTGTAGGAGAAAATGTTTGGAAGTCAAGTAAGATAAAAGGCCATGAAAGTATTTTGCGAGAGGGAGAACATGGTTAATGTTGATGACAAGGTTTTTTTGGGATCTTAAACTTTTTGTATAATTTTTTAAGATTCTTCAATTAATATATTTGTATCTTTAATAAAAAGAATAAAAAACTAAAACATTTGTATTATGGACTTTTCAAAACAGATGTAGGATTTCATACTAAAATGGTGACAATTTGATTCCAAGTCATTTGTAAAAGAATGTGCTTAAATTTTGATACTTTTCATATTTGGTAATATTATGTTAGAGAACAATGGATTTAAGAAAGCTTTAGCATTCACACAAAACTTAGAAAATTACATTCATTTCTAGATTGAAAAGATCATTACATATGCTTCAATTTATTGAGGACTTAATTTGATATAGTTTGTTTCAACAAATAATAGTTGATTTGGAAACGAACAAAGCTATACCAATATACATCAAAAAGAAAAGAAGCTAATTAAGAAATCAACCACAGTTATAACAAAACTTTAAACAACTTGAGGTAGAAATTATGGATTCTAAATCCCCCTAAATTTCTACCGTTGGTTGTTTTAGCATCCACAATGCCCAAATTCTCTCTTATATGTTTAAAATAATATTTTAGTAATGCATATGTTTGCTCGTTCAAGAAAATCATAGTTCCTTTACAATACAATTATTGGCATCTATCACAATATATTAGAGTTGATCCATCCTAATTAGTCAATAAACTTATCATAACTCATCTCATTCATACTGCTTGACATGTTATCGATGTCGTTTCTACATATTCTATTTCAATTGATGAAGTTATCACTATAGGTTGTCTCTTTAATGCCCATGAGATAAGACTTGGTCCAAAATGAAAGACATGTACTAAATAAATCTTCCTATCATTAGTGCCAAATGTAACATCATTTTTAATATATCAAATCAAACTTAAAAATTGTTGTGGAATACAATATTCCATGTCTTTTTCTTGATACATTTCTTAATATTATATTCCTAACTCGTCAATGTGCTTCTTTTGGTGACTCCATAAATCTTGATATTAGATTAACACCATAAATGATATCCGACCTCATGGATATAGTAACAATTAGACTTCCAATGAGTCTTTTTTATAAAGTTGGATCAATATTGGATCCATTGTCTTATGTACTAGTGTTGGTGTTACTTTGCAATTCAACATCTTATCATTTTAAAATACCCTTGGCATATTTAGGTTGACAAATGAAAATTGCTTTATTTGATTGAGAATTTTTAATACCTAATAAATATCTCATATCTTCTTGATTTTTTATTTCAAACTCTTTCTTCATGGCTAGTTTAAACACATCTACAAACAAATTTTTGGTAAGAATCAAATCATCAACATATAAACATATAATCAAGAAATTTCCTTGTTTGGGTTTTGTATATAATGTGGGCTCATATGTGGCTTTAATAAATCTATTACTAATAATGTATGAATCAGTTCAACTATACCATGCTCGCGGTGCTTGTTTGAGACCATAAGAGCCCTTTTCAATCTCTAGGCCTTGTCTTCATGCCCACATTTCATATCTTAGTGGTTGCTACACATAAACTTCTTCCTCTAGAAAAACATTCAAAAATATTAATTTGACATTCATCAAATAAAATTTTTAGTTATTATATGTTGCTAAGGCTAAAACCATTCTAACTATACCAAACCTTACTACCAATATAAATGTTTCATTATAGTCAATTCCATATTGTTGTTCAAAACCTTTTTCTACTAACCTTTCTTTATATTCTTAACTTTACCTTTTTCATTGAACTTGGTATTGTAAACCCATGCAACTCATATGTATTATTTACCTTTAAGTAAATCTACTAGTTCCCACGTTTTATTTATTTAAGTAGAATTCATTTCTTCATTCATAGCCTTAACACAATTTTCTTCCCTGACTAGACATCTTAAAAAATATATAGGATAATGAGTAAATAATGAAATGGTTAAAGTAAATCTAAATTACCTTCTCTTTTTTCTTCATGCTCATAAATCTCCTTCAAGATTCTTGTTTTTCTTAAGCTTCTCTAGATTGACCTCTTAGATAGGCTAGAGTAGGATAACAATCATAGCTTGGTTGTGAGTCAGATGATTCACTTTGTACCAAATTTATTTCATGTTCTAACTCTTTGTACATTTATTATTGGGGACCTAGAGCTTGTGCTTGTTTTTGTGGACTTTACTGATTACCTTGTATGCCATATCTTTATATTTTTCATCTTGTGGTATTGTGACTGTAACAATGAATTATTTATCAATACTTTCATCCCATGCTTCTTCTTTAAACTAAACATTTGTATGCATGATTACCTTATTTATGATAGAAATCAAAAGTTTTTTAGGCTTTTAATTTTTCACTATAACCAATAAAAATGTATTTCTCACCTTTATCATCTATCTAGTTTTCTTTTTCTAGCACACCCCACACTTCTTGTGTAACATTATCTTTGACACTCTTTGTAGGACATCTATTAAGAATTTATATAACAAATGTCATTGTTTCTACCCAATATTCATTAATTTGTGGTTGGCCTTCAACACAGTTCTGACCATCTCTATAATTGTTTTATTCTTTCTCTTTTCAACACAATTCCATCGAGATGTACATACCTAGTAGTGAAATAATTATTAATTCCATAATATCTACAAATATATATAAACTCATTGGATTTGTATCACCACGTATGTTTGATCTAAGTATTTTGATGGATTGGCCACTTTGTTTTTCAACCACTAAAAATGAACCTAAATAAGAAATTGTTATATTGGAATGGTTTGTAATTACTTGGTCATCCTAGAGGATCGTCCTCATTCCCAATCTTTATCTACTTAGTGGATAATCATCTAAGAGGTATTGCCCATATTTGTTTTTAGATGCATCATTTTTTTATGATTTGGCTTCTCATGGATATGGATCTAGAGCTATAGTTATTGAGTTTTGGAGGGTTTATTTGAGGAGTGTTAAGAAAAATTATCTCCTTGTGCATATGGGTTCATTTATGCTATTATCCATTGGCACATAGTTTAGGAGATGTTATTAGGCTTATTATTGTTTTGAGAATGGATTTCAACTTGATCTTCATTATTATCCATTGGCACATAGTTTTGAGAATGGATTTCAACTAGTGGTGAGAACTATACTGCATAAGACATGTTCGCAAGTTTTGTATATTTTCATTAATTATCCTTTGTATTAAATGGTATTGGTTACACCTACATGATGCTATTAGTAGACTCAGTATGTATTGATTATTAAAAAATTTCATTATTCATGCAGTGGGAGTTCATGCATGTGTATGTTCTTCATTGATAGGTTTGACACATGGAGCTAGTGCTTTTAGTTTATGGTTTAGATATATTGTTGGCATGACTTCTACTGATGTTGTTCTATTGATGTTTGTATACCTTTGAGGTATAAATGATTTAAAAGATCAACATATTGATGTTGTTGTCATTGTTGTTGATGATGATATTTCTAGACATGTTTTAATTTTGTTTATTTGACAATAGGTTGAGGCCTTTGTTATCACTTGGATTTGATACTTGTGTTATTTGGAGTGGTGCATTTTCATCTTGTCTTGTTCTGTATCTTCCATAGGTGGCATGTTGAATGATGAGAAAATATTGTTGTAGGTATCTTTATGGAGTATGAGACATGTTAGAGATTTGTATGGCTTCATGTATGGTTTTGATGATGCTTTTAATTAATTGACCCTTATCCACTGTATAAAAGTAGGGCAATGTTAGGATTAGGTGTTGTACACTCACATAGCATGGATGATTTTAATTATGCAAAAATAAATATATATTTGTAGTGTATCATTAGGTGATGTGTTTAGTCACATTAAATATTTATTAGGATCCATTTGAAAAGTTGCGTGACATTGGGTTAGATATTTTGTGCAGGTTGCACATGGAAAATATTTAATATTTGAGAAACTTAATACCAAAATGTAAGCATGGGATCAATAGTTTTGTGAGCTCATGGTTTTGAGGTACATGATTTTACCTCACCACTTGGTTATATTCATGCAAGCTTGATTCTATAAAAGAAGGCACATGTTCAGTGGTTGAGATTGGTTGTTGTTTGTTTTGGCTTAGTTGCATTATATTTAGTTTTCTTCTGAAGAGTGCACACGTGAATCATGACATGGTATGCATGGATACATGTTGGGGCACATAAATGACACATTGAAGGAGCTTGATGTTTCAAAAGAATTAATTGAGCCCATAAGTGTATTGTAATATTTTCATTGTTGATTGTTGAATATTACATTAAGTGTGGATGCTTTTGGATGTTGCATTTTTTCCTCTTGAGGGATTTTATAGGGTATTTCTTGTGTTCTCTTGTGATAAGTCTTTGATTTTTACATATGGATCTTTTGTAAGCTTGTATGCTTGCTTTTCTCTAATTGGGTTATGTAATAAATGATTTGATAAACCTTATGATTTTCCTATTAGTTAAAAATTCTATGAGTACTTGGTTCTTGGCTTAGTTCTCATATCGATGTAAAGAGCCATTCCAAGTCCTATTTGGTACTTAAATTGATTCATTAACACCTACCAAATTTTTGCATTGGCTTTATTGGACAACATCTAGAGACATATTTTTATTGTCTTTTGAGGGGTTCTCTTTGCCTCTCTTTAGGAGATGATATTTGTATGAAGGCACCTTACATGGCCTTGTTACTAAGATCCATTTCTAGTCCTCTTCCTTCTTGGTGGGGGGTGTTGCGGGGGGGGGGGGGGGGTAATTTCTCTTTGGATATAGTGACAATTCTTATAAATTCTCATGCTCTCTCTCCTTTTCATGCATTCTTGTTGCCATCTTCTATAGTTTTTTATTAAGGTTCAAACAGGTTTTGAAGGGACCTGAATCCATTTTTACATTAAGCTACCAACGGGATAAAAACAAGTAAACCAACAACAAAACATTAGCAAAAATACAAACAAAAAACATAGAATAGCAAAAAACCAGAATGACCTAGTTCAATTTTTTAAGAGCCTTGGCATCTTCAGCTTCCAAATGAAGCATATTGAGGGTGATTTTCTTTAGGTCTTAGATGTCTTAGGAGGGTTGTTCCACAGATTTATTCGGCTTGTCTCTAGTCCTCTTGACCCGCAATCTCATCCAAGGCTTCAACATCCACCATAGTCCCTTTCTGCCGAGATTTTTGCAGTTTCTCTACTAGGGTATTGAAACTTTAAGAAAAATTATTGACCACTTTGTGAATAAAGGTTATAAGAGAGATGAGATTATCATTTATGTTTTCAAATTTATTCTCTAGATATTGAATTCTCCCTTCGTAATAATTTTTTAGAACTTCCACATTTTTCACGTTTTTTTGCACAGAGTCAACAATAGATTTCCTTTCATCCTCACTCCACAACCTCTCACTTATTTTGTCCTATTTGCTATTGACCAAATGAAGTATGAGGTTGATGTCCTTAATTTAATGAATGATCCACTTGTTCATTATGAATTTGTCAACCGTAGTATTATGGACTATGGGAACAAATCAGTAGGGTTCTCTTGATCAAGATTGACGAGAGGAGAATTGGCATTAAGATTGCTAGGGAAGTAGGTTCTCCCTTCCCAATTGGTAGTAGGTGCGAACTCCTTACAAAGGTTATGAATGGAAGGATTAGTCACAAATCTATTCTCATAAATAGGGGACTTATTCTTAACAGATTTAGATGAATTAGACCCCTTCTTCTTGGCCACAAAATCCAGCTCAAAATCATCATCCTCTTCGGTGAAGCGACTACCAAATTCCTCTTCCTTAGAGGTCTTCTCCTCATTAGATGAGACAAGGGAATGTTTGGAGGGGGAAGGGAGGGATTTGCAATGCTCATAAATTAAAAGCAACAAACCCTCCCAAAGCACCAAGTTTAGGATCTTATTTTTATCCTTGATACTGGCATTAACAAAGGAAAACAAATAGAAGAGAAAATAGTTTCACATTTTTCCTAAAATAGCTTAGCAACACAAAGTGATGACTAAAAACCCTAGTGTAAAGACCATCCATGGAAAAATTATGCATGAGTACCTTAAGCACAACTCACCACAAAGACTTGATTTTGCCAATTTCATAACCACTCTTTGATGCTTTAACCGGGTTCTTCCTCTCCTTCTCCTCCTTGGGGAATTTCTTGATAGCCGCCTCCAAGAATTTTCTATCCCTAAACATGTTGGCCCCTTCAGTAGACAACCCAATGAATTGAGCAATGAATTGCTTTTCAATGTCAAACGTTCATCCAAAAAGAGAAATCATCTTGCCTTCCCAACCTTAAGAAAATATAGATGTAATTTTTGGGTCGAAACCATGGAGCCTCTCAAGGTAGGGAGTAACACCTCCCCACTTTAGAATTCTCCATATTATTGTGTTGTTTTTTACCTCCTCACAATTCATGGGTTCAATCCTCTTTGTTTCTCCACCCATCTTCAAACAATCACTAGAATTCACAATCCAGGCTAGGTGAATCGAAAATAAGGCAAGCACAAGCAAAGCAATGAACACCTAGAAAGCATGAGAAGGGCAACAGAAATAAATTTTGTAAAATATCCTTACATTCTTCCAACTCCACTTAAAATGGAAATTCATATCAAAATTGACAGCCACATCACTGAAGAATGGGGAATTAGACACTCTATGCATGAGTCCTTGTTGGTATTATGGATGTGTTGCATTGGTTTTGTCATTGATGTCAACAGTTATCAACACTTATCTTTCTAGAGATCTTTGGTTATGTTGAACTGGCACATTATGTTCACTAGCATGTTCAGTGACTTATGCACAATCATAGGTATTTAGTTCACTGACAGGTTTTATTGTTCACCAGCACTAAGGATGATCTGTTATCATCAGGAGATTACTTGGTTATGTCAAAGACATGGTTTGGACACTTGTTTTGGTGATTTGGTTATTGGTCTAATCGAGTTGGCATATTTGTTGTTACTGGTAAATTGGTCTAGGTTATGGACCGGCATGCGTTATCTATTCCAGATCAGCATGACACATTATGGAGATGATTTATTGATTGGTTATTATTGTAAATGCATTGAGCCGACATGATGCATCACATATTGATTCATTTGTAATTGATTTAAATGTAATATTCTTAGTGAGCCGACCTACACATTTAGTCTTAGGTTTTGGTATATATGTAAGATCTCATTTGTGAGATTATGTGAATAAAGGAATGTAAAATGGTATGGTAAGGTTGTGATATTTGGTATATACGAATATAAGTAGAGCTACTCATGCATACATCAATTGAAGATTCAAGGAAGGTATGAAGGAGATAATCAGAGCTTAACCAATACTGAATCTAACATAAGAAGATGTTATTTTGAGAAGTACAGTATCTAGGATTTAACCATCCTACTGTAGTCATTACGACTCCCATTTAAGAAGTCAACTCTAGGTCGTTGGCCTTTCTGCATGTGCAGACCCCATTTGTACACACATACTATCTGTAGTAGTATCATCTAATTGTGGGTAAGGTTTCCCACCATGGTTTTTCCCCTTACAGGGTTTCCACGTACAAATATCTATGTTGTGTTGTGGATGTTATTTATCTTTTTGTTTCATGCATTAAACTTCACCAATACTATTATTAACTGTTAAACTGTCAACTGACATTAAGTTTGGTTTACCAGTATTATGCATCAATTTTGATTAAGTTATATTTGGGTTGAAATTAATAGACAACTGATTCACCCCCCCCCCCCCCCCCCCCTCTCAGTTGCCTTTGGGTCCTAACAATTGGTATCAGAGCTAAGTCCTCTTTTTATAAAATTTTAATAGCTTGAGGAGATTCTATGGAAACTAACTATTTCAGGAAGGACAGTCTGAAACTTGATGGAACTAACTATGGTATATGGAAGATCAGAATGGAGACACATCTGAATTGCATTGGAAGAGACATATGGGATGTTACAAAGAATGGATGTGTTGGTCCTACATAGAGTCAACCTAATCCACCAAACTTGGCTAAAGATCAGGAGAATGATTGCAAAGCAAGAGAAGCACTTTTGAGCGCCTTGTCAGATTAGCAAATCATGAGATTATCAGACCGATCTACTACTAAAGCTATTTGGGATAAATTGGAGACATTGAATGAATGAGATACCACTATCAAAATTGCAAAACTAGAATGCCTCCGGGTCAGGTATGAAAATCTGAAAATGGAAGAAGATGAAAGAATTTTTGCTTTTATGGAAAGAGTTAATGAAATTGTTTTGGGTATACAATGTCATGGAGGATCCTTAAGTGAAGATGAGATTGTTTCTAAAGTTTTAACAGCATTGCCACTAGCATACAAAATTAAATTAACTGCTATTAATGAGTTAAGAACCATGCCTAATACATCAGTGTCTAGAGATACCTTGGTTGGAAAACTTTCAGCATTTGAGCTTGAAGAATTTGTTCATGTTGCTACAACTAAGACAAATTTAGCTTTCAAAGCATCATCATCTGTAGAATATGCATCATCATCTAAGAAATCTTCTTGGAAAGCACTTTATGCAAAATAACTTGAAGACATCAAAAAGGAAAATGAAGAACTGGAAGAGCTTGAAGCACTATTTGCAAGGAAAATGCCTAAAGGTCCTATTGGAAGTAAGTATGAAGGTAAAGCACCATTTAAATGTTTTAACTACAATAAAATTGGTTATATGGCATCTATGTGTCTTGATAGACATGCAAGATTGAGAGAAGAAACTAAAAGAACATATAAGCCTAACCCTGAATACCAGAGATACCGATTCAAGAAGAATAGAGACAAAACATGCTACTATGTTGATGAAGGAGTTACTGATGATTATGATGAGGAACTGACAGATAATGGATGGGCTTTTGTTGCAATAACAGAAGATCAATTGGCACCTACTGTTCCACCAGTAGAGAAGGCCATGGAAACTAAAGTTGAAGAAAAGGATGAATGGATTATAGATTCCGAATGTTCACATCATATGACTGGTGATAAAAGTAAATTCTTAACTTTTCAAGAATACAATGGAGGTCTAGTAAGATTTGGAGATGATAAAGCTTGTTTGATCAAAGGAAAGGGCACTATTTCTTTTGATGGTAAGCACAATACTGACAACGTTTATTATGTTGAAGGTTTGAAGCATAATCTTTTGAGTATTGGTCAATTAGTTGAAAAAGGGTTTCAGTTACAATTCAAGAATGGTAAATGCAAAATTATGAATAGAACTGGTTTGGAAATTGGAACCGGTAATCAGACTAGAGGTAATATCTTTCCTTTGAATAACATTGAAAAGACATGCTTGATTGCACATATTGATGAAATTTGGTTATGGCATAAGAGACTTTGTTATGTAAATTTTGATTGCATTGTAAAGATCAATACAAATAAGGCAGTAAGAGATTTACCTAAGATTGTAAAACCTCACAATCTGGTATGTAAGGAATGTCAATTTGGAAAGCAAGTTAGAACAAATTTTAAGAGTATTCCAGAGAAATCCAATAATGTTCTTGACTTAATTCATACTAATTTATGTGGTCCAGAAAGAACTAGAAGTCTACAGGGAGATAGATACTTTATGCTAATCATTGATGATTATTCTAGAATGTGTTGGGTTACTTTTCTCAGGGAGACATCAGAAGCTTTTGGGAAATTTAAATTATTCAAGGCAACGGTAGAGAATGAAACCAGTCAAAAAATCAAATGTTTAAGATTAGATCAAGGAGGTGAATTCACATCTAAGGAATTTAATACATTTTGTGAAGTGAATGGAATCACAAGATAGCTATCAGCACCTTGGACACCCCAGCAGAATGGAGTTGTGGAAAGGAAGAACAAAACTATTCTGGATGCAGCTAGAAGCATGATATCAAAAACAAACCTACCTCATGTGTATTGGAGAGAAGCAATGAATACAACAATTTACACATTCAACAGAGTTCACATCAAAGGTGAAACCGGTAAGACCCCTCATGAACTATGGTTTGGTAATACTCCTACTCTTAAATATTTCAGAATATTTGGAAGAAAATGTTATATTAGGAGAGATGAGTATGTTGGTAAATTTGATCCTAGAAGTGATGAAGGAATATTTCTTGGTTATTCATCTAAGAGCAAGGCATATAGATGTTTTAATAAAAGATTGCAGAAAATCATTGAGAGTGCAAATGTGAAGATAGATGAATAGTTTAGAGGTAATTCAAGATCTGTAGAATCTGAACCGGCAATTGAGATGATCATAAATAAACCTACACTGAGTGTACTGGTAGAAAATGTAGATCCAGTCACACCGGCATCATCAGAGAATTCTACAGTGACTGAAGAACAATAGCAAGTGAACACACCCAGGTATGTAAGATTGAATCACTCTGAAAGTCAAATAATTGCGAATAAGTATCAAGGAGTTATGACAAGAGAAAGATTGACAAATGAAGAGGTATGTTTAATTTCCCAAACTAAACTAGCATCTATCATTGAGGCATGTGAGGATAAACATTGGATAAAAAGCTATGGAAGATGAATTGGAACAAATTGAAAAGAATAATACATGGACATTGGTTCCCCGGCCTAAAAATAAAAATGTAATTGGAACTAAATGGGTATTCAGAAACAAACTTAATGAAGATGGTAAGGTAATCAGAAACTAATCAAGATTAGTGTGTAAGGGATATTCACAGAAAGAGGGAATTGATTACAATGAAACCTTTGCACCGGTAGCTAGAATTGAGGCAGTCAGACTATTTCTTGCATTTGCAGCACACAAGAACTATAAAGTATATCAAATGGATGCTAAATGTGAATTTCTGAATGGTGATCTTGAAGAGGAAGTTTACATTGAACAACCTGATGGATTTTCTTTGAAAAATGACAAAGATATGGTTTACAGGTTAAGGAAAGCTTTATATGGATTGAATCAAGCTCCTAGAGCTTGGTATGCTAGAGTAGACAAATATCTTTTGAAGCTTGGTTACACTAAAGTTAATGCTAACAAAAACTTATATTTTAAAGTGATCAATGATGACATCTTGGTTATTGAAGTTTTTGTTGATGATATCAATTTTGGAGGAGAAGATGGATTGTGTAAGGATTTTGCTAATAAGATGCAGGAAGAATTTCAAATGTCTATGATTGGAGAGATAATATTCTTTTTAGGATTGCAGATTTCACAGATTGATAAAGGTATATTCATATGTCAATCAAAGTACTTGAAGGAACTACTAAAGAAATTTGGTATGGAAAACTCTAAACCAGTAAGTACTCCTATGACTACAACTGATAAACTATCACTAAAGGATGATTCAACCTTTGTTAATATGACAATATATAAATCTATGATTGGAGGTTTACTATATTTGACACAAACAAGACCTGATATTATGAATGTAGTATGTATTGTTTCAATATTTTATAGTAATCCAAAGGAAAATCATGAATCAACAGTAAAAAGGATTTTTCGGTATCTACAAGGCACAACAAATCTTAGCTTATGGTATCCTAAAGATAAAAAAATTGATTTATGTGCATACACCGATGCAAATTGGGCAAGAGATGTAGATGACAGAAAGAGGACCATTCATGGGGCATTCTTTCTTGGTAGCAGATTGATTTCATGGTTGAGCAAGAAACAGAGTTGTACATCATTATCAAGAGAAGAATCAAAATATGTTGCAACAACAACTAATTGTACTCGAGTATTATGGATTAAACAAATGTTGAAAGACATAAAGGTAAAATGCAAAGAACCTATAATCATCTATTGTGATCATTCAGCAACAATTGATATATCAAAGAATTCGGTATTTCACTCTAAAACTAAACATGTTTTTATTAAATACAATTTTCTGAAACAGAATGTTGAAGCAAAGGAAGTGAAATTGGTTTATGTGAATACTAAAGAGAAGATTGCAGATATCTTTACAAAGCCTTTACCTAAATAAGCCTTTGAATATCTCAGAGAGAAGCTTGGGGTAATACCCTCACCGGTAGAGACTTAGACATTTGGATATTGGCATCAAACTTGTAGAAATTAATAGAGGAACCTTTTTTTTTCCGGCTTTGATGGATGAGAGCTAGATCTCAGGGGGAGTAGTTGGATAAGTTAGTATTTGTAATTGGTTCTATGAACTAGTTGTATCTGGTATTTGTATTGCTTTGGCATTTGATGTCAAAGGGGGAGAGATATCTTTGGAAAAACTTTGTATTTAGGAATCATTATCCTAGGGGGAGAGATATTCTATATTTTGATTTCTGGTAATTGGTCCCTTCAGGAGATTGTTGGATTTTGGTTTTTGGCATTTTGACTTTGGCACTTAGATGTTTTTCCATCTTGTGTTGCCATCAATGACAAAGGGAGAGATTTTTGGTATTATGGATGTGTTGCATTGGTTTTTTCATTAATGTCAAAACTTATCAACACTCTTTCTGGAGATCTTTGGTTATGTTGAACCGACACATTATGTTCACCGGCATGTTCAGTGACTTATGCACAGTCATTAGTATTTAGTTCACTGGCAGGTTTTATTGTTCACCGACACTAAGGATGATCTGTTATCATTAGGAGATTACTTGGTCATGTCAAAGACATGGTTTGGACACTTGTTTTGGTGATTTGGTTATTGGTCTAATCGAGTTGGCATATTTGTTGTTACCAGCAAATTGGTCTAGGTTATGGACCGACATGCATTATCTATTCCAAATCAGCATGACACACTATGGAGATGATTTATTGATTGGTTATTATTGTAAATGCATTGAGACAACATGATGCATCACATATTGATTCATTTGTAATTGATTTATTTGTAATATTCTTAGTGAGCCGACCTACACATTTGGTCTTAGGTTTTGGTATATACGTAAGATCTCATTTGTGAGATTATGTGAAGAAAGGAATGTAAAATGGTATGGTAAGGTTGTGGTATTCAGTATATGTGAATATAAGCAGAGCTACTCATGTAGACATCAATTGAAGATTCAAGGAAGGTATGAAGGAGATAATCAAAGCTTAACCGGTACTGAATCCAACATAAGAAGATGCTATTTTGAGTAGTACATTATCTAGGATTTAACCATCCTATTGTAGTCATTGCGACTCCCATTTGAGCAGTGATCTCTAGGCCATTGGCCTTTCTGCATGTGCAGACCCCATTTGTACACACATACTATCTAAAGTAGTATCATCCGATTGTGGGTAAGGTTTCCCACTATGGTTTTTCCCCTTACAAGGTTTCCACGTACAAATATTTGTGTTATGTGTTGTGGATGTTATTTATCTTTCTGTTTCATGCATTAAACTTCACCAGTACTATTATTAACTGTTAAACTGTCAACCGGAATTAAGTTTGGTTTACTGGTATTATGCATCAAGTTTGATTAAGTTATATTTGGGTTGAAATTAATAGACAACTGATTCACTCCCCCCCCCCTCTCAATTGCCTCTGGGTCCTAACAGTCCTATCATATCTCATCAAGTAATTAGCATCCTTTGACACATGATCTCCAAAGTGCCAAATCACCAACTTATTCACATAAACTCCCTCATTGGCAAACAAAATTTCCACCCTATTGGCCCCACTAAAGGCATTCAAGATATGTATACCTTTTCAAAAGATTTAAAAATTTCTAATGATTTATTAACCCAATTTTCAATAGTACATGAAGGTTTTTGAATACCCTTAAGGCATTGTATATTGTTATTTGAGTTCCATTCTAACCCAACCATCTTGCAATTGAGAAGTTTGATAATGTTTAAATGTAGGAACCTTTTAGTCCTAACCTTAGAAAAATGAACATAATTGATTTCTAATTGAATCTAAGTAAATTTCCATTTACATAATTGCAATGTGTTTAAACAATGAATAACTATTACCATTAATATGAGTGGATTCACTTAAAAGAATGTTATAAAGTAAGAAAACTTAGATAAATACAAATGAGTTAAAATAAAGATAACCACATGTTAATGTATATGAAATACAACAAACACTAATCCAAGCATCATGCTTTCGAAGAAACTCATCAAGGAGAAACACTTACGTAATTGTTCATGTGTATAATAAATGCGAACTTAAAGTATTCACCAAAATTAAACAACATTTATGAAATGAAAGAAACTCAAGCATCAAAATATGCATCCACAAAACATACACAAGTAGGACACATGTTATTTGTTAGTGGTTAGTAGTTTTTCTTTACTTTTGTTAGTTACATCTTCTTGGCTACTTCCTGTCGCATTTTTGACAGTAGGTCTTATAGACCCCTTTTACATAGCGTTCACAACTTGATCATGCATAACTTACTTAGCTTAGTTATGAGACCACATTTGTCTATTACAAGGAATAATTAGTCATGCAATATTATATAAGATTTTTCAACAATATACAAGTCTCTATCTCTGGATGTCGTATCTTCCTCACCATCGGACTCACCTCCTTCTGCGATCTAGAAGATGGACAAATAACCCAGGCATTTTATATGCCCAACCAATTGAAGCTTGTGCTTCCCAGTGCTCATGACAAGCTCTTGTCCCTCACAATGGAGTGTCCTATCAAGTCGCAATCAACTTTCAAAAATGGACCTATGCATGCATGTATCACCTAACAACAACCCGTTGAACTTATGTACATGTGATCTGGCAAGGAGAAAGGGTTAAAACTTGGCCGGGTAGGTGAAAAACATCCCCTTGTTTGACCCAAAATCAAGCACCCTATCCATTATACATCCCTCATTGACAAGATATAATTTATCCCTCTCGAGTATGTTCTTTCTTTAAATTTACAATTGTTTTATTGAATCATGTTTTTTATTTAATATATATGACTTCTTCATCATACCTAGTTAGAAAATCATTAATCACCAAGGGCTAAAATAAATAACCACCATATAACTAAGAATTAGTTAGAAAGTAAACTAGGTTTACTGATGGGGACAAGAACATATTGTTAGTAGCAATCAAGGAGGAAGACTCGGAAAGGGGGGGTGAATCAATCTTCACCAGATCTAGAAACTTAAACTTCAAAACAAGAACTAATAAACTGCAACAATACTCAGATAACCAAATCAACAACACAACACACAACACCAAGATTTTTGATGTGGAAAACCTGGTTAAGGGAAAAATCACAATGGGAACCTACCCACAGTAAGATGACACTCTGCAGTAGTATGTGAAAATATTACAATGGGGAATGCACATGCATTCAGGCACACTACCTAGAGCTCACTACTCAAAATTTATTTGCTTGGAACGCTACAACCCCCAGGGAAGTATCACTGACTTACAAAATGATTTGGACTACAATCCAGAAGGAATTAACTACAATGATAACATCTACAAATGTCTAATGATAGTTCCAGTTAGGAACAATTATCTGCTCTACAACACCTCATTGAATGATATATCCTTGTTCACACATTCATCTCTCTCTGATAATGCAAACACAATATCAACACCCAAATTACATAAGCATCTCACCTATATATACAAATCATCAACCTTGATAACAAGGTCAGCTAAACCTTCAACCCTCATCTTACAATTACAAAAATTACATTACACAATACAAAGCTTGACCACTGGACCAATATTATGATTTACATTACATAGCATGGAACTAATTGAAATTCCCAAACCATCACATCCATCAAAAATTTTGTTAAGACCAACCGCAACACGCTTCACTACCAGAAATATTGCATATCATGAAAAATCATCACTGGTTCATAAAATCACCAAAAATCACGTAACGATCAATGTGGATTGTAAAAAAAAATAGGACATGACTAGGAAACATCAGAAACCATGTTAGAATCATCTGGAACAACTGCACCAACACCACTTTTCAAATCTTCACCGATCAACATCTAGAAGCTCAAGAATACAACAATTCAACAATTATCACGAGGAAAGATAACTTGTGGAGAACCTAACCACAAACCATCTAAAATGAAGATTCACAAGATCATCCAAGATAATATCCCAAAGTCTCGGCACAAGATCTAATCATATTAGAATATATCGAAGGAAATACCGGATTCTGCGAAACAGTGATCAAAAAAACCAAACTATAAAACCGGATCAAAAAATCTTCCCAAACTCACCGGAATAGATCACAAGAATATGTTGACAAAAATGACAACAACGTATCCTAGGAGCGGAAATGATCAACTAAATCCAACAATCTCCCCCTTTGGCATTGATGACAACACATGAATGTGAAAAATAATCAATGCAAAGAAATAATATATCAACAAAATCCCCCTAAGATCAAGATAGATAAAACATTTTTTCACATGATCTCTCTCCCCCTTTGACAGTAATGCCAAAGATATGACTGGTGCAGGAGCACCTAGTCATGCTTTACTCTCCATTTTTAGTATTTTCATGCTTAAGTGTTTTTAAGTCTTGTAATAGGTTTTGAATGTTGTCATAGGTTGTGTTTAGTCATTTCATGCATTTTTTATCTCATTTTGTTCTTGAGAGATCAATTTTTGCTTCTTAGGGCTTGAATTGTCAAATTTTGTGCTTCTAGGCCTAAAAGGGCTAAAAAGTGGAAAATTGCCTTATAGGCTTAGGCATTCTTTGGAAAGAATTGAAAAATGTTTAGGAAGTTTTTTTAATCATTTCTAGGTGAATTTGGAAGGTTGGTTGTGTTAGGTTGCTCAAATTGCCATTTGGAGCAACAAAAGTTGTCATTTTGCTTGTAAAAGTTGTCATTTTAGACACTTTTTTGTAAAAAGAAGACAAAAATACCTTATGTCCATACAGGAATTGATAACTACCTCCAAATACTATATATATTCCTCCCTCTTCTTTGTATAGGGTTGGATTTTGTACTTTCTAACAAAAATCAATTGAAAGGGCAGCAATTTCATGTTTTTCTCTCATATTTTGACTCCATTTGTATAGCAATCCATATTGGGACTCCTCATTTTTGTACTATACCTTTTGGGCAGTGATTTTATTTTATATTCAATTCTCCTCATGTAATTAGATTTCATATTTTGTGTTTGGAAGTTGGTTGTACAAAAATAGTTTCATTTTTGCTCTTTGGTTGTCCTGCCAAGGGTTTGGGCCACAAAAATGCATCAACTTGTCTAAATCTAGGTTTGGGCTCTCATGGATGGACTTAGAAAAGTTTTATTGCACTTTTATAGTGTAAATATTTCAAATTTTTGCCAAGGCTCTAAGAAAGAAGAGTTTTTGAGCATATGCTAGGCAAATTGGTGATGGATTTGGCTAGCAATGTGAGTAAGACCAAACTTGTTTGTGCTCAAGACCAATTTGAGTAAGAAAACTTGAGGAAAAGGTCTCCACTAGAATTAAAGGGTTTTTTTAATAATTTGGAGTTCCAGACAATTTACTTTTCATCTTACAAGTGTGTGTTAACTCTAGTTGACAGCAAGCATACACTTTCTAGATTTATGACAGTCAAAATTGGTCTCAGTGCAGAGATGATAATGTTTTATTGAACTGTTGGATATTTATGAATTTTCGATATGTTTCTCTTAATAAAGTTTTAGAAAACTCCACCAAAGATATTGGACTATTATTTTCTATTTTGGAAGTTATTAATGTCTGAGTGTGTTGAAGTAGTGGTTGGCAACAAGTACCCAATTTTGGGGAATTTAATGTATTTTTTAATCCAAAGTTGATTGATGACCATATCCATGCTTGGGGATGTTTTTAAAAATGCTAACAATTTTTCTTGAAGGGTTTTACATGCTTTGGTGAATTTTTTCATGAGTTCTAACCCTTCAAAGTGCAGAAAAACAGTAAATTAGCAGCGATAGTGCATTTTAATAGTCATTTTATTGTTGTATGGCAAGTGTTTGTTATAATGTCATGCAGGGTAGTGTTGAATAAGTGTTATAAATGATGTGGCAGAATATATATAAGATTTTAGAAGCTTTGTGTGGTATTTAGAAGAGACTTCCTTTGTTTCATGTGCAAAACCCTCTTAAAACCCTCTTTTCTTGCCTAAAAATGTGGACATTGATTAAACCACCTTCTCAAGAGCCAAGACCATAAAAAACCTTGAGCTTGGACCTTTTTGACATCATCAAAGGTAGGTTTCATGATGGTGATGGTCATGATTTCCCTATGCAAGCAAAATTCACCCAATTAGGCCTCCACGGGCTAGTAGCCTTTTAGCCTTGTTTTCACTAAAAGTTGAACCCGATCTTCCCAAGGGTGTAAGAACCTTCCAAACTTGTGAAAAGAATTTGAAAGACACACAATGGACATATTCCAATCAATTTTTACAATTAAGACATAATTTTGGAGTTTGGACCTATGGTGGAGGATTTGAGTAACTTGAGGAAGCAAACTAGAACAATGTTGCATAACACACAATAGGGTGATTGTTTGAGGAGTGGTGTGGGTGTTGGGGTTTGATGTTGCAAAACACTAATTGAAAACATAAAAAAAGTATATCATTGGGTCCACTTATCAAATTAGACCAATTCAGACCGATTGAGTAACTTCTCACTCGATCTCCCTATCATAGTGGTATCAGAGCCTGAGTAAGATTCAGGTGAAAAGAGAAAACAAATTGACTTAGGATCAGTAGAATCCTTAGAAGAAAACATGGTGACTAATGTTGAGTTAGCCAAGAAGGTCGAAAACCAAGAAGAAGAAAATAGAGCACTCAGAGAGAGGTTGGGGCAGCTAGCAATGAAACTAGTTGAAGTAGAAGTCAAAATTGAAGAAGTCCATGATAAGGTTGGAGATAAGGGCAAAATGGTGGCAATAGAAGATGAGGTTCCCATACCTGACCCTATTATTGAACAAGAACCATTCTTGAAGGCTTTGAGAGCTATGAGTGGTAAAACCTTAGAGGGAGTGGCTCTTTTCAGTGGAAAGATGGATCCAAATGCTCTTATAGAATGGATTGAAGGCCTAGAAAACCATTTTGAATGTGATGGAATAACTAAAGCACAAAAGGTTAAAGTAGCAAAATCAAGGTTGAGAGGGGCAGCCTTAACTTGGTGGAAGTTCATCCAAGAGGAAAGGGTGAAAGAAGGTAAGAAACCAGTAGCCACCTAGAAAGCAATGGTATCCAAAATTAGAGAAACCTATCTTCTTGAAGACTATGAAATCCAACTACATAGGAAAAGACAAAACTTGAGGCAAAAAGACTTAGATGTCAGTAGCTACATTGAGGAGTTTCAAAAACTATGCATGAGATCCAAAGTAGTAGAGGATGAGAGTATAAAAGTAGCAAGGTATTTGAATGGATTGAGATGGAACATATAGGAAGAGATGAGTTTGTTATGTCCACAAACAGTACACAAGTGTTATCAACTAGCACTTAAAGTGGAAGAGAAAATTAAGAAAAAGCAAGAACAAAGCAACAGAGGTAGAGGTAGGGGTAGAGATGGTAGAGGCCATAGAGGAAGTTTTGGTGTAAGAGGAGATCAAAGGTCCCAAGGAGAATCCAAACTTATTGAGCAAAGTGGGGATTCATATAGCAAGACAAGCTATAGAGAAAGGGGATCTAGCAACCCAGGTAGAGGTAGATCTAGTGGACCAGGAAGAGGTTCCTACTTCTCCACCATGAAATGCTACAACTATTAGAAGTTGGGACACCCTGCCTATAGATGTCTAGAGAAACCCACCTCATCACAAGGAGGTGAAAGAAAAGTGCATTATGTGCAAGAAAGTGCAGCAAGCAGTAAAGCTCATGAAGTGAGCTTAACATCAGAAGATGGTGAGAGTTTGATGATGAGAAGAGTTTTGATAAAGGAGCCAATCAAGGAGGAACCCATTCAAAGAAGGTCATTGTTCAAAATTAAGTGCAAGATTATGGGAAAGGTATGCAAGGTGGTCATTGATTCAGGATCCACAGATAACATAGTTTCAGAAGAAGCAATGAGGAAACTCAAACTAGAAAGAATCCCTCACACACATCCCTATAGAGTCACATGGTTGAATAGGGAGCAGCATGTTCTTGTCAATGAACAAACATGGGTAGAATTCACCATAGGAGGGTATCAAGATAAGATCTTATGTGATATTCTTCCAATGGATGCTTGCCATAGACTTCTTGGTAGACCTTGGCAATTTGATAGGAAAGCCATACACAATGGTGAAAAGAACTCCTACTCATTTCAAAAAGATGGTGTTACATACCAAATTCAGTCTATAAATGAAGAGAAAGAGGGCAATAGTTCAAAGAATCAAAATATTTTAATAGTGAATGAGAAAGAGTTTATTAACACACTTGAAGAGGAAAAAGGAGTGGGATTTGCACTCATAGTGACACCCAAGGAAGAAAAGAAGGAGAAGAAGGTTGAGATACCACAAGAAGTGCAGCAAATACTTGATAACTATAAGGAGATCATAAGGGATGGAACACCTACAACCTTACCACCTCCTAGAGCCATTAGCCATCAGATAGACTTCATACTAGGAGCCTCTTTGCCAAACAAAGTAGCCTATAAGATGACACCTAAACATAACAAAGAAGTGGCAAGACAAATGCAAAAACTCCTAGATCAAAATCTGATAAGAAAGAGTATAAGTCCTTGTGCAGTACCTACAGTTTAGCACCCAAGAAAGGAGGTACATGGAGATTATGCATAGATTCCAGAGCCATTAATAGAATCACTATTAGGTATAGATTTCCTATTCCAAGGATTGAGGATTTGATGGATTGTTTGGCAGGTGCCAAGTATTTTACAAAAATTGACCTCAAAAGTTGTTACCACCAGATCAGGATAAAAGAAGGTGATGAATGGAAAACAACTTTCAAAACAAATGAGGGTCTTTATGAGTGTCTAGTTATGCCATTTGGTCTTTCTAATGCCCCAAGTACATTCATGAGACTCATGAATGAAGTGGTGCATGATTTCATTAGTAAATTTGTAGTGGTATACTTAGATGACATACTAATATTCAGTAAAGCTAAAGAAGAGCATTTGAAGCATCTTGAAATTGTTTTGAACAAATTGTATGATGAAAAGCTGACAATAAATTTGGAAAAGTGTGATTTTATGAAATAGGAGTTGGTTTATCTTGGCTTTGTGATCTCAAGTGGAGATTTGAAAATGGATAAGACCAAGGTGGAAGCCATCACAAATTGTCCTACACCCAAATCAACAAGTGAAGTTCGAAGTTTTTGTGGCTTAGCACAGTTCTACAGGAAGTTCATCAGAGGATATAGTGAAATTTGTGCACCAATGCTTGATACTATAAAGGCGGAGCTAAGGTAAAGTTTCAGTGGAAAAATGCAAAAAATAAGGGGTTTCAACTTTTTAAAACCAAGGTTGCTTCTCAACCAGTGCGTATACTTCCTAGTTTTGACAAGTTAATTACTATTGAATGTGATGCTAGTAATATTGTAGTAGGTGCAGTGTTGAGTCAGGATAATAGACCTGTAGCTTTCTCTAGTGAAAAGTTAAATGATGTTAAAAAGAAGTACTCTTCCTATGATTTGGAACTCTATGCTTTAGTTCAAGCACTTAGAAAGTGGAGACATTATTTTCTTCCAAAGGAGTTTGTTGTTTATACAGATAATCAAGCTTTGAGTTTCTTGAATTCACATGATAAGTTAAATCATAGGCATGTTAAATGGGTTGAGTACTTACAATCATACACTTTTACTCTTAAGCACAAGAAAGGACAACGCAATAAAGTAGTAGATGCTTTGATTAGAAGGCTTCTAACAGTGCAGGAAGTACAGGTTCAAAGTATCGGCATAGAATGCTTCAAAGAAATGTATCCTAATGATGAAGATTTTGCAACCATCTATAAGGTTTGCCAAGCATTTGATAATCCTTTTCATAGTGAATATGTTGATTATACTTTGCAAAATAGTTTGTTGTTTAAAGGTGGGCAGCTATGTTTTCCTAAAAGCTCAATGAGGGAGAATCTGATTCAAGAAAAGCACAATGGGTGTTTGAGTGGACATTTTGGTCTCAACAAAACATTGGAGTTGGTGCAACATTTTTATTATTGGCCTAAAATGCAATGAGATGTTAGAAGGTATGTGGAGAAATGTATGGTTTGTCAGAAAGAAAAAGGTAATACTTCTAATGCTGGTCTTTATCAGCCTTTTCCAATTCCTACAAGGGCTTGGGAATGTGTTAGCATGGATTTTGTAGTAGGCTTACTTAAGACTAAAGCTGGTTTTGATAGCATCTTTGTGGTTGTGGATAGATTTAGTAAAATGGCACACTTTATTCCTTGCAAGACTACACATGATGCTAGTCATATAGCCTATTTGTTTTTCAAGGAAGTGATTAGAATCCATGGTTTACCTTCGAGCATAGTTTCTAATAGAGATGTTAAGTTTCTTGGCCATTTTTGGAAGACATTGTTGAAAAGATTAGGTACTAATCTTTCTTTTGGTTCAACTTATCACCCACAAACTGATGGCCAAACTGAGGTGGTCAATAGGACTCTTGGAAACCTCTTAAGGTTTTTGACAAAGGAATATGGCCAAAGTTGGGATCGGCTCATCCATCAGGCAGAATTTGCATACAATGATAGTGTTAACAGGTCAACTGGTAAGAGTCCCTTTGAGATTGTTTATGGGATGCACCCAAGGGGTGTCATGGAGTTAAGGGATCTTGGTAACATGCAGCAAAAGAGTGGTATAGCAGATGACATGGCTCAATCAATGAAGGAAGTTCATGAGCAAGTGAGAAAGACTCTTTAAGATACCTCACAAAAAGTGAAAGCTAGAGTAGATGCATCAAAGAGGGATGTTCAATTTTTAGTTGGGGACTTTGTGATGGTTCATTTGAATAAGTCTAGATTGCAAAAGGGAGTTCCCAGCAAGCTCCAAATGAGGTGAATAGGTCCTTGCAAGATATTGGCTAAGTATGGTTCTAATGCATATAAAATTGATTTGCCTACTGATCTTTCTTTGTCTCCTATTTTCAATGTTTCAGATTTGGTGGCATTCAAAGGTCATCTTCCTAAGGAGGATGATAGAGTTTCAGATGTTCACAAGTCACTTTCAGACCTGCCTTTGCCTCCTCCATCCTTTCCTCAATCTAAAAAGGTGTTGGAATCAAGAGTGTACAAGAAGACTCGCCATCAAGTGTACATGGAGCATCTTATCAAATGGAAAGATAAACCACTTTCAGAAGCCACTTGGATGCATGAATCTGATTTCTCTAAGTTTGGAATTCCTTCTTCTTTTCTGCCTCAAGGAGTCACATGACTTCTTTGTCTTTGGGGGAGTATGGTGCAGGAGCACCTAGTCATACTTTACTCTCCATTTTTATTATTTTCATGCTTAAGTGTTTGTAAGTATTGTAATAGGTTTTGAATGTTTTCATAGGTTGTGTTTAGTCATTTCATGAGTGTTTGATCTCATTTTTGTGCTTGAGAGATCAATTTTTGCTTCTTAGGGCTTGAATTGTCAAATTTTGTGCTTCTAGGCCTAAAAGGGCTAAAAAGTGGAAAATTGCCTTACAGGATTAGGCATGATTTGGAAAGAATTGAAACATGTTTAGGAATTTTTTTTAATCATTTCTAGGTAACTTTGGAAGGTTGTTTGTGTTAGGTTGCTCAAATTGCCATTTGGAGTAACAAAAGTTGTCATTTTGCTTGTAAAAGTTGTCATTTTAGACACTTTTTTGTATAAAGAAGAAAAAATTGCCTTATGTCCATATAGGACTTAATAACTACCTCCAAAAACTATATATATTCCTCCCTCTTCTTTGTATAGGATTGGCTTTTGTACTTTCTAACAAAAATCAATTGAAAGGGCAGCAATTTTATGTTTTTCTCTCATATTTTGACTCCATTTGTATAGCAGTCCATATTGGGACTCCTCATTTCTATATTGTACCTTTTGGGTAGTGGTTTTATTGTATATTAAATTCTCCTCATGTAATTAGATTGCAGGTTTTGTGTTTGGAAGTTGGTTGTACAAAAATAGTTTCATTTTTGCTCTTTGGTTGTCCTGCCAAGGGTTTGGGCCACAATAATGCATCAACTTGTCTAAATCCAGGTTTGGGCTCCCATGGATGGACTTAGACAAGTTTTATTGCACTTTTATAGTGTAAATATTTCACATTTTTTCTAGGTTTGTGAGAAAGAAGAGTTTTTGAGTATATGCTAGGCAAATTGGTGATGGATTTGGCTAGCAATGTAAGTAAGACCAAACTTGTTTGTGCTCAAGACCAATTTGAGTAAGAAATACTGAGGCAAAGGTCTAAACTATAATTCAAGGGGTTTTGGATGCATTTTGATTTCCAAACAATTTACTTTTCATCTTGCAAGTGTGTGTTAACTCTAGTTGGCAGCAAGCATACACTTTCCAGATTTATGATAGTCAAAATTGGTCTCGTTGCAAAGATGATAAATTTTTATTTAACTGTTGGATCTTTATGAATTTTGGATATGTTTTTCTTAATCAAGTTTTATAAAACTCCACTGAAGTGATTGTACTATTTTTTACGGGTTGAGAAGTTATTAATGTCTGAGTGTGTTGAAGTAGTGGTTCGCAGCAAATACCCAGTTTTGGGGAATTTAATGTATTTTTGAATCCAAAGTTGATTGATGACCATATCCATGCTTTGGGATCTTTTAAAAAGTTCTAAAAATGTTTCTTGGAGTTTTTTACATGCTTTGGTGAATTTTTTCATGAGTTCTAACCCTTCAAAGTGCAGAAAAATAGTGAATTAGCAGCGACAGTGCATTTTAACAGTCATTTTATTGTTGTATGGCAAGTGTTTGTTAAAATGTCATGCAGGGAAGTGTTGAATAAGTTTTCTAAATGATGTGGTAGAATATATACAAGAATTTAGAAGCTTTGTATGGGATTTAGAAGAGACTTCCTTTGTTTCATGTGCAAAACCCTCTTAAAACCCTCTTTTCTTACCTAAAAATGTGGACAGTGATTAAAACACCTTCTCAGGAGCCAAGACCATAAAAAAACTTGAGCTTGGACCTTTTTGACATCATACAAGGTAGGTTTCATGATGGTGATGGTCATCATTTCCCTATGCAAGAAAAATTCACCCAATTAGGCCTCCACAGGCTAGTAGCCTTTTAGCCTTGTTTTCACTAAAAGTTGAACCCGATCTTCCCAAGGGTGTAAGAACCTTCCAAAATTTTCAAAAGTAGTTGAAAGACACACAATGGACATATTTCAATCAATTTTGACAATTAAGACATAATTTTGGAGTTTGGACCTATGATGGAGGATTTGAGTTACTTGAGGAAGCAAACTAGAACAATGTTGCATAACACACAATAGGGTGATTATTTGAGGAGTAGTGTGGGTGTTGGGGTAAACACTGATTGAAAACATAAGAAAAGTATATCCTTGGGTCCACTTGTCAAATTAGACCAATTCAGACTGATTGAGTAACTTCTCACTCGATCTCCCTATCAATGACTCTCTCCAAAAACATGAATCTCTCTCCCCCTTCGACATACAACCAAATCAACAGACTACTCTAGCAGAGGAGAAACACCAACTTATCAATCCTGATAATAGAAAAAGACTCTAAATTCTACCAGATTGATGCAACTCAATGCATCTAGTTCTCATTAGGATGGGTGGATACCCCTAACTTGTCTCTCAAATAGACAAATGTATCTGTAGGCAAAAGCTTAGTAAAAATATCAACAATTTGGTCCTTTGTAGATACATATTCCAGCTTCAACTTCTATTCAGTGACTTGCTCTCTCAAGTAGTTATATTTGATTGATATATGTTTAGTTTTTGAATGTTGCACTGGATTCTTTGACATGTTTATAGCACTGGAATTATCACAGTAAATGACAGTAGGTTCATCATGAATAATTTTGATATCTTTCAACATTTGATTCATCCAAACTATTTGAGTGCAATTACTAGTAGCAACAATGTACTCAAACTTTGACAGTAGATAGAGACATTGAATCTTGTTTCTTACTAGCCCATGAGACCAACTTCTTACCTAAAAAGAATGCTCCACCGATAGTACTCTTTTGGTCATCTACATCACCAGCCCAATGTGCATCAGTGTAGGCACACAACATGAAATTATTCATTCTTTGGATTCCATAAACCATAATCCTCAGTTCCCTTTAGATGTCTGAATATCCTTTTAACAGGAGTGACATGACTTTCCTTCAGATCAGCTTGATATCTAGCAGCCATACATACAACATCCATAATGGTAGGCCTATTCTGAGTGAGATATAATAGTCCACCAACCATAGATCTATACAAACTCTGATTAGCTTTAGGAGATTCATCATTTTTAGACAATTTACAACCAGTCACCATAGGAGTTCCAGCTGGTTTGGAGTCATCCAATCCAAACTTCTTTAGTAATTCCTTCACCTACTTAGTTTGTGATATAAATATACCTTTCTCTATCTGTGCATTCTGAAAACCTAAGAAAAATTTCATCTCACCTATCATAGACATCTCAAATTCTTTTTGCATATCACCGACGAACTTCATACTCATATCATCATCACCACCAAAAATAATGTCATCAACAAAGACTTCAACAATCTAGCACCTTAAGAAAATCCTATTAGAAGCACTATTAGAAGAACCTTTAGAAAATCCCAATTTCAACAAATATTTGTTTAATCTAGCATACCAAGCTCTAGGAGCTTGTTTTAATCCATAAAGTTCTTTCTTCCACTTGCATACCATGTCTCCATCATCTGATAGTGAAAATCCATTAGGTTGTTCAATCTAAACTTCTTCTTCTAGATCACTATTCAAAGATGCAGATTTGACATCCATGTGATATACCTTGTGTAAAGTGGAAAATTGGATCCTAGTGGTTCCCCACCTAGGAGAGAGAAAGGAAACCACTAGGATGATTTTCATTTGGGAGATACTTTACATTCAAAAGAGGGGTTGAATCCACTAGATCCAAATCCAAGGGAAATAAGGATGTGAATGCCAAGTGGATTGCAAGGGGTTGTAATGTAATTCACCCTCTTTTGTAAATAGATATGTTGACTTGTTGACTATGCAGAAAAGGAAGACAAAATGGATGAAATAAGGAGCTCCCGATTTGGGATTGCATTGTAACTTTGGATCTGAGATATTTAGACTGATACAGATCTGCCCTACAAATTTGAAGAAAATTTCTTAGGACCATGTTGAAGTTGCACATGGTCCTTCGAAAAATCTATGAGCCAAAAAGGGTTTTTCCATCTCTAAAAATGAAGACTAAACCTGCAATTACAGTCGCGCACTTGCAACCTACACACAAAAAAGAAGGGAAGAAGGGTTGTGGATAGGGGTTTGCCTTAGTCAAACCTGGGTTGAGGAATCAACCTTGAAAGAAAGTAATTGCAAATACTTAAATATGAATAATGGAAGTTTATACCTTGTAGATCTACAATTTGTTTATGATGGTTGCTTTGCTTCTTTAATGTAATCACAAGTATTGCATGAAATGACATGTAATATGAAAAAACCTTGACACACATACATGCTTGCAAATCAATGTTATATTTTTTCTCCAATGGATGAATAAAGAAGACACGTGAAGAAGGAGATGTTTGAATACTTGAAGAATTGAACACTTGATGATGATAATGGAGACCTTCCACTTGTTTACCCAATTTCGCTTATCTTTGCTTCTTCTTTTTCTTCCCCCTTTTTCCAAATGAGGGAATTAAGTCTTCTTTTATACTTGTCTAGGAGGGTTAATTTTCATCTCATCAAAGGCCGACATAGGGGAAATTAAATCCTGAAGAGAAAATTAGGGTGAAGGGTCAGATGGACCCATTTTAGGACCACCCAAATAGGGAGGAAAAGGGTGCCATTACCTTATCCAAGGGGGATAGGGGTGCCATGCCCCTATCCTAAGGGGGACAGGGGTGCCATGCCCCTATCCTGCCCTATTTTGGGGCTTGGACAGGGTCACAAGGTGATGTGAGGGCTGACACAGGAGCAGATCTAGAAGAATGATGCAAAGAGGGGTCCCGATTGAGTAGGGAAATGCAGTCACTAGGGTGAAGACCTAAAATGTGGTCAAAATTGCAAGGGTCACAATTTTATGATGCTACATTTAGCCTCCACTTTAGTGGGAGTATGGCTTACACCAATATTTCTGGTAAAGTAGAAGAAAGAGAGAGAGGAAGATGAAAAATGCAGAGCAATACCACAAGGAGTATAAGACATCACTAATATTGAGGAACAAATCCCCCAATCTTAGGATCTTAACTCACTCACACATATGCAAGAGAAAACAAGAGAAACAAAAACAAGACCAAGCACAAAAGACACATGACAAAAATAAAACATGAGACCACAAATCAACTAGCCGAAGAGACATCGATACTCAAATGTCTCAACAACTAATTGAAACACAAAGAAAAATGACATCACATAAACACCAATAATTACATAAAAGAGAAAAGTTGACATCATCCATGAACCATCAATAATAAAACTATGAGTTCATGAGAGGAAGAAGAGAGAAGACATGAAGACACACTTTGGTGATCCATGAGAAGAAAGGCAAACAAAAGGAACCATGGACATCTCACCCCTAGAATTAGGTGATCCATGGAGAAAAAAGGACATGAAAAACTAGCCCCTATATTCTGTCTAGGTGATCCATGTAAGGGAGGAAGGTGAGAACATCGTTAGTTCCACACAACCTCGTGCATATGTGTGCAAGTGAGGTTTGAAGCATCTCATAGGAGTCTATGCCTGAGTATGCTACAATGTGTATAATATGTATAGTACAAATGTCAAGAAAGGTGTGACATCTCACTCTGGTTCTAAGAATAATCACCCTACATAAGAGAAAAATGGCGACATCTCGCTCTAAGAGGCTACCCTCTAGTTCAAAGAATATCCTACTATATAAGATAAAAGTGGTGACATCTTGCTCTAAGAGGTTGCTCCCTGGTTCCGAGAATGACCCACTATATAAAAGAAAAGTGGTGACATCTCACTCTAAGAGGTCTCCCTCTAGTTTTGAGAATGACCCACTGTATAAGATAAAAGTGGCAACATCTCTCTCTAAAAGGATATGCTCTTTGGTTCCAAGAATGACCCATTGTATAAGGGGAAAGTAGTGACATCTTTCTCTAAGAGGCTTCCCTCTGGTTCCAAGAATGATCCACTGTATACGAGATACAATGCATGAGAGAAATATAATACAAAAGGAGCAGTGTGAATGCCCCCCCCTTAAGAAGTCAACATAGTTTAATGTTTATATCTTAAGGAAAGTAGAACAAGGATACCTTCCTTCAACACCAAGAATATATCCACCATGCAACAATGTCGTAAATCCAAGCAAGAGAGGGAATACTCTTCAAGAAAGGATAAGATAGTTGAAGAGAGATATATTGCTATAAGTGTAAAGGAGATCCTTGGAGGAGAAGAGATCTTTTCTTAAAAGACATCTTCCTCCAAGAGGAGTTGTCTTAGACAAATATAACATCTTCTAGAACAAAGCGCAAAAGAGAACAAGAATTCAATCCTTCCTGCTATTGCTAGGTGAAAGGGATTCTTGATGAAGGATGACTCACTTTTATCCCAATGTGGATGGGTGAATTTATTATAGATGTACATTACCAAGTGTAAAAGAGGTTATAGTCAAGGACTTATACCTCTTGTATAAGAGAGAACCCTTGAGAAAACAACAAAAAATTCACACAAGGAATGAAATCAAGTAATAAAATTCACAACATCCACAAAATAGGAAAGAGTGGATCCTTAGAGAGAGAGAGAGATCATTTCCCACCAAGTGTAGGGACAGTGAGAAGAGCTTACAAAATCTTCTAGAGAGAAATTAAACATAATAAAATGTGCAATGAACACATGCAAGAAAATACATTAGTATATGAAAAATGCATGTCTCAAGAAGTGGTAATCCTCTAAGAGAAGAGAGAAAGAGCATCACATATTCCCCAAGGGTGATTAGTCATTGTAAGAAATGATAATCATATATGAAAAATGCAGCCCCTAAAGGAAATAATGATAAATGAGATATAAAGAAAGAGAAAGAAGTGAAACAATTTCCCCCCAAGTGAGAAGAACAAGGAGAAGCATTAGGCATCTTCTAATGGTGATTATTTTCAAGCGATATGCCTTCCTAATGGAAAAAATCCTCTCAAGGAAGAGACATGTACTTCACAAGAGATCATTCCATGTGAGGGGGAATATCATACATGTGAATACTAAAACCATAGAAGAGGTAAGGTTTCCAAGAGAATAAAGGAAAGAGAAGAAGTGGATTACTATTAAAGATACTCCTCTCCAAGAAAAGAGGAAAACTAAAGAAAAAGTATATGCTCACATAAGAATAACTCCATGAAAGAAAGGAGATCTAATAATGAATAATGTACAAAGATAGAGATAAATCCATAGAAAGAAGAAGGAAAGTGAACTTCATGTTGCTACCCCAAGGTATTTTAAAATTGAAATAATACCACCACAAATGATAAAGAGCCCCCAATTAAGCTGGCTAATTATGTCATAAGGTGAAGAGCAACATGAAGAGAAAAGAAGTGCTAAGGTACTATCTTTTTGCCAAGAAATATAGCTAGATCTATTGTAAGATAAATTCATGCAAGATCATATTGCTTTTGAAGAAATTTCTTAAATGCATGACATTTTCCAAGAGAATGTGAATATGAATCATGAAAAATGAAATATTCATCACCTTTCACTTGCACAATATTGTTGTTGTCCTTTTTAGGAGGAAAGGAAATGTTTTTATCATATTTCAATCTTCAATAGATTCTTGTAGCTAGTCTTTCGGGATGATAAATATGTTTTAATTCATCTTCTTGACATGGAGGAGAAAAATTGTTAGAAGAGGAAGGATCATTATCCACAATTCTAATTTTTTCATTGTCTATGCCTTCTTGAATAGATTTCTGAAAATCAGGGCAATCATCAGCATTGTGATTGTGGGTTTGATGAATTGAGCAAAAAAGATGTTTTGAAGAAGAATAATTCTTGTGAGATCTTATCATTTGTTGTCTTTCAAGATGGTTTTTAAATTTTTGGAGCCTAAGGAGTTCATCCATAGGGAGAGGAGCCTTGTTTCCTAGGCCTTTTGTAGAAGGTTGTGTGGGAGGGTTTATGGGGACACAAATTTCTTGTTCAAACTTTCCAAGTCCTTGTCCTCTAAAACCTTGTTTTGTTATTATATGAAAGCCATGACTATAAGAATGTTTCAATTGACTAGGTGGTGGAATAGGATCATGAATTTCTTTGAAATCTGATGTGTAAGGGGGAGTAAGAGGATTTGTAGATGAAGAAGGAATATCATGTGAAGGGATACTCTCCTTTATTTTATAATTCTTATCATTTTTGGGAGATTGGGGACGAACATCTTCATCATCTAAAGGCTCAGTTTTACTTATTTCTATGTGAGGGGAAAGATCATGAATAAAATGCATAACATCATCCTCTCTATATATATTTTGATGTTGAAGATAGGTCCTAGGAGAATAAGGGGGGTCTAAACATGTAAGAATGTTAATAGTTTGATGTTTCCACCCTTTCTCAAGGGTATGTGTATGAGAAGAAGATGGGTCCATGTTGCTTTCCAATGCTTTCTCTCTTTTAAAAAGATCATTGGTTGAAACATTAGCTCTCATCTCATTCCTAGGAGAAGAACAAGGATTAGGATCTCTAAGATTGGCATCTACAAAATCCTTAAGGTGATTAACATATGAAATTCATTTTGTTAATAACATCACCATAATGCAACATAAATGATACATAAAAGATTTTAGATTAAAAGGAAATGACTTTGAAATCCTAACAACACAATATGACCAAGTGCTATGAATGAAAAGAAGCAACATGAAACGAAAGAATCCATTGTCCAACACATGATTGTAATAAATATATGTTAAAAACAATGTAACCATATGTGAAATAGTGAATAAATCTAATCCATTGATTGCCATTGAAAGTGTCTTAATTAAAATCTTAATTTGTTGAAAAAGAAGATCTAAAATTAGGACCCTTCTATGATAATTAATTTAAAAGTTGTGAGTGTTGAAATTTTGAATTTGTTTTCGACCTTAAGAGGTGTAAAAATTGATAAAGTACGCCAATTTCCTAGATTTAAGCAGAAAAATACAATCAATTCCGAGTCCCGAAATTTCGAGAAAAAAACTAGAAACCATGTGAGAGTTGTACACGTTCGGCCAACTTTTTTCTGAAATTTTTCAAGGATGATAGAAATTATGATTTTATTGCAGAATCCAAAAAATAGTTGATTTGGAGATGTCTAGATAGGTCAAATTAGCAGTCAAAGGTCAAAATAAGAGATTCTTAAAAATTAAGGTTTTGTTGTTTAACCACTTAATTTTCAAAATGAAAAGACATATTTGAATTGCAATTTTGAAATATAAATCAAATTTGAAACAAGCAACAAAAATGCTATATTTCACAAGCTTAATATTCTCAAAATGAAAAATTAGGGTTTTTATGCAATTAACCTTTAAAATTTGCAAAAAGATCAAACTTGGAAATGAAAATTTGAAATTCAAATTGCAACTATCCAGATCTAACCATAAGAAATCAGAATTAAGATGTAAGACGTCAGGGTCACCAAAATGTAAAGTGGAAAATTGGATCCTAGTGGTTCCCCACCTAGGAGAGAGAAAGGAAACCACTAGGATGATTTTCACTTGGGAGATACTTTACATTCAAAAGAGGGGTTGAATCAACTAGATCCAAATCCAAGGGAAATAAGGATGTGAATTCCAAGTGGATTGCAAGGGGTTGAAATTTAATTCACCCTCTTTTGTAAATAGATATGTTGACTTATTGACTATGCAGAAAAGGAAGACAAAATGGATGAAATAAGGAGGTACCAATTTGGGATTGCGTTGTAACTTCGGATATGAGATATTTAAACTGGTATAGATCAGCCCTGCAAATTTGGAGAAAATTTGTCAGGACCATGTTGAAATTGCACATGGTCCTCCGAAAAGTCTACGAGCCGAAAAGGGTTTTTCTGTCTGTAAAAATGAAGCCTAAACCTGCAATTACAGCCACACACCTGCAACCTACACACAAAAAGGAAGGGAAGAAGGGTTGTGGATAGGGGTTTGCCTTAGTCAAACCTCGACTGAGGAATCAACCTTGAAAGAAAGTAATTGCAAATACTTAAATGTGAATGATGGAAGTGTATACCTTGTGGATCTACAATTTGTTGACGATGATTGCTTTGTTTCTCAAATGCAATCACAAGTATTACATGAAATGGCATGTAACATGACAAAAACATAACACACATACATGCTTGCAAATGAATGTTGTAATGTTTCTCCAATGGATGAATGAAGACACATGAAGAAGGAGATGTTTGAAGACTTGAACACTTGAACGCTTGATGACGATAATGGAGACCTTCCACTTGTTTACCCAATTTCACTTATCTTTGCTTCTTCTTTTTCTTCCCCCTTTTCCCAAAGGAGGGAATTAAGTCTCCTTTTATGCTTTCCTAGGAGGGTTAATTTTCATCTCATCAAAGGATGACATAGGGGAAATTAAATCCTGAAGAGAAAATTAGGGTGAAGGGTTAGATGGACCCATTTTAGGGCCACCAAAAGAGGGAGCTCAGGGGTGCCACATCCCAATCGTGCCCCAATTTGGGGGCCTGGACAAGGTCACAAGGTGATGTGAGGGATGACATAGGAGGAGATCTGCAAGAATGATGCAGAGAGGGGTCCCAATTGAGTAGTGAAATGCAGTCTCTAGGGTGAGGACCTAAAACATGGTCAAAATTGCATGGATCACAATTTTATGATGCTACACCTTGAAATATTTATAAGCAACATAAGCAAGCAACAATCTAACAACTTCAATTCTAGCAACCGGAGAAAAAGTTTCCTCATGATCAATCCCTTCTTGCTGTGAATATCCTTTGCAAACCAGTCTAGCTTTATTTTTTACTACTTCACCAACTTCATTCAATTTGTTTCTGAATACCCATTTAGTACCAATAACATTTTTATCCTTAGGTCTAGGAACAAGCTCCCAAGTGTTTTTTTTCAATTTGATCTAACTCTTCTTCCATAGCTCTCATCCAATTTTCATCTTTATAGGCTTTAGCAACATCTTTAGGTTTAACTTTGGAAATTAAACATACTTCTTCTACAGCTAATCTTCTTCTAGTCATCACACCTTTATTCTTGTCACCAATAATTTGATTCTTAGAATGATTCAATCTTACATACCTTAGAGTCTTCTAAATGTTCTGATCTTTAGGTTCCTGCACATCATCACCAATAGCAACAACATCTAGATTAACAGTCTCTACCAGATCATTCCTCTTAGGCTCTTCAAGTTGAATAGGAGCTAAAACAACATGTTGACCATCATCATAAGCTCTAATTTCCTTCCCAAGGTTCTCATCCACTCTCATATTTTCACTTTCAACTATCTTTCTTGGTCCCTTATTATAGCATCGGTAGGCTTTTCTCTTTGTAGAATATCCTAGAAAGATACCTTCATCACTTCTAGCATCAAAATTTCCAATATCTTCATCTCTCTTGGTATAACATTTTCTACCAAAAACTTTGAAATATTTCACAATAGGAACATGACCAAACCAAAGCTCATAAGGGGTCTTACCGATATCACCTTTGATATAAACTTTGTTAAATGTATAGACTACAATGCTAATAGCTTCTCTCCAGTAGACCTTTGGAACATTTCCTTCAATCAACATGGTTCTTGCAGCATCCAAAAAAGTATTGTTCTTTCTTTCAACAACTCCATTCTGTTGTGGGGTCCTAGGAGCAGATAGTTGTCTTTTGATTCCATGCATCTCACAAAATTAGTTGAACTCACTGGAACAAAATTATCCACCTCTATCAGATCTCAAACACTTCAGCTTCAATCTGGACTCACTTTCAACTTTTGCTTTGAATATCTTGAATTTCTCAAATGCTTCTGATTTCTCCTTCAAAAAGACAACCCACATTATCCTGTAATAATCATCAATTAGAAGCATAAATTATCTATCACCTTGTACACTTCTAATATTTTTAGGTCCACAATAGGTCAATATGCACAAGATCTAGTAGTCCATCAAATGTATACTATTTGTTCTTGAAAGAAATCCTTGTTTCCTTACCCAACTAACATTCCTTACATAGCAGATTAATAGGTTTAACAATCTGTAAAGCAGAAAATTGAACCCTAGGTGTTCCCCCACTCCTAGGAGAGAGAAAGGAGGTCACTAGGATTGATGGTTTTCACTTAGGAGAGACTTTACATTCAAAAGAGGGGTTGAAACCCACAAGATCCAATCCCACACAATGCAAGATTGGATTCTAAATGAGTTTCAAGGGTTGAGACAGCAAGGCTACCCTCTTTTGTAAAGAATGTAGATAGAAGGATTGAACTAGGAGTGCATGTAAAGTGAGAAAGATTCGCTTATAAATGGAGATAGGGATAAGGGATGAAGCTATGGACCTGGAATCAGCAGTAAAATGTCGAGACAATGTTGTCCTGCAAATTTGAGTGAAATTTGATAGGATGATGGCGCCCAGCGTGCACACGATCCTCCGAAAAATCCACGAAACAAAGGGGGATCTGTTCGTCTCTGCACAAGGATTCCAGATCTTCAATTATAGTCGCGTACCTGCAACATGCGAAGGTGTAATGATGTTGTATGTTGTATGTTGTATGTTGTAGGTGATCTCCTCTTCAATGGTTGAATCCTTGTCTTGAATGCAACACTTAGCCTTGAATGGAGACTTAGAATGCTCAATTGCTTGAAGGAATGCTTGAATGCTTAAATGTTTGAATGTTTGAATGTCGCTTCCACCTTTTTTCCATCTACCCTTTCTAAGAGGGGAAATGTAGTTTATATACTTGTCAATTAGGGTTAGAAGACTGATTTTTCTGACCTTAGGCCGACCTAGAAACATTGTTTTCCAATTGCAAACTTAAAGACCCGTTGCCCCATAAGACACCGGGCCCAAAATAGGGCTAGGGACCAAGGAGCTAGGAACCATGGTCCTAGGGGACCAGGGCGCTGGGCGCCATGGTCCCACCTCCCGGGACAACAGGGTGCAAGGAAGGATCAGGCCACAGTGCAGAAATATGTAGTTTTTGATGTCATAAACAGATTTCGGGGTCTCCATTCAGGTTCAGTGTTGCGTCACCATCGTGAAGACCCAAATGCAGTCAAAATTGCAAGTGTCACAATTTTAGGATGTTACATTTAGCCCCCACTTTAGCAGGAGTATAAGCGTATGCCCATACTTTTGGTAAAGTACAAGGAAACAACATTGAAAAACTTTCACCACATCAAGGAGGCAAGATACACCAAGCCCCCAGTGGACTAAGGATCTTACGACTTCGATTGACAAAGTAAAAGGGAAGATCATGAGGGAGAACCATGACTGTCAGTAGTAAGGTTCCCTCACTATGAGTCATGCAAAAGAAATACCAAAAATTTTCAAGGCAAAGCTAAGTTCGCCAAGAAATTTTCAGGTATCCTGAAGAGATATGGACGGAGTATATGCCCCCTATGTTAAAGCGATCGCACACGCCTCATCGGGGGTGATTGCTTTAAGGTAGCGATACACATAAGAAATGAGAAGGGGAAGGAGCACGTTATCACAAAGATTTAGCCCCCAAGTGTGACATAAACCCAAGGATAATAGACACAAAACACAGATCACGAGGTGACTTCGCTTTCCTTGGCTTAGTATGCTGTATGATAATTCATGTATATCATATGTATGTATGCATAATTGTTCTTCATTCCCCAATCAAGGAAGGTCACCTAGAAGAAGGGAGCACATGTGCCTTTTGAGTCAACATGAGAGAGACCAAAAGAGATCTCAATGCTTTGCATCGTCCTCAAGTAGACAACACTAAGGACAACAAATAGAAGAATGAGAATAACACATAGAAGATGTAACAAAAGAGATCAAGAGAGGAGGAGAGAATCTGCTATGCTAATGAACTAGTCTAGCACGTCATCCACCCCCCGATCTTGCTAATCAATATTTCGGGAAGGCAGGAAACACGCTAGAGGAGGAACATTCAACACAGCAGATGGAGCTATCACAAGATCCAAACAAGGGCTATGTTCATGTTCCAAGCCACGTTGTTCTTGTCTAGGAGCTAGGATAAGTGCTTTAGAAAATTTGTTAGATAAATGGTTATCAATATCAACAAATTCATATTCACTATCAGAAGCAAGAGAAGTAACATTTTCATCATGAATAACATTTTCATCTATATCATCATCAAGATTTATAAAAATAGGATCTTTAACTCGCACAGGATCAAAACCATCATACATCTTATGCTTAGGAGATTTTGGCTCAATTTTTGGCTGAGGAGAAAATGGAATAATACTAGTTGAAGATGTTTTTGGGGATTGCAAAGTTTGAGAAGTAGCTGCATGAGCTCTAAGACGACGCTTTCATCGGCGTTCACGTGTAGAACGATTTCGTCTAGTCTTAGTAGGAAGTTGAGAAGATTGAGGAGGAGGAATGTTCTCATCCTTATCACTTGGGTGTTTAGGTTGTGGTCTCTTAGGTTGGATAATAGGAGAAGAGGAAGGTCTCTTCTCTTTATAAGAGAAAGGAGGAGGAACTGCTCCATATAAAGGAGGAATATTTGGTTTAGGAAGGAGACCAGGTCCATCATGACAAGGAGGTATAGGTCTACTTTTAGAAAGTTTATTAGACATAGACATAGTCACATCCATAGGAATGGGTTGGGAATCTTCTTGAGGAAAGACATTAGTTTTATCTTTCAAAGGAAGAACTTCCTTCTCAAGAACGATAGGAATATCAAGTTTGGGTGTTTGAGGTTCACTTAGAGATAGGATCATATCTTTTTTCCACTTTTGATAAGATTTGAAAAGATGATCACTTCGCGGTGGAAGAGATTGGAATTGTTTAGGCCAAAAATAATCAATAGGAATGCTAGAAGTTCTTTCAGCTGGTTTAAAGAGACTATGATTGATAGTAACAACTTCACCATTATGGGGAAATTTCAAACACTTGTGAATAGGAGAAGCAATAGCTTTCATGGAAGATAGCCAAGGATAGCCTAGCTTCACACGAAATTGTTCAGATGATGGAATAATAGCAAAGCTAACATCAAGGGATTTGTTATGGACCTCAATAGGTAATGTAATAGAACCAATTGCAGGACAAGAAAATGCATCAAATAATTTCACAACCACATTTTTTTTGTCATAGATCACTTGATTCAATTGCAAAGTAAAAAGAAATTCTTCAGTAATAACATTAACCATGCAAGAAGGATCAATAAGCACTCCACGGCAAGGTGTATTCTTGACTTTTGCAACTATATATAAAGGACCATCAGGTGCCCTGATAGTTTCACTAGAATCAAATGTGATGGAAGGTTCTTTAGGTATTTTATGCTGCTCTACAAAGTTAATCACATTTAGAGTCATAGACACAAGACCATCAGGTGAGAAAGAGGAATCATTAGTCTCAATCACATTAGAGGTATGAGAAGGTAATGGATCAGTAAAAATCTTAAGATTTTGGTTAGGAGGAGCTATAGATGTGTTGCCTTTATCATTCACTCCTGAAACAGAGATAGTATTATTATCAATCAAATCTTGAATTTTACCCTTTAAAGCAAAACATTTTTCAGTATCATGCCCAGGTTGACGATGAAATTGACAAAAAGATTTGTTATCAAAATAGGGTGAATTAATCTTTGCAGGATCTATTTTCTTTATAGGAGGGAGAGTAAGCACATTTTTTTCCAACAACTTATTCATAATACTATGCAATGATTCATTCAAAGGAGTAAACTTTCTCTCTTTCTTGAAAAACTTAGAAATAGGAGGCACACCTGATGCTACATTCACATTGTTGTTGATGATGTTTTCATTGAACTTAACGGACTCTTTGTTCGGTTTAAACTTCCCAAATGGTTGTTGACTACTATCACCCTTATCACTCGGAGCCATAGGATTTGCCTGTTCCATTTGACTCACAGTCAGTTGATAATTGTGAAGAGTTGCACACAACTGTTGGAAAGAAGTAAACTCAGAAAATAGAAGTTTTTCTCTAATATCTTTTTGTAAATTAGAAATAAAGATTCTTTGAATATCATTGTTAGGTACTGGAAAAGAAATTTGAGCACACAAATGCTTATATCTACCAATGAAATCAGTCACTTTTTCTTTAACACCTTGTTTACAATGCATTAAATCAATCAAAGTAACTTTAGGACTTATATTGTTTTGAAATTGTTGAATAAAAGCATTTGCAAGTTGTTGGAAAGAAGTAATAGAATAGGAAGGCAACGAGCAATACCATTGTAGGGCCTTATCTCTTAATGTTCTAGTAAACAGTTTCGCAAGCAACCTTTGGTCATAAGCAAAATCAGTACATACTGTTTGAAAGGTCTTAACATGTGTTAGAGGATCACCTTTACCATTATAAAGCTCCAATTGTGGGATTTCAACATGCTTAGGTGGGATAGCTCGAACAATGTCAAGAGAAAGTGGGCTCGCAACATCAAATGTGGGCACACTAAACTTAGATTGATTCATAGAGGCAATTTGTTGCTATAAAGAAGAGACAGTTTGCGCAAGATTGTTAATGGTCGCTTCAGTCGAAGAGTTCATATTAGACATGTTAGATTGTGATGGAGGTATTATGTTATTGAAAGAAGGTATTGATTGAGAGTAAGGTGGTGAGACACTATGATGGTTAGTCATAGGAGATTATTGGAAACAAGGAACACTACAAGGAGGAATGGAATGGTTGAATGAATTGCCCCCTTGCGTCATGTTCATTAGTGGAGATGTAACAGGTACACTCATTGAAGGAATGAATGAAGAAGTTGGATTGAATGAAGGAAGAGGGTTGATTGAAGAAGAAGGATTGCCCCCATGACTGGTGATCATAGGTGGAATGTTTTGTATTGAAGTAGTCATTATGTTTGATGTAAAAGTAGGTATACTAGTAATAGAAGTTGTCAAAGGGATAGAATGATTGACTTGAGTAGGAGGTTGTGTATAACCTAAAGTTTCGGCACAACTCTTCATAGGCATTACATTTGAATCCACAATGTGTGCAATACCATGCAAAATATCAATTCCATTCTTATCACTTTGAATCATACGTTTTAGACCCTCAATTAATGAAAGAGCTTGACTATCGGGGTATTCATGAGACATCCATTGCTGAAAATCATCAAATTGGTTATCCAATTTCGAAAGTTGTTCTACAGAAACCTCATGGAGAGATTCTTCATCATTAAGAGGATTAGAGGAATTACCCGTGTCCTTGTTAAAAAGGCCATTCAAATTAGGTTCCATCTCCTCGGTAATTAAACCTTGGAAAGACTTAATTCTAAGGCTTCGTCTAACAGGAATAGTGTAAGTAGGGCTTATTGTTGTGAAACTCATGCACTAGAGAGGGAGAGAAGATTTTGAATTCTAGAGGTAGCAAATTTCAATAAAATCAGCAAATCTCTTAGATTTAGGCTGTTAAATGCAATCACGACAATCTCCCGAAATTTCGGAAAAAATGTCAGTGACCGTCGCGAACAGAGTGCACACGGTCCTCGCAACTTTTTTTGAAATTTTTCAGGGATGAAAGTTATGATGATTTTAAAGCTAATCTGAAAAAATTGAGTGATTTTACGATCTGTAGATAGGCCAAAATAAAGTTGCAATCTCAAAATTGAACCCTACCAAGATTGTTGAAAAATGCAAAATTTGAATTTTGAAAAAGAGAGGGAAACTGAAATTTTGAACTTTATGATTTTAGAGGGAATACAAAAAGCAATGCAGGCTTTGAAATTTAAAAGTTGACTCAATTTCACGCAAAATTCAATTTTGAAAGTGGAAATCAAAGTTGTTGCAATTAAACACTTAATTTCAAAAGTCACAAACTGCAAAAATTTGAATAAAGCACTGAAATTTTGAATGGATGCCAACACACTTTTTAGATTTAGGACAGTAAGAAACACAATTTTGATACAAAATTTCAATTTCGACAATTTTTGAATGATTAGAAGCCTTTATCCAAGCAATCACTAGACCAACTTTGACTTTAATTTTGAAAGTGTTAGAATTGATGAAATCAGCCAAGATTTTGGATTTTAGCAGAAAAATACAGTAAGATCTAGCTCCCGAAATTTTTGAAAAAATGTCAGGGACGATGGCGCTCGAGGTGCACACAGTCCTCGCAACCTTTTTCAAAATTTTTAAGGATGAAAGATATTATGATTTTGTTGCGGAATCCAAAGTTACAGCTGATTTGGAGATGTTTTGATCAGTGAAATTATCAGTCAAAGGTTGAATCAAGAGGGTTTTAAAAATTAGGGTTTTGACACTTAACCACTTAATTTTCAGAATTAAGGCACAAATATGAATTGACAATTTGTAATAGAAGGGTAAATCTGAAACAAGCATTAACAATTAAACATTTCACAAGCTCAATTACCAGAAAGAAAATTTAGGGTTTTTATGCAATTAACCTCTAAAATTTGCAAAAGATCAAACATGGAAATGTAATTAAGGAAGCAAATTTTTTTCAGATCTAACCATGAATAATCAGAATTAGGATGTTCACGTCGGGTTCACCAAAATGTAAAGCGAAAAATTGAACCCTAGATGCTCCCCCACTCCCAGGAGAGAGAGAAAGGAGGTCACTAGGATTGACGGTTTTCACCTAGGAGAGACTTTACATTCAAAAGAGGGGTTGAAACCCACAATATCCAATCCCACACAATGCAAGATTGGATTCTAAATGAGTTTCAAGGGTTGAGACAGCAAGGCTACCCTCTTTTGTAAAGAATGTAGATAGAAGGATTGAACTAGGAGTGCATGTAAAGTGAGAAAGATTCGCTTATAAATGGAGATAGGGATACGGGATGAAGCTACAGACCTAGAATTAGCAGTAAAATGTCGAGACGATGTTGTCTTGCAAATTTGAGCAAAAGTTGACAGGACGATGGCGCCCGGCGTGCACACAGTCCTCCGAAAAATCCGTGAAACGAAGGGGGATCTGTTGTCTCTGCACAAGGATTCCAGATCTTCAATTACAGCCACGTACCTGCAACATGCGAAGGTGTAATGATGTTGTATATTGTATGTTGTAGGTGATCTCCTCTTCAATGGTTGAATCCTTGTCTTGAATGCAACACTTAGCCTTGAATGGAGACTTAGAATGCTCAATTGCTTGAAGGAATGCTTGAATGCTTAAATGTTTGAATGTTTGAATGTCACTTCCGCCTTTTTTCCATCTACCCTTTCTAAGAGGGGAAATGTAGTTTATATACTTGTCAATTAGGGTTAGAAGACTAATTTTTCCGACCTTAGGCCGACCTAGAAACATTGTTTTCCAATTGCAAACTTAAAGACCCGCTTCCCCATAAGAGACCGGGCCCAAAATAGGGCTAGGGACTAGGGCGATGGGTGCCATGGTCCTGGGGGACCAGGGCGCTGGGCGCCATGGTCCCACCTCCCGAGACAGCTGGGTGCAAGGAAGGATCAGGCCACAGTGCAAAAATATGCAGTTTTTGATGTCATAAATAGATTTCGGGGTCTCCATTCAGGTTCAGTGTTGCGTCACCATCGTGAAGACCCAAATGTAGTCAAAATTGCAAGTGTCACAATTTCAGGATGCTACACAATCTTAGCAAGATCTCTAATAGCTTGCATAGAACTGATCTTGATCAATGAATCAAAGTTTACATGACACATTCTCCTATGCCACAACCAACTCACATCTATCTTTGCAATCAAACAACTTTTCTCACTAGCATTCAAATGAAAAATGTTATGTTGTATTAGTCCCGGATGCAATTTCTATAGCAGAGGCATTCAAGATCTTGCATTTACCATTCTTGAATTGTAAATCATAACCCTTATCAACCATCTCTCCAACACTCAAAATATTATGCTTCAAACCTTCAACATATAAGACATCATCAGTGTTATGATTACCATCAAAGGAAATAGAACCTCTCCCATAGATTACATAGGCTTTGTCATCTCCAAATCTAAATATTCCACCATCATACCTTTCCAAGCTTACAAATTTTCTTTTATCGCCGATCATATGATGTGAACAACCATTTTCAATGACCCATTCATATTTATCTTCTAGCTTAGCAGCCAATGTTCTCTCCTCAACAAAATAGTTAGTGGAATCACCAGGTATAGGTCTATCTTCTTTAATGGCAATAAACACAGTTTCATCTCCTTCTGATTCATCATCTGTAACACCTTCATCTGTAGCATAATAATAGTTCCTCTGGTTCCTAAACTTCCGGTTAGACTTACAAGGCTTATCATACTTTGCATACTTCTCGTATCTATCATTTCTATCATGCTTATCAAATTTATCATGTATGTCATACTTAGCCATTCTCTTCAGGCATCTAGAAGCAAAATGTCCTATCTTATTACAAGAGAAACATTTGAAAGGCAACTTTCCATCATACTTACCGGCACCTTTAGTCAATCTCTGGGCAATCAATTCTTCAAGCTCATCAAGTTCTCTTTCTTTCTCTCCTATCTCTCTTCTTTCTCTTTCATATTTGGATATCTTGCACTCATTAGGATCATATTTTTTCTTACCGAACATAGATGCTAATTCTTTAAATGTTGTCTTGGACTTTCCATGTGATTCTCCAAATTCGCTCAACTCAAATGTAGCAAGTTTCCCAACCAACATGTCTCTTGTTACTATGGTCAGACTTCATATCTTATCAATGGTGGCAACCTTATGTTTGTAAGCAAGAGGCAAAGATCTTAGCACCTTAGCAACAATCTCATATTCCTTAATCTTTTCAGTGACACATTTGATACCAAGGAAAAGTTCATTTACCTTAGCCATGTATGAGTGTATATTGTCATCATCTCCCATCTTCAATGTTTCATACTTTCCTTTCAAACTCTGCAACCTACAAACTTTCACTTGACTATCATCTTCATACAGGATTTCAAGCTTCTCACAAATCTCATGTGTGGTCTGAACTCCCATTACATTTGTCATCTCAGAATCAGTCAGGGCACTAAGAAATGCTTCCTTCACTCTGATGTTATATTCAAATTCCTTAGTCTCATCAGAGGTAGATGGTCCATTCTAAGGAGCAACATAGACATTCTTGGTGATCTTGCAGTAATGCTCTCCAAGATATTTTGATTGCAATTCCATCTGACTCTTTCATACTATGTAGTTGCTTCCATCAAACCTTGGACTATCCTTCTTTAAAAGAATACCTTGAGCTTTCATCCTAGATCTCCTCAAGTGATTAATCTTATACTATAGGATCTGGCTCTGATACCAATTGTTAGCAACAATCAAGGAGGATGACTAAGATGGGGGGTAGGGGGTGAATCAATCTTCACCAGATCTAGAAAGTTAAACTTCAAAACAAGAATTGATAAATTGCAACAATAATCAAATAACCAAATCAACAACAAAACACACAACACTAATATTTTTGACATGGAAAACCCAATTAAGGGAAAAACCAAGGTGGAAACCTACCCACAGTAAGATGATACTCTACAGTAGTATCTAAAAATATTACAATGGGGAATGCACATGCATTCAGGCACACTGCCTAGAGATCACTGCTCAAAAGATATTTGCTCAAAAGGCTACAGCCCTCAGGGAAGTCTCATTGACTTACAATATGATTCATACTACAATCAGGAAGGAATGAACTGCAATGATAGCATCTACAAATGCCTACTGACAGTTCTGATTAAGCACCAATTGTCTACTCTACAACACCAAACTCACCTCAACACCTCATTGAATGATATATCCTTGTTCATGTAGGCAACTGACACTCAATTGGTTGGTTTCACTATGTTGTCATTGATGGCAAAATGGTATTGTGTTTCAGGTTCATGTTTTAGTTCAGTTGTGTACCAACATGCACTTCATAGACACTACACCGAGACCGGTAGGATAGAAGGATTTCTTTGGTTACTAACAATGTAGGCCGACATGGTTTTGTAAAAGGTTATCGGTATTGAAGGCCGAAATCTCTTCATATTTATGCATTTATATGTCCGACATGTAATTTGATATTGTATATATCTTTATAAGCTGACATAAGGCATGAAAATTATATAGGGTATATAGGTCAGTTGGATTAGATAATTTTGATATATTGACAAAATAGGAGATTATGGATATGCGAATATTATATGATACAAAATATATCTAAGAGATTATGTATGTGAGGAAATTCATGTAAGGGTTATTCCGATAAAGGGTTTAGGGTTTCAGACCAGAACAGATAGAGCTTAAGTCAGAACTATATTCTGGGATAGAAGATGCTATCTTAGCAGTTCAACACTTCTCCGAATTGCAGTCTGGATTTTTATGTAGTCAGTGAAGCTCCTTTTGTGATTGAGTAGTATGCTCCATGTTGTAAGCCTTCCTGCAAGTGCAAGCCCCCTTATATTTTGTAATATCTCTTCATATGACTAGTGGATTGATATTGTGGGTCACAAATCCTACCATAGTTTTTCCTCTTTGAGTTTTTCCTCATATAATTATACATGTTATGGTTCCCATTTATGTGATTGACTTATCAATTTCTTTACTTCTTTCAATTCTATATGTACTAGTATACCGGTTGGTGTATGTATGTTTTAATAAGGCTAAAATTAATACTTTCGGTATAACAGTGATTCACCGCACCCCCCCCCCCCCCCCTCTCAGTGTTATTGGATTCCAACAATTGGTATCAGAGCCTTGTGCCTCGAAGGAAGTTTAACAGCTTGAGGAAGACCCTGAATCCAGAATCCATGGATATGGCTTTAGAGAAGCAACTTGAGATGGAACTTGAAGATTATGATGCTGAAAGGTTGAAGAACTTAAAGCTACAAGACGAATTGAATTTTGCTAAGGAATTCATTCTTGTCCTACAAGAGAGGCTATCATATGTTCAGGCTAGGAGAAATGAACTTTTGCAAAGTCAGGATGATGAAGAGAAAGATGCACTTAAGGAATAATGTTAGAAATTGAGTCAGGAGAGCATGTTTATGAAAAATGAAATGCAAGGTATAATTATGAGAATCTTTAAGGAGATTGAGGACAAAAATAAGAAGGAAGACAATCTTGTTGTATCCTTGAAGAACAAATTTGAAGAATGTGGTAGGTTGGTTCATGAGAATGATATGTTGAGAACTGATTTAGTACAATCCCAGAGTAATGAACAAGAGCTTGAGAGACAAATGATAATTCTGAGAGAAGATATAACTACTACAAGTGAGTATAAAGAAAAAATCAAGATTATCTCAACATGGATAGATGAGTTATTGAAGAGACAAAGGTAGATTAGAGATTCCAGTGGACTTGGATTTGAGCAAGGACAGAGTTCTATTACTTCTAATGAAGATTAAAACCATAAGGCACTAGTAAGGCAATTTAATGCTTATAAATTTAATGGTAGATGTTTTGTTTGCAATAGATTTGGTCACGTGGCTAGACAATGTAGAAATAGAGAAAATTAGAACCCTAATTCTACTCCCGGTAAATGTTCTAAATGCAATAAGTATGGTCATAAGACATAATATTGAAAAATGAATGCTAAATTCTATGCATGTGGAAAGTTTGGACATATGGATAATCAGTGCAGGTCAAGCAATTTCCCCATTTTTAGCAAAGCAATTCAAAGGAACAATGTTACATGTTATGCATGTAATGAGGTTGGACATATTGCTAAATTTTGTCGAAGCAGAAATCCACTAGTTGGTATGGAGGATCAAATAAGAAAGGGAAGGAGAAGTTTAGTGAAATCTAACAAGATCATACTCAGAGATGGGTTAGAAAAACTGAAGAACAATCATCAGATGGAAATGCACTGGTTACTTATCTAACAAAATAGGTTGCTCCTGCACCACTAGGTAGCTCATCCGATAACTGAGGTAGATGCCTTAGGGGTAGGCAAAATTCATGAAAATATTGCATATGCCCCAGGAAGAGCATCTGGAAGATGTTTCAGACATTGGAGATGATTATACAGCATGGATATGTTCTGTGTGAGATCCAGTATCTTTCATCGGCAGTCATTTATGTCAATGGAAGATTAGGGTTTTTCCTGGAGGTTAAAAGGTCGAATTCATGTCATTATTGATCACCATGCATTCAAAGTGATTTCAGAACAATTTCAAAGCGATTAAGAGCGACTAAGAGTGATCAAGGCATTTCAGAGCAATCAGATTTCTTCTTGAGTGATTTCACTGGCCTTTGGAGGAATTTGTTGAAGGTTTTCATTGAGAGTGATCAAAAGGTATTTATCTTTAAATATGGAAGTAGGATCATCATCTATTCCTATTTTTTTTGCAAACCCGACTGTAGTAGAGGTCAAGGATCGCCCTAGGCCAATTTTCAAGCAGTATCCACATGTGGCCACCCTAGAAGATTCTGTTGGAGCATTTTCTCACTTTCCGAAGGGAGTTGTTTATGTAGAAGATGTTAGGGCATTTATTCACTGTCACATTGAGAACTTGAGAACATCATAAATTAAGGGTATGTATATGAGCGAGCTGATGGGAGAATCTGGAAAGATCAAATCGACATACAAACACATTGAAGACTTAGGGTTTATCGGTATTCTGGACATTCCAAAATTTGAAGATGAAATAATCAGATATGTTTTGAGTAGAGTACAGGGGAATTTATATGGTTAGAAAAACCTTACAAGATCACCAAGGAAGTCATCCGGGCAATCAGTGGTTTACCATCGGTTGGGCAACATCCAGACAAGAAGGTTTCAAATGATTTCATGAACAAAATCACCAGCGCAACATCTCACAGAAGATCTATGAGAGTTGGCACTATTGGATCTATGAGGCTGGATGTTAGATGAATTGTTAATAAACCTAGGAAAGATTAAGGGAGAAAAGAAGGGTACCTTCCAGTATGGCAACTTGATAGTTTGCTTGTTGTTATTTTTCATGAATGATACACCTAGTTTTGGTAAAAGGCAATGGGCATTTGACATCCCGGTAGGGAGACAATTGAAATAGTCAATTGTTGCTTTAGGAAGTCAAAGAGATGATAAAGTTTGGGGATATTTCAAAGCATTCCAGAAATCTATGAGGTCTAGGGTAAGGGTTCCTAAGAATATTGTATAAAAATATTCAACTGACATATGCTTCATGGTGAAAAAGGATGAAACACTTATGGAAGTGGTTAAGCCCCGAAAGATTTGGATTGAAGAAATGGGCTATGAGGTGGATGCATGGTTTATTGATGCCTATGCAAAAATGTTGATTGATGCACCTATTGATGAGGAAGAGAAACCATGTGGTATTGCACAACATAAAACACATGATGTTGAAACAGAGTTCAACCAGAAGAAGAGAGACAAGAAGGAAGGAAAAGCAAGAAAATTTGTTGAGAAGGTCTCATAGGACATTAAGGCATTAATTGATGTCATCCCGGAGAAAGGCGGGAAGAGGAAGAATCCAAAAGTACACATTGAGCCTGTTATAGTAGAGTCTGAATCTGAGGATGACACGTCGTTGGTATTCAATAGGGTTGTGAGAAAGAAAATAGAGGAAACAAAGGTTGAAACTAAAAGCAACCAGTTAGGAAGGTTACATTCAAAATACTAGCACAGAAGCAAGCACCAAAGGTAACCACTTTAGCTGCATCTGGTACTGCAAAGAGGAAGAAGAAGAATGCCATTTATACAACTATTCAATCTAGTAAGGTTCCACCTAAAACTTGTGCAGAGTTAGTAGATGAAATCACTAAGGATGGCATGTTAAAGAATGTACAGTATTACTATGATCATTTATAAGAGGATGAACAAAGAGAGGTAGAGGAAGCAGTCTTATTATACTTGGATATTTATAAGAAAGCCTTAATAGAAATTGAAAATCAAATACCAGCCGAGTTGTATAATATGTTAGATGCTAGAAGACTATCATCTATGCAAGAAGATAAGTATATTAAAATTAAAGAGTTATTATCTATTTTTGTTACTATTTCTCCAAATGAAATGGAGAAGACACTTGAGGTGGCAGATAGAAAAGTCTTTAATAGAAAACATAGAATAACTAGTCTGATACTAGGAAGGGTAAATGAAATAATAAAAGAAACTCAAAAAGCATGGGTTAAGTTCTTTGGAGAGAACAGAGGATTCTTTACTTCATCGGAATAAAAAAAGACACTGTAGACACCCCAGGTGAAGGAAAAGGAAAGGGGATTATGGGTACTTCATCCTCAGTTTTGAAAGATATTAAGATAGTAGAAATAAAGCCCCCGATAAATACCAATGTATGGACAAACATTGAGAAACCAGTTAACATGGAGAGTGAAAAAGTAAATGATGTACAAGATACTAATGTTGAGGATAAAAAATCCTCTAGATACAAATGCACAGGTTGAGTTTACAGTTTCTATAGAGGAACTAATAGTTACATAGATTGCACCAAGTGGTGAAGCCACCGGTGCAAGTGAGGAAGCTATAAAAGATAAATCTTTAGAGGAGTAGAAAGGGGAATTTGACAGGGAACTGGTAGTTGGTCCATCATTGTTGTCAATTGACACCTCATAGGTCAAAAATAAAAACATAATAGAGATGAGTCCTACTGAACTCATGATGATGGCTGCACAAAAACTACTGAAGGAGGGATCTACAAATAAAGGGATTATTGATCAATCAATCATTGTTTTACACAGACTAGTCCCAGAGTGCAAGATTGACAATGAAGTGAGCCCATCTGGTAAGCTTAAAATAATTACTGAGCATATTTCAAATGATTTTCAATCCTTACAGTAGATTTCAAACTGGCAAGCACTAGAGAGGTTCACTCTGGCTAAGACAGTTGCATTTGATCAAGTGATTGAATCTGAGAAGAAAAAGATTGATGAGAAGCTAAAACTAATAGAAAACTCTCTAAAGAAATGTACAAATATTTATAGGGTATGTTGTAACACTTATGTACTTACAACCAATGTGGATAAGAAGATAGAAGAACTTCAGGAGAAAATTACAAATATAGCGAATTCTTTTGACAAACCGACTTCATTGACTACATCCATTGATGGTCAAATTTTGATTTTGGAAAACCAAATTTTTGTTCTTGAGAAGGAAAGGGACAAAATTATAAGAAGAGCCAGAAGTTTGAGAGGCTTGGTGAGTCCCCGGTTGGATTCACTCAGTGTATATAAGAAAGAGTGTATGGATATGGTGGGAAAGCCCACACCGGCAGAGGTAAATGAGAAAGAGTCATTTGCACATATATTAAGTGGACTTGCATCTATTTCCGACACATTCAAAATAGGATGGGATACCTATCTTGAGGTATTAGAGAAGGCTTATCCAGAATTTTTTTAATTTGTTAAGCTTCGGTAAGATATTTTTGGGATATTCATTGTACAGTTTTTTTTGGATCTTTGACATTCTTTTTAGAAATTTTGATGGCACTAATGTCAAAGGGGAAGTGGTATAGATGAGAAAAATAGAAGGAGTTCTACACATTAGGGAGAGTTATGGAGTTATGGAGATATGGAAATGTGGAGTATTTTGCATTAATGAATATTTAGCTCAGGGGGAGCAGGCAAGATGAAACCTTGACCATTTTTCACATAAGTGTTGCCATCAATGCCAAAGGGGGAGATTGTTGGCAATTGACACTCAGTTGGTTGGTTTTACTATGTTGTCATTGATGGCAACATGGTATTGTGTTCCGGCTTCATTTTTTAGTTAAGTTGTGTACCGACAGGCACTTCACAGACACTACATTGGCACCGACAAGACAAAAGGATTTCTTTGGTTACTGGTAATGCAAGACAACATGGTTTTGTAAAAGGTTATCGGTATTGAAGGCCAACATCTCTTGGATTCGGCATCGGCAATTATTCTTCACATTTATGCATTCATCTGGCTGACATGCAATTTGATATTGTATATATCTTTATAAGCCAACATAAGGCATGAAAATTGTATAGGGTATATAAGTCAGTTGGATTAGATCATTTTGATATATTCATGAAATAGGAGATTATGGATATGCGAATATAATATGATGTGAAATATATCCAAGTGATTATGTATGTGAGGAAATTCATGTAAGGGTTATTTTGGTAAAGGGTTTAGGGTTTCAGCCCGGAACAAATAAAGCTAAAACCGAAACTATATTCTAGCATAGAAGATGCTATCTTAGCAGCTCAACACTTCTCTGGATTGCAGACTAGATTTTTATCTAGTTAGTGAGGCTCCTTTTGTGATTGAGCAATGTGATCTAGGTTGTAAGCCTTCCTGCAAGTGCAAGCCCCCTTATATTTTGTAATATCTCTTCATATGGCTAGTGGACTGATATTGTGGGTCAAAAATCCCACCGTGGTTTTTCCTCTGTGAGGTTTTCCATATATAATTTTGTGTGTTATGGTTCCCATTTATATGATTCGCTTATTGGTTGCTTTACTTCTTTCAATTTTGTATGTACTGATATACCAGTTGGTGTATGCATGTTTTAATAAGGCTAAAATTAATACTTCTGATATAACACTGATTCACCCCCCCTCTCAATGTTATTGGATTCCAACAGTTCACACATTTATCTTTCTCTGATAATGCGGACACAATATCAACACCCAAATTACATATAAGCATCTCACCTATATATACAAATCATCAACCTTGATAATAAGGTCAGCTAAACCCTCAACCCTCAACCCTCATCTTACAATTACAAAAATTACATTGCACAATACAAAGATCGACCCTGGACCAATATTATGATTTGCATTGCATAGCATGAACCTAATTCAAATTACCAAATGATCACATCCACCGAAAATCCCGCTAAGACCAACCGCAACATGCTTCACCACCAGAAATATCACATTACATGAAAATCATCACTAGTTCATAAAAATCACCAAAAATCACACAATGATCAATGCAGATTGCCAAAACAAATAGGGCATGATTATCTTGAACAGTTTCACTAACACCACTTTTCAAATCTTCATCAATCAACATCTAGAAGCTCAAGAACACAACTAATCAACAACTGTCACAAGGAAAGATAACTTGTGGAGAACCTAATCACGGACCATATGAAGTGAAGATTCACAAGATCATCCAAGATAATATCCCAAAGTCTCAGCACAAGATCTAATCATACCAAAATATATCGGAGGAAATACCAGATTCTGCAAAATAGTGATAAGCAAAACCAAACTATAAAACTGGATCAGAAAATCTTCCCAAACTCATCAGAATAGATCACAGGAATATGTTGACATCAATGACAACAACGTATCCTAGAAACAACAATGATCAACTAAATCCAACAATCTCCCCCAATAATCCAACACATATCCCTTCTGAAAGAAAGATTTATAATCACAACACATAAACATATATATTTTAACCAATTTATTATTATTGTTAGATCTAGTCATATTGATTAAAATAAAATCGACCAAGCTAAAGCTTATGAGGGGTGATAACCTCTCCTTCCTGAAAGTAGGTCCTACATAACCCATCATTTAAAACTCCAAAAGAATGAAATTGACTAAGAAAATATGTCAACAATTAATAATTGAAAACCCACTATTAGTGTAAATCGATCCATAAAAAGGACTGCAAAAAGAAGAGATCCTGGTGATACAACTGAACTAAAATTTCCCTACTAGAAAATTGACTCAGCTTGTAGATCGATCTAATAAGATATGAATCATCAATTATCAAATTGAACCATGTTAATTATGTAAATTGAAGAGGAGGCATGGTTATAATAGACTGATTCAATCCAATTGCAATTTAAAATGAAGGTTGGGGGCATTAAATTTATATAGGGATGACATAGTCATGTTCTATCTGTATTCAATTTTAGCTTTGCCAAAATTGACTCCTCTACAAAATACTACATAAGCCATCAAGTAATGACAAAATTGACTAACCAACATAGCATTCCATCAAAGAAACCACATTTGAGAACAAGGGAAATAAGAAACAAGAAATTATCTAAATTACCTTGCAGTTAGCCAAGTCGGTGATGGGAGTCTGAACAAAGAGGAAAGGAAAGGGGATGGATGGCTTTCTATAGATAAAGAGAGATGGTATTCAATACTAGCCAATCACATTGCTAGTAGCCCATGTTTAAAAAGAGGAGGAGAGGTGGCACCTTGCTGTCTGCAACTCTCCCAAGAAGATTGCTCCTTTAGCATTTGGCGGCATGGAGTACATGAGGGGGTGGCATGGTGAGAGGAGTAGGCACTGGCTCTTTCCCCCTATCCAACTGAATCGCTAACCATAAGACCCCCCTCCTTTTCCCATAGAGAACGATTCAAAAATAAAATGAGATGGTTAAACTTGATCGACTGATATGATGGAAAATGATTTGGTTTTATAGCCATTTGGTTAGAAGAAATCGGTCCTCAGATTGTGGATCTTGACTGAATAGTCCATAATTGATTGAAAGTAGATGTGGAGAAAACTCATATAGATTTCCGAGTTGGGAAAACTAATCAAGAGTCGGACTAGTTTAATTATCCAGTCAAGAAGATTCTAAGAGTTGACAGGAAGAAACAATTAATTTGACTCTACTCTCCAAAAACTCACATGTTTAAACTTAATATTAAGTTATTAAAATTTTAATTCATTTATATATAATCTTTTGTTTACTATTCAATTTTAATATTTTATGCTTCATTTATCATAATGTTATTTATTATCAACTTTGTTATATAATTATTTTGTTTAATTATTATGTGTGCGTGTGTGTGAATGCACATGCCATATTACCTAGGTTACTACCGACTAGCTAAAAGACCCCTCCTCTGTTATTTGTCTGCCTTCGATGGTCAACCCTACATCCACCTTGCACTCAACAAAGTCATCAGATTACATGATAAAATATCAATAATTAGATAAACATTAAGTTAAAATTGCCATCAATAATTTCAAATTTCATTAATATTACATCACTAAGCATCAAGTATCAATTAATGTCATTCATCATCAAAATAATATTAACAAGCATAATAACTAATCATCATAATAGCAAAATGTCATCAAGCATAATAATGTTTCCAAGTGTCATAATGTCAAAATAATAACATCAAACACCATATTGCCAGATAATATTAATCCTAACTTATCAACTTAGACTAAAAATTATTCATCTAAATCGGGTTGTGACATTAACGCATGGTAGGAAGCAACAATTTCAACAAGGTGGTCTGTCTGACATCACAAGGGGAGTGCCACCTCTGCAAGCAACCTACCATTACATCTCTAACCACTCCGCCACACCCAATTAGACCAGGGTTACCTTTGTACGACCCATCAAAGTTGACTTTCACCCTGCCCAGAGGAAGATTCCAATAAATATTCTCTCTAGAAGATTTAACAGGCCTAATTATTATGGAGATGTCAAAATGAATCTTCTAGTTAGAAGCCACCCAATGATCATAATGAGAACATAGTTTCTTACCCTAACAAATAAACTTAGAGAAAGCAATATTAAGATTTTCTAGAATGGCTCTATTTATCTTTGCAAAAAAAACTTTCAGAGAGGGGAAAATCACTGAAGACTATGTTATTTCTTTCTTTCTAGATCCCACAAACCAAATGGGGAAAAGTCAAAGACCATAGAAGGTTCAAATCCAAGTTTGAGGTAGGAGCCTGTTGGAAAATTGGAGGAATTTATTATATAATGCATTGATGTTTTTTCATTGATGGCAACACCAGTTGTTTTAGTTGTTTACCAATTTTTGGTAGGTTCTGATAGAGTAGTTGGATTATGATATTGATCTAGTATGCTTCAGCTTGTGGAATTTTTTTGCATCTATCATTCATGCTATTCAGATGTGTATCATGATCAATTGGTTTGAGATTTGATGACTCAAGAGCTAGCATTTGTTCTAGCAAGCCTTTTGTTCACCAGTAAGGGTTTTACCGGTAGAAATTTGTTCTGATTAATATGAAAAATAGGTTTTAAGGACCCAAAACCTTTAACATTGGAACATATGATAGTTCATCAAAAAGCATCCAGACCAACTAAGAACAACTTACAAAACAACTAGCAAAGAGGCCAGTTAACCGAAAGGACAACAAAGGAAAGGAACATCAAAGCAGAAAAACCAGGGAAAACACAACAAAACTATAAAGACTTAAGGAAATCCACCACCTTATTGACCAGCTGGTCATAGTTTGCCACAAAAACTTTGAGTTCTTCCAGGTCCTTGTTTGGCTTCTTCTCCTTCTTTTTACCTTTGGTCCTAGTTCTAGGTCCTTGCACTTCTCCCATGCCTTCAATGTAAGGCTCAATCTCCAGGGAGTCTTTCTCCTCCTCCAGTTTGTTGATGAGGATTTTTGTATTGCCAGCAAAGACCTTCAAAATGTTTAAGCTTTTCTCTACAATACTTTTAAGGCATTCCTCAATTTTGTTGACTTTACTGTCAATTTCTGCCATTCTTTGATCCATATAATTATCATTGGTTTTTCTCTCCGTCAAGTCTTTCTCAATTTTCTCAAACCTAGGGTCGAAGGAGTCTTTGATCTCTTCAGCTCTGGCAATAGTTTTGGTCAAATCCTCAACATATTCTCCCATAGATTTGCCTCTGCCAATACTAATTGTTTCCAGAATTTGGATTCTGTGATTAAGCTTCTTATTTTCTTTCACAACTTTCTTGTAACTAGTAATTAACCAATTCATGGTGTCCACAAAACCTTTCAGACCCTTAGGAGGAGGATTTGATGAGGGTGTTTCCTCACTAGAATTGCCCTGATCCTTTTTAGAGATGTCACCACCAGTGACTTTATCAACTTTTCCATCGACCCTCTGTTCAAAACCTTCCCCAGTGGTCACCTCCTCCACATTCTGGTCAACTTCTGAAATCTTTCTCTGCATTTGTTCCTCCATCTTCTTAGCATTGTCTTCATGTCTCTTCTATTTGTTCATTATTATTTTGTCCATATATGATCTTTGGGGTACTATTGTATTGATCCTTTAAAATGATTGATTTGACATCCTTGAGGAGGCCCTCTTCTCCCTTCCATGTGACCATATTTTCTTGATTAACTGCCACGTTGGTAGCCCAGTCAGCTGAACGATTAGCTTCATGATAAATATGAGACATGAAGCTTTTCTCAAAAGTGCTGATGAGGTCTCTAGTTGCCTTTATTATGTTATTAATAGTCCATGAAGGTTTAGAGGTTCACTTTAGGCATTTGATGATGTTGTTAGAATCCCCTATAATCCATAAGTAGGGACAGTTCCATCTTTTGGCCAGGAGAATACCTTGGAGTGCAACCATTTCTTCTACTTTGTGGTTTGTTTGACTCCCTATAGGAACATCAATCATTTCCTTACAGTTACCATTTTCATCTCTGAGAATTGCACCACATCCCGCAGGGCCAATATTACCTTTTGCAGCACCATCAAAATTGACTTTGAGCCAACCATTTGGGGGAGTTTTACATCTAGCTTATAATATTTTTTTTTGTTCAGGATCATAACTACCAGCACTCTTTAGATTCTAGGAACATAAGATGTGAGTTTCCAAGGGGTTGGCTGAAATGCAAGGAACCCCAATGATCCCAATGTTCTCCACAATCGCCCATTGAATTTTTTGGAAAATAACATCCCGGGTGAGAGAAGTGTCCCTGAAGATACGGTTGTTCCTTTCTTTCCATATCCCCCACAGAATGTGAGGTAGAGATAGCTGCCATAGAGATCTCAAAAAGGGGCTAGACCAGTGATAATTCCAAGAGTGGAACAATTCACTGATAGTGTTAGGAAACACCCAATCAATGCAAAAATTCTTAAGAAATCTTTCCCAAATTGAAATAGTAAAGGAACAATGGATAGCCAAACGGTCCACAGACTCTTCCTCCTCAAGACATAGAGCACATCTATTAGGGAAAGAAAAACCTCTACCCTTAAGATTGTCTAAGGTCAAGATTTTATTTTGAAGAATAGTCCAATAGAAAAAGTTGATTTTAGGGATTAGGCCCTTTATCCAAGCTTTAGACCAAAAAGGATTTTCTGAGAGGGCAGGGAAGAGAACATCATACATTGAAGAGACAATGATGTTGCCTTTAGGTTCATATTTCCATATAAGGGAGTTTTCCTCTTTGTTCAACCAGGCCGAAGAAAGATGGTTCTTAAGATTTATAAGGTCCGGGTGAATACTTTCAATGTTTTTCCATTTATCACCTATCCAGTACCCCTCAACCAAGGGGCCAAAGATTCTAATATAGGAGGAAGCATAAGGGGCCCATTCAGGGATATCAATCAAAGATTTATCAAAAAGCCAGGGATCTTCCTAGAATCTAACTTTCCTACCATTGCCAACTTTCCATTTAACCCCTTTAGCAATGTTGTCTTTACACTTAGAGGTATGATTCTAGATATGGGACCCATTCATACTAAAATTGGAATTGATAAAAGAGGATAGAGAAGAAGAAAAAAGAGAGTACTTACTTCTCCAAATTTTACACCATTCACTATCAAAGTTTAACAATCTCCATACCTATTTAGACAAGAGAGCTTCATTGAGGGTCCGGATTCTTCTAAGGCCCAGGCCGCCTTTGCTTTTAGGTCTGCACACCTTATCCCAACCCACAAGAGACATTCTTTTCTTTTCCTCAACCCCCTAACCAAAGAAAGTTTTTTTGAATTTTCTCAATTGCATCAGCATACTTAATAGGAATTATGAAGAGGCTAAGGGCATAGATAGGTATGCTTTGAAGAGAAGCTTTTAAATTTTGAAGCTTTCCAGCCTAACTTAAGAGGGCATCTTTCCACCCAACAAGCTTTTTTTGGAATTTGTCCACCAGAGAGCTCCAAAAGGAGTCAGGTGGTGCAATGCCCAAAGGGAGGCCAAGATAAGTGGCAGGAAGATCAGCAATCTGACATTCCATAATCCTGTTGATTCTATGTTTGTCTTCTCTCTAGAGTATTGATGAAAAAAACTTCGCTTTTAACCCAATTGATAAGCTAGCCTAAAGCAAAATAAAACTTACATAGAGTGTCCTTTAGGGTTCTAGCTTCTGAGATGCTCGAATCCCCCATGACAATGGTGTCATCCACAAACTGTTGGTGGGAACAAGTATGATCAACAAAAGAAGGTTTGAGTCCCTTAAACATTCCTCTCATCACCATGCTTTCCATAGACCTACCAAAACATTCAGCCATAATTATGAAGGGGATAGGAGAAATGGGATCCCCTTGCCTCAATCCTCTAGAAGCTTGAAAAAAGGAGAAAGGGGATCCATTGACAAGAACAACAAAGGAGGCAAAGGTAATAAGTTGTTTGAAGAGGTCCACACATTTGGTAGACAAGCCATAAGAACCTTCATGAGGAAAGACCAATCAACCCGGTCATAGGCCTTAGAGAGATCAAGCTTAAGGATGAAACCATGTTTCTTTCCCATAACAAGAGAATGAATATTCTCATGGATAGTACTGATGGAATCAAGAATTTGTCTTCCTAGCACAAAACCATTTTTCTGATGATTAATCAAAGAGGGAAGGACAATCAGGAGTCTGGAAGTAAGGACCTTAGAAATAATCTTATAAAAAGAATTGCATAAGCTGATTGGCCTGAACTTATCCATGGAGTCAGCTCCTTGAATTTTGGGGATTAATGCAATGAAGGTTCCATTGATCTCTTTCAAAATTCTTCTAGCCCCAAAAAATTCTTTGACCCCATTGGAAACTGTGTAGGGGAAAAAGCGAGACTAGGTTAACAAGCCCTAATCCTACTTTTTGACACACATTACGGAATACGAAAGAGCCTAGAGGTATCACACAATTGGCTACTTATTTTTGTGAAAGAGAGAGCCACGGGCTACCTATTAGGATTCCTATTCCTTTGTTGTAATTGAAAGATAAAATGATGCAAGTTCAAGTCCTAACCCCAAAATGCAAGTATGAACTAACAACAAGATTGCAGAATTGAGATTAAACAATGAAAATTTGTAAACACAAGGACAAGACAAGAATACAGATACATACCCAGAGTCAAAATCAGAATGAAAATGTTTGGGACGGGGGCACGGGCGCCGCTGTCCTGATTCTGTCCCGAAAACTGCTCCTGAAACTGTTGTTTTGCACTCCAGAAAGCTGTCAAAAATGTTGAAAATTGTTGTCTGTCAGGAGGACCAGGGCGCCCAGTGCCTTTGTCCCAGGGACCAGGGTGCCCAGTGCCCCTGTCTTGGTAGGACCAGGGCACCCCCTGCCCCTGTCCTGGTCTTTTGCTCTGCAACTTGATGGGAAGGTCTTTCTCAGTCTGCTTCCGTCGGATCTACAACTTGCGGCGTTGTCCAAATCTTGAAATCTGCAACAATATCTGAGAAGGTGTGGTGGGAAGCTATATAGGGTTTTGCCTTAGTCAAACCCCCGCTTTGGTGATTTTTGCCTCCATGAATAGCCAAGTTGTACTGTAAAAGTATTGTGTGTGCAGACCTTGTGTGTGTGCAAGATCCTAAAATGCAACTAAGCAAACTAGAGCAACCTAGAAAGTAAACCCTAATTGCTTGTAAATGATAATGTAAATGCTCCAAATCAAGATGCAAAGTGATCTAAAGCATGAACAAATGATATATGGAAGCTTATGCAAAGACATGAAAACAACATGAAATCATACCCAACCACAAGGGAGGGGTACAAGCCAATCTTCAGTCGGTGATCCCTTATTGCTCTTCAATGCCTTCAAAGCCCTAAATGAATGAAATTGATGAATACTTGATGGTTGGATGTTGAGTGTTAGTTGAATTCTTCAAAGATCTGCTCTTTCACTGCATATGAGGTCCTGAAATAAAAAATCCGGGTCCTTTCAAATGAAGAAAGAGAGCTCTTATGTATATGAAACCCTAGGTCATAATTTCGTCTTTTGGCCGACCTAGAGATTGAATCTCCTACCAATTTCTTGGGGTTAAGCTTTATTTTATGATTGGATTGTGCTCCTAAAATTTCAGGAAAAATGTCTGGGACTGTGTACACTCCGGGTGCCACGGTCCCGACAACTTTTCACCAAATTTTTAGGGCTGTCGGATATGATGATTTTAGAGAGAATCCTGAAGTTACAGGTGACTTCGAGATGTTTTGACCCGCGAAATCAAGCCCCCAAGTTCAAAATAGGACTTAATTAGGGTTTTTGATTGAATGATGTATTGGAGGAATAAAATGAAAAGGGCACGCTTTAACGAAAGGGCCCAACTTTATGATGTGGAAGATGATGAAATAGAACCTTAGACCTAATTAGTTTCATTAATTAAGTGCTAAAGGGGAAATGCAATGCAAAATGCAAAATGCGCCAAGGTGGGTGCTAAACTAGATGTGAAATTGTACCACCTTAGCAAGTGCGTACAATTTATGACGCAACATTTAGCCCCCACTTTAGTGGTCATATGAGTACTACGTGCATATGCAAGCTAAAGTACAGGAAAGTAAACATCATTTGAAAAAGGATATATCCATAAGTTGTCGGACGAAGCCCCCAGCAGTATTTGCAGTGCACAATTAGGAACCGCACCCTACAAAACACACGTTAGATCACAAAATCACCTAATGCTTACTAAGGAAAGTGATGAAATTTGTGAGTAGCTATATGCCCCCCCTGTTTCGGCTTGCCTATTAGGAAGGTGAAATAGGATAGCATGTTTACTTACAACAAATTGTGTGAGAGATTATTGATGAGGGATGTTCACTGAAAAGGCTTCACCATAGCACTTTTTGGAACATCCTGAGAGTAGGGGAATGAAAATACGATTCCTACGCAACAAACGGTTCGAAAATTGCATCTCCCAAACTCAAGTTATGATGAAATGAGTAATAGAAGAAAATTAGGGTTTTGAGCATACAGGAGTGAAAATATATACCTTGAAAGTGACAATTGCATTTGTCACTTTGTTGATTTTTGAGTATTGTTCATTGCAGCAGAGCCCACATAGCTATCATCATACCTTCATGACGACTGGAGCGTCCTACGAGGATTGAGATCATGCAACAGGTCGTGATCGACAATGAGCCACTGGATGAGGTGAGTTGACTAAACTTTGACTTTGACTTTCTGCATTTTTTGTTGACTTTGACTTTTCATGATCATTTGCGGGCCTTGGAATCTGACCCTGGGTCCCACCCAGGGTGCCATGGTCCCTCCAGGGCACCATGGTCCCTATGGGGCGCCATGGTCCCTATGGGGTGCCATGGTCCCCTCAGGGCGCCATGGTCCCTGACAGGGCGCCATGGTCCCTGACAGGGTGCCATGGTCCTCTCAGGGCGCCATGGTCCCAATCTGGACTTGGTGAGCGATGTCCGGGTTAGCATACGATGTTCGACAGTTTTCTTAGATGATTTTGATGATTGAGTACTGATTACACTTATGTTTTTACATTGCAGGGTCTTCCATACATGAGAGAGCATACCGCGGGGCAGATTCTTCGCAGTCTACGAGATCAGATTCCCCAACTGACTCAAGCAGAGAGGGATACATTGTCAATTGTGGGTTTATGGTGTGCAATCCTCATGTCGGCCATTCGATTTCATCCTGCGATGCTGATGGCACTAATGGAGCGATGGGATCCTGACACATGTACATTCCATCTTCCAGTAGGAGAGATGATAGTTACACTTGAGGATGTGTACCGCATACTTCATCTACCTATCAGAGGAGCTATGTGACATACACGACCGATCGGTCAAAGGAGGACCATCAGAGGGAGCAGGTATACTGCATAGGGAGAGTCATGCCGAGCGAGACGAGAGGTCGCATCATGGTTAGCTGGCTCTTACATCCTACAGGAGAGGTGCCCCTTGTGAGACGTCTTATGATTGCCATCATCGCACTAGCCATTTGCCCTAATGGGCGAGGCACGCACATGCATGGGGGTCTCACATGGTGCATCAGAGCTATGGAGAGACATAGGAGAGTATATGCTTGGGGTTGGAGTATGCTTGCACATCTCTATCACGACCTCGAGGAGTATGTTTTTGGACAGGGCTGCAGCTTGATGACATGCACACTTCTGCAGGTGTGGATATTTGAGCACTTCACATGCACCAGGCCTGTCAGCTATCCGTTGAGTACGGCTAGTGAGTGACCTAGGGTGTTTGCCTATCCACTTACCAGTGAGTGGAGATTTGGGGATTTGCTATATTGGAGAGTGATATTTGATAGATTGACAGCCGAGGTGATAGTATGGAGACCCTATCTGCGGATGCACAGATGGGATGGGATGGAGAGGCAGCTAGCATGCTTACAAAGGAACCACCTACTGTGAGGACGATACTCACATATCATAGTCCCATTCTACTTTGACCGAGTACGGAGGCAGTTTGGGCTAGAGCAGTGTGTTCCAGCCGATGTACCCATCTATACTCGACACTCACGAGTCCTTCCCAGACCCAGAGCAGTAGCGAGACCACGATAGATGACATCGAGACTATAGATATAGAGGGATTCGATCAGGATGTGGTCACTGATTACTCCACAGAGCCTAGAGAATAGCACAGGTATCTCTCATGGTTTGTGAGGTCATAACCAGAGCCTATCTTTCCACCAGATTACCCGATAGACCATCCAAGCCCATGGAGACATGGAGACTGAGATGAGGATCAGGGATCCAGATCGGAGGAGCCAGAGGAGGGAGAGGGTCATGAGGAGGCAGGAGAGCCTGATCCACCCATAGGAGATCAGCCTAGTGCTGAGGAGGAGGAGGAGGAGGGAGAGGAGGATGACACAGATAGAGATGAGGAGAATGAGGATGCAGGTGAGGATGCAGACGAGGATGAGGATGATGAGGAGGAGTCAGATGCAACTCCCCACCATTCAGGAGATGATACCATAGCCTTGGATCCTCCTCTTATTCACCAAAAGGGGGAACATGAGGGGATACGGAGACCTGTTTCTAGTACGGGCCAGCCTACACCCATCATGCACAGATTATTTGAGCGTGGGGAGCCTAGTAGTTCCCAGTCACAGATGCTACCATATCACGATCCCTACTGGCGCGAGGGAGATCCAGGTATAGTAAGTTTATATTGATTGATTAATGCTTTGATGATATAGAATGGTACTAACACAAAAATCTGTTCTACTGCTACAGCTAATGTGCAGGAGTGGCGTTCCTTGATTCAGCAAGTAGTGACAGATATATCTATGATGGCACAGATCCCTAGTTCCTCATAGATTTCTTATAGGCCTCAGGGGAACACGGGTCAGCATGAGGACTTTTTTTCCCCATTTTGAGTACAGGTGGACATATGGAGGGAGAGAGAGAGAGTTCTATCAGAGAACCTTCAGCGGGCATAGCGAGATCTAGCAGCAGCTCAGGCTGAGGCTACCTCATATCGCACGATCCTTATGGATAGGGATCATAGGAGTTCCTCTCGGAGTCATTCACGGTCTATATCGCGCTATACACCTATGGGTCCACCATCACGGCCAGATCAGGAGGGAGTGTCTAGTCGTCACTCTCCAGCCACTAGCCCTAGGGATAGGAGATGATCTCATGATGTAGGATAGGTCACATTTTGGATGTATAGTGACCTACTTTTGTATATGAAAACCTGATCCACATATATATATATGCTTCGCTTTGTCTCAAATGTGTTATCTTTAATGCTTAAAACAATGTATATTTTGCTTTGATTAAAGTTAATACATTTGGTAGGTGTACATGTGTGTTCAGGATTTAATTTCCATGTGATTGATTTCTCAATGCTCCATGATTAAATTGATACATGTGTGACTTAATTAAAATATTTAATCAAGTACTACATTGATGATAGGGAAGAAATATGCATTAAGTCTAAGAATCATATAACTAATGTGATTTAATTTTAAACTTAAACACAACATGATACGATTCCACTTAACACATAAAGACATTGTATAATATGCTAGTATAATGGAAATGTAAATCTTTTACAATTTACATAAATGAATTCAAGACAAACTATAAAGTGAAGAAACACACTTGTCAAGAACGAAGAAATATAGATTAAACACAATATCATTTAATTCTATTTGCTCTAATCATGATATACTAACATATTACCCAATGTTGAAAAACTGAAAAAAAGATAGATGAAATGAAAGGTAGGGAATGATGAATTAAGCATAGTATCTATGCAAGTGCATAGCATTTATAGGTTCTTTAAGAGGCATACCGTCTACATCTACTATTTTCTAAGCACCCGATCCATAATCTTCAATAACGATATATGGTCCAAGCCAATTAGGACTAAATTTTCCCTTCTCTGCAGGTAAGGCATTCACATTGCGCTGATTCTCATAGAGAACTAAGTCACCTACTGAGAAGGAACGTTGAATAACCTTATCATTATAGCTTCGTTGTAGAGTTTTGTGATACGCTTGAATATGCTCAAGAGCATTTATACACTGTTCATCAAGCATCTCAAGTTGTTGAAGTCTTTGTTCTCTATAAGAGTCATCATCTACTATACCTTTGAGAGAAACTCTAAGTGATGGAATCTCTAACTCTAAAGGCATAATAGCATCAGCACCATAAACAAGATTATAAGGGGTAGTTCCTGTAGCAATTCGTACACTCATTTGGTAGGCCCAAAGAGCATAGATTAGCTGAGTACTCCAATCCTTACCATGCTTATTCACGGTTTTACGAAGAATTTGTTCAATTATCTTATTGGATGATTCGGCTTGACCATTTGATTGAGGATAGTATGGTGTAGAAAATCGATGTTTGATATGATATTTCTCGAGGAATTTCTTCACATCCTTGTTCTTAAATGATGTCCCATTATCTGAGATTATAGTGGAAGGTATCCCGAATCGAGAAATAATGTTTTCTAAAAGAAATTGACAAATCACTTCAGTAGTAGTAGAGCGAAGGGGAACAGCTTCTACCCACTTTGTGAAGTAATCTATTGTGGTTATAATGAAAGTGTGTCCTTGAGATGAAGGAGGAGAGATTTTACCGATGAGATCCAAACCCCATGCGAAGAAAGGCCAAGAAGCTACTTGAGAACGATGTTCTTGGGCAGGAGCATGAATCAGATTATTGTGTTGTTGACATTGATGACATTTCTTAATAAATGAAAAAGAATCCTTCTGCATAGTTTGCCAATAGTATCCCATACAAAGCAATCTTTGAACCAAGGATTTGCCTCCAAAATGCCCCCCACAGGCACCTGAATGCGCCTCTTCAAGAGCAACGGGGATTTCTGATTTGTTAAGACAGTGAAGGAGAAGACTGTTATAACCCCTTCGATAAAGAACGTTAGAAAGAATAATATATCTAGCAGACAGCTTGTAGATTCTAGCCCTAGTGTTCCTATTGGTGGAATCAGGAAAGGTACCATCAGTCAAATATCTTGCAATATGCGAATACCATTCATCTGAGTCTATAAAGTCACAACATGTTACCAAGCTAGAATCATCTACAATAGCTGGAGAAATAAGATTGTGAATAACAAATTTAAGATCAATCACAAGGTCCTCTAAAGATACAAGAGGAGCCACACATGCCATTGCATTAGCATGTCGATTATCTTTTCGAGGAACAGGTTCCACGGTATAAGAATCAAATTTTTGTAACAAAGAAATAGCAAGGTCTTTATATTGTGATAATTTGTCTTGTTTTGCTTGATACAATCCTGTTACTTGTCTTATAATCAATTGTGAATCTCCATAAATATGTATGTGCTTTATATTCAGAGCTAAGGCTGCTTTTATTCCCACTATAAGAGCCTCATACTTAGCAATGTTATTGGTACATAGGAAATTTAGACGATAAGATAAGGGAATGGATTTCTTTGTAGGAGAAATTAGAACAACACCTGCCCCTGATCCCGTACGACACTTAGAGCCATCAAAGTATAGCTCCCAAGTTTCATCTTTCTCTGTACAAAGAATGAAGTCATCGGGAAAAGACTTAGGGTTAGGGAAGGAGAAAGGTGAAGGGGCCTCAACTAAGTGATCGGTCAAAGCTTGCCCTTTAATTTCTCTTTGTGAAACAAATTTAAGGTCAAATTCAGTTAACATCATAACCCACTTAGCTAGGCGTCCTGATAAATCAGTTTTAGAGAAAAGATGCTTCAAAGGATCAAACTTTACCATGACGTGGACTTCTGAATTTAAAAAATAATGTCTTAATTTCTGAGTCGCAAACACCAAGGCCAAGCATTGTCTTTCTATCGCAGAATATCGGGTCTCATAATCGAGTAAGGTATGACTTATATAATAAACCGGACATTCCTTACCATATTTATCATGATGTGCCAATAATGCTGCAAGAGCATGAGAGGAAGCAGCTGTATAAAGAAGAAAAGGTTTAGAAGGTTCAGCAGGTTGAAGGACAGGAGGGTTAGCCAAATATACTTTTAAATCTTCAAATGTTTGCTGACAATCTTCGTTCCATTGAAAAGTAATATTCTTTTTGAGAAGTTGAGTAAAAGGAAAGGTACGATCCGCAAGTTGAGATACGAACCTACGAATAGCTTGAATCTTTCCTTGTAAGCTTTTGAGTTGAGACACATTTCTAGGAGGTGGCATGTTGACAATAGCATCTATTTTCTTAGTGTCCACCTCAATCCCACGATGCGAAACTATGAATCCTAATAGTTTTCCACTATCCACACCGAAAACACATTTTTGGGGATTCAAGCGCATGTGATATTTACGAATTCTTTCAAAGATTTGGCGAAGGATCTTAATATGATCTATATGAAGAGTGGATTTGGCCAAAATATCATCAACATAATCTTCTAAAATCTTATGCATATAATCATGAAAGATAAGAGTCATCGCTCGTTGATAAGTTGTGTCAGCATTTTTAAGTCCAAAAGGCATCATATCCAACAAAACGTACCCCAAGGAGTGGTGAAAGCGGTTTTGAATTGATCTTCAGGATTAATGAAAATTTGATTGTATCCTGAAAAACCATCCATGAAGGATAGCAAAGCATGTCCTGTTGTAGAATCAACTATCATGTCAATGTTTGGGAGAGGGAAATCATCTTTTAAAGAAGCCTTATTTAAGTCTCGAAAGTTGGTACACATTCTTATCTTATTATCCAGTTTAGCCATAGCGACAATATTTGAAATCCACGGGGAATAGTCAATAGGGCGGATAAATCCAGCCTCCAATAATTTTTCAATCTCAGCCTTAACAAGTAGAGCTACCTTAGGATTCATTTTTTGAATCTTTTGTTTCACGGGCTTAGCATCGAGAACTAAGACAATGTTATGAGTAACAATCTTAGGATCTATACCAGGCATATCAGAATATGTCCAAGCAAAGATCTAAGGGAATTCATGCAATAAATCTACATATTGTTTTTGATCCTCTTCATCCAAACATTTTCCAATTTTAATAACTTTTTCCTCCTTGCAAGGATCCATCTTAACATCAATGGTGTCACTTATGAGAAGATTACTTTGTTGAGGAGTATCCTTTAACTGAGGGAATTCTTCCACAATCTTATCATTATCAATCTCTTTTCCAAAATAGGCTTCAGTGTTCAAACAATAAGGAAATCCCCTATTGTGATGATAACGAGGAAGAGTGTCGTATGCTCCCAAAAACTCAGCTAAAGCATCATCGGTAGGGAAGACATCCAAAGCATAGGCACACAAAGGATCCCCATCAATATACTCAACATGTCTCATTGGTAGAGATGTAGAGATAACATTTACACTAATACAGGGCCTCTTGGAGGCTTTAGTGCACTTGTAAGGATTAAAACCAAGTCCAAAGGTCTCATCACAAAGATTATTCCCTAGAGGAACCTTTATCCCTTGTTCATGAGCACCACAACCATTTCCATTATACCCATACTTAGCTAAAATATGAAAACCACGACCATAACGATCAGCCATTTCAGAAAGAGGAGGCGGTTTTTCATAAGACAAAGAATCAAATTCTTCAGAATTAGATATGTGAGGAGAAGTTTGAGAACCAGCCACAAAATTGTTGTTCATAGGTTCAGGCAAGGTTGATTGATCTTTAGTTTCTTCCTTCTTTTCAACTTTAAACTCTCTAGGAGGGACCCTATACTCACCTACAAAGGTGGGATTAAAGTCAAGAGATCCCCAATCGTCTTCTGCGAGAACCTTCTCAGGATCAAAAGCCTTTTCATGTGTAGATTCAAGTTGAGGAGAATCTTCTTCAGACTCATCCAAAGAATTTTGATCATCGGAGGGTGATGACTCATCCATAGGTAGAGAGTCATCACTAGAAGAGGAAGGTTTAGAGGGATTCCCTTTAGAAGTAGATGTTTGCAAACAAGCTTGAAAATTAGTATCACCTATCAAGGTATATGTCTTATTGTTATAGATAAATTTAACTTGTCTATGCAATGTAGAGGGGACAGCTTGCATGCTGTGAATCCAAGGTCTCCCTAATAACAAGTTGTATGTTAGATTTCCCGACATAACATGGATAGGAGTAGGCAAAGTAACAGGTCCCACTGTGACGGGCAAGGTGATAGTACCTAATGAAGACTTAGCCACATTATCAAAGCCTCGAATGGGATGAGAGTCAGGCTCAATAAGGGATGTATCCACATTCATCTTATGCAATAGATTAATGCTACACACATTAAGGCCAGAGCCATTATCTACTAGAGTTCGTCTTATAGCATTGTCATTTATGATAACCACAATCATCAAGGGATCATATTGATGTTGAATTTCACTAGTAGGCAATTCATCTTGAGTAAACACAATTTGAGCTTTAGGATTCATCACAAAGTTAACCAAAGACACAATATTACTAGTTGTATTAGGTGGAGGAACATTCAAATCTTTCAAGGCATCTTGTAACATTCTGTGATGAGCGGAAGAAGTTTGGATCAAATCCCAAAGGGATATCTTAGCAGGGGTAACTTTAAGTTGCTCTATGAGATCATATTCCTTACCCATAACTTGTGAAATACGTGGAGCTTGTGGAAGAATTGGTTGAGGATTAGGAAGAGAAACTGGAATAACAGGAGGAGGATTGGGCTACCTATTATTCCTAGTATGATAAGTATGGCCAACTGCATGATAACTCTCTCTAGTTAATTGCTTGGCATAACTATAAGGACTCATAGGTTTTCTTCCTTGCACAGTGATGATAGGTTTATTCGAAGTAAGAAAGGAATCATGACCATACCCTCCTTGGACAATAAGGAGAGGTGATTTAGGAACTTGAAAGGTGGGAGAAGGATAAGCACCTTGGACTTCAAAGAGAGGCTTATTATGCTCATTCAGGTTTATCATGTTAACTAACTTAGAAGTCTTGTTCTTGTTTAAAGATTTCGATAAAGCCACAAAGTCATCAAGGGCATCATCCAACAAAGCATGATCATAGCTATCAAAAGGTTTATCTTTTGATTAAAAAGGAAACATCTCTTCATAGAGGGGATTATTGAAAACAACCATGTCACCAGATTTAGTGGAAGAGTTGATAGGAATGTACCCTTGAGAGGAATCATTCGACTTATCTTTCTCATCACACCTAAATGGCATAGTAACAAGGTTTATGAGTTTTTGGTAAAATGAAGGTTTGGTATCTCTAGGGCTCAAAAACTCATCCAAAGCTTCATCTAATTCATCTTGGCTATACTCATAATCATAATTCCATACATCATCATAAACATGAACATCTTGCAAATAAAAATCTGACATTTTGCATAAAACTTAAACACACAATGCCAAGAAAAACACTCTTTCTTTTCCCTATTTTTTTTTCTTTTTCTCTCTCTTTTTTTTTTTTGTTTTTCCCTTATTGAAACAAATGAAACTTAAATGAAACACACTAAATCTAGATCTAAATCTAACAAATGCAATGCAAGAGGAAGCAATGATAGATTCATGTCGGGTTCACCAAAATGTGTAGGGGAAAAAGCGAGACTAGGTTAACAAGCCCTAATCCTACTTTTTGACACACATTACGAAATATGAAAGAGCCTAGAGGTATCACACAATTGGCTACTTATTTTTGTGAAAGAGAGAGCCACGGGCTACCTATTAGGATTCCTATTCCTTTGTTGTAATCGAAAGATAAAATGATGCAAGTTCAAGTCCTAACCCTAAAATGCAAGTATGAACTAACAACAAGATTGCAGAATTGAGATTAAACAATGAAAAGCTGTAAACACAATGACAAGACAAGAATGCAGATACGTACCCGGAGTTGAAATCAGAATGAAAATGTTCGGGATGGGGGCGTAGGCGCCACTGTCCTGATTCTATCCTGAAAACTGCTCCTGAAACTACTATTTTGCACTCTGGAAAGCTGTCGGAAATGTTGAAAATTGTTGTCTGTCAAGAGGACCAGGGCGCCCAGCGCCTTTGTCCCAGGGACCAGGGTGCCTAGCACCCCTGTCTTGGCAGGACCAAGGTGCCCCACACCCCTATCCTGGTCTTTTGTTCTGCAACTTGATGGGAAGGTCTGTCTCAGTCTGCTTCCGTCGGATCTGCAACTTGCGACGTCGTCTGAATCTCAAAATCTGCAATAATATCTGAGAAGGTGTGGTGGGTGGCTATATAGGGTTTTGCCTTAGTCAAACCCCCACTTCAGTGATTTCCACCTCCATGAATAGCCAAGTTTTATTGTAAAAGTATTGTGTGTGCAGACCTTGTGTGTGTGCAACATCCTGAAATGTAAATAAGCAAACTAGACCAACCTAGAAAGTAAACCCTAATTGCTTGTAAATGATAATGTAAATGCTCCAAATCAAGATGCAAAGTGATCTAAAGCATGAACAAATGATATATGGAAGCTTATGCAAAGACATGAAAACAACATGAAATCATACCCAACCCCAAGGGAGGGGTACAAGCCAATCTTTAGTCAGTGATCCCTTATTGCTCTTCAATACCTTCAAAGCCCTAAATGAATGAAATTGATGAATGCTTGATGGTTGGATGTTGAGTGTTAGTTGAAGTCTTCAAAGATCTTCTCTTTCGCTGCATATGAGGTCCTGAAATCAAAAATTCGGGTCCTTTCTGTAAAGCGGAAAATCGCAATCGAACCCCAAGTGTTCCCCCCACCACTCCAAGGAGAGAGAAAGGGGGTCAGTAGGGTTGACGGTTTTCACTTAGGGGAGAGTTTACATTCAAAAGAGGGGTTGAAACCCACAAGATCCAATCCCACACAATGCAAGATTGGATTCTAAATGAGTTTCAAGGGTTGTGACAGCAAAGCTACCCTCTTTTGTAAAGAATGTAGATAGAAGGATTAAGCTAGGAATGCATAGAAAGTGAGAAAGATTCACTTATAAATAGAGATAGGAATATGGGATGAAGCTACGGACCTGGAATTAGTAGTAAAATGTTGAGACAGAGCTGTCCTACAAATTTGAGTGAAAGTTGACTGGACGATGGCGCCCAGCGTACACACGGTCCTCCAAAAAATCCGCAAAACAAAGGGGGATCTGTTCGTCTCTGCACAAGGGTTCCAGATCTTCAATTACAGTCGCGTACCTGCAACCTACACATAGAAAAGAGAGGATGATTGGGGGGTTAGGGATTAGGGGTTTTCCCTTAGGTCAAACCCCAGTTTTGGAATTAACCAAGAAATGAGAAATGTTGTAAATGTAAATGATTGTAATGTAATAAAGTACCAATACCTTGTTGTAAGAATGTTTGTATTCTTACACGCGGAGGTGTAAATGTTGTTGTATTTTGTATGTTGTATGTTGTATGTGATCTCCTCTTCAATGGTTGAATCCTTGTCTTGAATGCAACACTTAGCCTTGAATGGAGACTTAGAATGATCAATTGCTTGAAGGAATGTTTGAATGCTTGAATGCTTGAATGTTTGAATGTCGCTTCTGCCTTTTTTTCTTTTCATCCCCCAAAATGGGAGAGGAAATGTAGTTTATATACTTGTCAATTAGGGTTAAAAGACTGATTTTTCCGACCTTAGGCCGACCTGGGAAGATTATTTTCCAATTTGCAAACATAAAGACCCGAGACCCAAAAGAGATCGGGCCCAAAAATAGGGCCAGGGACCAGGGCGCTGGGCGCCATGGTCCTGGGGGACCAGGGCGTTGGGCGCCCTAGTCCTGAAGGACCAAGGTGCTGGGCACCATGGTCCCACCTCTAAGGACAGCAGGGTGCAAGGAGGATCAGGCCAGGGTGCTGAAAAATGCAGTTTTTGATGTCATGACCAAGTTTCAGGGTCTCCATTCAAGTTTAGTGTTGCATCGCCATTGTGAAGACCCAAATGCAGTCAAAATTGCAGGTGTCAAAATTTTAGGATGCTACATTTAGCCCCCACTTTAGCGGGAGTATAAGCGTACGCTCATACTTCCGGTAAAGTACAAGGAAACAACATTGAAAGACTTTCACCACGTCAAGGAGGCAAGACACACCAAGCCCCCAGTGGACTAAGGATCTTACGACTTCGATTGACAAAGTAAAAGGGAAGATCGCGAGGGAGAACCATGACTATCAGTAGTAAGTTTCCCTCACTATGAGTCATGCAAGAAAAATACCAAAAATTTTCAACGCAAAGCTAAGTTCGCCAAGAAATTTTCAAGTATCCTGAAGGGATAGATGGGGTGTATGCCCCCCTACGTTAAAACGATCACACACGCCTCATCAGGGGTGATTGCTTTAAGGTAGTGATACACATAAGAAATGAGAAGGGAAAGGAGCACGTTATCACAAAGATTTAGCCCCCAAGTGTGAGATAAACCCAAGGATAATAGACACAAAACACAAAGCACGAGGTGACTTCACTTTCCTCGGGGTCACTATGTTGTATGATAATTCATGTATATCATATGTATGTATGCATAATTGTTCTTCATTCCCCAATCAAGGAAGGTCACCTAGAAGAAGGGAACACATGTGTCTTTTGAGTCAACATGAGAGAGACTAAAAGAGATCTCAATGCTTTGCATCGTCCTCAAGTAGACAACACTAAGGAAAACAAATAGAAGAATGAGAATAACACACAAGAGAGGAGGAGAGAGTCTGCTATGCTAATGAAACTAGTCTAGCATGTCATCTACCCCCCGATCTTGCTGATCAATATTTCAGGAAGGCAGGAAACACGCTAGAGGAGGAACATCCAACACAGCAAATGGAGCTATCACAAGATCCAAACAAGGGCTATGTTCATGTTCCAAGCCACGTTGTTCTTGTCTAGGGGCTAGGATAAGTGCTTTAGAAAATTTGTTAGATAAATGGTTATCAACATCAACATATTCATATTCACTATCAGAAGCAAGAGAAGTAACATTTTCATCATGAATAAAATTTTCATCTATATCATCGTCAAGATTTATAAAAATAGGATCTTTAACTCGCACAGGATCAAAACCATCATGCATCTTATGTTTAGGAGATTTTGGAGAAGATGGAATAATGCTTGTTGAAGGTGTTTTTGGAGATTGCAAAGTTTGAGAAGCAGCTGCCTGAGCTCTAAGATGACGCTTTCATCGGCGTTCACGTGCAGAATGATTTCGTATAGTCTTAGTAGGAAGTGGAGAAGATTGAGGAGGAGGAATGTTCTCATCCTTATCACTTGGGTGTTTAGGTTGTGGTCTCTTAGGCTAGATAATAGGAGAAGAGGAAGGTCTCTTCTCTCCATAAGAGGAAGGAGGAGGAATTACTCCGTATAAAGGAGGAATATTTGGTTTAGGAAGGAGACCAAGTCCATCATGACGAGGAGGTATAGGTTTGCTTTTAGACATAGACATAATCACATCCATAGGAATGGGTTGGGAATCTTCTTGAGGAAAGACATTAGTTTTATCTTTCAAAGGAAGAACTTCCTTCTCAAGAATGATAGGAATATCAAGTTTGGGTGTTCTAGGTTCACTTAGAGATAGGATCATATCTGTTTTCCACTTTTGATAAGATTTGAAAAGATGATCACTTCGCGGAGGAAGAGATTGGAATTGTTTAACCAAAAATAATCAATAGGAACGCTAGAAGTTCTTTCAGCCGGTTTAAAGAGACTATGATTGGGTGCACACGGTCCTCGCAACTTTTTTTGAAATTTTTCAGGGATGAAAGTTATGATGATTTTAAAGCTAATCTGAAAAAATTGAGTGATTTTACGATCTGTAGATAGGCCAAATTAAAGTTGCAATCTCAAAATTGAACCCTACCCAGATTGTTGAAAAATGCAAAATTTGAATTTTGAAAAAGAGAGGGAAACTGAAATTTTGAATTTTATGATTTTAGAGGGAATACCAAAAGCAATGCAAGTTTTGAATTTTAAAAGTTGACTCAATTTCACGCAAAATTCAATTTTCAAAGCGGAAATCAAAGTTGTTGCAATTAAACACTTAATTTCAAAAGTCACAAATTGCAAGAATTTGAATAAAGCACTGAAATTTTGAATGAACGCCAACACACTTTTCAGATTTAGGATAGTAAGAACACAATTTTGACACAAAATTTCAATTTCAATAATTTTTGAATGATTAGAAGCCTTAATCCAAGCAATCACTAGATCAACTTTGACTTTACTTTTGAAAGTGTTAGAATTGATGAAATCAGCCAAGATTCTGGATTTTAGCAGAAAAATACAGTAAGATCTAGCTCCCGAAATTTTGGAAAAAATGTCAGGGACGATGGCACTCGGGGTGCACACGGTCCTCGCAACTTTTTTCCAAATTTTCAGGGATGAAAGATATTATGATTTTGTTGCGGAATCCAAAGTTAGAGCTGATTTGGAGATGTTTTGATCAGTGAAATTGTCGGTCAAAGGTTGAATCAAGAGGGTTTCAAAAATTAGGGTTTTGACACTTAACCACTTAATTTTTAGAATTAAAGCACAAATATGAATTGATAATTTTCAATAGAAGGGTAGATCTGAAACAAGCATTAACCATTAAACATTTCGCAAGCTCAATTACTAAAAAGAAAATTTAGGGTTTTTATGCAATTAACCTCTAAAATTTGCAAAAGATCAAACATGGAAATGTAATCAAGGAATCTAATTTTCAGATCAAACCATGAATAATCAGAAAGAATGTTCACGTCGGGTTCACCAAAATGTAAAGCAGAAAATCGCAATCGAACCCCAAGTGTTTCCCCCACCACTCCAAGGAGAGAGAAAGGGGGTCAGTAGGGTTGACGGTTTTCACTTAGGGGAGAGTTTACATTCAAAAGAGGGGTTGAAACCCACAAGATCCAATCCCACACAATGCAAGATTGGATTCTAAATGAGTTTCAAGGGTTGTGATAGCAAAGCTACCCTCTTTTGTAAAGAATGTAGATAGAAGGATTAAGCTAGGAATGCATAGAAAGTGAGAAAGATTCACTTATAAATAGAGATAGGAATATGGGATGAAGCTGTGGACCTGGAATTAGTAGTAAAATATCGAGATAGAGCTATCCTACAAATTTGAGCAAAATTTGACAAGACGATGGCGCCCGACATGCACACGATCCTCTGAAAAATCCGTGAAACGAAGGGGGATATGTTCGTCTCTGCACAAGGGTTCCAGATCTTTAATTACAGCCGTGTACCTGCAACCTACACACAAAAAAAGAGGATGATTGGGGGGTTAGGGATTAGGGGTTTGCCCTTAGGTCAAACCCCGGTTTTGGAATTAACCAAGAAATGAGAAATGTTGTAAATGTAAATGATTGTAATGTAATAAAGTACCAATACCTTGTTGTAAGAATGTTTGTATTCTTACATGCGGAGGTGTAAATGTTGTTGTATGTTGTATGTTGTATGTTGTATGTGATATCCTCTTCAATGGTTGAATCCTTGTCTTGAATGCAACACTTAGCCTTGAATGGAGACTTAGAATGATCAATTGCTTGAAGGAATGCTTGAATGCTTGAATGCTTGAATGTTTGAATGTCGCTTCTGCCTTTTTTTCTTTTCATCCCCCAAAATGGGAGAGGAAATGTAGTTTATATACTTGTCAATTAGGGTTAAAAGACTAATTTTTCCTACCTTAGGCTGACCTGGGAAGATTATTTTCCAATTTGCAAACATAAAGACCCGAGACCCAAAAGAGACCGGGCCCAAAAATAGGGCCAGGGACCAGGGTGCTGGGCGCAATGGTCCTGGGGGATCAGGGCGCTGGGCGCCCTAGTCCTGAAGGACCAAGGCGCTGGGCACCATGGTCCCACCTCCAGGGACAGCAGGGTGCAAGGAGGATCAGGCCAGGGTGCTGAAAAATGCAGTTTTTGATGTCATGAACAAGTTTCGGGGTCTCCATTCAAGTTCAGTGTTGCGTCACCATCGTGAAGACCCAAATGCAGTCGAAATTGCAAGTGTCACAATTTTAGGACGCTACACTTTCAAATGAAGAAAGAGAGCTCTTATATATGAAACCCTAGGTCATAATTTCATCTTTTGGCTGACCTAGAGATTGAATCTCCCACCAATTTCTTGGGGTTAAGCTTTATTTTATGATTGGATTGTGCTCCTAAAATTTTGAGAAAAATATCAGGACCGTGTGCACTCCGGGCGCCACGGTCCCGACAACTTTTCACCAAATTTTCAGGGCCATCAGATATGATGATTTTAGAGAGAATCTCGAAGTTACAGGTGACTTCGAGATGTTTTGACCCCCGAAATCAAGCCCCCAAGTTCAAAATAGGACTTAATTAGGGTTTTTGATTGAATGATGTATTGGAGGAATAAAATGAAAAGGGAACACTTTAACGAGAGGGCCCAACTTTATGATGTGGAAGATGATGAAATAGAACCTTAGACCTAATTAGTTTCATTAATTAAGTGCTAAAGGGGAAATGCAATGCAAAATGCAAAATGCGCCAAGGCGGGTGCTAAACTAGATGTGAAATTGTACCACCTTAGCAAGTGCATACAATTTACGACGCTACAGAAACATCTTTCCCAACAATGTCCCAGAAATCTTGGAAGAAGAACATGGGGAAGCCATTAGAACTGGGAGCTTTGTTACCATCAAAAGAAAAGACAACATTCCTGATCTCTAGGTGCGAAGGTATAGCAGAAAGGGAGGCATTCATCTGCTCATCAATGAGGCAAGGAATATTCTGAAGAAAAGAAATTTGAGCATCAACATCCAGACTCTTATCCCTACTTAGAAGATCAAAAAAGTATCTTTTGGCCTCATTTCTTATCTCATCCTCCTTAACCAACTCCCCATTGTCCACTACCAGTTTTGTGATCTTGTTTGCCGCTTTATGTTTGATAGTCGACATATGAAAGAATCTCATGTTCTTGTCTCCTTCCTTCAGCCATGTACATCTTGATCTCTGCTTCCAAAAAGTTTCTTCTTTAGCAATGATTTATGATATTTTTTAAGGATCTCATTTTCTTCAGCAAATGACATGGTAGAGAAACCATCGTTCTAAATTTGGACCTGTATTTTGTTGAGATCATTCTGAATTTTACCTTTGACCTCAAAAATGTTCCCAAAGCTAGATCAATTCCAGGACCTTATGTTGTCCTTGATACTTTTGAGTTTCTTCACAACTCTATACATAGCAGTGCCCTCAACTTGAATATTCCACCATTACTATATTTTAAGGGTGAGGTCTGGATGACGAGTCCACATTTTTTGAATCTACAAGGAAAATGCCTTCTTCTATTTATTGGATCAGCAAAAAGAGTTATGGGATAATGATCAGACCCAACCTGAATGTGGGCAGATAGGGAACAAAAGTAATATCTATACCAGTCATCAGAAATAAGGGCCCTATCAAGGTGAACTTGGATAAGGTCATTTCCAGTCCTCCTGTTAGTCCAAGTGTAATTACATCCCTGTATCTCCACATCATTGAGAGCCTGAGAGTTTATAAAATCCATGAGGTCCATTCTACTTTCCAGCTGAGAGGGGCTTCCACCAAATTTTTCCTCCTCTATCAAAGGAGTATTAAAGTCTCCCATGACCAGCCACCTAAGATTCTTGAAGTTGTCCCTTATTTCCATAAGTTTTTTCCAGAAGCAATTTCTGGCTTTCAAGGTATTAGGAGCATATATGTTTGTGAGGACCCATGATGTTCCATATTTTAAATACTCAAATTTAATACAAGAGAAAAAAATTTCTTGAATAAGCACATGACCTTTGACACTATTGAGATTCCAAATAGTAGCAATGCCTCTCGAGGCACCTTCTGAGCTACCACCACTGATACTCCCAGATTTAAAGAACTTCAAAGATTCAACTTTTTCTCTACTCATTTTAGTCTCTTGAATAAGAAAAATATTAGGTTTACTATCCCTTATCATGTTCCTAATAATATCATGTTTGTGGGGATTATTGAGTCCCCTAATATTCCAAGAGATAATTTTCATAGTTACTTACCAATTCCTAACTCCTTCATAGTCTTCTGAGTCCCATCTACTATATTCTTGCTAGCCTCCTTGTCTCTGACTTTGTGGTTTGAAGGTTGTCCTGGGGAAGAGGAAACATAGCCGACATCAACTTGGGCTATTCTACTAGATTTCCTCGATTGGGAAGCCGAGGGAGTGGATCCTTTCTTGTTCTTGTATTTTGGTATTTTCCAATCAGCTTCTTTCTCAGGAACCGCTTCAAGATTACTTAGAATTCTAGAAATTTCATCTTCATTACCCTAGTTAGGAGATCTATAATCATGTGAAGCACTATTTACTATTTTATAAGTTTGGTCTAAATCCGAAAGGTTCATACCCAATATAGCACATTTCTAGGCTTCTTGCATTTCAGAATTGATCATAATCGGGGAAGAGTCAGTCTTTTCTTCTTTGGAGCTAGTGATCTCCCCTTCCTCAAGTTGCTCCTCTTTATTGGGTACTTCCTTACTGGCCAAAGTATCAGTAATTACCATCTCAACTATTTCTTTTGAAGATTCATATTGTTCTTTAAATTCCTCTATTAGGATATGCCCTTCCAGGGTGTTGTCTACTTTCGTTGACTCCTTCCTCAGGATTTCTTGGGTGGGGAGATTAGAGACAGATGTTGAGGAGACCACTTCCTTATTTTCCCCCAAGGGTTCAAAGTAGTTATTGTCAACAAAGTTAGCTTCCTTATTTTCTGAGTTTTTGACTTGCAATACCTTTTTTTCTGGAGCCTTTTTACTTTCAACCAAAGGTTTGGCTTGCTTGAGCTCTCCTTTAGGCTAGAGAGGACATGATTTGGCCTAGTGACCTACTTTCTTGTAATGAAAACAAGAAAAGGGGATGGATTCATATTCTATCTATTGTTTCCACGTTCCCAACTTTGACACTATGTCTATCTGTTCTGCCATATCTGCATCATGTGCTATCCCTACACAAAATCTAGCATGAGTGAGACTCCTTTTTGAGGTGGTGACTTGGTCTATAGAGAGGAGCTCGCCAAAGGATCTTTCTATTCCTAAGAAAATGATTTCTACCTAATACTCCAGAGGTAGGCCTTGTAACTTGACCCAAACTGGAACTTGCGCCAAAAGAGAATCATTCATGTTTAGATTTCGATGCCATTTCCGAAGAACCAAGGCTATCTTTCCAATCATCCAAGGACTACCACAGAGTATCCTTATTTTATCCTTATTTTATCTTCTTCACATGAGAAAGAAAAGGTAAGGAGGCCTTTGGGCATAGCTGAAATTACAACATTACCTTTCAAAGCCCATTTTTGTTTGACATAAAACCTTAGAACTTTGATATTTGGGCGTGGACCCATAAACTTGCCTACCAAGGAGTTCGACATAATGTTTATATTATGATCCAGAACCGAATTATGGATAGAGATAGAGAACTTACCACCGGTTGGATCAGAAATATTCTTGACAAGAGGTAAAGAGGATTTTCCAAATGGTCTTGTTCCAAAAAGGGATGACCATTTTCTATGTTCTTTTCCATACTCCAAGGTCTCTTCATGTGGGCTGGACCCCCCCTCCCCATGAACCCAGAACTCACTTTCTTCTCTAGTAGAGAACCATCAACCTGGAGAATGTCATCAGCCTTCAGAATATCTGGAGGCTTGTCCTTCTCCCCCATAGGACCAGCTCCTTTGTTCTGGCAGCTCCCACCATTGGAACTAGAGTTCCTGCCTTTCAGAGAATTTGAATTTTGAATGATCCCATTGCCGCTTACTCCTTCTCCCAGCTCCATTACCAAATCTTGATCTTATCCGATAGAAATTTGTTGCATATCTTTTGATGCACATGATAAGTGGTGTTGGAGCAGCTTCTAGATGGCTTTCGAGATGATACTGGTTATCTTATTCGTGTTCCTGTTGATCGGTGGTGTTGGATTTGGGTCCGGACCTAATGCTATCTTATTCAGCTAGGTTATGGACCAGTTTATGTAACGTGTTAGTGGATGATCCTGATGTGTTACTGATTGGGTTTATTGATTGGATTATGTTGTTTCAGTCTTAGGCCAACTTGGCTAATCATTGGATTGCAGGTTGATGTTATGAATTTATTGTATTATCTTTTAGGTGGCCGACCTAATTATTTAGGTCTCAAGTTGGTATAAATATGATGTAAGATCTCTTTGTAGATCATGGGCATATTCATGGCTTTATGGTTTTATGGGTTATGTGATTATCTGTGTGCTAATAAGGTTGTAATCATATGCAGAGGTTTTGGTTGATCATAGGTGATTGAATTGGGTTGGTAAAAGAGGTTTAAGACATATGGTACTGAACTTAACTAGAATTGTATTCAAGCATAGGAGATGTTATTCTTGCAGTTCACTCTTCTTTCTGGATTGTAGTCTGGATTTATTTTGTAGTCAGTGAGGCTACTTTTGTGATGAGGAGTGCACTCTAGGTTGTTGGCCTTCCTACATGTGCAGGCCCTGTTAAACACAATTCACCACTGAGAGGGGGGTTAATTAATGGTTCTCAAACTTTTTCCCTTTATCTGACTTATGTGAGTATACCGGTTTTAGGATCTAAAACAATGTAGACTTATCGGTTAGTGAGGAGACTAATCACAAATGCATTCTGACAAAGGGACATCACATAACACCAGTATGTATGAAAAAAACCCAAGATGGGAAAAACCTCGGTGAGCAATGTTGCTGGAGTCTACTGCTCCAATCCTGTCTCACAATGAATCTTTGTTGCAATGTTTAGGGCACCAACCCAAGGAGCACCAACCCCTTACAGATTAATGGGTACCAACCCAAAGGAGATACAACCCCTACTAGTTTATGGGATCCAACCCAAAGGAGCTAAACCCCTACACCAAGCTACAACTCAGTGACCACAATGATCATTCAAATACAAAAGTAATATCCTGGTTACAAAAGAGTTTTGCAACCTCTACTCACAACTTCTTTCTGCCAGTGAGACACCTTCTCTACTACACCAGTTCACTCTTTTGCTACTCTCATCTACTACTGCATTACTAGTAAACTCTACTGGTTCAGCTCTCCTCTGTTCTTCTCTACTTGATCTCCTCCTCACTACTCTTCTCTTTACTAGTACTGTAGTCTACTGGTTCTATGTCTGCCTTCTCTGCAACTTCCTTCACTTCTGCTCTATTGGTATGGAAACTACCAGTTCTGCATTGCTACTAGTTGAACACTTCAACCTGGTTCTCCCTCACACTTAGTCTCTTCTCATATACTCATTGAGTACTTGACTAATTTTCTCTCACATGTAGAAGTAATACTTAATCACTTCCCAATAGCACTATCTCTTCTATTCATCAGCACTATCAATATCTTTGGCTTGCATATTTATAGCCTAGTTTTCCTGCCAAAATCCAATTGAAATCTTAAGCGGTTAGGGTTTCCTCATCAAGCTTGAGGCAAACCAAATCCAATTAGATCTTGTCTGATCTGTTCTCCCAGATAGTAAACTATACATCTCCGTCATTAACGCACCTTCCAATACATGTCTTCTAATCTTAGCAACCATGACCTCGTCTCTTGATCTACCTCTATCAAAATGACATTAATGTTTCTATTGTTTCCTTCTCGAGGTCTTCTCACAATCTAATCTTCTTGCTTAGATCCAAGCACCAAAAACTCCCTGATGTGTCTCTATCGCTCATTCTTCCTCGAGCCACACTCTTCTGATCTAATCCACAAATCACGGGATCCATATTAAGTGCACACCTATAGAAACACCTATCTCTACATGACACTTCACCGACCTCTGTATGTTTGCCACTTCATCTCCACATGTCTTCCATATTGGCATCCTCCTCTTCTTGAACAACTATTCCGGCATGGATTGGATCAGCGACCAATTCCATTACTGGGTTGATCTACTAGTATACTAACCCTGCCAGTTAAACCATCAAACCAATCTGTCATCAACCTTGAATTCAACTTCTCTTTCAGTGAACTACTCAATTTGTAAGCACTCTTGCTAACCTACCTTAAGCACAACTTCATCAAATGGGGATCTTCTTCATCTGCACCTTGTCCATATTACCAGTGAACATTCATACTAGTAAAACCTCATGATAATACCATGTCATCAACCCTCAACAAACTCTATCTTCAATCAGACCATTTTCCTCTATCTGCATCTACTCAGCCTTGCCTTCTCCTTGATCAACTCGGATCATATCTCAACCAGTTTATTAATGAGCCAAACCCCAACAAACTTCAATTGCATCAACATCCCAACATGCCTTCTCTGTTGGTCAGTTTATAACCTTGATTTCATGCACTTAAGGCATTCCCTTGTTTCATTGGTAGATCCAGTGTGAGCCTTCAAATAGTTGCCTTTACCTCTTCTTCCTTATCTCATAGAACTATAATGCACATTATGCATAATAGGAGATAAGTTCCACTTATGGGTGGAGTAACACCTTGTCTTCTACATCCTGAAATGCACTCATGTGAATTCCCTGTTTGTGTAGAAAACCTCCAAATAGGCACATGTGATTCGGTGTGGGCACATTCATTGTCAGTCATTTCTTCTCATGATGACTGCATCTTCATCCGATGGGATTCCTATTTTTCTACAACCACACAACATACCGGTTACCTATTCATCCTTCTCCTCCTGTGTTGATGTGATTTAGGTAACATTCTACCTCTTCATCACAATCAATAGCTCAAGCACCTTGCTCATCTTGCTTGTTCACTAGTCATGAGCTTTGCCAATTGGAAACTACCCACTTGGTTGAACTATCTTCCCCATGTGAACACATCACTTATCATTTAACATCCTTTATTTGCTGGTGATACACTATACCAGTACTGATAACCTTACCATTTCATCCACACAAGTTAGGCACTAACTTGTGTACCAATGACTCCAGTGATCATTCCTTTCAATCACATTCTCTTCCTTACCTTATCGGTGTTCTACAACACAAGGTGATATTAAAGATATCTCATCCTATACTCCTTCATGATAGTGTTGCACATGCATCCCTCATACCGGTAGTCATCCCATACTGGTTGCATTCTTCTATACTGATTGACATCAATGACAACACAATTCCAACAATCTCTGCCTTTGGCATTGATGTCAACTCATGTAGTATCCGACATACTACATAATATATCTCCCTCTTTGTATGATCCAATGGATTCTCACACATGTAGTATGTACTATACTACAAAATCCTTCTCCCCCTTTGACAACAATGGAAAAAGGCACTATCAGGATATCATTCCTCCTTGTATTTTTCGGTCACCGACAGAATTCTTTCTTCCCCTTTATCTTCATTGGATGCATATCCTCCTTTGATACCAGTTGTTACAACTTCTCAAGTCACAACACTTGAGATGGAGGACTCAACCATCAACTGACATGAACTGAGCATACAAATCTGATGCTACTTATTAAAGCACTCAATTGCAGAAGGTTGTGTTAGTGATTACCACTCACCTACCGGTCAACCTACATCACCTCTTGTTTGATCCCAAATTTCTTTAGAATCAAATGTGATTATACTATGAATACAACCAACCAAATGACAAGAAGATACCCATAACCATGAAATTCTCTTGGGTACACCTATTGCAATTTCTATCTTCTGCAGTTTGGGCAGTCAATATCTTTACAAGTTCAAGCATGTCGGCTCAGCATCATAAGCACTTGAACTCCCCCTAATTCATACATCTCAGGTCCTCATCTCCTGTTAAGTCTAATATCGAGGCTCCAATCTTCACCATATACTAGTTGAGCTGTGGAACTATGATCATCTGATAATATTTCAGCTTCATTATTTCACCATAGCCTATGACATAATCTTGAATTCACACAATTCCATACAATAACATCACCATGCCATAAATTAAATCGGTTAGCCCAAAAATATGCATGCCTGCATGATCACCAGGCCAACATATGTCATTCAAGTTTTCATCAACACCACCTGAGACAACTTCACATTACATGCTACCGGGGCTATTGCAATGATCTCCAACCTCATTGTCTTACATAACCTGCAAGCACCTATTAGCATTCATGTCGGTAACATCCTGCACATGCCAGTTTCCTGTACTAGTCCACTATCACTATCGGAGCACCTTCCTGCGACTCCAAACATTTTGTGTCACTTTCCATCTGATTCCAATTGTTAATATCCATCTATTGACACATGCAGTAGTGATCCAGCTTTCATCTGTAGGTGTGTAGTCAAGGAAGCCTCTACACACACTTATCATCTCATTTTCTTCTATCATATCGGCAACACCTTGATCTTCCAAGTGTCCTTCTTCACTGAGGGGGAAAATGATCTAGTTCAATATAGTGCTCTCCCTGAGAACATGCATCTCCTTTAGGCCTTAGGAGATATCACCTGTACATAGAATGCATAGTGCTGGTCCATGGTCTTCTTTCTCCATACCTACTTGGTCTCATTCTTCTTCCCATTTTTAGGCTTGGGAGCAGATCTTTCCTTCTTCTACTGATGGGTTCTTTCATTTTTGGATTCTACATCACACATAGAAGAAGTGCTATAGTGGCACATAGCATTCATCCCAACTTCATGATTGGGGAATCTCTTAACATACTAGTTTGACTGTCTACTTCTAGTCATGTTGTTGTGACTAGCAACTGAAACTGGTGGACCTCTTTCTCTTGCAAGGACATTTCTTCCTTGGTTCCATGCAGGTTTCTGACTTCCATATTCTCTATATCCACTTTTCTACAGAGCATAGTTTCTATATCGGTCTTCATATGACTGCAAGTTCCTCTTCCTGCAATCAAACACTGTGTTCAATTCCATTGCAGTTATGACAAACAATATTTGCATAACTAGGAGAGTGGACATGCATGTATCTACTCCTAGATACATTTGTCTCATATGCATGATGTCTATGAGATCCTAGATTATTCCTTCTAGATCTCTCTCTACATTCTTCTACCCTAAATCAATAACTAGTAAAGGATGGCATATGAATTACAAATTTATTCTGCCATGCATGGGGAGATCTTACTAGTCTAGCATCTCCATTTCTCCTTCTTTGGGGATGAATCCTGGGTTGGCCATTCTTTTTAGTTCTACCATCTTGTCTCTTCTTCTCTCATACTTGCTTTGACCTATGGGTAGCAACATTCCTTTGACCTCTTCTGATAGGAGGTCCTCTTTGTTGTCTTCCCATGTTCCTGCTTCTGGTGAAGCTGTCATCTCCCATCTTCCCTTTTCCTTTGGGATCTGCATCTTTCCTCCTTCTTGCAACACCAATCTTCATTCTTGTCTTCAAGTCTTCACTAGTTTTATTTAGATCAACCTTCTTCCAAGGAGCATTTCTAACTATGAAGGTTTGACCTTTGTTTTCTCCATTTGAGGAGACAAACAGAATGTCATTGTGAGAGACATTCTTGCTAGTGGAGCATTCATCGACACCACTTCCTAAAACTTTAGTATCCTTGGCATGCTTTTTTTTCTTCAACATTTTGTCCAAGGCCTCACTATTGCCATCAAATTGGATTCTTACCTTGAGCTCATCTTGACATTTCTCAAGGTTATTTAAGAGAATATCCATTTCTCCAACCAGTTGCTGCTATTATTTATCTTTAACTTCTAGAACAGATGCTAGATCATTACACCGGCACTCTTTGGTGCCTTCTTCTTGAGTCTTCAACTCTGAGATGCATTTCTCAGATTCTTCAAGGCATTTGATCAACCGGTTCTGCTCCACTATAGCAGTATTCTTGAATAGCTTGTATTCCATTCTTACTCTATTGATTTCTTCAATTGTCTTTACAAGCTCTCCTCCAAGATAAACTTATGCTTCAGCTTCTTCTCCACCTTCACTATCAAATAGATATTGATGGCTAGATATATCTACCTTGTCTCCTTCTCCCTCATCATCACTGTCGAACACATCATATTTGTGGGATCCATTTGCCTTATCACTTTTAGATGTGTGCACCTCATCTTTTGATTCTTGAGCCATGAAGAGGTGGGTTCCTTCATCATCATTGCTATAATGGCTAGCAGATCTGCCTTCATCATCTGTAGATACATGAGATGCGTTTCTCAGCATATCACCACAAGTCGATTCTCTAGTAGTGGGCTCATTTCCATAGAGATTCTTCAATATCTCCCATAATCTTTTTGCTGATTTGCATCTTCCCACCTATGAGGAGACATCATCTATTAACCCACAGAGAATAGCCTTAATAGTTGTTTCATTACACTAGTTTCTTCTTTTTGCATCTAAATTGGTGGGAGAACATACTTTACTAATGCAACCATTTAAAATAGACATCCAAACATCATACCCTAGAGAGGATAAGTGAACTTCGATTCTACAACTCCAAATGGAATAGTTAGACCTATTAAACATTGGAGCTGGGATTGACACTAAACATACCATTGTGTCCTTAAATCAAAATCTACCCAAGCAAGAGAAAGCTTGATAAATAGGGTACCTAGGCTCTGATACCAATTGTTAGACACAATGCACCACTAAGAGGGGGGTGAATTAGTGGTTCTCAAACTTTTTCCCTTTAACTGACTTATGTGAGTATACCGGTTGTAGGATCTAACACAATGCAGACTTACCAGTTAGTGACGAGACTAATCACAAATGCATTCTCACAAAGGGACATCACATAACACCAGTATGTATGAGAAAAACCCATGGGAAAAACCTCGGTGAGCAATGCTGTTGGACTCTATTGCTCCAATCCAGCCTCACAATGAATCTTTGTAACAATGTTTAGGGCACCAACCCAAGGAGCACCAACCCCTTACAGATTTATGGGCACCAACCCAAAGTAGCTACAACCCCTCCTAGTTTATGGGCTATAACCCAAAGGAGCTACAACCCCTACACCGAGCTACAACTTAGTGATCACAATGATCATTCAAATATAAAAGTAATATCCTAGTTACAAAAGAGTTTTGCAACCTCTACTCACAACTTCTTTCTGTCGATGAGACACCTTCTCTAGTACACCTGTTCACTCTTCTGATGCTCTCATCTGCTACTACATTGCTGGTAAACTCTACTAGTTCACCTCTCCTCTATTCTGCTCTACTGGATCTCCTCCTCACTTCTCTTCTATTTACCAGTACTATACTCTGTCAGTTCTATGTTTGCCTTCTCTGTAACTTCCTTCACTTCTGTTATGCCGGTATGGACACTACCAGTTCTGCACTGCTACTAGTTGAACACTTCAACCTGGTTCTCTCTCACACTCAAACTCTTCTCAGATACTCATTGAGTACTTGACTAATTTTCTCTCGCATGCAGAAGTAACACTTAATCACTTCACAACAACACTATCTTCTCTATTCAGCAACACTATCAATATCTTTGGCTTGCATATTTATAGCCTGGTTTTCCTGCCAAAAGGCAATTCAAATCTCAAGAGGTTATGGTTTCCTCATCAACCTCAAGGCAAACCAAATCCAATAAGATCTTATCTGATTTGATCTCCCAGACCAAAAATTGTACATCTTTGCCATTAACGCGCCTTCCAATACACATCTTCTAATATTAGCAACCATGACCTCATCTCTTGACCTGCCTTTGTCAAAATGCCATTAATGTTTCTAATGTGTCCTTCTCAAGGTCTTTGCATCTGATCTTCTTGCTTTGATCCAGGCACCAACAACTCCCTTATTTGTCTTTGTCACTCATTCTTCCTTGAGCCACACTCTTCTGATCCAATCCACAAATCACGGGATCCATATTAAGTGCACACCTATAGAAACACCTATCTCTACACGGAACTCCACTGACCTCTACATGTTTTCCACTTCATCTCCATGTGGCTTCCATGTCAGCATCCTCCTCTGCTTGAACAACTATGTTGGTATGGATTGGATCATCGACCAATTCCATTACCGAGTTCATCTATCGATATACTAACCCTGTCAGTTAAACCCTCAAACCGGTCTATCATCAACCTTGAATTCAGCTTCTGATCTAGTGAACTACTCAATCTGTCAGCACTCTTGCTAACCTTTCTTAAGCACAACTTCATCATATGGGGAGTCTTTTTCATCTGCACCTTGTTTATATTACCAGTGAACATTCATACCAGTAAAACCTCATGATGACACCATGTCATCAACCCTCAACAAATTCTATCTTCTATCTGCATCTTCTCAGCCTTGTCTTCTCCCTGATTAGCTCAAATCATATCTCCACCAGTTTGTTGAGAAGCCAAACCCCAATAAAATTCAACTACATCACCATCCCACCATTCCTTCTCTATTCGTCAATGTATAACCCTGATTTCATGCACTTAAGGCATTCCTTTGTTTCATCAGTAGATTCGGTGTGAACCTTCAAACACTTTCCTTTCCCTCTTCTTCCTTATCTCACAGAACTATAATGCACATTATGCATAATAGGAGATAATTTCCACTTACCGGTGGAGTAACACCTTGTCTTTTGCATCCTCCAATGCACTTATGTTACTTTCATGTTTATGTAGCAAACCTTCAAACAGGCACATGTGATCTGGTGTGGGCACATTCATTGTCAGTCATTGCTTATCATGATGACTGCATCTTCATCAGGTGGGAGTCCTATTGTTCTGCAACCACATAGCATACCAGTGACCTATTCATCCTTCTCCTCCTATGTTGATGTGATTTAGGTAACATTTTGCCTCTTCATCACAATCAACAGCTCAAGCACCTTTCTCATCCCTCTTGTTCACTAGTCATGAGCTTTGTCGATTGGCAGCAACTCACTTGGTTGAACTGTCTTCCCCATGTCAACACATCACTTATCAATTGACATCCTTTCCTTGCTGGTGATAAACTGTACCAGTACCGGTAACCTTACCATTTCATCCACACAAGTTAGGCACTAACTTGTGTATTAGTGACTCCAGTGATCATTCCTCTAAATGACATTGTCTTCCTTACCTTACCGACGTTCTGCAACACAAGGTGATATCAAAATATCTCAATTTGTACTCCTTTATGATAGTGTTGCACATACATCCCTCATACCGGTAGTCATCCCATAAAGGTTGCATTCTTCTATACCGGTTGACATCAATGACAACACAATGCCAATAGGCCCCTCTTTATGTAATCACATACTTATTGCAGAAGTATTATCTAATTGTGGGTAGGATTCCCACTGTGGCTTTTCCCTTTATAGGTTTTTCCATGTACAAATCTTGGTGTTATATTTTGTGGATGGTTGGTAAATATTATGTGGATTATATGTGTGCTTAATTGTTATATCTATATTTTGATAATAAGGTTTTAATGCTTAAAGTTCTATAATTTGTTAACAACTAATTCACCCCCGCCCTCTCAGTTGTTCACCAATTATCTAAGTTGTCTAACAATTGGTATCAGAGCCTGGTCCTCTCTACAAAATATTAACCGATTGAGGAAGATCCTATGGCATCTAATAGTTCAAGTTCATCAAGTTCATCTACACCTATTTTCCGAAGAAAAATTCCTAGGCTTGATGGAACAAATTATAGAGTATGGAATATTCGGATGGAGACTCATCTAAGATTTCTTGGTAAGGATATTTGGCAGATGACTGAGAAATGATATATACCTCATAATCTAACATCTAACAATCCTCCTCTGACAGGCTTGGATAAGGACATTGAAAATGATTGTAGAGGTAGAGAAGTCCTTTTGTGTGCACTTTCTGATTAGCAAGTTATGGGACTAACCGACAAATCAATTGAAAAAGCTATATGGGATAAACTGGAGACTCTAAATGAAGATGACCCTACTATTTTAAATTTCTAAACTTGATGATTACTAGGTGAGATATGAGAACCTGAAGATGGAAGAAGATGAAAGGATTACTGCTTTTATGGAAAGAGTTAATAAAATTATTCTAGGAATTCAATGTTGTAGTGGATCTCTAAGCGAAGATGAAATAGTTTCTAAAGTATTGAGAGCTTTGCCACCAGATTATAAGATAAAGGCTACTACAATTAATGAGTTGAGAACAATGGAAAACACCTTTATTAATAGGGATACCTTGGTTGGGAAATTATCTGCTTTTGAGCTTAAGGAATTTGGTCCTTCTGGAGTTGCAAAATTTGAACCTGGTTTTCATGCATCAACATCATCTACCGGCAAGAGTGATTGGAAAGCCTTTATGCTAAGGAAATGGAGGAAAAAAAGAAATAAGATGAAGAGTTTGAGAAACTTGAAGCCCTATTTGCTAGAAGAGTACCTAAAGGTCTGACAAGAAGTAAGTATAAAGGAAAATCACCTTTTAAATGTTCCACCTGTAATAAGATAGGTCATTTTGCATCTAGATGTCCTGAAAGGAATTCAAGATTTGAAGAAAGAGTTATAAAATATTTTAGGCCTAACCATGATTATCACAACAAGAATAAGTACAAGAGAAACAAAGACAATTCATGCTACTATATGGATGAGGAAGGTGTGACTAATTCTAATGATGAACTAGCACAAGATTCAGCTAGTGGATCCGACAATGGAAAGGAATGGGTATTCTTGGCTATCAAGGAAGATGATTCAGTACCTGAAGAAAAGGCCCTTGCTACTAAAGTTGAAGACAAGGATGAATGGGTGATAGATAGTGGATGTTCACATCGTATGACTGGAGATAAAAGGAAGTTTCTATCTTTGCAAGAATTTGATGGCGATTTGGTTAGATTTGGATATGACAAAGCATGCATGATCAAGGGAAGAGGAACTATATCATTGGATGGTAAGAATGATGCTGATAATGTTTATTATGTTGAAAGTTTAAGGCATAATGTTTTGAGTGTAGGTCAGTTGGTGGATAAGGGATTTCAATTACAGTTCAAGGATGAAAAATGCAAGATTATCAACAGATCTGGATTGGAAATTGCAATCGGTACTCAAACTAAAGGTAACATCTTTCATTTGAACTCCGGTGAGAAGACATGTTTGATTGCACAAATTGATGAGATTTGGCTATGGAATAAGAGGTTGTGTCATGTGAATTTTGATTTCATTGTAAAGATCAGCTCTATTAAGGTAGTTAGAGATATACCTAAGATTGTGAAGCCCTATAATCCGGTATGTAAGGAATGCCAAATGGGAAAGCAAATCAGAATTTCTTTTAAGACTATACAAGACAAATATAATGATATTCTTGATCTTATTCATACTGATTTGTGTGGTCCTACTAGAATCAAAAGTTTTTAGGGTGATAGATATTTTATGCTAATCATTGATGACTATTCTAGAATGATGTGGGTTACTTTTCTGAGGGCGAAATTTGAAGCATTCAAAAAGTTTAAAATCTTTAAAGCTAAAGTTGAGATAGAGACATGATTGAAGATTAAATTCTTAAGGTTTGATCAGGGTGGAGAATTCACATCCAATGAATTTAACAATTATTGTGAAAAGAATGGGATAAGGAGACTGTATTTAGGCATAGGAGATGTTATTCTTGTAGTTCACTCTTCTTTCGGGATTGTAGTCTAGATTTATTTTGCAGTCAGTGAGGCTCATTTTGTGATGAGTAGGGCACTCTAGGATGTTTCCCTTCCTGCATGTGTAGGCCCCTCTTTATGTAATCACATACTTATTGTAGAAGTATTATTTGACTGTGGGTAGGCTTCTCACCATGGTTTTCCCCTTTACTAGGTTTTCCACGTACAAATCTTGGTGTTATCTTTTTTGGACATTTGGTGTCAAAGGATTTGCTAGTGTGGAAGGCTACCTCTCCAAGTTTATACATTAACCCACCTCCCATTAATACAATAATCAAACACCAAATGTCCAAATCTAACAATACAATCTTCCATAAATAGTTTCAAAGAAGGAATTTTGCACAAAGGCTCATGGCCAATCCAACTATCCTCCCTGCAATTGATCAATCTTCTAGAGTCAACTTTCCAAAAGATACCTTTCTCAAGGATGAACTTAGCTTAAATAACATTGTTCCAAAGGGGAGAACCATTAAGAAGAGTGATTATTTATGAAATCCCTTAAGGTGTCAGCATCACGTAAATATTTACTCCTCCAAATGGAGCTCCACTCCCCCTTGGAGTTAAAGATTCTCTAGATATGTTTTGCCAACAATGCACTATTGAAGTCTTTAAGATTTCTCAAAACAAGGCCTCCCAGTTTCTTTGGTTTACAAACACTATCCCATGCCACTAGGGGGATTCTCTTCCTTTCTTCCACTCCCAACCATAGAAAACATTTCTCGATCCTCTCAATTTCCTCAGCAAATTTGGTAGGAATGTTGAAAAGACTCAAGACATAAACCGATAAATTTTAAAGGGAAGACTTAAGGAGCTTAATTTTACCTGCTTGACTTAGAAGATCCCCATTCCAACTAGCAAGGATTTTATTGAATTTTCCTATCAGCATCAACCAAAAGGAATCAGGCATTTTAGAACAAATAGGCAAACCCAAATAGATAGATGGAAGATTACCAATGATACAACCCAAGATATCTGAAATCTTTCTCTATCTCACATCAAGTATTGAAAAAGAAGAGAGAACTTTTGGCAAAGTTGATTTTTTTGGCCTGAAACAAATTCTTACAAGAAAAGAACTCTTTTAAGGGTTCTAGCCTCCCTGAATGAAGAGATGCCAAGAAAAATAGTGTAGTCCATGAACTGCTAATGAGAGCAGACCAAACAAGTTGAAGACGGTCTAAGGCATTTCAACATCTCTAAATTAACCATTTTTTGCATACATCTTCCCAAAATCTCAACCATGAGAGTGAAAATAAGGGGAGACAATGGATCTCCCTATCTAAGACCCCTGTACAAACTTTAAAAATGGGAAGGAGATCCATTAATGATAATTATAGATCTAGCGGTAGAGATAAGCTACCACACAATTTCTTGGAACTTGTAGTGTCCCTCCTAGACTTGCATTTTGATTTGCATTTTGATAGACTTATATAGATATATGGTGGATACTTTGATGGTTTTATGACTCTATTGCAATCTTAGATGGTATCATTGATGCTAGTACTTTATGTGGATTTATGTTATTTGATATGACTCATTATGTTTAGAGATTCACGTGATTGATGTTGCTAGGCATACTATATGATATATGGCATTTGATGATTCTTATGGATGTTAGTACCTAGAATCACCTTGATGGATGGATGGATGTATATGATTCATGGATTTATATGTGATTATTACTCATGTGGATTATGTTGGCTTATGTGTAGAGTATGTTGACATGATGATATTGTGTTGTCATTGATGTCAATATGCTGAAGAGAGAACTGGTAATATGCTAAATAGTGAACCAATAATATGTTGAAGAGTGAACTGGTTTATTGAAGTTAAGCAACTAGCAAAGTGAACCGGTATAATGTTGTAAATAGGTATATGTGCAAAAGGTGAAACAGTACATTTGTCCAAGTGAACCGGTATATGGAATTTTTTCTATCAAGGTTTAATATGGTATGACTACCAGTTGGTAGTCCCAGCCTCAGGGTTTCTAGTTGAAGTGTTTTGAGCCTATGTGATTCAACCAATGGCACTGTGTGATGAGTTTGCATTGTAATGGAGATCAGATCATGTTGCCACATCAGCCTCATGCGCATGAAGGATCTTGTATGAAGGGGATTGATCCTATCTACCTCAGGAATGTGTGAAGTCACTGCAAACGATGAAGAACACGTGATAGATTATCGCCTCCAAGAAGTGGTGAAGAACGAATGGTGGAGAATGTCTTGAGATCTATTCAAGACTATTGTATTCAAATGAAAAGTGTTCAATGGTCAGGATTGAACCGACTGAATTGCTCAACCTAAATTTTTAGGGTTTAGGGTTTATACTACCAACCTATCTATTTCCTATAAGGTCGATGTTGTGTTCATGTTGAGGTTGTTGGCAAATGTTGTGTGTGTATCTAAGTGCAGAGATACGTGATTCTTGGCAGACCAAATAAGAGAATTGATACCTGCAAAGTATGTGTGTAGAAGGAAGGAACTAAAACGGATCTGCATTGGCATTAAGTACTATTACCAGATCATTGTAACACTTGTTGATCTTTAATCACTTCAATAGTTGGAAAATCCCTTAACAAGGTAGCTTTAACCAGCTTGTTGTAAATCCTTTATTAGGGTGACTCAAAGCCATTGAGTTCATAAAATCCTCTAACAAGGTAACCTTTAACGGGTTTTAACCCTTAACTAGGTACTCTAGCCATCCCTTAACCGAGTGATCCCTAACATGATCGGTTCCTAACAGAACCTGTTATAACAGTCTTTAACTGGACTAGGCTCCTAACAAAGCGGACTTCTAAAGAGTTCAAAAATAGATTGTGGGTATTCATCTCCACTATGGTTTTTCCCAGTTGGGTTTCCACGTGAAAATATGTGTGTCATGTGTGATGCCTCTTTCATGTGATGTTTTGTTATTTCCTATTTAGTGGTGAATCATGTTGTTCTAGTAAATTATTGTATCTTTGATGATAGATTATTTGTTTATGCATAAGGATGTAGTGGAAATGAGGGAGTAGATTGTATGGAAAACTAAGTGTTGTCGGTTTATGTCTTTCACAGTCTCATTATGTTTAATCGGTAGTAATCTGGTTTAGACTGGTATTAGTGTTTGTCTATCACGTGCACTATTTTCAGTCAAACTGGTTCAGGAAAAGTTTGTGTCTGTACTGATTCACCCCCCCTCTCAGTACCGATTTGGTACTCCTTGTTCATCATTGAGTTATCAATGACTTGTGATGATATGATGGCACTAACCCTATTCCATGTTTATGATTTTATGCAATGTTTGATGATTTATTGTGTGATTGTCTTCGTGAGTAGAGATGATTCTCTATCGCTTATCTATTTTTTATGATGTATATATATCATATATGTTGTGTTTAGTGTTTGATGCAGGGTTGCAAGTACCAAACATTGACTCCACCTGGCTTCATAGGTCTGAGTGTGTCTTTATCCCAATGGCATGTTGACGGAGATGACATAGTTTCCCTCACACACTCTAGATCTAAGTTGTGTAGTTGTTGATTATGCCATGATGTAAGTTGGAGTCAGAGTTGGTATTGTGTGTTCTTCATTTGGCGTTAAATGTTTGGAATTATGCTTATTTATTTAGAGATGTGAAAATATTTGATTATTTAATAATTATCTTTGATTGTTATTTGATTAAATTAATTATTCAATTTTATGATTAATTGAGATTTAATTATATATGATTTATTTATTGATTTATGGTTTATTATTTATTAACTATTTGTTTGGTTATTTGATTATTGCTTAATTAATTTAGTTTAATTTATTTGAATTACCGTTTATTTATTTAATTGATATTTATTGAATTTCATTGAATTATTATTATTTGGGATTGATATTTACTCTATTTTATTTAATGGCTTTAATTTATTTTATAGCCCTTAGGTTATTTTATTTTATTAGGCTTGGTTATTGTTTGATTTTATAATATTTAATTTATATCCCCTTGTTACATGAGTAAATGGATTTAATATAATAGTTACCCACCCTTTATTACTACTGGGTAAGAATGCATTGGGAAATAAAAATATAAGATATAGTTTGGGTAGGTAGGTTAGATTGTTTTTGGGAATATTTTGATTGGTCGACGTTTGGCCATAGTTTTGAATGGTTTTTTTTCTATTTATTTAGCTTTCTGGAATGGTTGACGGGTTAATCATCCAACAAGATTTTGGAATTGATTTTGGAATTCGATTGAAGATTTGTCTTGAGGATGGGATTGCTTGTGGATTTCTCAACTTCATATTTCTACACCCTTTTTGGATTGCATTTGTAGGTTAATGAATTTCTCCTTGAAGTTTTCTTTTTTGGAAAGTTTGTCTTACTTGTGACTTTGATATTTTGATTTCTAAAAGATGTTTGGGAAATTGGATTTAGAAATTTTAATTGCATTGGTATATTTGGATTTGGTTTTGATAATAAATATGGGAAAGGGGAAAAGATGCAGATTATTATTAGTTTTGGAATGATTATTTGTCAGATATGCTTTTTGTGCATCCTTGTGAATGTCATTTTTTGTATGTCTCTTTTTGCATTGGGTTTTTACTCATCAAAGGTTTGGAAAGCCCTTGTTGTATCCTTGTTATCTTCTTTGTTTCACTTTTACATCTTCACTATGTTCCCCTTTGAGATTGTGATAGTTAGGCACTTTTTTGTGCAATCTGTGCACATGATGGATCATGTAACTTTGTGTAGACCTCTTAGGAAGCTATGTTTGTGGTTTATAATGTTGTGTATGTATTATTTCTACCTTCCTGTTCATACTAGGATTGATTCTTAGCCTACTTGTGAGCCTGGGGTCCAAACTCGACATTTTTGTCAAGTTGTCTTTGTTTTAAGTTATTTTTTCTTTTTGTTTCATATGTGCTAAATGAATGATCATATGCACTACAAAATATGTCATATGCACTAAAATAATGCTCATATGTGCCAATTTGTGTGTCATATGTGCCAGTTCAGGTTTTGTATGCTCCAGTCTGAGTAATTTGCAATTTAAGAAGTTTTTGTCATCTGGGTTTTTGTAGGCTGATTTTGGGGCCCTTCCAGAGGTTGAGAATGATTGTTTTGAGCTGAGATTTTTTATGATTTCATTTTTTATGTTATTATGTTTATTTTTTCTCCGATGTGTGAGATTGTACCCTACTGTTGAAGTGTTCATATGTATTGCATTGCTTCGGCAAGAGGATGTATGCCTTGTTGTTGAGGGTTATTTTATTGCTCTAGTGAGATGTGTTTTTCCTCACTGTAGAGGATTTTACATGGATTGGATTCACCCTTGGATTATATTTATGCTTGGCTCTTCATTTTCATTAATTGGTGAAGGCTCTTTCCTTGTGTGTGGTCATATATGCTCCATTATGTTCAGCTTGCTCTTATTTTCATGTGATTGTTTCTCTATCTTTTGTGAGTCTTCATGATGATGTTCTATGATCTTTAGATGTGTATTTTACCCTATGGTTATGGTCCATGGTTGGGAGAGTGGGCTCTTGCGTGTGTTGGACCTAGGTTATGAGCACTAGATCTCTAGGAAGGGGGTCTAGACCTATGAAACCACATGAAGAGTTTATGGTTTAATTTGCAAGTGATGACATTATTAATAATTAATTAGTTGGTTTGGTATTTAGGAATTCAGCTAATCAAGATAAATAATATGATGTTGTATGCCCCAATTGGACGGACCCAGGGAGGTGGTTTTGGGATCCTACATTGGGAAGACCGTTGGAGTGGTATATCTAATCTCCCTTGAGTGACTCCAAGGTGGAGATGGATGCCACATGAGGTTAGCATGTGATGACACTTTACCCCACATGTTTCCAATATCCATATGCCTTGATTTTTTTATTGTGCCTCTAGAGGTTGTTTGCTTCGATTTAGCCATGTGATGCATTTTGATGTTATATTTCCTATGTTGGTGTCTTGTGGTGTCACATTGTATCCTATGGTTGCTAGGTGTCAGTTTAGGTCTTGAGTGTGAGTTGGAACCTTTGTCATATCCTAGCATAGGGGGTGGTTCCTATTTGGTTCCTCATGGTCAAGTGGTTTGATGCCTTCTTTTATTGGGATTTTTCTCTTCTTGGTTAGCGTGCGTGGATTGAATTCTTGGATTCTTTATCATGTGATTATTCTTGGAGCTGAATTCTATGTGCTTGGATAAGAAGACATTGTATCATGAAGCTTGTATTGGTAAAGAGATCATGTATTCCTATGCTATGTATTGTATACTCTTATGTTATGTATCTACATATGATGTAATTGAGAAAGGATATAATGTAATAGATAGGTGAAGTTCTTATGACATATTCATTGATGTATTAGATACTTCCTTATGTGGTGTTAGATGATAATTTTATTTGAAATAAAGAGATAGTGATTTGCACTTGCTTTGTGTTGATTTTGTATGAAGGAATTGTAAGCATAAGTTTATGGGAATATAAGTTGGTAAAATGGTAGTTGTTGTTATAGTCTTTGTTTAAGTAATGGAAATCATCTAGTTGTAAGGAATTATGTTGACTAACTAAATGAGTTAGTTATCTTGAGTTATGTAATGAAGTTTTCTTTAGTTTTATTTTAAGGAATGGTTATGATAATTGTGTTGTTGTTATATAGAATGATAGAATGGATATTAGGAGTATCTGTCTGAGTTGTGTCTTAAGAAATCTAAGAATATGATAAGTGGTTAAATTATGCTATGTGATTGGATTAAGTCTATGAGTAATGAAATTGATGTAGTTGATTGGAAAATGAATAAGATAAGTTGTAAGTTATATTATGATGTGTTCAGATGGTTATGAAATAAATTGGTTTTATGTTAAGTAGTGATGTTGGAATACCCTAGGGAAAGGTTATGCTTTGTATGGTTAAATTAGGAAGATATGTTGATGATTAAGTAATTATTTTGCTTTCATGTTATGGTTACATGGTTATGTTCAAATTGATTCATGTATTCCATGTAAGTGGGTAATGATGCACATTTGATGTTGGTGTTAGCGTTGTAGTGGAGATTAATTAAAAAATAGTTCTCTCTTTTGTTAGTAGATTTTGTTTTATTTCTCTAGGGTATTTTGGCGGGCATTACAAAACTTCTTGTTGAAGCCAAAAGTAGCCAAAATTTTGATTAAGAAATGCTAGTCCACTCTATCATAAGACTTAGAAAGATCAAACTTCAACAAGAGGCCTTGTTGTTTAGAAACCTCCAAAGAGTGGATATTTCCATGCATAGTCACAATAGAATCCAAAATTTGCCTTCCCAGGAAAAAACCATTTTGTTGCATAGAAATAATATGAGGAAGGATGACAAGGAATCTAGAGGTAAGAAATTTAGAAAAATCTTGTAGATAGAGCTGCATAGGATACTGTGTTTGAAGGCATCAAAGGAGTTAGCTCCAGGAGACTTAGGAATGATCACAATGAAAGTTGAGTTAAACTACTTAAGAATCCTTATGGAACCAAAAAATTCCCTAACAACATTCCCAACATCACTAGCAAAAATCTCCCAAAAGGTCTAGAAAAAGAACATCAGTTAGTCATCAAGCCCAAGGACCTTATTTCCATCAAAAGAGAAAACAACCTTTTTAATCTTATCCATAGAAGGAATAGAAACCAAATGTTTGTTAAGCTCATCATATAGCGAATGGGGAATAACATTGATTAATACTTGTTGGCTATGCTCATCAATAAAATCATCTACTATCAGGAGATTCGAGAAGAAGTGAACAACCTCCAACCTAATTTCATCTTCTTTATAAACCTTGGATCCATTCTTTGAAATCTGAGAGATATGATTTGAAGCTCTATGTTTGAGGGTAAGCACATGGAAAAATAGTATTCTTGTCTCTAGAAGATAACCACAAAGCTCTTGATATTTGTTTCCATAACTTTTCCTCCTTTGAGAATATCTCATGTAGTTGAGAAAGAACTCATTTTCTTTGGCAAGATAATTAGCAACATACCCCTCCTTTTCAATTCTATCCTGAATATCCTTGAAATCAAGTTGTCAAGCTTCTTTTGAGGAGAAAATGTTTCCAAAAGATTCTCTATTCCACTTTCTAATATTAGATTGGGATTTTGATTAGAATTTGGCACATTTAAGTATTAACCTAAAGATATGTTAGTATCTTCCAAAGATCTTCCTATTTCCACCCTTCATTCCACCATTGGGTGGGAATTCAATAGTTCAACAACTTGAGATTTCTTTCTTCCAAAAGGAAGGTGCACCATTATTATGGAGGGAGATACTATGGTACTCATTTTAAGACATTTTACATTCACGTTCTCTCTCTACCATGTCGATTCATTAATCGTATAGTGACATTTGTAGGCTACTTTAATTTGAGGAATACTTAATCCTTTTAACTCTTTTTTCTTTACTTTGGGGGAGGGGACGTAGGCATGGAATATTCTCTCTAAGGAAGAGTTTTTCCTAAAAAGGAATTCTTCTCTACTTCCTTGAGGGTTTCATTTTGTACATTTGTACTTAAAATGTCTACACATTGGTCAAGATCCATTCATCTAGTTGTGCATCCATAACCACCCAAGCTATGCTTACAGGGGTGGTTGATGTATATTTTATTTTTGCATTATTTTTACTTTATTTCATATTCACACTTAGGATAGGATAAACTTGCTTAGGTATGTATCTACATGGGTACATTTCATAGGCAACTTGTACTTGGACTACTTTGGTGGAGATGTGCACACATGTGACTACATCTTCTTTATCCCATATTAGTTGTAGATTCACATTTTTTAGTGATGTATCATGCATATAATCACTTGTAGCTCCTTGTTGATAATATTTTGGGTATTTTGTACACATTGATTATATATTGAGTTTTTATACTGCAATCCGATGATTTTTTGTTGGTATTATGGATGTGTTGCATTAGATTTCTCATTGATGTCAACACTTTTCAACACTTGTGAACACTTATCAGCACTGAAGATCATTGATTCTGGATGTTCACATCATATGACTGGTGATAAAAGTAAATTCTTAACCTTTGAGGAATACAATGGAGGTCTAGTAAGATTTGGGGATGATAAAGCTTGTTTGATTAGAGGAAAAAGCAATATATCTTTTGATGGTAAGCACAATACTGACAACATTTATTATGTTGAAGGTTTGAAGCATAATCTTTTGAGTGTTGGTCAATTAGTTGAAAAAGGATTTCAGTTAGAATTCAAGAGTGGTAAATGCAAAATCATGAATAGAACTGGTTTGGAAATTGCAACCAGTAATCAGACTAGAGGTAATATCTTTCATTTGAATAACAATGAGAAGAAATGTTTGATTGCACATATTTATGAAAGTTGGTTATGGCATAAAAGACTTTGTCATGTAAATTATGATTGCATTGTGTACAACTAAGGCAGTAAGGGATTTACCTAAGATTGTTAAACCTCACAATCTGGTATGCAAGGAATATCAATTTGGAAAGCAAGTTAGAGCAACTTTTAAGAGTATTCCATAAAAATCCAATAATATTCTTGACTTAATTCATACTGATTTATGTGGTCCTACAAGAACTAAAAGTTTACAAGGAGATAGATATTTCATGTTAATCATTGATGATTATTCTAGAATGTGTTGGGTTACTTTTCTCAGGGAGAAATTAGAAGCTTTTGCAAAATTCAAACTATTCAAGGTAATGGTAGAGAATGAAACCGTTAAGAAAATCAAATGTTTGAGATCAGATCAAGGAGGTGAATTAACATCTAAGGAATCTAATACATTCTATGAAGTGAATGGAATAAGAAGACAATTATCAGCACCTCAGACACCTCAACAAAATGGAGTTGTGGAAAGGAAGAACAAAAATATTTTGGATGTAGCTAGAAGCATGATATCAGATGCAAACCTACCTCATATGTATTGGAGAGAAGTAGTCAATACAGTTGTTTATACATTCAATAGAGTTCACATCAAAGGTGAAACCGGTAAGACCCCTCATGAACTATGGTTTGGTATACTCCTACTCTTAAATATTTCAGAATATTTGGAAGAAAATGTTATATTAGGAGAGATGATTATATTGGTAAATTTGATCCTAGAAGTGATGAAGGAATATTTCTTGGTTATTCATCTAAGAGCAAGGTATATAGATGTTTTAAAAAGAGATAGCAAAAAATCATTGAGAGTGAAAATGTGAAGATTGATGACCAGTTTAGAGGTAATTCAAAGTCTATGGACTCTAAACCGGTAGTTGAGATAATCACAAATGAACCTACAATGAGTACACTGGTACAGAATGTTGATCCAGTCACACCGGCATCATCTAAGAAGTTCACAATGACTAAAGAACAACATCAAGTGAATACACCCAGGTATGTAAGATTGAATCACTCTAAAAGTCAGATAATTGGGAATAAGTATCAAGGTGTTATGACTAGAGGAAGACTGGCAAATGAAGAGGTGTGTCTAATTTCTCGAATTGAACCAACAACTATTAATGAGGCATGTGAAGATAAACATTGGATTAAGGCTATGGAAGATGAATTAGAACAAATTGAAAAGAATAACACATGGACATTGGTTCCCCGGCCTGAAAACAAAAATGTAATTGGAACTAAATGGGCATTCAGAAATAAACTTAATGAAGATGGTAAGGTAATCAGAAACAAAGCAAGATTAGTGTGTAAGGGATATTCATAGAAAGAAGGAATTTATTACAATGAAACCTTTGCACTGGTAGCTAGAATTGAGGCAGTCAGATTATTCTTAGCTTTTGCAGCACACAAGAACTATAAAGTATATCAAATGGATGTTAAATATGCATTTTTGAATGGTGATCTTGAAGAGGAAGATTACATTGAACAACCTAATGGATTTTCTTTGACAGATGACAAAGATATGGTTTGCAGGTTAAGGAAAACTTTATATAGATTGAAGCAAGCTCCTAGAGCTTGGTATGCTAGATTGGACAAATATCTTTTGAAGCTTGGTTACACTAAAGGTAATGTTGACAACAACTTATATTACAAAGTGACTAATGATGACATCTTGGTTATTGAAGTTTTTGTTGATGATATCATTTTTGGAGGAGAAGAAGGATTGTGTAAAGACTTTTCTAAAAGATGCAAGAAGAATTTGAAATGTCTATGATTGGGGAGATAAAATTCTTTTTAGGATTGCAGATTTCACAGATGGATAAAGGTATATTCATAAATCAATCAAAATACTTGAAGGAATTACTGAAGAAATTTGGTATGGAAAACTCTAAACTGGTAAGTACACCTATGACTACAACTGATAAACTATCATTGAAGGATGAATCAGCACTTGTTAATCTGACAAGATATAAATCTATGATTGGAGGTTTACTGTATTTGACACAAACAAGACCTGATATTATGAATGCAGTATGTATTGTTTCAAGATTTCAGAGTAATCCTAAGGAAAATCATGAATCAACAGTAAAAAGGATTTTTCGGTACCTACAAGGCACAACAAATCTTGGTTTATGGTATCCTAAAGATGAAAATTTTGACTTATGTGCATACACAGATGCAAATTGGGCAAGAGATGTAGATGATAGAAAAAGCACCACTGGTGGAGCATTTTTTCTTGGTAGCAAACTAATTTCATGGTTGAGCAAGAAACAAAGTTGTACATAACTATCAATAGTAGAACCAAAATATGTTGCAAAAGCAATTAATTGTACATGGGTATTATGGATTAAGAAAATGTTGAAGGACATAAAGGTAAAATGCAAAGAACCTATAATCATTTACTATGATAATATGGCAGCAATTGATATATCAAAGAATCTGGTATTTCACTCTTAAACTAAACATGTTTCTATCAAATTCATTTTTCTGAAAGAGAATGTTCAAGCAAAAGAAGTGAAATTGGTTTATGTGAATACTAAAGAGCAAATTGCAAATATCTTTACTAAGCCTTTGCCTAAGGTAACTTTTGAATATCTAAGAGAGCAACTTGGAGTGATACCCCCACCAGTAGAAACTTAGACAGTTGGAGCATGGCATCAAACTGACAGAATTAATAAAGAAATCTTTTTCTGGCCTTAATGACGAAGAGCTACTTCTCAGGGGGAGTAGTTGGATAGATTGAGTAATAAGTTCAATGCACTGATTGTATTTGGTTTTGTATTGCTTTGGCATTTGATGTCAAAGGGGGAGAGATATCTATGGAAAAATACATTATCTTTTTGAGAGAGATTATTCATTAGGGGAGAGATTATTACTCTCTGCATCTGTATTTTGATTTCTGGTTAATGATCTCTTTGGGAGATTGTTGGTTTTTGGTTTTTGGCATTTCTGCATTGGCACTTAGATGGTTTTTCCATCTTGTGTTGCCATCAATGCCAAAGGGGGAGATTGTTGGTATTATGGATGTGTTGCATTGGTTTTGTCATTGATGTAAACACTTCTCAACACTTGTCAACACTTATCCGCACTGAAGATCTTTGGTTATGTTCACCGGCATGTTTAGTGACTTATGCACAATCACCGGTATCTAGTTCACCAACAAGTTATATTGTTCACCGGCACTGAGGATGATCTGTTATCATCTGGAGATTACTTGGTTATGTCGAAGACATTGTTTGGACACTTGATTTTAGTGATTTTGTTATTGGTCTAATCGAGTTTGCATATTTGTTGTTACCAGCAAAAAAGTCTAGGTTATGGACCAACAAGCGTTATCTATTCCAGATCAGCACAACACGTTATGGAGATGTTTTATCAATTGGTTATTATTGTAAATGCATTGAGCCGACATGATGCATCGCATATTGATTCATTTATAATTAATTTAATTGTAATATTCTTAGTGAGCCGACCTACACATTTGGTCTTAGGTTTTGGTATATATGTAAGATCTCATTTGTGAGATTATGTAAGAAGGTGTGGTAGATGATTGTAATAAGGTATATGCGAATATAAGCAGAGCTATACATGTAGACATCATTTGAAGATTCAAGGAAGCTATGAAGAAGACAATCAGAGCTTAACCAGTACTGAATCCAGCATATGAAGATGCTATTTTGAGCAGTACATTATCATTGGATTTAACCATCCAATTGTAGTTAGTGTGACTCCCATTTGTGATTGAGTAGTGAGCTCTAGGCAGTTGGCCTTTCTGCATGTGGAGACCCCATTTGTACACACATACTATCTGCAATAGTATCATCTGATTGTGGATAAGGTTTCCTGCTATGGTTTTTCTCCTTACAAGGTTTCCATGTACAAATATATGTGTTATGTGTTGTGGATGTTATTTGTCTTTCTGTTTCATGCATTAAACTTTACTGGTACTATTATTAACTGTTAAACTGTCTACCGGCATTAAGTTTGGTTAAGTTATATTTGGGTTGAAATTAATAGACAACTGATTCACCCCACCCCCCCCCCTTCTCAATTGCCTTCGGGTCCTAACATTTTTTGATGTATTTTTGGTTGCCTTTAGTCTTTAGGTCTTGGTTTTCAAAAAAGTGTTGAAAAACATCATACCACATTCCAATCCAATAAAGAAATAAAAACCCACAAGAAACCTCTAAAAAGGTCCAAAATCAAAGAAAACCTACTCCTTAATGGATATGGAAGCCACATCTATTCTTCATTTTTCAAAAAATTCTCTAAAATTGACAAAAAGAAACTAAAAATAAACAAGTTTGACCTTTTTCAAAAAGCCTCAAAAGGAACATTCAAGTCACATTAAAACAAATCATTTTAAAGCATTTGCCCAACATCTAAAAATAAAATTAAATACAAACATGAACAATCACAACCAAGGATCACAAAAAAACTAGCAAGGAATCTTGGTCACTTTTGATCAAGATGATGGTGTAATGGGTTGATACAACAAATCTCATTGCTCCATTATGTGGAGGAAGATGGGGATAAACAATCTTGGTATTCCTGTACATCCTTGCTAAACTTTCTTGTAAAATCTTGCACACTTAATGTACACATTATATCTCATCATGAAAAATAATAGCCAAAGCATTAAAATACATAATGAAACTATCCATCTATCAACACCTCTAATTAATTCATCCATGCAGGAGTTTATTGTTAATCACCATAGATACAATTAATCTATAATTTACAATTAAACACATTATCAAATGCTATAAAATATATTGATTTAAATGACACATTAGAATTTGTAACTTCAATATTCATGCTATAGCATAGATTCACTATTCTTAAAAACTTTAATATTGAAATTCACATATAATTAGCCTACTCAAATTTGGGTTAACATCATCATTGAATTAACAATATTCGATATCAACCAAGTGCAAGTAAATTCAATACAACTTTAGGTTAAGTATAATAATATTACATAATTAAAATTAGTATTCCTTATGAAAAATCAAGAATTGTCAAGCTTAGACATGATCACATTAACATCATTGATACACTCATGCTTATGAAACCAAAACATAATCATCATTACTAACAATCAATTAACTCATCATCATCCAACATGCAATAATGTTCCTAAACAGACAATGTGTGACATAAGATGAAATTTGGTTGGTCCTTACATTTATATGGCTTTGTGACAAAGCTCTTTGATCCTAAAATTGAATTTGTTGTTTTACTTCATTTCTATGCTTATAAGGTTAACCTCTACAATTGTGGATTTGATTTATTGTGCAGTTGCACAAGTGTAGTTTGACAAGATCTAGACTGTTTTAATTCACTTGCATTGATCTCTACATATGAGCTAATGTAAGGAAACACAATTTTTATAAACAACTTTGCATTTTCTCCTAGGTTATACCCTTGGACAAACTAGCTTCATGACTTTAAATGAAAGAAATGAAAACAAGTAATCATGCAATAGGCCTAGGATGATGTGATATCTTGTAATGCACTAAATTCTTCATATCCAATTTAATGATTCTTCTCATCCAATTTCATGATTTGAAATCTAGACATGTTCTTGGATAATTTTCAAAAGAATGAATGAGAGCCCTTAAATACAACTGAGCACACAAATCAAAACACCATGCATTATGTTTGATGAAGCAATAAAAAATGTGCCAAATTTTTTAAGTTCAGAAACTGAATCTGTGACTACAGAAGTAACTTGGGTTAGGTCCACACTTGTGGATTTGATCCAAGATAATGATAATAGGATAAAAATTGCTAAACTAGATATTAGTGACAAAGGGATTCAAGATGTGGAATGTCATGAGCCAGTTTTGACATGATTATGCTTTTAAGCTAATAATTTATGTAGTCACATAAATCTGTCCACTTAATTAAATGAATATTTACTATTTATTTGATTATTTAACCATCAATAATCAGTTAATTCAATTAATATTTAATTAATTTCATCCTCAACCTCTTCTCCTATTAACTAAATAAATTATTCAATTTATTTAAATTAATTCATTAAGCCACACTCTAAATCAATTGAATGAATAAAGTACATTTATTTAATTTAACCCCCTTTCCTCCCTTAATAAATAATAAAACATTTATTTTACCCCCCACTTGCATTCTCCTACAAATGCAAGTTGCACCTATTTGGTTGAAATGATGAATTTTATTTTAATTAAAATCCTATTTTCTCTCACCCACCAAACCCACTAGACTCTTCTAACCCATTCTAGACTCTTCTAACCCATTATAGATTCTTATAAACCATTCTAAATTAGCCTAATCTCATCCCCTAATTATTGTCACATTCCTAAGCAACTTGGAGTCACTTCTCAAAGCCTCAAAGTCTTTGAAAAGCATTAAAATCTTTATATGTTCAACAAGTTAACCCCCAAAGTCTTCCAAACCATTAATGACCCTTACATAACCATTTATGTCTCTTACATAACCATTAATGGTTAAAATCAACTCACCCACAGGGTTAGAGACTTTCCCTCTAACTCAACCCTCATTTGACTCATGGGTCTCTTGAAGCATTTATTGCTTTGACCATGGTTATCCTCACTAACTCTTGCACAAGAGTTTGTCCATTGGATAAAGGCTTTATTCATTCAACTCAAGCCTAACATTACCTCCCAAGGTAACCTTCATGTCATCTCAAGAATTTAATGCTTCTCCCCTCTCCTCTCAAGCCATCTCATGTTGACATTTGTCATCATGGGATTGGGTTGAAAGCCCTCACATGGATCATAAACCCATCAATCATGGCCCTTGTTGAGATTACTCAATCTCAACCATCCATTTATCCATTTTTTCTATAAATAGAGCCCATTCATTCTTCAAAAAGATCCAAAAATCTTGTATGCATCAAACTTATACCAGATTTGAGAGAGCATCTAGGAGCACTTTTCTTTGTTATTTTGGATAAAATTAACATAGATTAATTAGGATTTTTCATATTTAGCTTGTTGCATTTCCATAATTAGTCATTTTTCATAATCTTGAATCTCCATAAGACATCCATAATAGTGCAAAACGTTGAGGGCTACACTCATGTGGAACTTGGAGGGGGGGAACAAGAGAGGAGCAACTATGAGCATTTTGGAGAGCATTTGGAATGGTTTTGTGTCTTTCCTTCGTTTTTGTGTGCTTTCTATAATCTGTTTGATATTTCTCTTGATATGCATGCTTAGGATTGTAGTTTCATTTTTCTTTCATTTCTAATTGATACTAACAACACTATAGTTTGAATCTTGTGTTTCTCACATCATTTGGTGAACCCGACGTGAATCAAACACGCAACCTTTTGATTGGAAAAATTAACTTTATTGTGAAAATTGCCAAGATGGCCACACACAGGTTACACTTTAGCGCTATTGACATGGGTTTTAGTGCCTTTGAGAGTAGAGGATTTAGTGCTTCGGTCCTAGTTCTGGTACTTCTGTCAGAGAATTAGTGCCTTTGTCCTAGTTATAGCACTATTGTTGGTTAAATAGCGCTATTGTAACTCTTTTAGTGTGTTTGCACTCTCTATCTGATAGAGATTTTATTTTGATTGATAGTTTCAATTAGTGCTTTTGTCCATATTGTAGTGTTGTTGTTGTTCTTTTGGTGCCTTTGTCAGTCTTTCAGTGCATTTGTATTAAAGTAGCGCTTTTGTAACAAAGAGTTGAAAAATAATATTGTGTAATCGAAAAAAAAAATTAAAATTTTAGGCTTGTAGAAGCCCACCAAAAACCTTCACTTCACTAGCGGTTTTCTTTTGTTGTGCAGGTTTTCTAAACTTCTTGTTTTGCAGGATTCGAGGAGTTATGAAGTTTATTTCTTTTTCTTTCTAAAGATTTTGCTTTTAAAGTTAGATTTAAAAAGAATTCACTTTCCTTTTTGGTTTAAAAACAACTTCATCTTTCATTTTGAACTAGAATCAACAAAATTTTCAGTTTGGAGCTTAAAAAGAATTTCATTTTGCAAAGTTAAAAAGAACCAAAAAATCAAAAGAAGAACAACTTTGTTTTCTTGCAGGTTAGGGGCAAACTTTTCATTTTGGGTTTTAAAACAAACAAACAACTTTCATTTCTTGCAAAGGATAAAAATTCACAATCAACTTTTTATTTTGCAAGTTAAAAAGAACAAACAACTTGTCCATTCTGTTTATAAAATCGCTTTTACTTTGAGCAACGTGCTTTCAATTTTGTTGACCAGGATTTTCAATTTCCTAGTTAGAAAACAAATTGCCTTATAAGGTTAAAAAGAACACCATGGTTGTTGGAGCAAAATCTCCAAATAGCATATAGATCACATTACGATAAAATAGTTAAAAAGAACAAGTGTTTTCAGTGTTTAGCACACTTGTGCAAAAATCTGTAGAGTGGTCCCATTTCTAACACATACTATCCTATCCCTTGGCTCTCGTGGTCCTAGGTGCAAGAGAAAAGTGTTAGTAACGCTCAAAATTTTATATTTTTTAAGAGAGGCCTACCAAGAGACACATCACTCTTGGGAATGACCTTGCGTGGTAAATCCTTCGAGCTGCTATAGAAATCAGGTGAGAGAGAAAGTTGTAGCCTTGTGTGTAGTTGTTCCTACAGTGTAACTTGCCGAAAGGACATATGGGCCCCACCACAAGTTACAAGGCTCTTAAGTGAGTCACTGTAGAATGAACTTACGTCCAAAGACATCGAACATTACTAAACACCTTTTATTACAGAAGCCCACCCGTTCTATTGATTGAGGATATTTGTGATAAGTTCAATGCAAGAGCATAGATGGTTTTGCTCCCAAGATACTCACCATACATATTTCCTTGAGTAGAAACAGGGCTTTTTGAAAGGCTACTTGTAGCTTGATGAAAGTGGTGACTCCCCCATCATAGGGATCATCTATCTATTATGCTCACGCAAGACTTAGTATATCACATCCTTACCTGCCATGAAGGGATTCACAAGGTATATAGTACCAAAGTTGAAGAAATATCAAGATGTGGGTTGAAAATATCGCAATTGGCTATTGACCTTAGGAATAAAAAGTGTTTGAGTTGTCTTTGTCTTGTTTCAGACTAGTAACAATTTGGGCCGACTTCAGGCTTTGGGAAACATAAAATAAATTTGTAAAAAGGGTCAAAAATTTCATGATTGGGTTGATTTAGACCCACACCTATTTTTGCCTTTTGTTGAAAAGAGGCAAGGTTATTGTGCTTGTGTGCTTGTTGTGTTTTCTTGTCAAAGAAATTCAAAAGAATTTTAAACCAAGTATTCATCCAACTAATCCACCTCCAAACATTGATAAACAAAACAAACATCAAAAAGAGGAACAAATATCAAGTTTGTATGACCATCACTCACATCTTGAGAAAAAGGAATCTTCATCAAAAGACCACATTGAAAAAGAGACAATTAGGTTCAAAATCCATAATCAAAACAAGTTTTTTTATATCAGTATACAATTTTTTCTCTCACATAGAGCCTTCTTACACCATATGCACTTGTATCTTCAAGGGAAATCCAATGAATTTGACAAAGAGCCTTTGAAAAATAGAGCTTTTACTCAGTATAGAGCCTTGGATTACCACAAAAACAATGGGGGCAAGATCAATCCTTCTTTCTTTCCAAAAATCTGTATCACATACAACGAATCTCAAGGGGAACCACCAACCCTTGAGAGAGAGGCAGAAGTAGAAACCCCCTTTGTAATAGAACATTTTTATTGAGGTCCATATTCTACCCACTTTCACTTCCACAAATCAAAAATCCATTCAAACTCTCAAAACACAAAAGGGTCTTGTCCCGAGTTCTTTTAAATATTGCTTAAATCAAACCAACAAATCACTTTTAGGGTGTCTCTACATCTAGGATCAATCATCCTAAGAGACATTTCTACACAGGTTAAAACTAGTTTATGAGTGCATCCTCTCATTTCTAGGTAGCTTGGTTTGTAACCCATCTCAAACCTTGCTATACCATATAACATCAAAATTGTTGAAAAACACAAGAGCAATTCACAAAGAGCTTTGGTAACATCCAACCTTCAGTGTTTGAGATCCATCTTCAAAACAAACATTTCACAAAAACTTGTCTTCCATCAAACACTTCATCACGGCCTCATAATCACTTTCACCAAACCTCAAAACTTTCAACAACATGGCTCAAACAAGATCAATGAGAAACCAACAACCAGAGATCGAAGAGGAGGATGAAAACCTCAATAATTTTCAAGAGGCCATTGAAGGAGGCACTAATGATGAAGATCCTAGCACTCCAACTCCCGAAGATATAGAAAAAGCACAACACAATCCCAAATTTAATAGACTCTTTGATAAAATCCTTAGAAAAAATGCAGATGCTCATTTTCTGAGACTTGCTCAAGAGGGTGCTAAACTACCCTCTAACTTTGATACCACACAGATATGACAAACATCTGAGCAGCATAGCCATAACGATGGTGGAAGAGGTAGAGATTACTTCTGCTATGACCTTAATCATCAAGGGAATCTTCCACCTCCTCCTCCTTCAAAATTAGGCATGTTAAGACAACAAGTAGAAAATCTTGCTCAACAACTCAATAGTGGTGTGAAGACTACTTAGTTTTCACTTAACGATATTTGTCCCTATCCTTTTGATAGGACATGCTTATGCCACCTTTTCCGCAAGGGTTTGAAACACCCAAGTTTCAAAAGTATAGGGGCAAAGGAGACCCTAGAGTTCATGTACGAGAATTTCACTCAGCTTGTTTAGAGATGGCCTATGAGGACACATATCTAATGCGCCTCTTTCTTCAGAGTTTGGGAGGCACAACCATGCAATGGTTTTCCCGATTACCAGGTGGCATTAGAATATTTGTGGAGCTATTTCAAAAATTCATCACTCATTATGCACATAACATAGAATGAGATGTTACCATGGCAAATTTATGGAACACCAAACAAAAACCAAGGGAGTTATTCTCAACTTTCTTGCAACGGTGGAGGCAACTATCTAGCAGACGTTCTCTTCATTTACCTGAGAAAGAACTAGTGGAAATATTCATTTGCAACTTGAATGATGAGATGGAATTCCATTTAGACATGAAGGGAACATAGTCCTTTGAGGAGATGATCACTCAAGGACTAAAATGTGAAAGAGCCCTTATCAAAAAGGGACTTATCAAAATTTGCAATGAACCCAAAGATGGCCCTCATCCACGTTATAATAGTGATAAACCAAATTTTTGGAACAAGAACAAGAATGTTGTCAATGATGGGATAGTGGATGCACGAACAGTAAAAATTGCACAACCTGTGGTCAAGTTTGCAAGACAAAATCCCCCTCCTAAAAACAATATCATCACTCATCCACAAAATCAAGGTCGCAATGCACCACAAGAGGAACCAAAACAAAGGCAACAAAACTAAAAACCAAAATGCACGTACACACCCTTAGGGGAACCCATCAAAACAATATTACACCAATTCGTCTCTTCCAATCTTGTGACCTTACCAAAAACATCTAACTATGAACCTTGGGTCAAATCTCCATGGTGGCATGATAATGAACATTGTGAATTTCACCAGAGAAAAGGGCATAAAACGAGCAATTGCCATCGACTGAAAGATCTTGTTTAAGATCTTATTGACAGAGGAAAAATTGAAATAGAAGGACATGACCCTAAAACATCCAATGATGATCATCTAATGTTCAAGAATCCACTTCCATCACATGATCAAAGGGGTCCTTCCACCTCTAGGCAAAATACAGATACCACAACTAATTATACACAAGCTGCATATAATTATATTATGAATCACCTCTATGATGTTAATGAACCAATTTCAACTCACACCATCAAAGATCCAAATCCTGCATGCAACTTTGTTATGCGTCGTAGAAAGATTACCATTCGAGTCGCACCACAAGGAACGACACCCTTGCCCAAGCAATATATTCTTGTGGAATAATTGGATAAAATGCCCACACTCATTTCCATATTAGAGCTTTTGTGCTTATCCCCCTCACACAAAAAAATCTTGGATCAAGCTCTCCAAGAAGCGGCAGTCCCCGCCAACCTCAACACAGATCAATTTCAAGCCATGGTTGGTAGTCTCAAGTCATCACCATGCCTCACGTTTTCTGAAAGTGACAACGCTTTTTTCCAACAACCACATAATGCATCCCTTCACATTGAAGGATTTGTAAACCAACACAGAATCAAGCTAGTCTTGATTGATAATGGAGTCATCTTGAATATATGCACCTTGCAGTTGGTCACAACATTGGGGTATGCGGTAGAATCAGAGGATGCTAGTAAAAAGATAACCATAAAAGCCTATAATGATGCAGAGCTTTCTTCCAGAGGAGCTATTGTATTACCTATCAGAGTGGGGCTAGTGGTGAAGCATATAGTCTACCAAGTTCTAGACCTTCCTTTTCCATATAATCTCTTGTTATAAAGACCTTGGATACATGCCATGCAAGTCGTTCCATCCACCTATCACCAATGTATCAAGTTTCCCCACAATGGTGTAGAAATCACAATTCTTGGCAATGCAAATCCATTTGCGTATTGTAACAATATTAACCATCAACCAAAGATCACCTTACCTACCAACAGAGAAGCTATCCCTTCCACATCATATGTTAATCCAACCTCTCTTTCCAACTCAATCACCCCTATACCAAAGCAGGAGAAGTTGAAAATAAAAATGGCTGAGCAAGGTCCCAAGGAATATAATCTTAGCCAACTCTTTTGTGCTGGGCAATTACTCACATCCCCTAGAACTCATGGAAAACCTCAAAAATTTCTTCAGACACCACTGGCCAAGCAATCATTCACTTTGGTGCAATTCATCCCTGGTAAGAGTCATGAGGAGGAAACCATGGATGAGGACCTGGCAGAATGGATCTACAAGGACCCTATCAACACAGAAAGCCCAAAGTCTAAGCTTACCACTGATACATATGGAAAAGGCCTCACTATCATGCAAAGAATGGGCTATGATGGCCAGAGTGCTTTGGTACATTGCAAACAAGGATGACACAAGCCCTTACAACCTCAGTTGAAACCAAAAGATAAATCTAGAGTAGGTTTTCAAAAGGAAAACCCAGCAAACCCGTGTATCAACCAGTTACTCCAAAGAGGCCATTCTTGATTATATCTACAGCACCAACTACACCACCTGCACCAACAAAACTGATAATCCCATCAGTAGCATCAAAGCCATCAGCAGCATCAACAACACCCATAATCCCATCAGTAGCACCAATTGTACCAACAACACTGACACTCCCAGTAGTAGCATCAATAACACTGATAACTCCATCAAAAGCACCAACGATCCCACCTCAAAAAATGCACAAACTCGTGACCAATACACTCTTCAATTCAAAAGACATCCCAGCCTGGTATAGTAATTAGATGTTAGAGAGTGATTTAGAGACCGACTTGCATGAGTGGGAATGGGATTTAGTGAATCTAAATACTTCAGATGAGGAAGATGCATCACCTCCACCACCTCGTAAAGATATCCCAGTTTATGGAGAGGCATGGATTAAAACCTTTTGGGTTCCTAAGAAAGAAGCAACTTCCACAGGCCCTATGTCAAATCCTACACCAGAATCTGACAAGGAGAGTACCATCGACGAACTTCACTCATCTATATTAACCCTCACTAACGTGTCCTCTAAACTCAACTTAATTGATGAGGTAATGCATATCATCCACCCCAAACTCATCGACTAGAACCAACCAAATCCCCCATGTCTTGATCACTTCCAAAACAATGAGGCACTCATCGACTTTTTAGAAATATGGGATAACATACCAAGCGGGGATCATAAATTTGGGTTTGCCATTGAACTTAATAGTGCAGCATACTTTGGGGCAAATGCAAAACCTTTCAGCTACAAAAATATCACAATAAAACATGGATCTTCTAGTGAAAACCACATTGTGGCACTTGTTGATCCTAAAAAAGTAAAAATAAAGAGTGTATCCAAAGGTGAAAACCTATCTAAGGCATCTGAGGATGAAAGGTTTGACATCCTCCCCTCTAGTACAAATTAGGAGAGATCGACGATCTTAATCAAAGAAACAAACGAATTCAATGTGGGGACCCCTAAGACTCCTCATCAAATACATTTGGCATATCTATTAACTCCAGAGGAACAACCAAAATTTATGAAATTCTTCTAGAAGCATCAAATCAACTTCACATGGTCTTATGTAGACATGTCTGGCTTGGATCCTAATTTTGTCATGCATCACCTAAATGTGGCAAAAGGAGATAAACTGGTAAAACAAAAGCTCAGGAGGATGCACCCACATATTACTGTTCTTGTCAAAGAGGAACTCAAAAAGATCTTGGATGTTGGTTTCATCAGACCAATTGATTATGCAGATTGGATCTCCAATATTGTACCTATCGGTAAACCTAATGGGGGCATATGTATCTGTACAGACTTCAGAGATTTGAACAAGGCATGCCCTAAAGATGACTTCCCCTTACCAAACATCAACATGATTGTTGATCTAATAGTGAGTGATGCAATTCTTTCTCTTATGGATGGCTTTTCAGGGTACAACCAGATTAAGATTTCTCTAGAGGATCAACATAAAAGTGCTTTCACATGCCCACAGGGAACCTACTGTTGGAATGTGATGCCATTTGGTCTAAAGAATGCAAGGGCAACATATCAAAGAGAAATTACTACCATCTTTCACGATATGATGCACACCATAATGGAAGATTATGTCGATCATTTACTATCTAAATCATTAACAAGAGAGGGTCATCTGGCAATACTGGGTCAAATATTTGATAGATTAGAGCAATATCATGTCCATCTCAATCCGAAGAAATGTGTCTTTGGAGTAACCTCCGGGAAGCTCTTAAATACATTATCTCAAGCAAAGGCATTGAAGTAGATCCAACGAAAGTAAAATCAATCATGGACATGCCACCTCCAAATAACATTAGTCAGTTAAGGACACTACAAGGGCGGCTACAATCAATTCAGAGATTCATTGCACAATTGGCTAATAAGTGTCATCCCTTCATGCATCTGTTACACAATAATATTCGCTTTCAATGGGATACAAAGTGCCAACAAGCATTCCAAATGCTTAAAGACTACCTAATGCATACACCCTTGTTGATCCCACCAGATCCAAGTAGACCTCTATTGCTATATATTTCAGCTACAAATAGGACATTAGGAGTACTGCTAGCACAACACAATATAGAAGGCAAAGAATGTGTTGTATACTATATCTCTCGCACATTGGTTGGCTATGAACTCAATTACACCCCTATTGAGTGACCTTGCCTAGCAATTATCTTGGCAACCACCAAATTAAGGCACTACATGTTAACACACAAGGTACAACTCATTGCCAAAATAGATCCACTCAAGTACCTACTCAGCAAGGCAACATTGATAGGCCGCTTGGCCAAATGGGTTATGATATTGAGTAAATTTGATATAGAGTATGTGGACCGCAAGGCTTTTCAAGGGGCAAGTTATTGCAGATCAGTTGCCTGATGCACCCCTCGCAGGTGACCATCCTCTTGTTTACAATTTTCTAGATGAAGATATCTTCATGATCACAACTACATAACCTTGGAAGCTATATTTTGATAACTCATACACTAGACATGGCTCAGGGGTAGGTATTCTTTTTATCACACCTCAAGGTGACAGCATCCCGAAGTCATATAGGCTCACTTTCCCATGCACCAATAATATAGTAGAATATGAGGCCTGATCACAGTTGTCAGATTGGCTATACAATGGCATCTGAAAGAGCTATAGGTATATGGATATTCTCAGCTAGTCATCTAACAAGTCACCGATGAGTACCAAACTAAGGATGATAAGCTCATGCCATATAAAAGGATGGTGGATAGTTACAAAGAATCATTTACAACTATCACATTTGAGCAAGTACCCAGAGATCATAATCAAGTTGCCGATGCAATGACTACAATTGCATCTCTCCTGGATCTTCTGCAAAATTCAATACGCTACGAGTTCTTGGTAGAACAACTTTGGATCCCCTCGTATGATATCCCCGAAACTGAAATGATATGTCGCCTTGTCGGTTCTGAATCCCCATGGTATGGTGAGTTCTTCACTTACCTCCATGACCACACACTTCCCCCCAACCAATCAAATAACCAACGAATAACCTTCGTCCATCAAACCGCTCGATACACCATCATTGTCGACACCCTATACAGGCAAAGTCTTGATGGTACTCTCCTTCGATGTTTAGAACAAGATGAGATAACAAAGGCCTTGGAAGAGGTACATGAAGGAATTTGTGGGAGTCACTCAAGTGGTCCTTCACTCGCAAAGAAAATCATGCGCACTGGATACTATTGGCCCACCATGGAAAAAGACTCCTACTATTTTGTCAAAAAATGCAAGTGCCAAGTTCATGGAGACTTGATACATGCACCAACACAGGAATTGCAACCAATCACAACACCATGGCCCTTTTGTTAATGGGGACTTGACCTTGTGGATAAAATTCATCCATCTTCATCCAATGACCATAAATTTATCATTACTACCACTGAATACTTCACAAAGTGGATCGAAGTTGTTCCACTTACCCAAGTCACCGGCAAGCAGATCACCTCATTCATCCTTAATTACATCATCTACCGGTATTGGTGTACCCATGTCCATCATCACAGATAACAAGATTCCTTTCAAAAATTAGGATGTCCGTGAGCTCTGTGAGAAGTTTCACATCCAACACCATTTTTCCACCCCATATTACCCACAAGGCAATGGTCAAGCCAAAGCATCAAACAAAAACATATTGAGGATACTCAAAAATATAGTCAATGATGTTGTCCATGATTGGCACATTCGATTAAATCTAGCACTATGCGCGTATCAAACTAGCATTCGAACCCCTACAAGTGCAACTCCCTACTCATTGGTTTATGGAGCAGAATATATCCTGCCTATTGAGGTTGAAATACCATCTCTACGGGTCTCTTTGCATAATCTGATCGATGATGAAGCATATCGAGTCTCTTGTCTTCAAGACTTGGAACTGCTTGATGAAAGGCAACAAGCTGCATACAACAACCTAAAAGCCTATCAGCAACGCATGAGCAGAAGCTACAATCATCAGGTTAAACCTCATACATTTGAGATAGGTGATCTTGTTCTTAGGGAGAATCCTTACAACCAACCAAATAGAGAACATCAGGGCAAGTTTGAAACCAATTGGCTGGGTCTGTATGTTATCATTGTTGTATTCGGGCCTAGGGCATATCAGTTGGCAACTTCAGAAGGAGAACTGCTAGCAGATCTAATCAACAACATGCACCTCAAATGGTTTTATACATAAGCTATGTAGAGCATCAGGCTCCTCCACTATATCAGAAAATACCAAAAACATTAAGAAAAAATGTCCTGAAGAAAATACAAAAAAATCAAGAAAATAGTAAAGAAAAAACATTCATCCAAACGGTGAAAACCACTACGGTGGCACCTTGGGTAAGTGTGATGGTGAAAACCTAGCAAACAGGTGCCACTCATAAAGGCTATGGCTACATTGTCTTTTAGACTCGTTGCGATCATATCCATTGCATCCATTCATCTAACATTCAAACTGTGGCTTGTTATTGATCTACAATCAGGGTTAGTACTTCATGTGTTCTACATCCCTCTTTCATAGTGACATTTAAACTGGGGGAAATTCTCTTAACCTACTGATGGAAGTGGATTCTACATTACTTGTGATTTATTGAGTTCCTCATTCAAAATTGGCTAGAAATAATACCAAAAACATTCATAAAAACTCAGAAAATACCAAAAACATTAAAAAACACTCACAATCCATAAAAAACATGTCAAAGACATCAAAAATCAATCAAAAACATTGCAAACACATATAATATTTTGTGTACATACACATCGCAATAGACACCAAATAAAACATTTTGAGCTACTCAAACAAAGACCACTTATCAAATCAACCAACCAATCAAAACATCTACACACAACTATCTTCACAGGGATACATCCTTTTTCACAAACAAGACATGGTACCATTTTCTTTGACAATAAAATTATTTTTAAGCTGACAAGTACTTGGTCGATTTGTTATTTATTTATTTATATCAGGTTCCTACGCTACTCCAGGATATCCACAAGTGATTAGAGTAAGTCGGGATGGCTCCTAATATCTTTTTCTTTGTTTGCTATATGCAGATTGATTCCAATGAAGTTTTGAGGCATGTACTAATGGTCTCTACATGGGAAGTTCACTAAGCTACGTGATCATATGCAAAAATACAGTCATGGATCACTATGGCTTACTGAATATAGTGTATACCTCAACCATTTGTGCATGAACCAGAATGGAGGGTAACTTTTCCTTGTCTGCAATGCTTTCTTATAGGTGAAATGCTCAAACTTGGTTCTTTCTACCTCAGCCAAGAATGATACTACCATGCTCGATGATGAAAATAAAGCATTGCGAATAATCTATGGATCATCATTTCATCTCATCTGTATATATTGCATTCCATCCATCCATACATCTATATTACTGCATATCATTCATACAAAGTAATGATAATGGATACTCTCTTTTTTCAATCTTCTTCCATAGGAATGGGCCCTAAGTCCTCCATACCTTCTATCTAACACTGAATCTCCCCCTCACCCTCCCCATCTCGATCATCATAAATCACACAACCTACATTGTGTCCCATCAACCCAATCAACCCACATTCATCACCGTCCATCTCTAACAAAAGAAAGTTACTCATCCTAAGTCATCCTATAAGAAAAGAAAGTTACTCTGTCTACATAGGTACTTCAACTCACACACACCTAGACTATCAACAGATACTTTTTTATCAAGTATCTTTGGGTCTCAACAGGTAATCAATTATGGCAATCCTAGAATACAATAGGCATTTATTAGAATGGCCTAGTCTCAATGGGGCTACTATGATTAATCACAAACAACCTATTGTTGGCAATTGACACTCATCGGATTCATTTTGTTGTCATTGATGGCAACAAGATTAGATGGATATCATTTACCCGCATTAGGAGGCATATACCGGTAGACATCGGCTTTGAAGCATTCAAGGATACACCAGCACTGACACCGGCACCGACATCAATACTTCAAGGAAGCCGACATCAAGGAAGACTTATTTAGAAAATAATTTTCTAATTATTGTCATGGCCAACATTGTATATCTTTTGTAATGTTTTGTAAGTTGACATAAGGCATATTGTTTGTAATGGGTCTATAGGTCAGTCTGCTAGGTCATTTTGAATATGACATAGGATGCAACATAGGAGAATATAGCAAAATTGTATAATGAGAAGTATATGTATGTAGATCATTTTTATGCGAGTGTTATATCTTGCAATGATCTATAGATAGCTTGGAAAACATTCTTGAAGGAGAAGAGATACCAGTAGTAGTGTTAAGGGTTTATGAACCGGTACAAAGTAGAGCTAGAACCAGAACTCTATTTGGCATAGCAGATGCATTTTTGAGTTCAAATTTATTGTTCTACTTCAACAGAAGCTTGTAGTCAGTGAGACTCTTTAGTGATGAGCAGTATGCTCTAAGCAGTGTGTCTTCCTACATGTGCAAGCCCCCATTATATGTAATATCCTTTCATATGGCCAGTGAACTGATATTGTGGGTCACAAATCCCACTGTGGTTTTTCCTCTTTGAGGTTTTCCACGTACAAATTCTATGTGTTATGGTGTTCATTTATGTGGATGGTTTATTTGCTTCATGTTATATGTTTATTTGTTTATTGGTTTATATGTGTATGGTTTAAAAGGATAAAATTTTATCTTACCGGCAGAACATTGATTCACCCCCCGTCTCAGTGTTCTTGGATCCCAAACTTTTAGATATGGTAATCTCATTGTATGTCTGATACTTTACTTTCTAAATGAGCTATGTAGTCTTGGTAAGAAGCGTTGGGCTCATGACATACCGGTAGGTATGCAGATAAAGGAATCAATCACCGGTCTTGGTACCAACAAAGATGAAAAACTTTGGGGGTATTTCAAAACATTCCAAGAAAACATGAGGTAGAGGGAGAGAATATCAAAGAAAATTGTGGAGAAGTACTCCACTGATATCTGTTTTATGGTGAAAACCGATGAAACTCTTATGGAAGCAGTTGAACCAAGGACCATATGGGTTACTGAGCTTGGATATGAGGTGGATGATAGCATTTTTGAACTCTATGCAAAAATGCTGCTAGAAGCCCCATTGGATGACAAAACAGAGCATTTTGGCACAATAAAAGAGAAGGCCCTTGAAGTCAAAACTGGTTTTAATAGGAAGAGAAGAGAAAAGAAAATAGAAAATATGTTTGCATATGTACAGGATGTAATTCATAAGAGAGACACTCAACTGGGTTCTGGATCCAAACCGATAGCAGAACCGGTAGTGGCTAGTACTACAGAGGTGAAGAAGTTTGAAGCTTACATTTCTACCATCACTTTTGATTTTGACTCTAAGTACAATGAACCTCTAGCTTTTAGAAGGGTACAAAGGAAGAAAGTGGATCAACCACCGGTAGAGAAGAAGAAGGGAGAGCCTAGGAGGAGACTTGTTAGAAAGGAAACTAAAACTACTACACCACCACCTCCGGAAAGAAAGCATATACAAAAGAGAAAACCAGTTACATCTACTCCAGCAACCCCAAGCAAGAAGAAGAAGGTTAATGGCACTAAAACCGATAAGACTAAAATGACCCGTGTTGAGCTAATTGATGAAATTACAAAAGATGGAATTTCGAAAAATGTATCTATGTGTTATGAGAACTTAGAAGAAAATGAGAAAAATGAAATAGAAGAAGCTATTTTGTTACATATAGACATTTATAAGAAAGCCTTAATAGAAATTTTGAAGGATATACCTCTATCTTTGTATAATAAACTTGATGCTAGAAGACTTGATGTTGTCAAGAGAGATAGGGAAATTAAGGAAGTAGCACTTTTGGAAATGTGTGGTTCTATAAACAATAAAGAAATGAAAAGATGCATAGATGTTGCAAATAGAATAGTATTTAGTAGTAAACCCAAAAAAATAAGCCTAATGATGGGTAGAGTTAATGAGGTGATAAATGAGACTAGTACGGGTTGGACCAAATTCTTCCAAAAGAATCCAGATTTTCTCACATCTCATGAAGAATTTGTTAAGGCAACAACTTCCACCATTCCAGATAAATCAAAAGGGAAAGGTATTTTGGGTAGTTCAACTCCAATTTTGAATACACCAATAGTAACTATAGATATACAAACACAACCAACTAAGGAGAGTGCTAAGTCTATACCAGCACAAACTATTTTTGAGAAAGGCAATGTACAGGTTACAGGGAATATTGTGGATAATACTCCACCGGCAGTAACTGACACTGCACCAAGTTGCGAAGCCACTGGTGCAAAAGAGGTTGCAGAGGATAAGGTAAAGGGAACTGAATCTATACCAACAATTAAAACTGATTCCCCGACAAAGGTTTTGGTAATTAACACTTCTCAGGTTGAGAAGAAATCAGTCACTGAGATGAGTCCAACTGAGTTGATGATGATGGCTACTCAGAAATTATTGAAGGAGGGTATTGCAGACAAGGGAATAATTAATCAACCAGTTACAATATTGTACAGATTGACACTGTATTGTAAGATTGAAGATGGAGCAAGCCCTTCCGGCAAGCTTAAGGAAATAACAGAGTACATATTTAACAATTTTCAATCACTACGGTAGATATCAGACCAACGGGCATTAGAAAGATTCACTATAGCTAAAAGAGAAGCCTTTGACCAGATCATAGAAACAGAGAAAAAGAAAATTGAAGAAAAACTCATTCTTATTGAGAATTGTTTGAAACAAGGTACAAATATCTATAGGGTCTGTTGTAACATAGGAATTCTTACAACAAATGTAGATAGCAAATTAAAGGAGTTACACGATAAGGTAGCTAGCATTGCAAACTCTTTTCATGGATTAACCGCGCTAACAACATCTGTTGATGGACAAATTTTGTCCTTAGAGAGTCATTTTTTTGCTTTTGAGAAGGAGAGAGATAAAATCATTAGGAGAGCGAGAAGTCTTAGACGATTGGTGAGTTCAAGATTAGATTCATTGGGTGTTCATAAGAGAGAGTGCATGGACATGATTGCTAAACCCACACCGATAGAAGTCAAGGAGAAGGAAAGACTTGCTAAGTGGAATAGCATCCATATCTAACACCTTCAAAACCGATTGGGATACATATCTTCAGTTGTTGGATAAGGCTTACCCAGAAATTTTGAAGTTGGTCAAGATCCAGTGAAATTAACAATATTCATTTATTCTTTTGTTCTAAATTCTTTTAATTCTTTCACCGGTCCTTAGCATTGATGCCAAAGGGGGAGTATGTATATATGTGAAAAATATCAAAAAATATCATATGGGAAGGACATCAGAATATCAAAAGGAGTGTATTGCTCAAAAGGAGTGTATTTCAATTAAACCGGCAAAGAATCCATTTTTCACATGAGTGTTGCCATCAATGCCAAAGGGGGAGATTGTTGCCAATTGACACTCATCGGATTCATTTTGTTGTCATTGATGGAAACAAGATTAGATGGAAATTATTTACCAGCATTAGGAGGCATATACCAGTAGACACCGAATTTGGAGCATTCAGGGCTACACTGGCACCGACACCAACACCAACATCAATACTTCAAGGAAGCCGACATCAATGAAGACTTATTTAGAAATTCATTTTGTAATTATTGTCATGGCCGACATTGTATATCTTTTGTAATGTATTGTAAGCCAACATAAGGCATATTGTTTGTAATGGGTATATAGGTTAGTCTGCTAGGTCATTTTGAATAAGACATAGGATGCGACATAGGAGAATATAGCAAAATTGTATAATGCAAAGTATATCTATGTAGATCATTTGTATATGAGAATTATATCATGCAATGATCTGTAGATAGATTGGAAATCGTTCTTGGAGGAGAAGAGATACCGGTAGTAGCGTTCATGGTTTATGAACCGGTACAGAGTAGAGCTAGAACCAGAACTCTATTTGGCATATTAGATGCATTTTGAGTTTAATTTTATTGTTCTACTTCAATAGAAGCTTGTAGTCAGTGAGACTCTTTAGTGATGAGCAGTATGCTCTAGGCAGTGTGCCTTCCTGCATGTGCAGGCCCCCATTATATGTAATATCATTTCATATGGCCAGTGAACTAATATTGTGGGTCACAAATCCCATCGTGGTTTTCCCTCTTTGAGGTTTTCCACATACAAATTCTGTGTGTTATGGTGTTCATTTATGTGGATGGTTTATTTGCTTCATGTTATATGTTTATTTGTTTACTGGTTTATATGTGTATGGTTTAAAAGGATAAAATCTTATCTTATCAACAGAACATTGATTCACCCCCCCTCTCAGTGTTCTTGGATCCCAACACCTACAATGCAAACAATATCAATTGATCAACCAATCAAACACAATCAAAACGAACAATTACATCAATTGTCTAAGTCTTAATGAGTATTTTACTTCAGATACCTTAACTTCATCGAGCAATTACATCAATTGTCTAAGTCAGAACAGGTCACTTTGACTCATTTACTTAGACTTTATCCTATCCAAGCGAACAACTGACATCAACTAACACGCTTTGACTCAACCAAGGCAATTCAACCGATTGCACCAAATTGTCCAACCAATTTTGATCAATTGTATAGCATCAATCAAAAGAACACACTACATTTGCACTATATCTCTTGCATGACCTAAGGGTACTCACTGGCTTGTCATTTCTCTGTATTCACTCCATCTGCTCCCATTCTTTCACCATTATTTCTAAGTTGTTCTATTCTACCTCCCCCTAACTTCTTTCTCTTTTACGAGAGATGGCCCGATTTTTTCAAAAAAATATGGCCCATCTCTCGAGGGGGCATACCACCCACTAAATTAACATTTATGGGGCATATTTCTTCACACCTATTTTTCTTTCTTTGAAACGACGCGATAAACCACATTGTCTCAAAGAGGGGCAAATGTAGTCACATAAATATGTCCACTTAATTAAATGAATATTTACTATTTATTTGATTATTTAACCATCAATAATCAGTTAGTTAAATTAATATTTAATTAATTTCATCCTCAACCTCTTCTCCTATTAACTAAATAAATTATTCAATTTATTTAAATTAATTCATTAAGCCATACTCTAAATCAATTGAATCAATAAAGCACATTTATTTAATTGAACCCCATTTCCTCCCTTAAATAAAAAAATAAAACATTTATTTTACCCCCCCATTTGCATTCTCCTACAAATGCAAGTTGCGCCTATTTGGTTGAAATAATGAATTTTATTTAAATTAAATTCCTATTTTCTCGCACCCACCAAACCCACTAGACTCTTCTAACCCGTTCTAGACTCTTCTAACCCATTCTAGATTCTTATAAACCATTCTAAATTAGCCTGATCCCATCCCCTAATTATTGTCACATTCCTAAGAAACTTGGAGTCACTTCTCAAAGCCTCAAAGTCTTTGAAAAGCATTTAAAGCTTTATGTCTTCAACAGTTAAACCCCAAAGCCTTCCAAACCATTAATGACCCTTACATAACCATTTATGGTTCTTACATAACCATTAATGGTTAAACTCAACTCACCCACATCGTTAGAGACTTTCCCTCTAACTCAACCCTCATTTGACTCATGGGTCTCTTCAAGCATTTATTGCTTTGACCATGGTTATCCTCACTAACTCTTGTACAAGAGTTTGTCCATTGGATAAAAGCATTATTCATTGGATAAAGGCTTTATTCATTCAACTCAATCCTAACCTTACCTCCCAAGGTAACCTCCATGTCATCTCAAGCATTTAATGCTTCTTCCCTCTCCTCTCAAGCCATCTCATGTTGACATTTGTCATCATGGGATTGGGTTGAAAGCCCTCACATGGATCATAAACCCATCAATCCTGGCCCTTGTTGAGATTACTCAATCTCAACCATCCATTTCTCCATTTTTCCTCTAAATAGAGCCCATTCCTTCTCCAAAAATATCTGGAAATCTTGTATGCATCAAACTTATACCAAATTTGAGAGATCATCTAGGAGCACTTTTCTTTGTTATTTTGGATAAAATTAACATAGATTAATTAGGCTTTATCATATTTAGCTTGTTGCATTTGCATAATTAGTCATTTTCATAATCTTGAATCTCCATAAGGCATCCATAATAGTGCAAAAAGATGAGGGCTACACTCATGTGGAACTTGGAGAGGAGAGCAACAAGGGAGGAGCAATTATGCGCATGTTGGAGAGAATTTGGGAGGGTTTTGTGTCTTTCCTCCGTTTTTGTGTGCTTTCTATAATCTGTTTGATATCTCTCTTGATATGCATGCTTAGGATTGTAATTTCATTCTTCTTTTGTTTTTGATTGATACTAACAACACTAACATTTGAATCTTGTCTTTCTCGCATCCTTTTTGCAGTGCATCAATTTCATTTAAGCTACTCTAATCAAAGTGCCCCAAAACATAAGACTTAAAAAGGGTTATAAATATGCAATTTTCTCCATTACAATTAGTATAGTGCAGTTATTAGTGAAATCATTTTTTGTTCTATTGTATAACCAAACAATTAGTCAAGATAGAGATTAAATCATTTTCTTATTATATGGTGAACCATAGTGTTTTTTAGATAAAAATGAATGTGTTAATATTACAAATTTTCCAAGATTTTTATCTATATTTTCAATCACATTTGTTTATCATAATATTTCATCTTCAATTTGAAATTTTTGTTCTTGTCCCTTTTGTTTTTTCTTTCTTGTTAGCAATGTTCTTTCGCTTACATTATTAGCATTTAACATCGACCAACTTTTTCACTATATGTGTCATATATTCTCCACGTTAGTTGATTCAAAAATACGATAATTAACTTGTGCATATACAAATTCAATTACTAAAATATGAGGACTAATGATTGTGTTTCATCCTTTCTTTGAGATTAAAAAACATACATACATACATACACATACACAAACACATACAATGTCTGTGTGTGTGTGTGTGTGTGTGTGTGAATTCAGTGCATTGATAGGGCAACTATATATCTTTGGGATGGATGGGTGGAAATATAACCCCCCACCTTGCTGTTGTTGGCAACAACAAGGAAGGAAAATTGAGAGGGGGGGTGAATTAGTTTTCACCAGATTAAACAAATTAAGCACAATCTCAGATCTGATCAACTGCAGCAAAAAGAAATATTTGACAACAATAACATCAACACACATAACACCAATATTTGTGACATGGAAAACCCTGTTAAGGGAGAAACCACGGTGGGAACCTACCCACAATGAGATGATACTCTATAGTAGTATGTGTAAATATTACAATGGGGAATGCACATGCATTCAGGCACACTACCTAGAGCTCACTACTCAAATTACAATGACCCAGAAGGCTACAACCCTCAGGGAAGGTTCACTACCTTACTAATATAATCAAACTACAATCCAGAAAAGATGAACTGCCAAAACATCTGCTGATGCCTGATGACAGTTTCGGTTAAGCTCAAATGTCCGCCCTTCACCAATCTCTGCTCAACACACCACACCAAAATATGAATTCACTTGATCACACATACACCACTCTCTATTAATGCAGACTCAACAACAACCACCAAATGACATGAATATTACACCCATTTATACAAATCACCAACCTTGACTACAAGGTCAACCAAACCCTTAACACGTAATTACAAAATTACATCACATGATACATAAATCAACCACCAAACCAATCTAATATCATAAAAAACATAGAATGGACCTAAATCAACTCCTCAAACACACACCACAATTGGAAATCTCGCCAAGATCAACCGCAACATGTTACACCACCAGAAATACCACTTAACACGAAGAATATCACAGGACCCATAAGATCATCAAGAACTCGCACAATAATCAATGCGGATCATTATAACAAATAGGACATGATTAGGAAACACCAACAAGCATGTTAGAACCATCCACAATAGCTGCACCAACACCACTTACTCAAATCTTCATCAATCAATATGCTAACACTCAAGAACACTTAACAACAACAACTCGGACAAGAAAGATAGCTTCCGGAGCATCAAATCATAAACCATCTAAAATGAAGATACACATGAACATCCCAAACATTCTCCCAAATCCGCAACACAAGATATGATCATACCAGAGCACAATGAATCAAACACCAGAACACTACAACACTGAATCACTAAAAACTAGTCTCCATACCAGAATCCTCAACTTGATCAAATCATCACATAATATCATGGAATCAATAAAGAATGAAGTAGAGACTCTGGAGATACTTCATACTGAACCACAAATCCTCAACAACAAACCAAACCAAATCAATTCCCTACAATCCCCGGATCACCAAAACAATTCTCTGCAACACCAAAACACAAGAATATGTTGACATCAATGACAACAACATATCCTAGCAGCAACAATATCCAACAATCTCCCCCTTTGGCATTGATGACAACATATGAATTTGAAAAACAATCAATGCAAAGGAATAAATCAACACCAACAAACTCCCCCTAAGATCATTCACACAAAGCTCCAAAGATAAAGCAGTTTTTCACATGCTTCTCTCCCCCTTTGAACAACAATACCAAAGATATAAATTGATCAAGCTTTTCTCCCACTAAGAAGGATAATCTCTCCCCCTTAGAATAAACTCATAACTCTGAACAATACATGGACTACTTGAGCTGAGTAGCAACACCAACCCATCAACCTGGATAAGAGAATAAGATTGTGAAGTCCACTGGATTGATGCATCTCAATGCACCTAGTTCTCATCAAGAGGAGTGGAGACCCCTAACTTGTCTCTCAAATACACAAATGTATTTGCAAGAAAAGGCTTAGTGAAAATATCTACAATATGTTCCTTTGTAGATACATACTCCAGTTTTACTTCTTCATCACTGACTTTCTCCCTCAAGAAATGATACTTAATTGATATATGCTTCCAGTACCTGATTCTTGGAAATATTAATAGCACTTGAATTGTCATAGTAAATAACAATAAGCTCATCATACACAACTCTAATATCTTTCAACATCTGCTTCATCCAAACTACCTGAGTATAGTTGCTAGCAGCAACAATGTATTCAGCTTCAGTAGTAGATAGAGATATAGAATGTTGTTTCTTACTTGCCCATGAAACCAATTTTTTCCTGAAAAAGAAAGCTCCACTGGTAGTCCTCTTCCAATCATCTACATCTCTTGCCCAATCAGCACCAATATAGGTACATAGCATGAAACCATCATTCTTCATATACCACAACCCATAGTCAACAGTTCCCTTCAAATATCTGAAAATCCTCTTCACAGCAGTAACACGAGTCTCTTTAGGATCTACTTGAAATCTGGCACAAAGACAAACAACATGCATAATATCTAGTCTAGTCTGAGTTAGGTACAATAGTCCACGAACCATAGATCTGTACAAGGTCTGATTAACTTTCTGAGATTCATCATTCTTAGACAACTTGTATTCAATCACCATAGGAGTTCCAACAGGTTTAGAATCACCTAACCCAAATTTCTTCAACAGTTCCTTCACATACTTAGATTGAGAAATGAAATTACCTTTACTGGTCTGAGTAATTTGCAATCCTAAAAAGAATTTCATCTCACCTATCCTAGACATCTCAAACTCCTTTTACATATCATTAACAAACTTCATACTCAAATCATCATCTCCTCCAAAAATAATGTCATCCACAAATACTTCAACAATCAAAATGTTATCATTTTCAACATTAAAGTATAAGTTATTGTCAGCGATACCTTTACAAAATCCCAACTTCATCAAATACTTATCTAATCTTGCATATTAGGCTCTAGGGGCTTGCTTCAGTCCATACAGTGCTTTCTTCAATCTGCATACCATATCTCCTTCATTTGATAGTAAAAATCCTTTCGGTTTCTCAATGTAGACTTCCTCCTCAAGATCACCATTCAAAGAGGTCGACTTGACATCCATCTGATAAACCTTGAAATTCTTGTAAGCAACATATGCAAGCAACAATCTAACAACTTCAATTCTAGCTACAGGAGTAAAAGTTTCTTCATAATCAATACCTTCCATCTGAGAGAATCCCTTGCATACCAATCTTGCTTTGTTTCTTACCACTTCACAGGCTTCATTCAACTTATTTTGGAACACCCATTTAGTACCAATCACATTCTTGTCTTTAGGTCTCGGAACAAGCTCCCAAGTGTTATTCTTCTCAATCTGATTCAACTTTTCCTCCATAGCTTTTATCCAATTCTCATCCTTACATGCTTTAGCAACATATTTAGGTTCAATCTTAGAAATCAGACATATCTCTTCAACAACAAATCATTCTTCTATTCATCACACCTTTGTTTTTATCACCAATAATATGATTCTTAGAATAATTCAATTTCACATACCTCGAAGTCTTCAAATTATTTTGATTCTTAGGCTCTTAAACTTCTTCACCGACAACAACAATATCCATATTAATTGTCTCTACCAGATTATTTTGCTTCAGGACCTCAGTCTGTGCAAGCTTAGAAATAATATCCTAATCATCAATCTCATATCCACATGCTCGGATCTTCTTCCCAAAACATTCATCAACCTTCACATTTGCACTTTCAACTATCTTCTTCAACCTCTTATTGTAACACCAGTAGGCCTTTCTCTTAGTAGAATATCCCAAGAAGATTCCCTCATCACATCTTGCATCAAACTTTCTTATATCCTCATCTCTTTTGATATAACATTTGCTTCCAAAAACTCTGAAATATCTAACTATAGGAACATGACCAAACCATAGCTCATCAGGAGTCTTGCCGGAATCACCTTTTATATGCACCCAGTTGAATGTGTAAACAACAGTGCTAACAACTTCTTTCCAAAAGGTTTGCGCAACATTTCCTTCAATCGACATCGATCTAGTAGCATCCAAGATTGTTTTATTCTTCCTTTCAACATCTCCATTCTGTTGAGGGGTTCTAGGAGTAGATAATTGTCTTCTAATTCTATTCCTCTCACATAATGTATCAAACTCACTGGATGTGAATTCTAATTCTCCTCCTCTGTCAGATCTCAGACACTTCAGCTTCAACCCTATCTCAATCTCCACCTTTGCTTTGAATATCTTGAATTTCTCCAGTGCTTCTGATTTCTCCCTTAGAAAAATCACCCACATCATTCTAGAGTAGTCATCAATCATCAACATGAAATACCTATCACCCTACATGCTTCTCACTCTTGTAGGACCACACAAGTCAATATCCACAAGATCTGACAGTCCATTAGATGTTTACAACTTACTTTTAAATGATGTTCTTATTTGCTTTCCCAACTAACATTCTTTACATAATGGATTAGAAGGCTTCACAATCTTAGGAAAATCTCTAACAACTTGAGTAGAACTTATCCTTATCATGCAGTCAAAATTAACATGACACATCCTCCTATGCCACAACCAACTTTCATCTATCTGAGCAATCAAACAACTTTTCTCATCGGCATTCAAGTGAAAGATATTACCTTTAGTTTTAGTCCTTATTGCAATCTCTATACTAGAGGCATTCAGAATCTTGCATTTACCATTCTTGAATTGCAAATCATATCCTTTGTCAACCATCTATCCAACACTCAAAAGATTATGATTTAAACCTTCAACATATAAGACATCATCATTATTATTCTTACCATCAAAAGATATAGAACCTCTACCATGAATCATAGAAGATTTATCATCTACAAATTTACTATACCACCATCATACCTTTCCATATTCACAAATTTACTTTTATCACCTATCATATGATGTGAACAACCATTGTCAATTACCCATTCATCTTTCTCTTCAATCTTAGCAGCCAAAGCTTTCTCCTCAATAATGTAGCTTGTAGGATTAATTGGTACCAGATCATCTTCCTTGATAGAAATAAATATAAATTCATCTCCTGAATTCCCATTGTCTGATTCCTCATCTGTCAAACCTTCATTAGCAGCATAATAGCATCTCTTCTGATTTACGTACTTCTGGTAGGGCTTGTAGGGCTTGTCATGCTTATCATGTTTCTCATATCTATCATGCTTATCAAATATATCATGCATTTCATGCTTATCATACCTAGACATTCTTTTAGGACACCTAGAAGCAAAATATCCTTTCTTATTACAAGGGAAATATTTTAAAGGTAACTTCCCATCATACTTACTGACTCCGTTAGGCAATCTCCGAGCAATAAGTGCTTCAAGCTTATCCAACTCTTTCTTCTGCTCTTCCATCTCTCTCATCTCTCTCTCATATCTTGAAACCCTAGATGAACTCTCTCCCGAATCATATAGTTGCTTCCCAGATATCGAGGCTTTAAATGCAGTCTTAGATTTACCATGTGATTCTCCAAATTCGCTCAACTCAAATGCAACCAACTTACCAAGCAACATATCTCTTGTCACAGTAGTCACACTCTGGATCTCATCAATAGCAACAACTTTATCTTTATAAGCAAAAGGCAAGGATCTCAACACCTTAGCAACAATCTCATCTTCCTCAAGAGTTCCACCGGCGCGTGTGATGTTCATAACAAGCTCATTCACTTTAGCCATAAAGGATATTATGTTCTCATCTTCTCCTGTCTTCAATGTCTCATATTTTCCCTTCAAATTCTACAACTTAGCAACTTTAACTTGTGCATCTCCTTCATACAAGACCTCAAGGTTTTTCCATATCTCATGTGCATTATGAAGTCCAATCACATTAGTCATCTCTGAATCGGTCAAGCCACTCAGCAACGCTTCCTTAGCTCTTATGTTATGTTCAGCTTCCTTAATTTCATCAACAGTAACTGGTCCATTCAGAGGAACATTATAGACATTCTTTGTAATCTTCCAATAGTCTTCTCCAAGACACATCAAATGAACTTCCATCTGGTCCTTCCATACGGTATAATTATTTCCATCAAATCTAGGACTCTCCTTCTTGAACACATAAGTTGTCATCTCGGATCTCCCCAAGCAGTTAAGCTTCTTCTAGAGGATCTAGCTCTGACACCACTTGTTGGCAACAAGGAGGGAAAACTAAGGGGGGGGTGAATCATTTTTCACAAGGATTAAACAAATTAAGCACAATCTTAGATATGATCAACTACAGCAAAAAGAAAGATAACAACAATAACAACAACACACATAACACCAACATTTTTGACGTGGGAAAACTCGGTTAAGGGAAAAACCACGGTGGGAACCTATCCACAATGAGATGATACTCTACAGTAGTATGCATAAATATTACAATGGGGAATGCACATGCATTCAGGCAAACTGCCTAGAGCTCACTGCTCAAAATAGAATGACCCAAAAGGCTACAACCCTCAGGAAAGGTTCACTACCTTACAAATATATTAGAACTACAATCTGGAAAAGATGAACTACAAAAATAGCATCTGCTAATGCCTAATGACAATTCTGGTTAAGCTCAAATGTCTGCCCTTCACAAATCTTTGCTCAACACACCACACCAAAAGATAAATTCACTTGATTGCACATACGCCACTCCCTGATAATGCAGACTTTACAACAACCACCAAATTAAATGAATATTACACCCATTTATAAAAATCATCAACCTTGACTACAAGGTCGGCCAAAACCTTAACACCTAATTACAAAATTACATCACACGATACATAAATCAACCATCAGACCAATACAATGTTATAAACAACATAGCATGGACCTAAATCAACTCTTCAAACACACACCACCACCAGAAATCTTGCCAAGATCAATCGCAACACATTACACCACCAAAAATATCACATAACACGAAAAATATCATCAGACCCTTAAGATCATCAAGAAATTGCACAATAATCAATGTGGATCATCAAAACAAATAGGATGTGATTAGGAAACAACAACAAGCACGTTAGAACCATCTGCAATAGTTGCACCAATACCACTTATTCAATCTTCATCGATCAATACACTAACACTCAAGAACACTTAACAACAACAACTTGGACAAGAAAGATAGCTTCCAGAGCATCAAATCACGAACCATCTTAAATGAAGATACACATGAAGATCCCAAACATTCTCTCAAATCCGCAACACAAGATATGATCATACTAGAACACAATGAATCAAACACCAGAACACAACAACATTGAATCACTGAAAACCAGTCTCCATACCGGAATCCTCAACTCGACCAAATCATCACATAGCATAATGGAATCAATAAAGAATGAAGTAGAGATACTAGAGATACTTCATACTAAACCACAAATCCTCAACAAAAAACCAAACCAAAACGATTCTTTGCAATCACCAAAACAATTCTCTGCAACACCAAAACACAGGAATATGTTGACATCAATGACAACAACATATCCTAGCAACAGCAATATCCAACAGTTGCCCCAATCCCATGAAATTTTAGGGGCTAATTAATCATATTGCTAGAATAAGTACCTAGAATAGTAGGGGCTTTCTAATTCGAATAGTAAGTTCGAGAAGCCTACTAAAATTAGCTAGAATAACATTAATTCACTCACACACACACGCGTGCGTGTGCGCAATTTACTCCCTAGAATCTTACCATGGAGGCCTCTCTCTTTATTTTATTTTATTATTATTATTACTAAAGTTGTAAGTAAATGAAGATCACACCATTACTAATACTTTGTACTAGTTGATCTTGTGATACTATGGTTATTACTCATTTAATATTAATGTTAATGTTAAAATGCTAACAAATTAATAATATCTCTGATACAAATGACACACTCAAACACTATTTCCTCTAACTCGAATATCCTTATGATAATATCAATAATGTTAAAATTAACATTGATATGATATTATTTCCTAAAGGATATTTCACTCTTTATTTATGCACACAAGTAATTTTTTATACAAAAATAATGAACACAAACACATCTTATTATTTAATTCATGACATAATCATGATAATTGATAACAACAATGCCAACAAGGACATAATGCTTTGGGTGTGTTAAAAATAAATATAAATAAAAAAATGTATGATCAACATAGAAAAATTTAATCACATATTTATTGGAATGATTATTGTTATTTAATGTAGTTATTGTATTGGTGATAACTTTGTATATAAAGTGACTAGTTCATTCAAAACACATGAACCTTAAAGAAATTGTTAATAGGGAGAATCTCATGGTTTTAAGTTTTCCACCTAACTTTTTAATCCATTGACAAAACTTCTAAGATATATAATGACATCATAACTCAATCAACATATTATGTAAATTTTGTAATAAATTTTAAATTTTAATTTAATTATGGATAAAAAATTTAGCCATTCAAAATTGGTTGTTATAAATGTTTAGCAATTACTAATCTTAAACAAAACATTTTTACAATAAATAAATATAAATATTTTTTTTTATCTTAGTGTTCTAAAAATGTTTGCTTCAAATGAACTTAAAAATAAAATATTGTATTTATTTTTTTATTTTATTGGAGGTCTTTTGGGTTATTCTCCATAATTGGTGCATTTTTTTCTACTTGTGTAATGAACATTCATTCTCCAATAGTTTGTGCATTTAGAGATTAGTACCCCTATTAAACTCTCTGATTTGTTTTTTTAATATTTAATGCAATGATCAACCCAACTAATAAATTTAGATTACTTGTGATTATAGATTGATTTATTTAATTAGCTTGGATTATTCAATGTAAAGAATTCCATTTTCTTACATAAATTGGTGAACCCAATATGTCATATGTCACCACATAGGCTTTGGCCTTAAGGTTTATTTATTCTACATTAGGGTTTTATATTTATTTATTTCTTCTTTACCTTCTCCCAAGATTTCGTTAGGATTTTATTTCCTCTTTCATTACATATTTGTATCTATTTCTAGGATTTTAAACATTTAAATTTCAAATATCTTAAATAAAAAATTGTGAATCAAATATTTTTACAATAGAATAAATATAAATATTATATTTCAAATAAATTATTTTTATGTTTTATTTCATTAATATTTGTTTCAAATGAACTTAAAAATAAAAGAATGTTTTTGCTTTAAAATATTTGCTTCAAATGAACTTTCAAAAAAAAAAGAATGTATATTTAATTTTTATTTTTTAATATATTGGACACCTTTTTGGTCATTGCCAATAATTGGTGCATTGTTTCCTCTACTTGTGTAATGAATATTCATTCTCCAATAGTCGATCCATTTAGAAATAAGTACCCATATTAAACTCTCATTTAATTTTCTAATTTTTATTACAATTATCAACCTAACTAATAAATATAGATTAATTTTGATTATAGATTGCATTTATTACTTAGCTTGAATTATTCAATGGAAATAATTATATTTTCTTACATAAATAGGTGAACCTAATATGTCATATCACCTCAGACTTTGGCCCTAAGGTTTATTTATTCTACATTAGGGTTTTACATTTATTTATTTATTTTCCTTCTCTCCAAGATTTGGTTAGGTTTTTATTTCCTCTTTCATTTCATATATGTATCCCTTTCTAGGGTTTGTAGCTCATAGAGTGACCTTACTTTCACCCATCCTATCCACCAATGATTTGATCCTTGGGTTCATTTATATGTGATTATTACCGAAATTTATGATTTATGTCAATTCCTACCTCACTCTTATACTAGTTCTTCATCTTTAGTAGGGTTTAGGTTTTTTATTCTTAACATTCATCACACACATACCTACCCATCCATAGATTGTGGTTACTACTTGTCTTTGTCACCTTCTTCCCCTCTCACTCTTCCCCCCTCTATCTCTAAACTAACCAAATCTTTTTCTGTTTTCAACTCTCAACTAACCACACTATTGGTAGAAACTTGACACATTGCGTCCCTTATTAATATTATGTAAAGATTTTCTCACCGTCTTATCACACCTTTGACAAATTATAGATTCCAATGTGACCAACTTTGGATGTGTTCCACCTTCTTTTTTCAATGTGCTAATTGAAGTAGGCTGCCAGTACGAATATGGAAAATCCACAAGTAATTTTATATGTAGCTAATATAGGTCTTTTCTTCTTGATAAATAGTCAAATTTATCTGCAATTGGATTTCAACTCTCAAAAACTATATTTATGATTTGATAGAAGTAGCTGTACAAAAGAATTGTAGATGAACTTTGCAATTTTTTAATATCCAGCTAGTACCTTGGATCAGCTTATCTCTGAAATCCAAATCAATATTCTTATGACAAGGAACAAAGCATTGTATAAATAAGTAGCTATTACATTGGACAGCAATACAAGATCTTGAATTTGTCACAATTTTGAGATTTGGAAGACAATTCACATCTCAAACCATACTCCTACGGTGTCTTTATAAGACCTTGCATATGATTTTGAGAAGCACAGGGTATAATATAATCGTAATATGTTCATTATAAATAATTTTAATTATTAAATTTTATAATTCTCTGCGTCTGGAAATCTTAGGAAGAAGGTGATGGTTATACAGTTCCTCCACTATTAACATTGAAAATAGCAAATGTGTGTCAGGCCATGTGTTTTCATATTGATTAGTGTTGATACTGTAATTAAATGTTCAACGGCATTTAATTCTTTTTTATTTCTTCAATGAAATGAGATCATGAGAAGTCAAACCATTCTAGGGATTATTTTAATGTATTACAGTTTTGCAGCATTAGAAACAACAATGACCAAGAAGCGAAATTGGAAATATCTGTCCATTACAACAGTGAACAGATAATAGTTGTCAGATGAAAATTTGACAGCTTATTATTTGTTAATATCCATTCCTAAATTGCTTTGACATGTCTTGTAAATAGAACAATTTTTATAAGTCAACCACTGGCAATAAATTCATCTGTGGCTCCGTAGAAGTTCAGCTTATTAGCAAACGGTTTGAAACAATAAAATTCTACTCGTCAGTGTCAGTAAGAAGGGAAGTTGCGGTCAACCTCCTTTGTCCAAGCCTCCAAGCCTCCAATAATATCATGTACAGCATGAAACCCTTGACTACACAAATATTGAACAGCTCTCTGAGAGTCATTACCTCTTCTACATACAACATATAAGGGAATTCTTGATGAAATCTGTTCCAAAGTTGTTCCATTTGCCTCCTCAAACGACATTGACTCCTGTGATGAACGCTTAACTGACATCTCTTTCATAGCTTCATGAATTATCTGGACTTTGGTTTCCAAATGCGACAGTGAAATGTTTAAGGAATCCGGCAAAGAAGCAATTTTGTACTGGTGGTTCTCTCGAACATCAAGCAAGACATACGGTTTTCCACTTTCTTGATGCTGCTTGAATTCTCTACTTGTGACTCTTTGAGAAGATGGAAGCAGACATAAACTCAAAGGACCCTGTATTCAAATGTACCAGTGAAGCACTCGAACAATTATGATCATAGGCAAGAAAAATGAAAGATAAATAACATTGATTAATGTATTTAGTTATTAGTTTATAAGCGGTTGGAGTTTTCAGTTATATTCCTATATCTATATATATGGAAATGCATTATGAGATTGTAACAGAGAATGAATACAATGAAATTATGTTAAGCTTGATATATTCTCTGTATTATGTATTGTGTATTTTTCAGTTTTTGTATTGTTTGCAGATTCCTTCAATAACTTACTTTACAACATGCACCAAAATATCAGAATAAATATTCTTCAATTCCACATGCTACTAACATGGATGGACATGCCATTCACTAGCCTCAGAACACTATAAATAATGATCAATATTTATGCTGCATCTCATGAATAAATTCCAAAATAGTAATTTAGGATTGCAAGTGTATCTCGTACAGAAACCTCAGGAAGCACCACTAGAAACAAGTATTAGATGGTGATATTGCCAACATGCCTAATAAGGGTGATTTGTAAATTTTGCCCAAGTATTTGGTCGATTATACATCTGCTGACAGCTGAAATATGGTTATTATCCTTTGTTTTTGTTTTCGGGTTTGTAGTGCATCGCTTTTATTTACTGCTATAAATGCTCAAACGTGAAGGTATTGCACTAGGTTGGTTGCCTATGCAAATTGCAAGGAACTAGAAGTTAAAATCCATACGTGTATTATGTGAACCTAAAAAGAAGACAAATAATCAAACAGAAGGTATGAGATTTTATGAATTTTTTCTTATAACGTAAATATATATATATATATATTTCATGAATGTTGGGATTCTTATGAGATATTAGTTAAAATCTACAAACTCTCAAAAAATCTCATCTGTAAGATTTCTATAGTCATCTGAAGTAGGTGTTGAGAATCAAACAAAGAGATTTTGCGTGTCCCCCATAGAAAGTCCAAGAATCACTTGAAAAATTTCAACATTCATTAAAACATTAACTATTTTCACTTAAAGGAAAGTTTTATTTTGTCCACATGAATTATTTCTTTTGAGCTAGAAGTTAAAATCCACGAACATGTATTGCATGAACGTATAAATATTTTCACTTAGTGGGCATGATTCTGCTGAAAGGATAAAGCTAAAGATGGCAAAGAAATGCCATCTCCAAGCTTAGGATGCCATTTCTACTAGTGTTCCTGTATATGAAGATTAAATACAGATACTCATCAGCATATTAAAGCTCAAAATCTTTGACTTGTCAATACTGACATGCAAGCAGTGTTCCTTAAGGATACATCCGGGGGGCCTATACAGTGTTTTGAAATTCTGAGATGTTTCTGGGTATGGAGTGGGGATGGGACATCCCCATCCCACCCCCCTCTTTTTAAATGAAACGGATGCATACCTATATTCTTTGCTAAAAGTGGAGATACCTTGGCTTCCCAGGAACAGCAAGGCACCCCTACACGAACGCACCTTTTAAACAGACAAAAATGCAAGGAAGGCTTCTCGTGAACTTGTTGTGACTAAAATAAAGTCTTCTCAAGTGAAGGAGAAAGGAGAGTAATCTACGCGACCTTCCAGATTTAGCCAAACTAAACTGACAGAACGTAACCTGCTGAAATTTGTCATGAGATACCAATCCATTCACCCAGGAACTAGAAAAACTTGTTCCTTTGACAAACTCCAATTGAACCAAACTGAAAAACATCAACTCTCCGAGATCCATTTTGCTATGCAAAAGAAAGAATATAGACAACTGGATATTGCTGGTGAGAAAAGGAATAATTTATAAAACAAGCAGCCACTAATGAAAGTTTGGGACTCGTTGAACGGAAAACAAGCTTATGATCTCATATTATTGGTGATGGTCAAAGGTTTATTTGAATGCCAACTAAGAGCCTTGTTCTAGATAGAGGTTAAGTCAACAATCCAGATAGAGGTGGGCAGTGTGGAAGGCTTCCCACAAGAAGACATCCTTATGTTATTCTCTCTAGAGGAAGTGCATAGAAGTTTGAAACATTCAAACTTATGTTTCTTTTAAAATGATGTCTTCAACGTATCTATTAGACTAGACTAACTTGCACAGACCAAGTTCAATTCACTGACATCATAATTGAATCAATTCTTGACTATTGTACGGGTCATTGGTTCAAGTTTATATTTTTGGTAGATATACTTAAAATGTTCACATTTTAAAAATTTCACCTTCTTTTCATTTCTCTAAGTTATTTTTAAGTATTTTTATTTATTTGTTTTTTAAAAATAGAATGCAAACTTTTTTAGATATTATTTTAATAGCTGTCCCCTTGCTGTCCCCAAAATCCAGATAAAAACTTGACATCCCCACAGAAAATTTAATTGAACAGCCCCATTAACTATGCCCCATCCTCAAAACTTTGAGAAACATTGCATGTAAACTATTTCATCAAATAATAAGGTAAGATCGAACAATTTTTAAAGCCTTGCAACTGTGTGAGATGACAAAACATTGCATAGAAATAACAAAGTAGTACAACCAGTTGTGTCAATCAATGTTATTTGAATAAGTTCCTCTCAATGATCAATATACAACCAATTGGGCATCAATGAAAGTAGATATACATGTTTGATGCCTATGCAACAATGAATACTATCAATATTCCCCATGTTGATACAAGTATCTAACACTAGAAGGGCCAAATAACTGAATTTCTTGGATGCAAGATGTCTTCAGACTATCTCAAATGCCTAATGGAAATAAAAAACACAACTAATACTTATTCTTGTTAGTGTTTACTTCTTCAACAATGGCTACAAGTGTAGGTTTATTATCACAACTTTGACAATTTTTTTAAACTAGTAGGCTTTTCGACCTTAAACTTCTTAGCCTTTCCCTAGGGAAACATATGATCATTCATTGCAATACAAACTACATAATATGGGATGTGTTGTGACATTTTCACACATCGCCCCATTGCAAATGGGGACCCCCTGCATTTTGATCCTTTTGGTCTTTTGGTTGTGGTTCTTTGGGTCTTTTCGAAGAAATCCCTTCGGTCCCCTCGAGTTTCGCAAATGTTTTGGCAAAATTTAATCAAGTGTGCAAGTGTTTTGAGTGAATTTGACTAAGTTTGGAACCTGTTTTGTCTATTTCAGGGTTTTGCCCTTCAAACTTAGATTTGAGGTCATTTCCTTGGGGTTTTGGAAAATCTGACGTTGCAATGAAGTTAGAACCCTTCAAGGAAGCTACCAGTGAAATTTGAGCGAATTTTGAGCACTTACTATTTTAGTAAGTTTCACTATGTCCCAGATTGGCCTAATTTTGCATTTAAACAAACTTATTATTTTTAGCAGTTCCTATTTTTAGTAAGTCTATTTTTAGTGTCACCCTGTCTTGGTTTGCCCTAATTTGATGTTTGGAAGTACTTACTATTTTTAGCAAGTCTATTTTTGGCAGGTCTATCTTAGGCAGTGGGCAAAACATTGATGACAGAGCATTCCTCAAATTCCAAGTTCCAAATTTGAAAAGTCGAAAAAGCATGGAAAATTATTCTAAGGCATGAGAAATCTTCCTCAATCCTAAAGGTGGTAGTCGAAACTAGAAAGATGAAAATCTATCCCAAGTCAAGAAAGAATGTCTAAATTTTAATGAATTCCTTCACCAAGGTCAATTGTGCACTCAAGATAGGAGGAGGGTGCTAAATCAAGGTCATGGAGGAAATGTTCAAAACTCCAAAATTCCTCCTCCACATGAGAAATGCACTCAAGGACAAAATTGGGTGCCAAAACCATGTTGAGGAGGAATTTTGCTCTTGAAGGAAATTCCTCCACTAAACCAGAAATGCGCTCAAGGATAGAGTTGGGCCCCAAAACCATGTCGAGGAGGAATTTTCCTCTTCAAGGAAATTCCTCCACTACACTAGAAATGCACTCAAGGATAGAGTTGGGTGCCAAAACCATGCTGAGGAGGAATTTTCCTCTTGAAGGAAATTCCTCCACTACACCAGAAATGCGCTCCAACAAGACAGGTGGAGAGCACCAGAATCCAATGAAGGAGGAATTTCCAGTTTACATAAAAAATCCTTCACCTCATAAAAAATGCGAGCAAGGAAGATGAAGAGCGCCAGAATCCAGTCAAGGAGGATTTTCCTCCTAGGAAAAAATTCTTTCACCACATCAAAATTGTGCCCAACTGTGAAAATTTCTAGAATTTTTGGAAACAATGAAAAATTGGCTAAGTGTTGGAAACTCCTTCCTTCAAGACAAAATGTTTTAAAAAATGAAGGACCATTACAAGACATTTTTGTGAAAAAATGAAAAATTTTACTCTATGGCACACTTCTCGAGGAATAATTTCGACTAATTCTTGGACAGGCTTAATCCTCAATCCATCCTCGAACCACGTTTCGAATTTCATCGCATTCTGGATTCGTTTGCTATGTCTTTCCTTCAATTTAGGGTTTTTTCTCCCTGACTGCAGGTGGGAAATTTCTCTTGAATTGCAAGTTTTAATGATTTCCATTGTTTTGGGTCTTTGTAGGGAAATTTTTGGCTAATTACAAGTGCACTTTATTGAAAAATAAGAACTTGTAATTTACTCTTTATTTCCCCCTTGATGCTTTTTGGCTTTTTAAGTTAAAATAGGGATTTTTTGGATAAGTTACAAGTAAACTTGTAATTCTTTTCTAAAACCCCTACTTTAATGTCTTTTGCTTGTAATAGGGATTTTAAACCTCTATTACATATGTGCAAGTTATTAAAACTTGTTGTAGGGATTTTATTTTCCCTTTACAAGTAATTTGTAACTTGCACATCTCTCTCTAAAACCCGATTTTGCCTAGAATTAAAATAAAGTGACATTTTAAACTTGCTATTTTGCCCAAAAAACCCGATTTTCTCTATAAAGTGAAAATTGGGGAATTTTAAACTTGTAATTGCATTTTTAAAACCCAATTTTGCCTTCTTGATGGAAAAAGTGAAATTTTAAACTCGCAATTGGATTTTTAAAACCCGATTTTGCCTTGTTGATGGAAAAGTAACATTTTCAACTTGTTGTTTGCTCTAAAAAACCCGATTTTCCTTATTGCATGCAATTTTAAACTTCTTGTTCTTTCCCAAAGACCCGACCAGCAATATTGGAGGATTTTGTTGAAGATTTCCAACGATTTTTGTGGAGAAATTTGAGGAGGAAGGCGATTTGGATTCCTTGCTATTTTCATGCATTTTCCAACTCTCTTCATGCCATTTGGAAGACATTATCGCTTGTTTTATGGGGTTCTAACAGCAAAAACGTCTTTGAAAAATGCCACGATTTGCCTCATTCAAATGCCACGAATCTTATCTTTCCTAAATCGTTTTGACTTGTCATGCCTAGGCGTGGAGGTTGGGTGCTTTACTTGACCGATTCTTCATGCTTTTAATGGGCATTTTGATACATATGGCGTTTTTTCAAAAACGTGGCTAGGGTTTTGGAATGCGGTTAATTTCTTTTTAAGAGTTCTCCTTCCTTCTTTCAAAGATTGATCATCTTTTTGAACAGGCATTTTCAGATTGAAACAAGGTTTGATTTCTTTTCTTTCTTTGTTTCATTTTCTTGTTTTCTTGTCTTCTTGTTTTTCCTTTCTGGTTGTAAATTTGTATATGATTATTTTGCCCCAAAAATTAGTTTTGTGAGAGAGTTTTCCCCCTTGATATGCAATCCAAAAATTGCATTGTTCTTCCCCATTTTCCCTCTTTACTTGTATTCGGGATTTTAAATCCTGATTACAAGTTGGCTGGAAATCTTTGTTCTTCCTTACGGTTAAAAGAATTTAACCATCTTTGGTTGAAATTCCAAGTTGCAAAGATGAAAAATACCCATTCTTTCAAAATCGGGTTTTTAGAATCGGATTACATGTTGAAAGTTCTTCCCATTTTCTTCAGACGATCTTCCCAAAATCTTTTCATTTTCACTCATATTCATTTCCATCATCTGTACATACCATTTCATCCATTCATTTCACACCTTCATTCATTTTCTCCATTTAAAGTCTACCTGCGGTCAGCCATCCAGAACCCGAAATTGGTCCAAAATGCACTCAAAAAACACTTGAAAATGAGTTCTAAAGGTCCAATTACAAGTGCAAACTTGTAGTTACCCATTACACATGAAGTTGCATGTTTGTTCTCCACAATTGCAAGTTAATGCTCTTGTTTTTCCCACACATGTAATGCAACTTCCAAAACCCGAAATTCACTTGTGAGCCCATTTTTGCATCAATTTATCCCTTCCCTTGTCAGTTCAGTTTGCACACATGATCTACCAAATCAATGGATTGAGGCATGGGCCTTATTTTGCAAGAAGATTTCAAGAATGAAGGATGAAACAAAGAAGAGATACAACAACAATTCATGGTTGAGAGCATAGAATGCTTTCAAGACAAAGATGGTCATGACATGAAAAGAGGAAGGCGACCCTTTCCCTCCTTAAAAGATAGTACTACCCCAAGCAAGGAGACAAGCATGCAAGTTCCCGTTCCGTTTCAAGATGTCTTTACTAATCCAGAATACTTCAAGTTCTAGCATCCTGAAGCGACATGAAGATCATCACAGACAAAGGATGATGCAGTTAGAGTCGTGTCTTTAGACACATGGAATAGTTTTAGTTATGCATTTGTAATTTTGTTTTGACAAGTTACATGTGAAAAATAACTTTGTAATTGCAAGTTAACTCATTACTTGCATTTTTGTAATTACATGTAAAGCAACTACAAGTTGTGTTCAATTAGGTTTGTAGTTGGAATAAGTCTTAGTTAGTTATTGAAGTCTTAGTTAGTTATTGAATAAGTCTTGGTGGTTGAGAGAATCTCTCAAGTTAGTTGGGATCCTCCCACCTTTTTCTCAAGGCTCCTCTTCCATAAATACTTGAAGGGTCTATTGTAATCTTTATCTTTTGGAAAGCAAGCAAAAATTCTGCCAAATTTACAGCAAAGAAGTGTTTGAGCTTTCATGTGTAAATTCAAGAATTGAAAGGAATAGAAGGAAATTGCTCAAGCTTTGAGTCTTTGTGCTACATACTTGAGTTTGTGTTCTATATTATCTTTCTTGCAAGTGTTTCTTAAAGAGCTTAATCACATTTGATTTGCAGTCTTTGTGCTGCAAGTATTTGAGGTTAATATAGATTAAAATAAATATTCTGTTGAGAGAAGCTATAAGTCTTTGTGCTTTCACTTGTTCTTAAAAGAATTTAGGAGCAGATTTTGTGAGAAATGGCTGAGTCTTTGAGCTTATACTACCTCCCATTGTTTTAAGTAGAAAAGAATAAGATATTCCAGTCTTTGAGCTGTTATAATTTGTTCTTGATAGAATTAGTATAGAAAAGGGTAGATAGAACTTCATATAATAAAGTCTTTGAGCTTGATATTGTTGTCTTGTCCTGAAGGAAGTGACGGAAGTCTTTGAGCTTTCAAGAAACTTCATTTCCTTTCTCTCATTTCATTTTGAAAGTTGTTACTGTTGTTTTATATCAAATCGCTCACACTTTTCTATGAAGAGAAAAGGATATTGTCTTTCTTGAAAGAAGAAAAATTGTTGTCCTTTCGTATTTTATTTTCAAAGTTGTAGTTAGATAGGGGGAGCCTTCCCTTAATTAGGAGAGTTTTACTCACACGCTGTGGTTGAAACCACAATTTTGTATATTTCCCCAAGTGTACAAAATTTTTAACCAACACAATGAACTATTGGCTAAGTGTTGGAAATTCCTTCCTTCAGGACAAATTCTTAGAAACAATGAAAAATTGGCCTGAGTGTTGGAAATTCCTTCCTTCAGGATAGAATTCTTGAAAAATTGGTTGTGTTGGAAATTCCTTCGTTCAGGACAAAATTCTTGGAAACAATGAAAAATTGGCTAAGTGTTGGAAATTCCTTCCTTCAAGACATAATTCTTGGAAACAATGAAAAATTGGCTAAGTATGAAGATTTTCTCTCTCCAAAACTCCAGATAGGACAAAATTTCTCAGAAATGGAAAAAATGGTCAATTGATAGAAAATATTTCTCCAGGATGAGATGTGTATGAGAACATGAAAAAAATTCATTCAAGACAAAAATCACTCTACAAAGGATTTTCTCTCTCCTAGAATTCTAGGCGTACAGGATTCCTTTTGAAGTGAAAAAAATTGTTTACATTCACCATAAATGAATGAGATAATGGTTGTCCATTTTTGGATGAGAATCTATTGATTGCATGGCAGCATGATAGCACATTTACTGCTAGTGAACATTTGACCAAGTAGTGGCGGATCATGTGCATGGCAGTTGGCATATTCAAGGAGGTAGTGGCTCATTAATGCATAATGGGCGATTTTGAGTGTAGTGGTGTGTTTACTCCCTATGGTGAATATGCTTTAACTCTATGGAATAAACAAAGAATTCAAATATGCACAGAACATAAAGAACATCACAGTAACATAGGCAAAATGATATGACTTTATTGCTCAGTAATGCATAGTACAACCATATCAGAATTATCTGTTCAATCATAACTCTTGTTCTCAAATACATTGCCAAACTATATACCACTCGATCGGTTGGCGAAGGTGCCAACTACCAGAACTACCAACTACCTATGGGAACTACTTATCCATTACATGCCATATTAACATAACAAACCATGTTTTATTTAGTGACGACATAATTGTCGTCTACATTAGCCCCCCCACAAAAGAAGTCGTCTTCTAGATGACCACAACAAAAATGGGGCAAATACTAATAGACTACTATTGAGTATAGGGAGGGTGAGAGGACGTTGCAGGTGCTAAAGTTGCACCATATAGAGTTGTAGGTCACACTCCACAACCAATTGGCGCTCGCAGGCTGTCTTCACCATGTAGGCTGCCTCCATCAAATCCTTGTCTTTCTGTTCCACTTGGCCTATTAGGACCTCCACCCTATCCTCCAATGCTTTTATCTTAACGCTTCATTCTGTCACACGGGTTGCCTAGAGCATGACTGTCTCCTCTAGCTCAACTAGGATTTGCTTCTCCATAGTGGCAAGTTCTATGCGTTTATCCAACTCTGTTTGGAGACCGGTAGCCTCTGCCTGGGCCCGCCTCAGCTGAAAAAATAGTTCCTTGTAGGAACTCTCCATGCCTTGGAGGGTAGGTCCAAGCACCCCGTGTCCCTGCATAATGTGTGTCCTATGCCAGGTCGCCACCATCTCCGAAGTCTCTGTGGCTGGCTAGCCATGCTGAGTAAACTGCTGCACAAACTCCTCCTGGCACCCCAACTTCATAAACACTAGAAGCTTCTCGGCCTCTAGTAGTGCTCCTGTGTCCACTTGTAGGGCCAATTTTTGCAATTCCGTGTGCCACTTCAATAAACCCCTCCAATTCTGGTATAAAGTGTTGAATAGACCCCATTGGGTCTTGAGGGTTAGGTCGTGACACTCGAAAGGCTATGTCTGCATTATCCTCCTTCACAGGTGGCGACTGTGTACAAATGATCTTACCGTCTCCGCATTAAATGCTCTCATCCTCAAGATCAATGATGGTATGTGTCTTTCCCTTTTCACTGTCTCTCCTGTTGGGAGGCTGCTTGACTTCCCCAACAGCTTCATCAGTCACCTGGCCAACTGCCACTGTACGCAATGAAGGATTTGGCGGTGCATGTGGTGCTAGAGAAAACCTGCCTAACCAACTATCCAAGGATGCGTACACATCTGGTCCTTGGCTTGCCACCTCTGCCATGGGAGTATCTGACCTGGTTGGCTCCTATGTCACCCCTTCGGTTGTAGGGGTTTCCTCTTGTACTTAACTGTCATTCGTAGGCACCATACCTTCGGCCATAGGTATTACCATGGCTTCGGTCGTAGGTGTCATCATGCCTTCAACCATAGGTGTCACCATGCCTTCGGCCGGAGGTGTTCCCTTTCGTACCACCCTGCCATCTATAGGGGTCTTTCCACATACCACACCTTCAGCGACATCTTCGGTAGTAGGTGTTTCCTTCCATACCACCCCTTCAATTGCAAGGCCATTTTCTGCACATGTACATGGGGTGTCTACATAGTTCCTTCGGATACCTTCTAAAATAGTATGCCCATGGGAGTGGCTTCTTCGAGAGGCATCACTAGTCTCTCCTTAGTAATCTAGAATTTTCTCCAGATGATCTTCAAACTGACATACTTTACTAATCTCTCCTTAGTAATTTTGAACTTCTTGGTGTAATAATGAATTTGATAATGAAGTATTTGTAGACAAGGTTAAGCAAAACCCCTAAAATCATCCAACTCATACTTCTAATTCTAAAAAACAACTTTCCATTTTGATTTAAGTTTGAAGATATTCATCAATCCTCCAATATTCCCTTTCAAAAAAAACTTTCCATTTTGAATTAATATCTCAATAATTTTTTAATATTCTCTCAATATTCTCAAAAAAAACTTTCCATTTTGGATTTATTTTGAGGATTTTTTTTTTTTATTATTTAGATATTTCTTCATTTTGGATTTAATTTTGAAATCCCAGTGGATTTAGTGACATCACTGGCATCTTTGTTTGACTTTTCAATGTGTAGGTGGATTTTTTCGAATTTTGAATTTCCATTTTCAAGTTTTGGCGCACTTTGCCAACCTCTCCAAGGTATGGTGGACTTCGGCTAGAACTCCTTCATGGCCTCCATTAAAGTGAAAATTTGGCTAAGGCATTGGGGTGGACTTTGACCCTTGCTCCCACATGGCCTCCTTCGCCTTGGCGGACTTTGGTGTTGACTCCTCCATGGCCTCTCTAGGTGGAGCGGACTTTGGAGTAAGGACCTTCATGGCCTCCTTTACCCTTGGCGGACTTGGGACTTGGCACTCATGTGACCTCCCAAAGGCATGGGGCAGACTTTGGAGAGTGCTCCACCTTGGGCGGACTTTGGTGTTAGCTCCTTCATGGCCCCTCTAGCCTTGGCAGACTTTGAGGTGTGCTCCTCCATCACTTGGGCGGACTTTGGTGGAGGCTCCTTCACCTTGACCCTCCTAACCTTGGCGGACTTGGCTCTTCTATCTCTCCACATGCTTGGGCGGACTTTGAAGGTGTCTCCCACATGACCTCCAAATGCATGGCGGACTTTTGGCTTGGCACCCATGTGACCTCTCAAAGGCATGGCAGACTTTAGACTGAGCACCCTCACAGCCTTCTAAGGCATGGCGGACTTCAGGCAAGGCTCCTTCATGGCCTCTCTTGCATCGTGGTGGGGTTTGAACCTGCAAAAATACTTCAAAAACCTTTGTTAGCCAGACTCAGCATAATTTTTAGAGAAACTTCAAAATTTCACAGTTTAATCTAATTTAACCGGATTAACTTGAAATTTGAAATCCATGCTTAGGTGGATCATCTGAAGCAGCAAAAAAGCCTAAAATCTAGGGATTTATCTTTTTAGATCAAAACTTGGAATTTTCAAGTTCCGGCCGAAGCCGGTCAGTGGTACAAGTGTAAACCCTAGGTTTGCATCCCGAAAAAGCAAAAAGCCTAAAATCTAGGGATTTAGCTTTTTTAGGTCAAAACTTGGAATTTTCAAATTCCGATCGAAGCAAGTCAGTGGTACAAGTGTAAACCCTAGGTTTGCATCCCGAAAAAGCAAAAAAGCCTAAAATCTAGGGATTTAGCTTTTTTAGGTCAAAACTTGGAATTTTCGAGTTCCGGTTGAAGCAAGTCAGTGGTACAAGTGTAAACCCTAGGTTTGCATCCCGAAAAAGCAAAAAGTCTAAAATCTAGGGATTCAGCTTTTTTAGGTCAAAACTTGGAATTTTCAAGTTCCGGTCGAAGCAGGTCAGTGGTACAAGTGTAAACCCTAGGTTTGCATCCCGAAAAAGCAAAAAGCCTAAAATCTAGGGATTCAGCTTTTTTAGGTCAGAACTTGGAATTTTCGAGTTCTGGTCGAAGCAGGTCAGTGGTACAAGTGTAAACCCTAGGTTTGCATCTCGAAAAAGAAAAAAGTAGACATCCCTAAAAAATAGGAAAAACTTTCTAAAAATAGCCATACCGGGGATCGGGCTAAAAATGCCAAAAACAAAACTTCCTAAAAAATAGGAAAAAAGCAAAAAAGCAAACTTTCTAAAAATAGAAAGTTGTCCAAATTCATCCAAATCAATTGCGATCTTCGTCCTTTGGCCTCTCTAAGCACTCTGGTGGTGTTCACACTTCGGAATCACCTAACTTGCAAAAACTAACTTTCAATAGTCAAGCCTGAAATGCTCTGAACTGGATAAGACTTGGTGAAACTGCAGCAAAAGGTCACAGGACGCTAACAAAACCCTAGAAAGCAGGAAAATCAGAGGGTCCCCAGTAGCAATGGGGCGATGTGTGAAAAGGTCATAACATTACTATTGCTTGCTTCACCCATGTTGGTCACCATCCCTGTTGGTGTGGGATTCTGGTGCTTTCTTGTTGCTTTCTCTTGCCCTTGACCTTATTATAACGGTCTGAATTCTGTGCATGACTGGGGTCACCCCAACTTGTCTTCACCATGCCTGTGGATTCGTCTAGATGGCTTCCTTCACCATACGGGTCTACCCCTTCCTCTACCACCACGTATAGACTAGTTTGTACGGCTTCTTCCCCTTTGTCGCAGCATTCGTATGGGTCGTACGGATCAATGGCTTGTCTTTGTAGCTCTTGTACGGATCCGTACGATCTTCCCACGTTCTAGTCACCAATTCCTCTGCCAGCTTGTACGGCGGCAATGATGCCTAGGGAACCAATTTGTACAGTGGTCTTCCTACCAATGCATACGATGCACTATCTCCTTCAGACTTTTTCTCCCCTTCCTGCACAAAATCGTACAGTCTGTACGGTGTTTCAATGTTCTCAAGAGTTCGTACTGGATCATATGACTTGCCTCTCATATGTGCCAAGGTCCGTATGGCTTCTCCCTGCTAAATGATTGAGAGTTGCATACAAGTTTGTATGACACCCCTTCTCCACATAGCCCAACTCATACAAATCCGTATGAATTACTTCTCTTGTGCTGCACAGTCCTTACTGTAGATAGGAAATTCGGAAATCATCAAAGCAATGTTAACATTAGCCTAGTTCAATCACGAAAACTCAAATGCGGTGATTAATCCTAATTACATTCAATAGAGACATGAAAGCAAAACATTCAATATGAAATTTAAGCAAACCAAATGCAGATGTGAATGTCTCCTCCAGAAATCTCCATTGTCCTTCTTTCTCCTTCAAATTGCTTTTGTTTGTGGATCTCACCTACTAGTGCGTAAGCATGATGTGAAAGCAAGTAGACAAGATGGTAGCACAAGAATACTAGAAGCGTGATTGATTCGACCAGGGATCAGGGACCTTGATTGAAGAAATTCATCCAATTTATAGACAAATTGGAGAAAAGATCAAATTAGCATGAAGAGATTTGAAAGGAAATTTCAAATCAAGAATGACAAATATGACAAATTATGACAAATTGACACTTTCTATGCAAGCTTGATTGATTGATAATTATGACAAATTGCTATGTCAAAATTGATTGATTGACAAATTATGACAAAATATGACAAATTTGCTATGTCATTCCCATGAAATTAGGAGAATTAGAAATTAGGAAATTAGATGAATTAGAAATTAGGAAATTAGAAAATTGATGAAAATTAGAAAATTAGGAATTAGGAGAAATTAGTAAATTGGTAAATTAATTAATAATTTTTCATTTATTAATTAATTCACAAAGAGAGAAGGAATTAGTTAGCCAATTAAATAAACATTTAATTGTGACAAGAAGACTTAGGATAAATAAATAAATTATTTAACCTAGAGGGAAAATGACAAACAAGGTTAAATGAATAAATCATAAAACCCTAGAAGATGAATTAGAAATGCAAGGACGACAATTAGGTCTTGATGTAAGATCAATTTGATCATGATTCTGATTAACAAAGGACCAATGTTGACAAACAATTTGATTGATAAATGCGCCAATTGACGAGGAACAATGACAAATTGATCCAAATTGACATGATTGAGAAGGACAACGATCGATGACAAATCGATCGCAAAATGATAAAATTGACAAGATGACAAGGATCGATGACAAAATAGATTGCAAAACGACAAGATTGAAAATGACCACGATCGATGACAAATCGATCGCAAGATGACAAGATTGAAAAGAGGACAAAACCCTAATTAGGATTGATGATCTCCAAAATGATGACAAATGAGCACGCACATTGATGCGACAGAATAAGATCGACCAAAATCATGACTGAAGATTGTTATCAACAAGACCAAATTCGAAAGCGAGGCAAATGAAGAATGCAGAAGGACTCGATGCTCGCAAATGATAAAGACCACGTACGTAACATAGAAGAAATGTTAATGTGACGCAAAAACCTAAAATAAGGCAATGCACAAATGTTAAAGTATGATTCCGCAAGCATTGACCATTTTTAGACGTCTACACTTACAATTCCGTACGGTGGCGTTCTTGCCAGTGGTGGTCGTATGGCCTTGTACGGCTTCCTGTCGGTGCTCTCAACAATTCCTACATCCTCGTGCTTCTCTTCCTTGCTTGATTGGCTGCTTAATTGATTTCGACTAGATAGCAAGGATATTTTATAAACTTTTTCCACCTTCAGGCTTAGGGTTGCTATAACATACTTTATTAATTTTTTCTAAAATATCCCCTTTCTTGCCTTAGTCGCTTTTTTTTCTTAACTTTAATAGTTCTCCCATTTCTTTTAATTTTTTAATGACTTTTGACCCTTCCCTTTTTTATTTTTATCACTTGCCTTTTTCAAGATCTAATATTCTCCTTTGCAAATATTTTTTCCATAATTTTTCTAGGCGAAAATGTTGACTTTAATTACCCATACCTTCAACATTTGTTTGTACTTGCCTGCTTTTGATTCCCTCTGGGTTTGTTTTTTGTTGCTTTTCCATGTTCCAGGGTATACTACTTCCTCTGCACTGGCCTTAGTTGTTTTCTACAGTCTCTGCAGCTTAATCTTGCATGTAAGTCATTTCGCTCCCCTTCTTACCTTTACCGGATTGCCAACTACTTCCTTATTTTGTCTTTTACTAAGCCTCCCAGAATCATCATTCTTGTTCTTAGTACCTTCCATTCTCTATTTTACCCCTGCTGGGTCTCCCTCGAGTCGCATTCTAATCTCAAAGTCATGTAACTATGTGCACATGTACGGTGCCCTTATGTAACATTCCTCTGGGCAACAAGTGCCTACATATTCTAGATCAAAAATTTTGTCTAATAGGGGCACTAGTCCCACACCCTTGTATCCTTCATCTATGTACCTTCCATTGTACTGTTGGTAACAAGTTACCTTTTCGCCGTCAACTTGACGTGGCAAGATTGGGGATTACTCGATAAAGCGAGTTGGGACCCACCTCCCGCTCACCAGGATATATTGCTGCCATGAAATAATCCTCTGCTTTCAATACCATCTTCAAGCATGGTCCGAGAGTTACACCATACTCTTCTAATTCTATTTCTTCCTCTGGGTCAAATGGCTCTTCCTCCTTTCCAGCCAATTCCTCCTTTCTTCATGCCTCAACTTCCTCATCAATGTCGTAGGCGATGTATCCCTCATGAGGTCCTTCATACAAAGTCTTCTTCCTCCAATGTCTGCCAAGCCTTATCCACACAGCTTGGTCACCAAAGTATGCATTAGTAAGGTGTTTATGGATTCGAGGCACTGCAATGCCTTCGACCTACTTCGACACCAATCTTTCTTCTATGAAGGTAACTAGTTTGGCCCAATCCTCATTGGATCTGTAAGGTTCTGCAATGACCACCGAATCTTCTTCTATTTCCTTGCCCCTACCGATGGTCCAGTCTTCCTTAATTGCATAACCCAACATGTTGATTGCTATTATTGGCTTATCGCGTTCTTGGTAAATCTTCAATTTAGAGCCATTTACAAGGCCACATATAGGGTTGTCATCTAAGGTAGAAAGTTTTACTACTTCGTTCTTCCCAACCTCCCTGATTTTATAGGGTCCCAACCAACGAACTTTGACTTCTCGGGTCGAAGTTCCTTGCAACCATTATACTTCAAAACTAATTAGCCGGGATGGAAGTTCATCTGCCGAAGGTGTTTGTCATGCCAATACTTCCATCGCCCATTGTGCCATCATGCGTTGTTCATCCAACCGTGTGAGGTTCAAAAGACGTGCATTTAGGCTCTCCTCATCCCCAAGTCTATTGTCTACTGCAATTCGCAAGCTTGGTACAGTGTATTCCGCGGGCACCACAGTCTCTTGGCCGTACATGAGTTGAAACAGCGTGTGACCCGTCGTTACCTTGTATGTCATACAGTATGCCTCTAGTACCGTCAAAAGACGTTCCTCCCAATCCTCTTGCTCCACTCCACAAGACTTGTAGATAATTGATACCAACACTTTATTCATTGCTTCCGCTTGACCATTTGTCCGAGGGTAGTATGAACTTGACAGATTATGGAAAATTTTGAGCTCCACTGTCATTGTCCTAATGACTTGGTTAACAAAATGAAGTCCCCGATCACTTGTGATCTGGATGGGGATTCCGAACCTGGTTACAATTTGCTCGTACAGGAACCTTGTCGTATTAATGGCAATATTGCCTGGGAGGGCTCTAGCTTCCGCCCACTTCGTCAAGTACTCCATGGCTACAACAATGTATCGACATTTGTGCATGTTGCTCACTTTCAGGGGTCCCACAAAATCCAACCCCCATCTCTCGAACAATTCCTACGGCTGAGAGGGAAATGGATGCATAAAATCTCGTTTATGTGGTTTCCCCATCCGTTGGCATGTATCGCACCCAACTACCCATTCACGCGCATCGATGTGCAGGATCGACCACCATAGTCCTGCCAATAGTACCTTCCGTGCGGTGGCGTCCGGTCCCATGTGGCCTCCGACAAGCCCATCATGCGCTTCTTTTAGTACACCCAAAATTTCCTCTTGCATCACACATCTCCGAAGGATTTGGTCGAGTCCCATTTTAAACAATAGGCCATTGATCAGCCGGAATGTCTTGCTCTTCAGTGCCAACTTTTGTTGTTCTCCTGGAGGCATATGCTTTGGAAATGTTGAGGTGGACAAGTACTCACCAATATTCTCGTACTAGGAGGTAACGCTACTACCTGGAACAAGTGGGCATTTGGAAAGTCTTCATTCACCCCTTTCGGAGTTTCTCCGGACATGATCCTTGACAACTAATCGACAATTACATGGCTCTTCCCTACCCATACTATGATCTTGACGGTAAACTCCTAGAGTAACAACAACCATCGACTCACTCGGCCCTAAATTATTGGCTTATTGACTAAGTACATTAAGGCTTGGTGGTTCACATAGAAGGTGAACGGTGTCACCAACGAGTAATGGTGATAATTTTGTACAGACTACACCATTCCAAGTGCCTCCCTCTTCGTTGTGCAGTAGTTTCGTTTGGCCTTGGAGAGCAGGCGGCTAGCAAAGAAGATGGGATGACCCAGTCCTTATATGCCTACCTACGCCAAGTTGGCACCGATAGCATAGTTGGAGGCTTCCACGTGAACGTTTAACTCTTTGTCCTAGTTTGGATATGCCAAGATTGGTACACTCACCAGTTTGGATTTTAGTTCTTTGAATGCCTCTTCCTGCTCTGTTCCCCACACAAATGGTTCGCCCTTCCTTGTCAGTCTGGCCAGAGGACAAGAAACTTGTGCAAAACTTTTAATAAATCTCTGATAATAGCCGACATGTCCTAGAAAGAATCACTCCCATCACGTCCACCGGACCTTCCATGTTCATGATAACCTATTAACCCCTACCTTGTTTGGATCTGTTTTCAACCCCTACAATATGTTCATGATATCGTGCTGGTTTGCACCAACAAGGTGGAATGTTGGTGGCCAGAGAGTTGGTTTGCCCAAACCCCTCCATGTCTCCTCCCGCAATACGTTCACCCCAGAGCCGCCGTCGACAATGGTGTTTGTTAGTTTCCATCCCAGGTGTTTCTGCTGCCGACATGGGGTCCATGGTGGACGTGCCAGGTGATTTTGTTGCCAGCTGGCTACATTCCTGGCTAATGATATTATTACCGACTACATTTGTGAGGGCCATTTTCAATTTTGGCATCGTCTGTAGAAGGTCAGATACTCATATTGGTATGGTGGCCTGCAACATCTATTTAATTATAGTTTTTTGGACTTTGACCAAAGTGGGGTACTAGCGGCATTATGTGAGGCTCTTCATTCTTCCGCCATCGCTCATTCCATATCAGCCTTTGCTTCACGAAGTCTTTCCTTCTCCATACAAGGATCGGGGTACACTGCCTTTTTCCTCTGCAATCTTGTAATTGCCAATACCTCCTCGTCTGGCTCCTTGACGTCCAACATATTTACCCCTTTTTGCTTTGGTAGTCAGTGTCCTCATGGTTCCCAGGACCGCACCACTTGCATAGCAAACTTTCGTTATTGTTCCCACTCTGACAATCACGAGTGAAGTGGCCACACTCATTGCATTTGCGGCATTGGATCATGGGTTGCCCTTTCGCATCATATTGGATCTTACTTCTCGGCATGTTGTTATTAGACCAATTGTTCCCTCGCTGATTATTGCGGTATCCTCCTGGTGAAGCATCGGAGTTTGTTGGAGGTTTAGGTGGTGTGGTTGGCGGAGTAGCTTGCTCCCCTTGGGCGAAGAGCACTTGTGTGCTCCGCGTTTTTGGATTGTACAAGCATTCCTTAATGGAATGCCCCAGCACCTAACAGATGTCACAAAAAGACTTTCTTGGGCATGTTCCCTTAGTATGACCTTCCGCTTTGAAATCAGTGCACCAAAGTTCTTTACCCTCTTTGCCACTCTCCTTGTCGACCTTCAACTCCATCATCCACATCATGTCCCTACGAAGGGCATGTACAGTTTTGGACTTTCCATCGCTACTTCCATCCATACTATCATCATCACTCACCCTCCTCTTTCCTTTTGATGTTTTTTTTTCGCTTTCAATGTCCATTGCTCTGTTATAAGCCTCATCATATGATATGATGGAGGGACCACCTTCATCTTCCTTCTGAGAGACGATACAAGCCCTTCCACGAACCATTGTTTCTTCAAGCCATTAGCTAGCTGGTTTTCCATCTTGTTCAGTAATTATTTCAACCTACGGTTGTAAGCCCAAACACTTTCACTTTTGCCCTGCTTGGTATTGTAAATTTCAGCCACAATCTCGTTGTCATCCCTTAGGAGTTTGAATTCCTCCTCGAAGGCCTTCTTCAGATTAATTTGCCTCCCAAATGGTTATACATGTTTTGCAATGCCGTACAAGATCCTCCGACCCGTCCCCCATGAATCTTGGAAGCTTTTGTTTCTCCAGGGTGTTCTAATTGTGCGCCATTGTTCTCGCCTGGAAGGTACTGTGTGTGTTTGACTAGATTGGACCATTTTGCTCTACATGTTCCGGTGTTGCACCCTGGGCCACACGCGAGCTCTCTATGCGTCCACCTTCTACGTCTTCTACACCTTGGTCACCCTCCTTTCTGTATTCTCTCCTTCCTGGACTCTTTGACTTTGACCCTCCTATTTTTGATGGATCCTCCAGAGATAGATTCCCAATTCTATATAGGTTGGTTTAAAATATTTCAGCAACCTCACCCTCAAGGTCCCGTACTACCTCTTTGTCTCGTTCAGAGTGTTCCAACGAGCTATTCTGAGACTCAGTTCCATACTCTTCACTCGATGCTGAGTGTGTGGTTTGATTGGCGAAATCCTCCTTCGCTACGTCTGGAAGGGTAGGTCCCTCGCAATCTCTACCAACTGGTTCCACGTACACGGTTTCGGCCTCTCCTGACTACGACTTCGACTCACACTCCAACTCTTACTCTGCCTTTTTGGACTTGCCAAGCCTTTAGCACTCTCCCTTAGTCACCATCTTCATTCACTTTGTTCTCTAATACGTAAGGATCTCCATACTGATCCTTCCCCTACCTCTCGAGTGGTACTAGTACGTCGTTGGTCCTTATTTGGCCACGGGGGCATTAATTGCCAGGGGTACGACGTTTGCTCGTATCCCTCTCTTCCTCTTCCCTACGGTTCCATTCTTCGTACCTCTACAGTATTTGTTGCCGGCAATTTTGCCAGGGGTACAACATTTGCTCGTATCCCTCTCTTCCTCTTCCCTTCAGTTCCGTTCTTCGTACCTCTACAGTACCTGCTACCGGCGATGTTTGAGATTGGTTTCTTCCCTTCAGTTTTGTTGTTCAATGAGATTTCGTGCCAAAAGCCTCGGAAGGCTCCCAAGAAGATCAAATACGATAGGATTGATTGTGCGTTCGCCACATACCATGCCTTCAGGGACCACTCTCTCCCAAGCTTCCCTTTGCATGTACTAGGTGACCGAAACCTCCCATAGATCCACCAAATCCTCCGTCAATTGATCTTCCCGTACTTCCACTTGCGTGACCTCTTCATGTGTATCACTTTCAGTAACTATTAACTGCTGCTCGAATGGTCAACCCATTAGTGTTTACCGCCTACCGCCATATTGATCTCCGGAATTCATATTGGCAACGGCGCCAAAATGTTTACCCCCTACGGTGAATATGCTTTAACTCTACGAAATAATCAGAGAATTCAAGTATGCACAGAACATAAAGAACATCATAGTAACATAGGCAGAATGATATGACTTTATTGCTTAGTAATGGATAGTACAACCATATTAGAAATTATTTGTTCAATCATAACTCCCATTCCCAAATACATTGCCAGACTATATACCACTCGATCGGTTGGCGGAGGTGCCAACTGCCAAAGCTACCAACTACAAGAACTAATTATCCATTACATGCCATATTAACATAACAAACCATGTTTTATTTAGTGACAACTTAATCGTCGTCTACATGGTGCATTTATTGCATTATGGACGCCATTTTTGGGAGCAAAGAGCAATTAATAGGTAGTGGCGTGATTCTTCAATTAATGATTATTCCCACTACTTGGCGTCATGCTTGGAATTTTTGGTCAAACCCTAATTAGGGTTTTGCATGTTTGATCTTAGTCATTGATTGGTTTTTAATCTCGGTCGTCCATTTTCCTCTTGGAGGCCTATAAAAGGGGGTCGCCCCTTCATTTGTAAAAGAGGAGAGATTGTTTGAAATTGTTGCAATAAGCTGTTGAAGTAATAAACAGTGATATATTGTTCTCTGATTGTATACACTTGTGTTATTTTGTAGCTTGCATGGTTTCACTTTCCTCAGTTTAGATTTATTTCAAGCATTTAGATGAATGAAGTTGATTGCAATGTTTTAAGGTGAAGATCACTTGCTCATACCTTTTGTTAATAGATGATTTCTATATACAGGCAAGGTTGGACTGAGCTTTTATATGTGTGCTTAATCTAAATTGTTGGATGAACATTGCTCTTTGATGGTGTTCATCAATGGTTAAAAAATCTCGCAAACACAACCTCTAAAGATTGCACCCGCTTTATGTAGTTGTCTGCTAGTGGTGAAGTGAAGTGTGGTTGATCTCATCCGAATCATTGCTATCTATTGAGTTCTTAAATTAGAGTAGCTTCCTTAAACCCTTTCCCATTTTATTTTCCGCATCATCTAATTGAAAAGTCCCAAAAAAAGAGTTATTTCATTGCCAAATCATTCACAAGAATCTCCTTGAAAGCTATAAATTTGTCTAAGTCTTCTTCAAGTGTGCGTAAGTCCCCTTGGATTACCAGCAACATCACCAAACGAGTCTATATCCACATAAAGTCACTAGTACGCAGTTGGAACCTTGGAGTCAATGTATGATCTTCCTGCAATCTTAGCATACATCTGATTTTGATCAAGAGAGGATAAAGTGACCATTGGAAAACTTTATTCTGTGTTGGTATGGTCACAAAACACCCGTCAACAGGATGTGCCAGAGAAATTTAGCTTCAGATTCTCAATATTTGTACTTGATTGAATGGGGCTTGAAGATTATCCTTGAGACAATAAAATCTAAAGAACTCCATTGGTATGCCTAGGTCCTAGGTTTAATTCCACTAGGCACTTGCTTTGGGACATCAAAATAAATGTGGCGTTTACCATGCATACAGATCAGTGCTATGCTGATAGAACAATCATACTTTTTGGATAAGACTGATCTTAAAATAAATTTTATATTTGATGATTTTAAGTATATTTTCCTTTCTGTTAATGTCATAGCACATTTAATCTCAAGTAGGGTTTACAACTCTATGGGGAAGTTTTCCTTTAGAGGGTTTGTAGTCAAAGATTAAGGAAAGTGCAGTGAATTCAATCAGTGAGCATTCAAATTGGATAGTAATGGATTGGCATCGATGATAGTGACAAATAATATCTGCTTCTAGCATATTGTTTACCATCTCTTTTGATTTCACTCTTCTGTATATGTGGGTGGAAAACTCTCCAATGTTGAGGGATTGGCTCTTCAGAATAAGTTGTATAGTGTGATCACAATATTGCTTTGGGAGAAGACTCTTAGGCATTCTCCCAAAGGCCACCTAATATTTCTCAATTATAAGCTTCAGTTCTGTTACTGGTTCTACCTGACATTGTCAAAACTCTAATGAATATACATGTGCAACAAATCTTGAAGAGCCCTTTTTCACAACTTCGTCATTTGATGAGAACTAACCACTTGCATGCTTTTTGCCCACAATCCCCAAAGTTATACCATCAGCCCTCAGACTGAACCTTAGGAAGAGCTCCTGATAATTCATCTCAATGTTCACCAGCATAGTATGCAGTGTACTCCAGACAATATATTTACACCGCCCATGGGAATGGCTAACATAATGCTCTCCAACCTATAATCACCCATTTATAACATAAAGTTGTAGTACTTACCTTAACAACTGACTTTAACACCACCTCCTATCATAACTTGGAACTTTGGTGCAAGGTAAATGAAGTAGTTGAGATGCATTTTGCTAATTTGTGGTCAATGAAATTATGGGTACTACTAGAATCAATCAATTTGTAACTCTTTTTTTCTTCAAGAATCCTCTTACCTTGAATTTTTATGTTGTAGTGACACCTGAAAGAACATGACAAGAAATGCAGGTTGGTCTAAAAATGGATCCTCTTCTATATCTGGCTCTGAGGCCTACTCCTCTTTCATATCTGGTACTACCTGAATATAGAATAATTAACTTTCAACACATGTATGACCTCTCTTAAATTTGTTGTTGGAAGTTAAAGCATAAAACCTTGGCCCTTGTGTTGTCAATTTGTTGAGGTATCAATCTCATTGGTTATTAAGGAAAGGATGTTAGTGTGATGATACCAAAAATTTGTGATTGTTTCTTGACTGCTAGTTGTTTACCCCTCCTCTACAACCTTTCATCATAGCCTGATTTATATTTTCTGGGCTAACAAAAGGTAAGTTCCATTAGGTTCTTCCTCTTGCCATTTTTTATTATGAATATCACTTTTCTTTTGAGATACCAAAAAAATATAATAGGATTGCACCATGATACCTAGTTAAGTTTGTAGAAAGAAAATGAACATGTGAAAATTTGATTTTTTTGGAACTCAAAATGAAAGGATGCGTAGAAAGACAAAACCCCAAAGAAGAAACAAACATGTAGAGGGAAACATAAAAAATACCTTGTCTGACATCGGTGATTGAGTAAACTTTTCATAATCAAAATTTTGGAAGTTTTCAAAAGATATCTCTGGGTTATCACCACATACAGTACATTTTGGAGATCTCCCCCTGAGCTTGACCTACATTTATAAATATCTCAATATCAGAAAATGTTACAGTTACAAGAATGTAAAATCAAGGACAAATACTTGAATGTTTTAAGTACCAAATACATCAAAAGAAATAAGAACATGACATATTAGCATTACGAGGAAGCAAAGCTTGAAATATTAGCATTCAAATCATAACATGACATAACATATCATAACATTAAGGTGGGTGCACGTCCTACTCGGTCAGAATCCTATAATTTGTATAAATAGATCAAACAGTGAGACCTTTGTCTTAATAATGAGATTCAATAATCATAGATCCATTGTCATTTGAATGAATACATATATGTCTGGATAGCTGACAGCCAACTACAATGTCTGTTAGATACACAACTAAGCATAGAAACCATCTATATAGCAGCATGCACAATAATGGAGCATGACTGTAATGTCCCCACTTTGAAATAGAATTTAATGGTAATTATTAATAATAAAATTAAAACTTAAAACAATAAAAATTAAATTAAAATGGAAATATAATATAGTTAAAAATTTAATTAAGTTAATTAATGGACAAAAGGCATGAAATGATAAGCCTTGACTCTCCCAAATATGAGGTATAGAAGGGAGAAGAGAGCCTCATTTGAGAGGGGATAATTTTGGGGAATCAGAAGTGGAGAACTGACTTAAATAAGAAGTGCAGAACTGACTTAAATAAGAAGTGCAGATCTGATTGTGAAAGGTTGTGTCCCTTTCAAAGGGCAGATATAATGAAGAGTTGCACTCTTTTTGTAATGTTCCCTTGTTGAAATAGGATTTATTAATAATTAATAATAATAATAATAAATTAAAATATAGAAGAACAAAAATAAAATTTAATATAATTTAATTTTAGTTAAGTTTAATGAATGGTCAAAAGGCATGAAATGAAAAGTTGCAACTCCCTCAAACATGAGATATAAAAGGGAGAGAGGAGAACTTCCCTTGAGATGGAAAAAAAGGAGGAAGAGACTTGGATATTAAGCTTAGTCTAGCAATCAAATCCAATGATCAAATATGCTTAATATTAGTTAAGGAGCAAAAGGAAAATTTATGTAGACACCACCCTTGAAAAGAAGGTGACTGTCTAAGGAGACACAACTCTTCAGCAACAAGACAAGCATATTTAAGGAGGGACGTGACTGACGGAAATGGAGTAGGATGTAATGTCCCTTCCTTAGGCATCTTAGACTTGAGCGGAGGTTGGCCTACTATTAGGATCCCGTAGATCAGCAGTGTGGTTTGGGGACTTGTTGTGACCTATTTCACACATCGCCCCATCGTAGATGGGAACCCCCTGTTTTTGCCTTTTAGGGTTTTGTCCTAGCTATGCAGTTTCATAAATCTATTTTCTTTGAGAGTTTTGAGTTAGAGTTCTGAAATCATCCCGAGCCAAATAGAGAAATCATGCTCTGAATCATGTTTGAACGTTGTCAGAGTGCTTAGAAGGTCTGAAGGACGAGGATGTTGGATGGAAGGTGGCAAAGAAGTCTTAAAGTCCGCCAAAGGTTGGAAAGGGGTAGATGGCAAAGTAAGTTCCAAGTCTGCTCAAGGAAGGAAGGATTAAAAGTCCAAGCAACATCAAAGTTCGCCCAAGAAGGTTGTCGAATGACCTTCAAAGTCCGTTAGGCATGGAAAAAGGATTAAAAGCAAGTTGAAAGATGGCTCAAGGAAGATAGAGTCCGTCTAGGAAGAGTTGAGGATGGCAAGGTGAAAATTGCACCAAGGTAAGCATGTTCCAATCAAACCTCCAAGTCCGCCCTTGGCTAGACACCTTCCAAGTCCGACCTAGACAAGGAGAAAGGTTGGCAAGAGATGATCAAAGTCCGCCCTCTCTAGCAAGACATTGACAATGAAGACACGTCCAAAAGAAAATAAAATTTTGGCCAAAATAAATTGTCCAAACACTTTGGAAATTCGATCAAACACAAGTTGGCAAGACTTGGACATTCCAAACTTGCCTAGGCATAAATGGAATATGTGAAGATGCCTGAGCCAGACATGAAAATTCGCCCAAGATTTGAAGATCAAACATGACGATCAACTTGCCATGACAAAGAGAGAAAATTGGCTAGAGGAAAAATAATTTTGACAAAAATTTGCACATGAAATCGAGGGTCAATCAACGAACAGGGTGGAAAATAATATTTTGACACATGAATATTTTTAATATTTTCCAACACTCAGAATTAGTTTCAAAAGGAAAACAATTTCAACACTTGAAATATTTTCAAAATTCAAGAATTTTAGAAATTGAAAGAAAGTTCTAGAAGATTCTTTGCTAAGGATGGAATTTTGAGAGAAATAAAACTCCATTTTGGAAAGATTTAAAACATTAAAACACAAAAAAATAATAAAAATAAAAATAAAAACAAAAAAACACAAAGAAGAAGCTTCTAAGTTTAAAATCCCTAGACTATATATTTTCAACCAATCACTTTCAAACTCATTATTTAGGTTGAAAATTTGGAGAGCAATTGAGAAGAAGTTTTTTCTCTTAGATTTTTGTGAAAATTGATTTTTGAAGAGGAATTTTGAAGGAGTAAAATTTTCTAAGTGTTGAAACACAAGAGCAAAGTGATTTTTATTTTTATTTTAATACAGAATTTTCAGAATTAAAGGTGAATTTCAGTCACAAAGAGCAATTTCAATTATCCAAAATCTGAATTTGACTGAATTCTTCTATTATCTTGTCTTATTTCTCTCAAATTTTATCAAATTCTTGACTTCTAGTCTGCCTTTTCGCAGAAATTTAACCTTTTAACAAGCTGAAAGTGAAAATTCCAAGAAAAAGGATCAAAAAATCAGAATTAAAACCTTCGAAATAATATTGAATTTTCATGTGTTTTGCAAGTTGATGACCACCAAAGAAACACCTTTCAGAAAAGTACCAATGAAGTTCGCCAGTAAGGGAGTGCAACCAAAATCAAAGATCAAATCTAAATGGAAGAATGTCACAGACACTGATCTTGGACATGTAGATATGGAAGAATTTAGAAAGAGAATGTGCGGGCATGATAGACACCTCTCGACGCCCATTGCTTTCCGGATGATGAGAAATGGCATCATCCAGGTAGCTGGATTTCCCCTGGCTAAGGAGTGTGTTGAGCTAATAGTCAAATGTGCTATTCATTACAATGCACAATCAAGAGAGATCATTGCGCCTGATGGAAGGGTTTTAGCTAATCTTTCAGAGTTAGCCATTCAAGAGACAGTTGGAATTCCAAACTACAATAAAACCTCCTACAAGACCAAAGAAGATATGCAGAGGATCTATGATAACCAGTCTAAACTCTGTGCGACAAATATTAACAAGTCATGGTTGGAAAAGAAAAGACTCCAGGGAAAAGTGCCAAAGTATCTGTTGCGTCCATACTTCAAAGAAGAATATGGTGATATCATCCTACTGCTGAATAGGGCAATGGGCAGCCCTCAGGGTGCGCCATTTGAGACATGGATGTACTACTTCATAGATGAAATTACCTCAGGAGCCAAAATGTTCAATTGGTCCCGCATAATCAGCAACAATCTTCATGAAAAATTGATAAATTTGGAGAAGACATAGTCATTCTACATGAGCTCCTACATTATCTACTCATTGGCCAAAAATTTTAGATATTTTGGACTGATTTGCAAAGGCGTAGTTGGCAATGGAGAAAATGAATTCAAGTCTTATGACTTTTATCCTCAGCTACAGCTTAAGGAGAAGAGCCACTTGAAGCGAGTGAATGATGCATTCCTGATGTACCTCACAAGGACATTACAAGGAGGAACTCACCAAAGGTTATCTCCTGAAGCCAAAAGTTTAATCAACAAGTATGGATCCTGGTTTATCCGATTTCCGAAATTTACATACATAAGAGTTCAAGGTTTTGACGGTCGTCCTTATCGACTTCTGATCTATCCAACCAACAGGATGGTCCTACTTGAAGTTCTCAGACAACTTGAAATATATCAAAGCTTCAAAAGAATAAGGCAAAAGGTAGCAATTACCTTTCCATTCTTTATTGGAAGTATGGAGGAGTCTTGTCCGACAGCAGCAACTGAAAGTGCTAGGCTATAAATGCAGTGGTATCCCTTTACATTCTATCGATCCTGAGCTAATCATGATCCTCTTACCAATATTGGATCAGTGAATGGAGAAAGATTCAGACATAGAGTGGACATAGAGGATTTTTGGGCAAATACTGCAAATGAAATTGACATCAAGAAAAGACTATGTTCTAGACTACCAGTAAGCTTGATCAGAACGACTGAACCTTTTCTTGTACCGAATCAATTGGAAGGTAATGCAGAATATACTCAGCCTGGCTTTGATGAGCATGCACCTCTTTTTCCTATCAAATGGTCAGAACTAGAGCATGCAGACTTGACCACCTTGATGCGGCCAGTTAGGAAATATTCCAAGTGGTGGGTTGATCAGCAGTGTCATAGTTTAAGACGGAAAAATTTAATCTTGACTTATGACCTGATGGGTGAAGCAGAAGGATATTCTTCAAATGAGGAAGCAACTCAAAGTGCCAAACCAATTAAGAGTGCTAAAAAGAAAGGGAAGGGAGTTGTGAATGAAGGACCTACTTAGAAGAAACAAAGGCTAGAACCATCTCGTTTTGCCGCATCAGCAAACATAAATGATATATTGGCTATTGATAAGTCATTAGTAGAGATGGAAATTCCTTCCTGAGTTCATGAAGAAAACGTAGAGTCAATCCATCAAGAAGATGAACAGCCTCCATCTCCTACTAGCACAGAAGTATTGGAATTAGACAATGAAATGGATGTTGAGGAAGGTGAATTTCAAGGAATGATTTCTGCCCTTCGAGATATCACGTGTGAAAAAGGCAATCAGGAAGTAGAAGATATTGAGCCCACTGTTCTAGATTGGTTGAAAGAAAGATTGAAAGTAAAAACACAAGAAATAGAAGTTCAAGAAGAGGATGATATGGCAGATTTCTTGGCCAGATTAGAACAAGTTGCCACAAAGAAGCTAGCCATAACACTTTCCACCATCCAGAGAGATGAAGCCGACTGCAGGACAATGCATATTGCCTTGCCAAAAGTAGACAAGGCAAAGGGAGATATTGGTCCCCATGAATATCAAGTCACTACAATCAGTTTAGGACCAACTACCAAGAAGCAGGAAGCTGAAGACTTGGATAATTCAGTTGCTTCCATGAAGGCATGAAGGCAAGAGTGGACAAGGAAGAGAGAAGTTGAGCACCTAAGGGATTATATTCAGCATTTGACTAAACCGCTTGATCAAGCGAATCTAGAAGCTCCTCCACTCTTGAATTCACAGAATTTTGAGGAAGAAGCAATGATAGCCAAAGAGACCAAGGCATGGATGGAAAGCACAAGTAAAGAGGTAGCCACATTTGTGGAAAGGTTAGCACTAACATATGGACAAACCTTCTCTTTACTCTCTAGGATTGCAAATATGGCAGAAGCATGGATCAACCTTTAGGACATCCAAGAAAGAATTATTCCTTGCCTTAGAGAATTGAAAGGAGTTTCGAAGCAAGAACTAATTGATGGAAATGCAATAGAAGCATGAGCTGCATATGACTTCAATAGTTGGCACTGACATTGGCTGCTCGCAATGAAGTCTTGGAGAAAGTGAAGGCAAATGCTGACAAAGAAGAGGAGCAGATAAAAGAGATTCAAGACAAGGTTTACCTTGTAGCTGCAGAGATACATGAAAAGGAAACTATCCGAGAGAAGGATATGAAATTAGAAAACCTGAAGGACAAGACACATGGAATCTTTTCCACCAGACCAATCCTGAAGTAGAATCTAGCTAAGGCATCGAACCTCCTGTCCATCAGAGATTGGGAAATCACTTTTGATGTATGTGCAAATGATTTGGAAGGATTAGAATTCAAAGTCAGTGTGCTGCCACATGTCACAATGGAAGAGGTTGATCAGATTGTGTCCAAGTTCATTGAACTTTCTGCCTCTCAACAGGAGAAGGGGTTGCAATCCTAAAAAATAGCACCTTGTGCCACTTGTCTTACATGCACTGGACATTAATTTTATTTTGGGAAAATCTAATTAGGGTTAGGTTGTCTTAATCTCGACCATTGATCTTAGATTGATCTCGACCATTCATTTGTTTTCAAAAACTCTATATAAACTCATTCTTTCATTTCATTTCAGTGTGGAGAGATTTATGAAATTGTTGTGTAGAGCTACTTGGATAATAAAAAGTTCATTATCAGTATTGTTTTGAAGTCTTATTGTTATCAAGTGGTTGCATGGTTGCATATTTTCTTCAACACTTAGAATAGATTTGCTTTAAGCAATTTGCTTTGAAGTTGTTAGATGAATGAAGGATTGATAGTTTAGATTGGTGAAATTTTTCTCATACTTTTGTTGGATGGATGATTTTCATTCAATGTGTAAATTTAGCCTGAGCTTTTGATGTGGATGCTTAACTTTGACTTTGAGTAATATTATTCATAAGTGTGAAAATCTTAAGCACAACCCTAGAATATTGCACCCGCTTTGCGTAGTTGTCCAAGTGTGGCAAAACAAAGTGTCGTTACCAATTTCACCCAGTCCCTATCGTCTCTTGAGTTCATAGAATAGCTTAATAGTAGTTAGAGTTCCTAAACCCCTATCCTTTTTGAAAATCCCAAATCAGAAAATCCAAAAAACAAAGAGCATTTATTGATAAATTTGCCTAAGTCCGGCTAGTGAATGATACTAGTTGTCAAGCATAAGTCCCCCTTGTATTTCAGCACACACTGCCCAAGAAGCTATCCACATAAAGTCGCTTGTTCGCACATATAGACCTTGGAGTCACCTTGTGGCCTTTCTTGCAATCTTGGCACAAGTAGTGATTTTGTTCAGGAGAGGATAGGGTATCCTTGGATATTTTATCCTAATGTTCAATATATGATAAAACGTACACCAACAGGATCCAACCGGGGGTTGTGGAACTCAGCAAGGAGCTTTTTTGTAATGTCCCCCTTTTAGCTATTTATTGCTTCTGGACGTTTAGCCTATTCTTGGCCCTCGTAGGCTAATGAGCATGGTTAGGGGGTCGATGGTGGCAGATATCTAGTTAGTGGATGATCTCCTGGAATTAGTTGGATTGGAGAAATAAGGGAGATAAGAATTAATTTAATATTATATATAGTTATCCCATTATTTTATATTTTAAAGATGACTTTATATTTTATTAGATTAATAAAGTGACTAAATAAAATAAATAATCTAAAAGTCACTTAAATAATATTATAATAAAGTTTCTAGAAGGCTGACCTCAAGTGAGTGAAAAAGTATAAATAGAAGGGTCAGCTAGACATTTGATCATCCAAGAATTGATATTTGCATTGTTGAGTTTTGTGGAGCTTAGGGCTTCTGCAGCTTTTCTACATGGGTCTTTGGGAACGAAACTCCCACTGATTGCACAATTTTGAGGCTGTGAAACTATCAGTTGAATTATTGCCAAAAGGTTGGGCTTCATTTAGAGGTCCAATTTGTGCTACATTGGAGATCTTACAGATTTTTCATTAGAGCTTATTTTCAGCCATTGAAGGGGTTCAATCTGCATATTCATACTCAGATTTTGGTTCATTATGGCACCTCCTTGCATCCGACTTTTGTGGGCATTGGCTCAGACTCTTTGTAGCTGCTTGGAGATTATTTTAGGAACAAATTGGGGGAGTTTCAAGGCTGCATTTACTAATTCATCAGGTCTGATATGCTACATCAAGGGTACCATTGGCAAGACATATCTATTCATATCTTCATATTGAGGCATCCAGTGGTTGTGGGTATTTGAGCAACTTATTCCTCTTCACACAACAATTAATTCAAGTGCTAAAGAAGGGCGATTAAGTGCTACAATTATTTATGGTTTATGCTGCAACATCTAGGGCAGGGGCGGCCAGCTGCAAGGTGGGTGATTTTCATCTTAGAGCCTTCCAAAAATTCAAATAAAAATCTACAATCATTGTTGAAGGTGTCTCATTCATTCAGCATGAGCAAATCAGGTTTATATCCCTTTTGGTCTATGTTTTGGTCAATTTTCGGAGTACATTGTATTCAGAAATTAGGAGCAGCCATTAGAGTAACTTCATATGTCATTATGTTTGAGAAACGAATGTTATTGTGCATTTTGCAAGCTGAAATTGTAATCAGAAATTTATGACAGCGGTATTGAATATTCAAATTTGCTTATTCTGAAGCATGTATGGCAAGTGTTTGATAAAATGCCCATTTCAGATTTAAGATGCATTTGAAGTACATTCTTCATGTTTGATTGTTGTATATCTTCCTACATCAATTGCAATCAGTATATGTTATATTTCAGTGTGTATGCAAAGTATTTGACAATATTCCTTGAGTCAAATTTAAACACTTTCAGTCACACTTCAGCAAGGGATACTACATTTTCGGACCTTTCAAATTGGAGTTCTGGGGTTGAAACCATGGTTTAAATTGAAATATTAAAGTTGGCCTTATCTGAATAATAAAAAGTGAAGAGTAACAGAGAAACATAAGATGAATAATAAAAGGTGCCCCCCATCCTAGTAACTTAAGTTGTTTATAAAAAGGGGGCCAAATTCACAATGAGGAATTAGACCCTGAATGATATTTTATGATTTTTAAGGCCAAATAGTAACCCCAAAATAGATAAAAAGACATTTTGTCTATTTTTGGATTCATTCTTATGCTTCCAATTTTCAGATTAGCAGCTAGCTTGAGGGTTTCAGCTCCATTGAGGGTTTCAGCAAGTTGGAGCTTCCAGGAACACAAACTTCTGGAAGAATTTGGAGATTTGGACGAAAACCATCTCTCCTAGTGACAAGTTACATCAGTATTTAGCTTCAATGTGCATTTGGCAGCCTTCATTGGGGATTTTAGTGCAGATTTATCAGTTTGAGGGCAGGTTTCCATCAATTAATTGCAGGGAAGACCTTCTAGAGGTCATCACCACTCATTTCTAGCTTATTCTCAGCCAACCGCTCCATTTTGGAAACAAGGGTATCAAACCCTAGGGTGTATTTGGAGTTGCAGCTAATATTAGAGCTGATTTCTTATATTCTATCTGTTGGAAATTTGTATCAGACTTTTATGCTCAAATAATGGTATGTACATCAGTATTTTTAAGTGAAAGAAAGTTATCTTAATTGCCTTCTTAATGTGTTATGCATTATTCTATATTGTATCAGCTATTTTTTTCAGTTAGTATTCAAAACATTGTTCAAAAACTCTCAAAACCCAAACAAAGCGAAGAAATCAGTCAAACCCCCACTTAACATACGCTGGCCAAAGACTTTATCAGCAAAACTAACAGTTGGTTTGGATCAGACTTGGTTAGAATTGGGCTGGGGATCTTTCATAGGAAGAGGAAATAGTAATTCGGGTCTGAAATAGTAAAAGGCATCCAATCAAAATTGGACATCTTCAGTAAATAATAAAAGAGGGCATCAATCCAGACGGGGAAAATGGTCATATCAAGCACCAAGTGCGAATTAAGATCAGACTCATAACAAAGAAATCCTAGATCTATGATATCAAACTGATAAAAGCTTTGTTGATTATTTTTGTGAAGCAATCAGTCTCTGAGAAGAACATCAACAGATTCAAAGATCTGTAGCGGTTGATAAGGAATACACATTCCAAACTGGCCTAAGATCAACAATTCCAAATAAGTTCAGCAATCAGTGAAAGAAGACAACATTTAGATCAGCTAAGCAGTGGATACATGATCGAGAATCAGGTTCTAATCCGATTCATATCTGTTATATCCAACATCTAGACAAATTTTAAGTTAGTCCTAATAGGGGACATTACAATGACTGAAAGTTTTCATTGATTAGACAACACCTTAATATAGCATTGAGTGCATATCTCAAAATCAAACCTAGGGTATGCCCCTTGCAAAAATTACAAAAAAAAGAGTGCATAAGAGTGATGACAATTTGTTCTATAATTTGAGAAATTTTGGGATGCTGTATGCACATCAAACTGAATAGAGCATTGCACAACAAACATGCATAAATGTCAGAATTCACATCACTGTTACAATTAAATGAGCCAACTGGTTCTAAGAAGAGCTCTCTTCTGGTCAATATCAACTTATACTAAACAATGTGTTCTAACCCAACCTGCATGAGGTTAGTGACGGTTATGTCTAAGTGGAAATTCTCCACTAAGATTTGTTCAAGAAAACGATTGTCTAATGTAGCATAAACCTTCAGAAAACAGAAATGGGTTCTATAAAGTGCAACAACCTTCCATGCCACTTCATCCTAAAACAGTCCTAGGGTTTGTTCCCAAATAGGTTTCACATTCCACATGTTATCTTCAAGAACAATCACATTAAGATATATTAATATTACAAACATGCACATCTCCCGTACAATATCATAAAGCATCTCTCATACATGTCTTAGTAAATAGCTTCTCCAAGAATGTCATGAATTACCCCTACATTGCAAAGATTATCTTAGTTCTAATTCACTGTTATGGATCACCCTCCCTGAATTTACAAATACAGAGTGGAGACAAAGGATGTAAAGCATGATAGCTTTGAGAGAGTTTGAGAACCTGTCACCAAAAACGTTAGAAGGATTGCTAGATAATTCAACTAGACAATCACACATATTTCATATGAAGCCAGGAAACAAAAAACAGATGGATTCTCTAGTACCATAAGAGACCATCATCAAATCACAACTGAAGATACTTCCCCTTGACTTCATTGTTATAAAGGAATTGCTGATTTGGGAACCCAATTGACTTGTCTCCAATGGATACTTAAATCAATTAACAACAAATAAATCAGGGAGAAACAAACATTGCCTACATAGCATTGAGGGTTTCACTCATTCAATGCCTTGGGAAACCTAAGCACTTGACTGATTCAATAGAAAGTTTGAGGCCTTTCTCACTCTCTTGATGTCTTGGTTATCCAGGGGCATTACTTATCAATGCATCATGGCCTTTTCTGTTTTCAAGAAGCATAGCACCTTGTGGAGTTTAAGAACTTTATAACTAATGTTTCATGTGGTCCAAGCAGTTCACTCAACACTGACTCAAGGACTTCACTGAACTGAAAAACATGTGCTAAAGACTTCAGAGACATGAGTTCCTTGGGGGTTTCATTGTCACCACTTAGTGCAATCACTTCACAAAACCGCAAGCCAAGAATACTATTCCAAACTTCAAGTATAGAAGTTATAATTAGTGAAAAATCTTTAAATTATAGCCAATATGTCAAGTTTTTTTAATCAACAATATTAAATAACAGTCACCATTTTTATAACTGTTGGAAAATGAGCTTTATTACAATTAGAAGATGTGTGGCTCAGATTAAATCTTAGAATTGTCACTTAAGAGATGATCATTTACCAAGATTGAAAATCTATTAAATATATTTTCTTCAAACCTTAAAACCATACTGCAACTTCACACAAAACCAAAATCTGAAAGCCACACCAAACCAATTAAAAAATAGAAATGCTTCTACAACATGTTACAATTGTGATCTCTAATTGAAACCACCATGAAGGATTAGAGGGTTTTCATCCTCAAATCCAAATACCTAGAAGGTTTTGTCCTCTTGCAAGAAGATGAATATACATTCAATATCAGCTAAAAGGATTTTTGATTTCATAAAATGGATGCCTTCTTTTGAGCCCAACTCCTCTTTTTATAAACCTCTTTAACTTTAAAAAATATTTTCCCATTTTTTTCAAGAAATGTCTAGAAAATATTTTTTTTTATATAACATTACATTGGGCCCCTTTTCTAAAAACACTTCTTAGTATTGAATCTTCTTATAATAATAGAACACAACTCGCCTTTTTTATAAATATAACAAAGTTACTAGGAAGACTTAAGTTATATTATTAAATTATTCCCCTAACCTTACCCCTTTACCCGTTTAGCCTACAAGAAATGAATTCATAAGCTAGTTGACTCTTGCAGACTTATGTTCGAGAAAGGGAAATGGCAAAGTGTAGCCAAAAGAAAAGAAAAAGAAAATTGTACATCTTGAACCAAAAGAGAGAAGTAGGAAGATGCACAAATGGAAGAATAAGACAAATTGGAGAAGAGGAAGTAGAGGGTTCGAATTCATATAGTTAAATGAAAGAACAACATGAGAAGCATATTAAAACCTTGAGAAAGTCCACAAGGCAATGTGAACTAGTTGATAGGTATAGCCCACCAAATTTCAGTTGTGTATTTTCTTTACTTTGTTCTAACAATGAACTTAGATCTATAAGGGAAACTCTTTCTTTGATGCAGCATGTGTTTTGGATGGAAGCCATGCAGGATGAGATGATGTCCTTGGATAGATATTAGACTTAGGATGTAGTTGATCCATCTAAACCCGTTGGTTGTAAGTAGTTGTTAGAAAAAAAATTCAAAGTGAATGAGCAGTTGGAAAGGTCCAAGGCACAACTAGTGACAAACTGTTACTCGAAAGTTGAGGGACTCGATTTGGTGAAATTTTCTCATGTTGCAAAATTAATTTCTATTGGATTTATTCTTTCTATTGTTATCAGTTATGATTTAGAAGTATAGCAAATAGATGTAAAGTTTGTTTACTTTCATGGAGATCTTGAGGAAGAAATACATGTGAAACAGCCTGAAGGTTTTGTGATAAAAGGGAAGGAGAATTTGGTTTGCACTTTGAAATGGTCATTGTATGGTCTAAAGTAGTTACCACAGATGTGATATTAGAAGGTCGAAGCTTTAACATTGTGTGATGACCCGAGCAGATACTCTGCCAAAATTTTGCACTTTTCCCAATGTTTAATGGATAGGCATTTTTTCAAACAGTTCATGTGCATCCTTTGTGTAGATTTTTCTGGTTGCAATATGTATGATGTCTAATCTGAATAGCTTGGAATAATTTTCAATTGACAATAACCATTCAATAAACTTGAAAGCAATATATCATTCATTACAAGGAATATGAATAACCATTGAGGAGAATTACAACTACTGTTATGGATTTCAATACACAAAATCAATATAAAATCTGACCTTATACTGATGACAGCAATATTCACTCCCAACTTCTGCTAACAATGCTTCAAACCCTCACATTAATCTCAACAGGTCAGCAATCAGCCAGATGTGCATTTACTTGCCTCAAATTTTCTCCATAATCACGCGTAGCAATGAATATGTGATATCCCAACAGTATCTAACGTTCACGCCAACATTGGAAGGGTTTAATGCCCTGCAAACTCTATATCTGCACTGGGAATGAAGAATTTGATCGCCTAGATATGGAGGAGTCTAATGCCCAACCAAGAATACTTCCAATGTCCGGCAAATATACTATTCATGCCTAGCAGCTAGTCTTCATTTCCATGGCATCCAAACTCACATCTTGGCATTCACTTCGTATGGCTTCTGAGATGCAATCTAAGCGATAAAATTTTACCACAATATTGAAATTTCAATAACTTTTTGTTTGCTTGAAAACTTCTGAAAAATTATTCAAACTTCAATTGATCAGCTCCTGCATGAAACATGTGTGATTCCACCTACAGATTGGCTAGGGTAGATTTCTCACCACCAAAACCAATTCCCTTAGGGTTTTTGTCCTAGGGTTTCCTCTCCTTGAAATCTTCAAATTTCCTCGATAAAAAAAAAATCCAGCAAATGCAAATTAGCTCTCATCTTTTATATTTTCCCATAGAGCTTTCTCAGAGGTACTTTTAATTTCCCACTCAAATATAATATTTTAAACATTTTTATAAAGTGACTTTATATTATTTGCCTTTTAAAATACTTAAGTCCCTTAATTAAATTAATCAAAATAAAGTTACCCAGAATTTTACTTTATTGGACAACTTTATTTGGTTGATTAATTTATTCCCTATCAAAGCCCAAAATTAGCCTACGGGAATTAAATAGGCGAAAAAGGATGCTTCCAACTATTCTACGGCAAGGGGCATTATAGTCCTCTCTTCTCAAGATTGTTTTTCTTCAAGCAATTGAAGATTCGGATGTTGCAAAATCTGTTCACCCTCCCACGTAGCATCCTTTAAGGGCGTGTCCTTCCATTTAATAAGATATTCCTTGAACACTCTGCTCCTCAACCTCCTCCCTCTAACATCCAAAATAACATAAGGGACCAAAACCAATTTGTCCTAATCCAACAGTGGAAGCTAATGAGATGAAGTGACATGCTGCCCAAGTGCCCTTTTGAGGCAAGAGACATTGAAAAACACTATGAATTTTGCTATTTTCGGGCAACTCCGATTCATACGCCACCTCACCAACTCTTCATGCAATCTTGTAAGGGCCATAGACACAAGGTTTAAGCTTGTTAGCACTAGTCTTCTTCAAGGACGACTCCCTATAAAGCTATAGGCACAACAAAACTAAGTCTCCAACCTCAAAACTCCTCTCAACTTTGTGCCTATCCACATAGATTTTTTGCTGATTCTGTACACAATGAAGGTTATCCTTAAGTGACTTAAGGATGTCCTAACTCTCCCGAATCCAATACTTAACTCTCTTCATCAGTCTCATTTCTTCTTTAGTATTGCTAGACCTCTGAGGTTACTTCATGTAAGTTCCAGTTCTTGGGTTTGAAGCTGCCTTCTTTGGTTTGATATTGATCTTTTTTTAAATTTAGAGTGGCCCTAATCCCATATATATATGTGTGTGTGTGCTAATTTTCCCACCATTATCTACCTCCAAGGCTTATGTCTACAACAACTGCACACACCTCACGTAAGTCAACCACTAAAACAAAATTTCTCTCATAACTGGAGACCATGAGAAAGCCACATTTTTCTAATGGGTATCTCTTTATGTTTATTTTTGTACATTATCACTGATTTGGGAGTCCAAGGTTAGTGGACTGAATGGTCGGTCACTGAATGTGAAAATCAGTGATCACACTTCTTGTAATTGATTGATTTACTACTCATCCACTAAAGATGGCTATCTTCAACCCCTCTTCTAAGATTGGATGCCCTACTACTCATTCGTAAATGTGGACAATGTCAACCACCCTTTCCAAGACTAGTCACTCAACTATCTTGCCAATCCTCGTTTTTTGTTTTAAGAGAGTACAACATTTAACTCGTGAACAGCCATTTTTGGACAATTTTAATATTCTTCATGCTTTTTTGTTTGTTTGTTTGTTTGTTTGTTTTTTGTTTTCTTTAAATGCAACAAAATATTATATCTAATTATATAGTGATATGATTTTATTATTTTTAATATTACTGTAAATAAAATTAATATAAACAAATTCTGTATAAGATTATATTATATATTTTGAAATGCATATGATACATTTACCCATTTCTTAAATACAATCTTTTTAAAACTCGTTTTCTGTTATGTTGCCATTATCCTTACATTCCATGTTTCTCATTTTGGATAGCATAGTTGCTCAAAGACTCAAAAATAAACATTTTGGTGGAAGCCAACACCAAATGCGTATCTATCAAAATTGTCACATCAAAACTAACATTCAGTCAAATAAATTCAACCAAGCTTTCATACTTCAGAAATTTTTTTTAAAAACAGTCAAATCCATCAAAGTTGAAAGCTAAATCTACCCTATAGTAACTCAGTGTCTTTAGAAAGGCAAAACTAGTGCAATCGGGTGAACACTCTAAAATTTGCTAAAAGAATAGAAAGTCAACGGACAGAAATCTGACCATGTAACTGGTAGCAGAATCAAAGCAACAAGCAAAGCTCCCTAAAGAGTCAAAAGACAACAATATAACAAATCTAATAAACACTAGGGCTAAAATGAATTCACAAGTTTTATCATCTTTTCTGCCATGTTTGCATCATGAGGATCTATTTTACTGACCTGAGAGAACTAAATTTGACTGAACACTGATCACTTAGGTAATCCAAGTAGTCCATAAAGGAATAAATAGATATTTATTGCAAAAAAAAAAAAATTGACATCAAAAAATCAATTTCTACACTCAGGAATCGCATGTAATTTATCCATAAGAGCAAAAAAGGTTTGTTAAAGTTTTCCTTCGACTCTGACTTTATTATGGCATTCTAATTCAATATTGTTATAATTAATATAATGAAAATTAGAGTTAAAAGGCCTCGGGTGGTAGTGCTAGCGTGCTCCTTTCTTACTAACATGTCTTAGTGGTGCTTGAGTTCTTTGTGGGTCAACAATAAACATGATAATAAGATTAAAGAAATGACTCTGAATGGGAATTGGTCATCACTAATGGCTTGTGATATACAGTTAAATCCCATAAAAATATCTAACTTACAATTATGTTAAACTAAAATATAACAAAATCTGGTTTAAAGGCAAGGATCTAGTGAATGGATTCAAATGTCAGACCAATGCAACAAACTCTGTCCCAACTTTTTTATGGGCAGAATAAAGATGAACTTGTGCAGAATATAGGACAAAACATCCAAGCAGACCATACATAGGTTCCTTTTAAATGATGTCTTGACATCTATCTTCCTATTGGTTAATGATGCTCCTTACAAAATTACTAACTGTAAAGGCAAGCATATTGCATGGCCAAATTCTGTTAACAAGCAGAATTGTTTACAAGCTTTCAGAAACGAAGGTTAAGGTCTCCAGTGCTTTTGACGAAGTTGCCTTGAGATCACGTTATTTTTACAAAGATACACTCTTTTTTTGAAAAAAAAAGACATGCCATGTATCATTATTGTTTCTGTCCAGATCCAACTACTAAACTCTAATCAAGTAATTATCATCTGTCAAACTTACTCACTAGGAAATAATGGACATATCTATGCCTACAAGATTTTGTGGCTTAGAAACAGTAATTACTAACTGATTGTATATTGAATGTGGTTTGAGATGAGAGAACACATTTGTTTATATGATATAATCATTATATTCCTCAAAGCGTGAGGAATGTACTCAAATATTCCACTGAGACTAGAAAACAATCATGTATTTGGTTAACAGATACTATATTTTTGTTAAAGCAAAAACATCAATATAGCTAATAAGGGAAAAAAACACATAAACTAATCTCCAAAGATGACAGGTGAAGACATAGTAAAGAATAACATTGTGAACAGTGTCTCTGAAAATAAATTCCATCATTAACGTCCAATATGCTTTGAAGAAGCATTGAAATCTTACTGTATAAATCCGTGTGGGCAATGCATCAAAAATAAGCATACGGCCAGAAAGGGGATCCCCAACTCCACTTGCAATCTTTATGGCCTCTAAAGCTTGAAGAGAACCAATTATGCCTGGAACTGAACGAAAAGAAAGTTGAAATCAACACAAAGTACTCATTCAACTAAATCCAATGTATATTAAACTCTTTGACTCTAAATGATCACCATACGTTATGGTAAATCACAAAATCAAAAAAAAAAAAAAAAAATCATAACAAGTTGTGATGAAATAGAAAATGCAAATTAAAAGAACAAATTAATTTGCATCATTTACCTTGATAAAATGCTCTAAAATAAATAAAAATTGTCACTCGTTGATTTAACGCTTCATAACTCTTTTAAAAAATCCATTGAAATAAAGCATCCATTCAAAATAAGTAAAATAACACAGAGCACCATTATTGTGTTTATCTTCTAGGTTTGTTTATGAGTAGAGAAAGTCTGTTTTGTTTGCATTGGAAAATCACAAATATTCACCCATAACCATTAATTTCAGCCTTGAACGTTTGAATGTTTGTTTCAGTTACTTGTATGACAATTGTTTGATTAAATGTCTACGAGTTGTTCCTTGGTTACAAACTATTTGTGAGATTGTTTATGATCATTATTGAAAGGTACAGCTAAAAGGTCAGAATTTATTAATTTCAGTCATGAATGTTTGTTTCAGCTACTTGCATGGCAATTGTTTGATTAAATGTCTATTAGTTGTTCCTTGGTTACAAACTATTTGTGAGATTGTCTAAGATCGTTATTGAATGTTGCAGCTGTTGCACATTGTAAAACACAGAAATATTGTTTAGTTTTCTGTCCTACCAAGTCTTTGATGAAACATATATGAGCTGAAAGTTGGAAAATATGCAAGTTTGTTGAAAAATTTTGGTAGGGGTTATCACATTTCAATCAAACAACAGAGGGAAGGACAGCACGTCTTCGATTTTTTTTTGCATGTTCTAAACTCCCTTTTATTAGCTCCTCAAGATATATGACAGTCAACTGATTTTTGTGTGAATAAAGTAGCAGTTTCTAATAGCAGAACAGTTGATATTTTAGTGGAAAAACAGCAATTTTCAGTCTTAAATAGTGCTGATTTGATCATAGAAGAACAAGTTTCTATCCGAATTTAGGGGGCGGCAAGTGTTCAAATTGTAAAATCAGAATTCGGGACCTTCTTGCAAAAATCAGAACACAATATTATTTCTATTTCCAAGTAAAATTATTTCCTTAGGTCTCTTTGGGCATTGATAAAATCATATACAGTTACAACTAGAGTAGCCAGATACACCCTTTATACAAATTGACTTTTCCCATATTATCCAGCCATAGCTAATATTATGCATACCTATCAATCTTTTACTTATGCCAATAATGAAATGTTAAAATATTTTTAATTAAGATAAATAGATTGTTAATTTGTTGTACGATTTACTTCCCATAGTTCGCATGAGACTCCTCTTGCCTATTCTGCTAAACTTTACAAGATGGAAGATTCACTGTGCCAAGGGCGCATGACACAGTCTACATGCGGCTCCCTCAAGGATTTCTACCTGTCTTGGGACATTTTCACCATGTGACCAATTTACTCTGCCTTTCCCCCACACACTCCCTATTTTTGCAAGTATTAGAGAAAGATGAAGAATCAGATCACTGCAATCTATGGGTTAGGAATTAATTTCAATATGGCATTATTTGAATTGCATTGCCAATTATTTACTTAGTGAATTGTCCACATTTTGTTGTTATCATTACATGTGGTATTTGACCAATAGAAAACGCATTGCTTAATTATTACCAGTAATAATATTATTAATAGAATTAACTTTGTGTGAAAGTTTTGTATTAATTTATGAATACTGTCTTATCCGTATTAGTTGCAATAACCATATTAATTTAACTTATTAGTATCAATTATATTAAATTGTACTAATGATACTAAGTTGTAACCAAAATATTGTTTGAATTATCAATATTAAATTGTATTAATAGCAGACCATATTGCTGGTCTTCATATTGTAATTATTAACTGAATTTTTTAAATCACTCTCTTAAATTGCACTATATTTAACAAGGTCCTACCTATTATATATATATATATATATAATCTGAGAATTAATCATAAAATACCATTTTGTAATTAAACTTACCTTTTGGTTGCTGTTGGAAATTATCTCTACAGCAAACTGAACTGCTCGATGGTATTCCCTTCTTCTTTTGGTTTGAACTTATGCTTGCCTTTTCTTCCTTCCGCTTATCTCCCGTGGCCTTTTTCTTATCTTCTCCCTTCCTTCCCCTTAAATAAGGTAAGAGTGGGTTAATGTTCCTTTTGGGGAGAGACGTGGCTTTATTGAAAGTCACGTCTTCTCCTTTTACCGTTGCTTAAGGTTATCTTGCCTTTTGCTTAGCGTTTGCTATGATTACATTGGATTAACATTTATTTTTGGGTTAATGTTCCTTTATTAATTAACACAGGAAATATTTATTTATTATTTTTAAATTGGTGTATCATATAAACAACTACTGATTATTAATCAGTAAATAATACATCAATATAAATGTACACAAAAAGAATTATAGATTAGAATTTGAACAGTTTATGATTTCTATTAAATTGGGTTTTTATCATATATAGATTAGGCATGGTTCGTGACAGAGGGTTGCAAATATGGGTGTTATGGAGAGGACATGACACCATTATTGCCGATATTGTTGCCATTTTTCTCATGATCACCCTAATTAGTTTTGTTATTTGCACTCATGGTTTCCATCCTCCAGGTTATGTTCTGAACCAACTGTTGTTGTCCTCTAGCTAAATCACTAGATCCTGATGTTCCTGTCAATCATGTCTATCCCCCATGTTTCCTTCTTCTGAATCTGAGCTAAAGACACCTCTTTCTCTTCTGCTCCTATATGTTGTATACTCCCTACCTCTCGTATTCATTTAACGGTTTTAGACATCAACTTTGTATCAAACCCAATAGGCTGGCAGGCTCTAAGCTCTGATACCACTGTGAAATCCCTCACTCCCCCCTTACTGAGTTTTTCCAATTTTTGTTACCATCATTTTGTCAAACATATGCATATTTATGAGAGTGTAAGGATTTTGTTTGCATAGGAATTGGTTTAAGAATTGCAGATTTGGGAAATATGAGGTATCACTTGCTTTTATTTTCAGTTTTGCAAATGCTAAAACATTTTAACAATAATCAGAAAATATAGAAGAGATCATTATGTAACAAAGTCATTAAAATAACATTCATCAATAACAGAAATGAGTTCAATAGATAACAGAGTTACACAGTACTTATGACCTCACAAATACAGAGAATGATGTGCACAGTTGCTGCAGATTTATAGATATAATTTCTGTACAAATATCACAGTCCAACAGTTACAAAAATGAGTATATTTAGCTGACCAACCTTCCATAAAGTTACCCACAACTTCCAAAAATTCCAGCAAATGATCCCTTGTCTATGGTGACTAATCTGAAGTGCTAGGCAGAGTGAATTGCCCCATTAACTGACTCGAACTGGCCCTTTCTAGAAGGCTGGGTATAAGGAGAGTCTCACACCAAAAGTAGAGATATAGGGCATCGACCCAGCAAACTAATTCACGTCTACTTGAAGGTGACTTTTGCAAGTGCTCAATTTCTCCAAACATCCATGCCAAAATGCATATCTTCTATCCATGTTTTGCCCACACCAAGCAAGCAGATTTCAACCACCCAAAAAAATGAAAATAACTCTCATTCCTCCATTGCATCCAAATTTACCTAGAAACAATCCCATATTCACAAATTTCTATAAACAATAATTGTTGAAATCGTGCAAGAATCTGAGTGATCTCTCCTGCAACCAACTAGAGTAGATAGTTTCACTACTAAAACTGAATTTCCCTTAGGGTTTTTGTGCTAGGGTTTCTGCTCCACACTAAGCACTTTGAAATTCAAATAGATAAAATAAACCAAGCATGAAGAAATGAGCTCCAAAATCACCTTTTATACAAACCCATAGAACATTCTCAAAAACCTTTTCAAATTTCCACTTTATATAATTCATTAAAGTCCAGTTAATAAAGTGACTTTAATATTTTACTTAAGTCACTTTATGTCACTTTATTGAAGCAATTAAATAAAGTTACCCTTAAAATGTACTTTATTGGATAACACTAAATAATTAATTTTTTCCCTTACGACCAGACTTTAGCCTACAAGAATAAAATAGGCCAAGTGGTCACTTCTGATATTCCTCGAAAGGGACATTACAGCATATGATTCTTTGAAAATTGCCATCATCAGCTTGGAAGATCTCTATTGGTTATATGTGAGAAATGCTACATACAATATTGTGGAGAGGAGTCTAGGTAAACTAATCTTGCTATGGTTAACATGAGCAATATTTAGGTAACACTTTTTTATTAAGGTGCAACATTTAGTTGTATGTTAAGATGCAATAAAATGGCCAACGACTAGACCCCTGTGGTAATGTTTTCTTAGTGTATCTTTGTTGGGGTTTTCCCCATCTCTATTTCAATAAATTTCCTTTAATTAAAAAAAATGCATATATTAAGAACTGCCACAAACATAAACAAAATGGTATGTTCAATAGTATTTCACTATTATTGTTATGGTTGGTGAATACAAACTTTCTAGTAAACAGTGATGATCAACTCCAAAAGCATATAAGATCAGTTTACATTTTCAAAAACTTTTCATAGCATTTACCCTACAGAATTATCCTTTGTCTATTAAAGTGCTACAATTTTAAGATGTGAAATACCTAAAATCAATATAAATTTATTTTTAAACATTGAGGGCATTTCTAGCATCAGTTCCACAATACAGAAAAGTGCTGTGTTCTTGGGAATGCCATTTTAATGAAACAGGAGCCTCACCTACTCCAAGGACTCCGTTATCCGAGCAACGCTGGCAAGCATCTATAGGTGGTGGTATAGGGAACAAACATCGATAACATGGACCTTGATTGTAATGATAAACTGTAAGCTGAAAAACACTCATCAAACCAATTTTTATTAAACCAAAGACTGATAACCATAAAATTTCATGCCAGATTAATTTTGGATTTTTCCTATCTCCAATAATGTAAACCAAATCCCTAGTCATCAACATAGCTTAATTCAATCGCATTAGTCTGGGTCATACCATTTAAAAGCATATTTAAAATACAACATATAACCATTTAATTAATCAGAATACCTGGCCCTCAAATCCCAAAGCTGCTCCTGATACAAGAGGCTGTCATCATCAAATCAAATGAGAAAATATGAGAGCATCCTAATTGATAATTGACTTTATGTAAGATAAATTGCTTTATATTCCTCTTTTAAAAATGTTCTCAAACTTTGTACTAAAGAGTTCTAGAACTTTGGCTCGACCAGTATTTAAAATCTTGTGACCAGATGGCAGTAGTCGATAGAATACTGAATACATTGATTTACATAGTTTAATACCATATTATACGAACCAATCATCACAACTATGAAAGATCTCATAGAAAAATCCATATAGACAGAAATCTAATAATCAATCAACTTTCCTTTACAAAACCCACACTTCAAAAATAATGATGCAAGAAGAAATTTAGCCAATACATAAATAAACATACCATTATAACCTAGGACATGATACAACTATAGAGAAAAAAGAAAAAATATAGAAAAAAAGAAAAGGTCCCGACTGTAGGATAACATTTCTCCCCAAAATCAAGATTCGGCATGAAGATCATTGAAAGATCCAAAACTACTATCTGTTCTATAAACGATGTAATTTGTATAATTTAAGCTCACACATTGGTAGATTTATGATGCATATAGAACTCTATATGAGAAGATTAGCTGAACAAACCTGTAAACAGTTTTAGTATCCTACTAGGGTTTTCATATGCCCTATTTTTCATAATTTTCAAACATCATATAATTTTCCAAAAAATATTCACCAGATTTTCTTATCAAATTATTAAAGTTGCCAAAATATGAATTTATTATTAGTAAAATACTTTAGTTTTAGACTTATACTTCTTTGAAATAGGAAAGGTTTACCAAATATTTTTACTTGTAAAGTTGTAACCATTCCTTGAAATTTGCCTTATAACAAATACACACAAAAAGCTTACATTGGATTAATTATGAGCATAATACCATAGCAGAGATTCAAAAAAAGACTACAATGAACTCAAAATTGTTTACAATGATCTGGCAAAATATTTGGCTACAAATAAATAATAAATATAGAAGCATATTAGACAAAAACACCCAAGGGACCACATACAGCAATTTCAAATAGGAAAGAGGATCAAGCTATATGAAGATAAAGATGACTTACCGATAATATTAGTATATGCACTTCAAGTTGAAAGTTGGCTACAAAAGGATATATGGCTATATAATACTAATCAAGCAAAGACAAAAGACCCAAAATCTATGCATCAAACACAATCCATTGTCAACAAGTACAAAGATGCCTCTCTAGATGACTTATTTTTTGGACTATTACCCTATAGAGAGTTGCACCACTACATAGAACCAAAACCAAACAGTCAGAAAACATTTCAAATACCTATTAAATTGTAAAAGAGTGTGGATATTCTACTACCTAGCCTCTCACAACAGATTCTACTCTTCTTTAATGTAACTTGATTGCATAAATTGTTTTTCCTAACGCATAAATAACAGCCCCTATGCCTGAATCATAGAACATAGAACAATGTATTGAATTGTAAAAGAGTGGATCTTCTACTTCCTAGCCTCTCATAACAGATCCTACTCTTCTCTAATGTAACTTGATTGCACAGGCCGTTTTTCCTAATACATATATAACAGCCCCTATGCTTGAATCATAGAACATAGAACAATTTATCGAAGTATTCAAGTACAAGCAAAGGGCCTAAACAGAAATACAAATAAGACAATGGTGGCAATATGACCTGGAAAATCTCCAATTGAGAAAGAATCCAGAAGAGTGTTGTGTTGCTCCTTTTCAAGCCACTATCTGAAATATCCCCTGCAGTTATAGAACTAAAAATGCAAAGGGATATCGTCAAACACTTAGCTGGCAGCCTGTTGTTCCAAGTCTCAGTCTATATAACCTGCGTGTTATGCTGCTTCTAAACTGCAGTATAACTTGTGTGCTATGCTGTTTGCTGTCCGCAGAGTTTCAGACTTGTATAGGTGTTATCAACCACATATTTCCATCAATGAATGATTATCAAATGACTTCTAATGGATAGAATGAATGCCTAGGATGGTTATGCAATTGAATGTTGTGTTTTGATGCAACAGTATGAATAGATATGCAAGAACATAAAGCTACAGCAGACTGTAATTTTGACAAACAGTTGGCGTGAAACCTTTGTAACAATGATCAAGAGATGCAACTCAATTACTCCATTTTTTCAAGAGACTATAGGGTCATTACATTTCTCACACGTGTTCAATACTTAGCAACCTATTAATGAATACTCAGAATTTTCTGAGAACACAAGGCAGCCATGTGATAAGCATTCAATATGTAATTACATAGAGATTGATGCCCAAAATAGAACCTGATTATAAATCGATTTGCTGGGTGGATGAAGAAGCAATCAATATCCGAGTTGGTGAAGTTTCACCAATGTCCAAGGTCCAATTACAAGTGCAAACTTGTGTTTAGCCATTACGCATATGAAGTTGAATGTTTGTTCCCCACAATTGCAAATTAAAGCTCTTGTTTTTCCCACACATGTAATGCAGCTTCCAAAAACCCGAAATTCACTTGTGAGCCCATTTTTGCATCAATTTATCCCTTCCCTTGTCAGTCCGGTTTGCACACACAACCTACCAAATCAATAGATTAAGGCATGGGCCTTATTTTGCAGGCAGATTTCAAGAATGGGGGTGTTGATTTTGTAACTAGGTTAGGAAACTAAATAGGATTTGGATTGCCTTAAAGGCATCATCCAAATCCTTCTAGGGCTGGGCCCTATCTCTATGTGCATAGGGCTGGCCCCTTTATCTCCTACACGCCAAACATAAAAGAATCACATGCTTCCATTATAGGGCCGACCCTATATTGGAATGTACGAAGTTAAGCCTACACTCCAAACGTGTGGACCTATCCACATCATTGTAATATGCAAAAACGGTTTTAGCGCCCAAGGTTAAATGGGCCGACTTAGAGATAAGTAAAAAGATGAACCCCATATATATACCAGCCACTTGCAAGGCTTAAAGACACATTCACATTCATGCGAATTTGAGAGGTGCGAAATATCTCTGCTCCTTATAGTGCGAATTCTTCCTCCAAAGGTCAGCAAGGAAGGTGCTGCGAAACACTTCTGTTGGTGATGCGAAATACTACAGTCTGCTGCAAAGATAGCAAGCAAGCTGAAGCCCTTGAATCACACACAAATCGACGGTTATGAGATAAGTTTGGTTTCAGCTGATAATTGTGCCCTAGCTGGGTTGTTATTGTACTTACAATTCAATATAACATAATCAGATCTGAGGATCTGTTGTTGCTGGGTTTTTCCTCCTAGAGGGAGGTTTTCCCAGGGTATCTGTGTCTTTGTGTTCATTTTTCTTATCTCTATTTATCAGCAAACAATCTAATTAGGAGCTAATTCTGATTTCTGGGTTCTTATATTAATCTGAAAGGCTAATTTCAACATGTTATCAAAGCTCTAGGTTCATATAGAGGTTGTGATCAGATTTGTGCTCCTATCTAACCTGTTGTTCAAAAGTTTAGTCCTGATGGCTTCTTATATTAGGGCTGAAGATAGGTTGGAAGGTCACACAAACTACAGTTCTTGGAAGGTCAGGATAATGATGGCATTGAATGATCTTGCTGAATATGTTGGCAAGAATGCTAAGGAACCTGAGAATGAAAGTGAGAAAGAAGCTTGGAAGAAGAAGGACTTCCAAGCTCAAAGGATAATAATAGACTCCATCAAAAATCACTTGGTGCCATCCATCTCCTTGAAGAAGACCGCTAAGGAGATGTTCACCACATTGGAAAAGATGTACGAAGTCAACAATACCAGCTACATACTTGCTTTAAGGAATCAACTCTCTTACATCAAATTAGAGAAAGAAGAACCTGTTGCTGCTTACTTCATGAGAATCTCTGAGCTAAGAGATCAGCTTGCTATAGTTGGGAAGAGCATTGAAGACAGTGACTTATCTATGACTGCCCTAAATGGTCTTCCTCCCTCTTGGGAACCGTTTGTTCAAGGAATCAGTGCCAGAGTTGAGCTTCCTAAGTTTGATCAGTTAATGGGAGATTGCATTCAAGAAGAGTCTCGGCTGGCTGCAAAAGGAAAGATTAAGAACCCTTATGATGAGCAACATGTCCTCTTGGCTAAGAAGGAAGGCAACCATTGGAAGAAAAATGATCTCAATAGAAATAGAGATTTCAGATCTGCTACCCCTCATTCAAGGAAGAGACCAAGAGACTTATCTCACATCCGATGCTTCCGATACAACAAGCTTGGCCACTTTGCAAGGGACTGTCAAACTCAGGTCGAGCAAGAAGATGCAAACATAAATGAAGTATCAAATCATGAAGATTTCCTCCTTTGATCTACTGGTTTGTTGATCCATCCTTAAGTTAAAATTCTGATCTTGTTGTTTCATTTCAGTAATGATGTATTAGGAAACTAATCCTTACAGCTGTTCTAAAAGGAAAATTATTGGTTTACAAGCATGATCCATGAAGGCCCACTTCAGCTCATGCCTTCGGATCTACATTTGAAAGTTTACTCAAACTTTCTCCTTATTAAGGATACAAATTTGATGAATTCTATTTTAGATTTAGGATTGGTTCCAACCTTAAGTCAGGAAATCGTAGTGGATTTATCAGCTAGATAGGCTTTTAGAGGGAGCCTCATGTTTTCTTGATTTTGCTGAGTTCTAATCATTGTGTTTCAGATAAGAAGAAGAAGAAGAAAGAATTTTAACGTCCACGAGGCTAAGAATAGCCTATGGGACAATCTGATCAAGCTGAATCAGTTTTTTAAGGTCTAATCTCTGCTTATTCAGGCTGATGATGAGAGCACCCATCTTCACGATATGCTCCTCGCTGAACAAGTTATACCATGTGCTGGCAGTTAGGAAATTGGCAAACCTCTCCCGGCTAACTTTAAGTGCTTCACACTCCAAGATAAAATGTTTTTCAGTTTCCACACTCCTGCTGACGCAAAACGGGCAAACTCTTTCTTCCCAAATTGATATGTCTAAATGAATTACTTGATTATTGCAAAATGTTTATTTTATGATGATACTAACCATGATACACTAGGTCTATCATCCACCCTCTGCGGAGTGCAAGGTGAGTTCACCCTCTGCAGTGTGCAAGGTGACAAATTGTCCTTCTTTGGGAGAAGTTTATGTATCCTCTGCGGTTGTGCATGATTTATGTTATATGGTTATATATATCTTTGAATATTAATTATTGCAGGTGTGCATATGGAAAAGTCTCTTTCATCCTGTGTGGATGTGCATGATGAAAGATAATGGTGATATATGAAAAATAAATGGTGTTATATGCAGGTTCCCAGGAAAGTGTGAAGTTATGAAGCATTGGCTTCTTCCTCTGCAGGCATTGCTAGAGAAGATCATGTAAAGGTTCATTGTAATGAAATTGCGTGATCAAATCACGAATTGTATATTGATTGAACTATTAGGGCTAGGCCCTAATCCTAAACCTTGTAAATGTTCATGCCATGGGTTTGTCCATGTGAATTTGGTTATGTATTTATTTCCTTCCCTAGTTAAGAGGGAGTGTTGATTTTGTAACTAGGTTAGGAAACTAAATAGGATTCGGATTGCCTTAAAGGCATCATCCGAATCCTTCTAGGGTTGGGCCCTATCTCTATGTGCATAGGGCTGGCTCCTTTATCTCCTACACGCCAAACATAAAAGAATCACATGCTTCCATTATAGGGCCGACCCTATATTGGAATGTACGAAGTTAAGCCTACACTCCAAACGTGTGGACCTATCTGTTGTGCGTTGCACACGCTCCCTGTCGCCGACAGGGTCCCCTTTCTTGTTTTGAGCTTTCCGTCGTTGTCCTGAGGTTCCGAACCAAGTTTCTCGTGTCTCTTCGAACGAGTTCGCGACCGATCCGTAGGTTGATTGACGTTGAAGTAGTGAGCCGATGCGTCTTCCCGGCTAGCCTAGCTCTTGGGCGTGAACGCCAACAGCTTTGTTCGAAGTTTTGAGAATCGCCATAGATAGGCGTAAGGTGGTAAGAATTGGCGGAGCCCGCCAAGCAAGAGCAGTGCGCCTAAGGTTCGCACGAAGACCAAAGTCGACATTCTTCGCACTAGAGCTGTGAGGCCGACTGCATAAGGATTGTCACCGCGATGTTTATGAGATTTGGGCAAGAGATGTTTTTCGCCTGCCAACGAACGACCGAGTTGCCTGGCCGAGTGCCTGTGTATTTTGAGGCCTCCTAGAACTAAATTTGTGAAGTCCAGCAAAGGGCTGGTTTGAAATCCGAGCAACTTCACTAAGTTAAAACTACCAAAATCGCCCCAGGGGGCCCAATTTCGAACCATGGGGCGAGAATTTCGGAGTCTGATGTTTCCTACTTGGTCCGAAAATAATGCAGAAGTACTTTTAAACATTTGCAAAAGGATGGTCTAGGTCCGATTTCACTTAAGCGTCCTCATTTTCGGACCTGGGAGGAAATCTGAAAAGTGTATCGAGTTTGAAAAGACGCGTTTAGGTCCGAAGTTCCTTTTAAACTTCGCCAAAAAAAAAAATGTTCTGAGCCCCGAAATCACTTAAGTTTTCCTTTTCGGGCCCTAGGGAGCAAAAGGAAAAAACACGAAGTGTTTAAAAGGGGGACGCACTTGGTCCGAAAATCGCAATAGTGCCCCCCACCTCCGAAAATCACCAAGCGATTATGTTTTCGGACCCTGGGGAGCAAAAGTGAAAAAACGCAAAGTGTTTTCAAAATTCTTGAGCCCCGAAAATCACTTGAGTTCCTGTCTTCGGACCTCAACGTGAAAATAAAACAAAGGTATAAAGCGCGAAATATTTAAAAGGGTGTCTCGAGGTCCGAAATTGCCCGAAATCACTTAAGTTCTCTTTCTTTGGACCCTTGGGTTTAAGGCGGAAAGTGTGCGAAGCATTTAAACGAACGCCTCCAGCTCCAAAATCGCGACGAATGCAGGGGTCGAGTGCTCCAAGGTATTGGCAAAATACACTTCGGACGCTCAAGGCAACATAGCGCCTGGAATCCGAGCTTCCCCATTCGAGCCCCAAGGTCATCGCAGAATTCACCAAAGCGCCTCCAGCTCCGAAAACTCTAAGCCCTCAAATTCGGACCCTAAAAGCAAATGAAGAAAACCTGAAACATAAAAAGGGATGCATTTAGTCTAAAATCGCAAGAACTCATTCCAACTCCGAAGTAGTTTTTTTTTTTTTGCGAATAGAGGCGTCGTAATTCTAGGAGTCGCGAAAAGCGCAAAGGACGGCATGGTTAAAGGGGTTTGCGCAGCTTGCGAACTCATTCCAGCTCCGAAGTTCTATTCACAAACTCTCCAGGTCCTCCGCAGTTTTTTGTAAGATCGCTAAAACCTCTTTCTTTGAATATCGACAAGCATCCAACAAAAAAGCTGCGGGTATAGCGTCCGAATCCGAAGTTTGGGCGAGGCCAGCTGAAATCCGAGAACATCTCCGAGGTAGCAAGCGCCTCCCAGCTCCGAAATTCGCCATAGGTGTGCAAATCGCGAAGTGGAAGGCGCGAAATTTGCAGGACTTCAAAGGAACAAAACGCAATTCAGAATTTGAAAACCATCCAAAGTCCAAAAACAAGAAGGTAAGTGTTGCGTTAAATCCTCCTGATCATTTGAACTTAGATTGCCAATTACCCAAGGTAAGAGAGAAAACTATTTAAAATGATAAATTCTCTTTGTCCAGCAATCGCGAAAATTTAGAACAAAGAGATAACCGTTGGAATTCAAACTTTGCAAGATCATCCGTTCATTTCACGCGACGAGGTTGGGCAATCTCTCGCCATCTGCTCTTGTCAGGTAAGAACGCTTTGTGGCGTATGATCCTTTGAAAAATGCTTAATGGGCGAATGTGTAAAATTTGATCGCATTGCTCGAATTCTTGAAATTTGCATCTTTTTTGCTCATTAACCTTGTTCAAAACGCTCGAAAATTCAGAATTCACTCCTAAAGCTTCACCAAAATTGCGTCTCTTTTCAAAACTTGGAAAAATTTTCATGCTGTCTATGTTAAAAGTTAATCCAAAATCCAAAAGTGATAAGTATAGATGCATAGTTAAAAGAAGAAGGAATCTTCATGAATATGTTGCGGTTAAAGTTGATCAAGCTGTTAGCTAGAAGTATTGCTCCGTGTCCAAACTAAACTTTAAATTAATCCCGGCCTGCTGGAGCACTTCTTTTGTTATCTAACCCATATTACCTTTCTTATATCATCTCGTAATCCGCATTCGACTGTGCAGGATAAATGCCTAAATCGGCAGTAGAATCATCAAAAACTCCCGCAGCAGCCGAAACCTCACGAGCCTCCAAATTAAATATCCCGCGTAAGGTTGAAAAGATGAAGTATTAGTATCAGAGGGGAGGATTGAGGGAGTCGAAAGTTCAGAGCGTCTGGGACAACATTGGTGATACCGACCTTGGCCATATTGATATTCAGGACTTCAGAAATCGGGTCTTCTCACCCAACGCATATGGCAGGCCTAGGCAGATGGTGGAAAGTGGCATCGCCCAAGCGGCGGGTTTTCCTCCAACAATACAGAACTATGAATTAGTGGTGGAGGCTGCTCAGCATTACGAACCAAAGTCTAGGCTAGTGCTTCTGGAGAATATGACTATCGCCAACTTCTCCCCTGAGGCTATTGGTGATGCATTTGATATCCCCTTTCCAAATAATCCCACAGCTACAACCATAGACGAAGCACAAGGGGCATATGATATGAATCCGGCTTGATGCAAGGCACTGATTAACGAAGAATGGTTCAAAGAGAAAAGGCCTTCGAGCACTAGGATTGTGAAAAAGACCCCCAGGAGTGATTTTCATAATGAACATGGGGATATGGTCACCCTACTCAGCCAAGTCATGGGACTTCCTAAGTCCAGCTACTTTGAAGAATGGATGTTCTATTTTACAGAGCAGGTCTTCACCGGAAAGTCTAAGTTTGACTGGGCCCAGATCATAAGCGATAACATCCACACTCAGCTGATTGAGCTCAAAACGAAGAAGTACTTCACCATGACCTCTTATTTGGTCTACATGTTCGCCAAGAACCAACCACTGCCAGGATTGATAATGAAAGGTGAAATTGGGAATGGGCCCAGTCAGGTGAAAGTCTATGATTGTTACCCACAACTGCACTACCAGGATATAGCTCAGAGGGAAAAGAGCAGCCCGGCTTACGCGGTTGGTCAGTATGAACGCATCAATGATGCCTTCACAATGCGCCTGGTTAGGCTAATGCAGGGAGGGTTACACATAAGGCTCTCAGAGCAAGCTACTACTTTAGTGCAGAGGTATGGAGCCTGGTTCATTCAGTTCCCAAGGTTTTCCTACATCCGGATAGCTGGCTTCGATGGCACTCCCCTCCGACTTCCATGGTATCCAACCGACAAAGTAATCCTTATGGAGGTGGCAAGGCAGTCACGCCCCGCCGATGTCTTACTTCGAGAAAGCAAGCAGGCTGGATTCGCATTTCCTATGATCATAGGCAGCCATGATGTCCATTTGAGGACCCCTACCCTAGCAGAGGAGTCCCTTGCAGAGTTGGCCTCTTATGGCCTACAGGACCATTTCCCAAGAAAATACTTTGATCATGATAATCTGGCGAAGAGAGCCTATGGTCGAAGATACAGAGCAAAGGAGTCAGTTGAAGACTATTGGAAGAATTGCTCTGATGACTACGAGGTCAGGCGACAGGAATATTCTAGGTTGAGTGTGCAGTAGATGCGACTCTTTGAATACCGTCGGGTCCCAGATCAGCTCACAGACTCAGGAAATTGCCTCCAGGTCCGGGAATTTGAAGCAGTACGGCATCTCTTGCCAGGTGTTGATTGGTCCCAGGACCCAATCACAGATTTCGAAGCAGTTATGGTAGCCCCAGCAAGGTACACAGATCAGTGGTTACATCAGTAGATCGAGAGGCTAGTTCATGAGGGAGTCCAGTTCACTTACCATTTAATGGGCAATCTCGACTCTCAGTCTTTAGAAGACGAAGGAACGTCTAGTGCACTTGGGGAAAGAATTGAGAAACCGGAGAAAAGAAAGAAGGCTAAGGCTTGCAGAGGAACTCGGACGTCCAAAAGAACAAGAAGGGAGAAGATTCCGATAAAGAGGCCGGAGGTCACTTCATCCTCAAAAGATCCCAATTCATCCGACAATGTTATAGAATTGGATTGCGTACCTGCTCCGCCCTCCCAGAGCAACATCAATGCATTTGAGGCCAATGATCCTCCTGCGCCTGATGTATTGGACACTGAGCTAGGACCCCTCTGGTTGGCCGAGCTAGGTAACTAAATAGAAGGAGGAGAAATCCCCTCCACCTAGGGGATCAAAATGCATGAACCTACCCAACAGAGCTGCCACGAGTACTCCTCAATTCAGCCAAGGACGACTCCACCGTCGAGGGAGAACAAAAGATAGACGAAACTCATGAGCCCGAGAAGAATGAAGAGCAACCTTCGCATGAAGATGTCGAGCAATTGTTCAGCGAAATAGGGGAGAATTCAGCTGCAAGCAAAGAGCTTCACACCTCTTTCACTCCTCCGGTGGCAGGGCAGCTGCGAATTTGTGGTCAGTCAGTTGAGAGTGTAGGAGAACAGAATGCTGACTTAACCCTATCATCAACCTAGGCAGTACCTCAAGAATGGCTGATTGCCAGAGCTCAACGCAAGGCCACCACCAAACCACCCATCGATCTAGAGGACATCTTCTCGCGTATGGATCAAGCAAAAGCCAAAGGAAAGAAGAAGCCGAGGGCATATTCTAGAGTGACCAAGGACGAGCAAAGGAACCGCACTCTTCATATTGCCAACCCGCCCGTAGACATGCCAATAGATCAGATAACACTGGCAGATTATAGCATCACAACAGTCCCCATAGGACGAGCTACCAAAGAACAAGAAAAGGAGGAATTTAAAGATTCAGTACAGAACATACTCAGACAGCTCGAAGAGATCACAGCGGAAAAGGATATGTATCAAGCCTATGCTAAGCAAGCCTAGAGATACATCAATCAGCTCCTACGGCCATTACACAATCCCTCTGAATCCCATATTCCCCCAACAGCATTGGCACAAAGGACCACGACTGAATTTGAAGGAATTCGGGATACCGCAAAGGCCATTAAGGAGTGGATGCAAGACATCAAGAAAAGGGGAGAACAGATCCTTAAGGAGGTGAAAGAAATGGCCCTCCATCAAGAGCTCACTCTAGTCAAGCTGTTGGAGGTAAAGAGGGAATCCCTTCACATGTGCGAAGTGGCAGCCTCTACCCTTCCCCTCATGAGGGCTCTTTTTTGGACACATGCGCAAATTCCCATGTTGTCTGACATCCTAGATCCTCATAGCATCAGCATTCTCAAAGAATGGTACTAGACCATCACCATGAAGAATGACGCCAAGGAAATTATTGACAAAGAAAGTGATGCATATGAGGTAATTTTGGGGAACATGCAAGAACTAGGTAAGACCATCCTCCGATCAATGGTTTCAGGATGGATAAATGACCTGTCCGACAGTGTAATCCGGCCAGACTGGGAAGAGAGGTTGGGGGCAGATAAGGTTTCCTATTCCGCTGGGGACTTGAGTTTTGCTGGTCAGTTCCATTCAAACATATTATGCTTCGAGCGCAATCACTCCAGTTGGAAGGACAGTTTAAAGCACGTGGACCAGTATCTCGAGGGCATGCAGTACAAAATTCGCCACCCTCCCATGCCTCCATTCAGTCTACTCTTCCAGTTGTGTATCAAATTCCAGGAATACGTTCGCATGGAACAGGCAGCAGGTCGTGATTTATGGCAGGAATACCTGCATGGCGAGGACCAGTTTCTAAAGAAAGAGTGTGAAACTAAAATAGAGAAAGTAGTTTCTCAAAAGTGCTTTTTTCCCTCCAAATCTTAAAATGCACTTTTTGTCCAAAAAGGTGACAGTTGACTTTTGGTCAACAAATTGTAAAACTTTTGTGCACCTTTTTTGATTTGTCCAAATTGTTGTAATTATCCCTTTTTGGGTAGCTATTGCCCATTTTGGGGTAGTTGTTGATATTTGCCTCCCATTTATGGGTATGGGCAGCAATGCTTTATGGACGAATCTGGGCCACTTATTTAGATTAAATCTAGGCCATTCATCCTTTTTGAAGCCTATTTAAGGGACAGGTTTTCCCTCTTTTTGGAAGAAGTTCTTGGATTGTTGCGAAAGCTCTGAAGAAATTTGCAGGAATTAATACAATGAATTAAGACTATTTTCAAGTTTCCTTGTGAGTGCATGGTCTCCTTCTTCACTTAATTTTGAAAGCTTTCAGTTATGTCTATTTATTTTGCATAGCAGTTTTTTTTTCAATCAAGCATCTGATAGAATCTTTACAGTCCATACCATTAGAGAACAGCTGATTGCTTTTCTTTCCGCATGGTTAATCTGGACTATTTCATGCTCAGTTCGGTTATCAAATACATACTATGAATGTAGAAATTCTAATATCGTACTTGGTAATATGAAAATCTAGTTTCTCCTTTGAAGATTGCACTAAGTTTATGCAAGCATTGTGTCTAAATGGCTGATGATGTCTAATCTAGTTTCCTGGAGGTGTCTGTCAGCTTGACTGAATTTGCTGTCTTAGTTAGAATTTGCAGTTCATGTCTCTCTCTCCCTCTCTATCCTTCCCTTCTTTTCTCCCCTTTTTATTCGGAAAATCTACAGTCCTACCAAAATAGCATCAAATTAACCAATATCATCCAATGGAAAGATCGTAAAAGTTCCAGGGAACTTATCCATAAAATTGCCAGTTAAACGTAAGTCCCCCTTTGTGTTTCCAGCATAAACACATCAAGCCACTGAGAGATCCCACAGTCAAGACCTGACAAAAGAAACCTTGAGGTTATCCCCTTAGATCAAAACGTAGAAAATAGCATTAGGGATTCCCTTATTTCAAGAGAGGATAGGATAATCAGTTGGCTATTCTATTCTGCGTTGGCCGTATGGAGTTTGCAGCAATGCGATTTCAGACACGACAACACTATCCACATCATTGTAATATGCAAAAATGGTTTTAGCGCCCAAGGTTAAATGGGCCGACTTAGAGATAAGTAAAAAGATGAACCCCATATATATACTAGCCACTTGCAAGGCTTAAAGACACATTCACATTCATGCGAATTTGAGAGGTGCGAAATATCTCTGATCCTTGTAGTGCGAATTCTTCCTCCAAAGGTCAACAAGGAAGGTGCTGCGAAACACTTCTGTTGGTGATGCGAAATACTACAGTCTGCTGCAAAGATAGCAAACAAGTTGAAGCCCTTGAATCACACACAAATCAACGGTTATGAGATAAGTTTGGTTTCAGCTGATAATTGTGCCCTAGCTGGGTTGTTATTGTACTTACAATTCAATATAACATAATCAAATCTGAGGATCTGTTGTTGCTGGGTTTTTCCACCTAGAGGGAGGTTTTCCCAGGGTATTCTTGACGTGTATTTTGTACACAATCATACACAGAATAAAATACCCAAAGGCATCTTATCCTCTCTTGAATAAAGTCGCTAACTGCTGAAGATATCGCAAGAAGGATCAGTTAGGATGACTCCAATGTTCTTTTTAGTAGGGTCTCTACGTGTGGATAAGCACCAGTGACCGTTGTGATTGTTGTGTCATCAAAGGGCCTTACGTCGCCGAAGATTTTTTCTAAACTAAACAAGCTTTTCAAAAAATATCAAAAGGATAGGGTTTGCAAGAGGTCTAATCTAGTCTAACCCTAAGAATGACTTAATGCGGACAAGACTTGGTGAGATTCTACCAACTTCAATATTGCCATAAATAAACAACTCAATTGAAATTGATGCGATCTTCTAAGGTAACAAATGATTTTTCAATACATCACAGATCAAGGACACTACCACGAAGGTACATATCCAAGATACAACAACGATTGAAGGTTTAAGCGATTCAAATATCTCCAGTCGACCACGCAAGGCGTTCCTACAATCAGCAAGAAGCTAGTGGTTTGGAAAGCGAATCCTACCAAAGATCAAGTCCAACACTTTGTCCTTCGAACTAAAACACTACTTTGATTGAGAATGATTCAAGAAAAATGAACAACCATGAAGATGACCAAGAGAATTGCAACAAAACACCATAACTTCAATATTTTATTGATCTCAAAGCCATCATGTACAACAATTGTTTGAATTCCTTTCTCAAAGCTCAATCTTGCTACAAAAATAAATTGCTTCTAAACTCTCTAATTCTCTAATACATCAATAATTTCTAACTCTTTCTGATTTTCTCTAGTTCTAAAAATGAAAGAAATGAGGGTATAAATAGCATCCTCAATTACAATGAACGGTCCAAATTGAAAGAAGATCAATGGCCAAGATTATGACACCTAAACCCTAATTAGGGTTTATTACAAATAGCCCCCTTTTTACTGAACAATATTAAATGCATAGCCAAATATTAAATTTGGCACAAAAACCTAGGAGACATAGACCAATGACAATTAAGGTGCCATGTCATCTATAACAACCTCTCATCTAGAATCTTATTCCCTTTCCAATGCTCCTTTTTAGCATATGCAATGAATCTTGATACGATTCCTTCGATCTCAGCAATTGGAATCTCGGGAAGATTCCTCATTCTTTCTTCTAAGTGGATGACCTGATCAAATGCCTTGAGAAGAGCAGCATCCCATTCAAGTTCAAGTTCCTTAGTCTTTTCAATCAGGAGCATGGTAGCAAACATCTAGTCCCGTTGCTCATCTGTGATAACATTAGCATCCTTGCAAAAGATGACCTTAATTCTATCCTCCAATTCCTGCAAATCTACATCTGTCTCAACTTCGATCCTCCTGCCAAGAATGGTACGTAGTACCTCAAATACTCTGTCCTGGGTCGGGTGGATAACCTCCTCAACATGGCTACATCTAGTACTGATGTCCTCAAAGAGAACTTCATCTGGAGTAAGGTTGACCACTGAAGTAAACTGTGAGGTCCTCCATCCATTATCTTTTCCTGTGCTAGGACCTTCCTTGATGTTTGTCTGATTACTTGCAAGACAGGAATGATAACATCTTTGGTATGAGCAAAAGCGGCTACCGTTATCATTAAATTGTGGATGATCTCAAGAACCTGGATAGCCCTATGAATGGTCTTCATCATCCTTGTTGCAAATTCTACGGCAACTGTATGAGATTTGTCAATCCAAGTGCTCATAAGCTGGACCATACTCCTGAATCTCTCTGCCTCACTAATTGATTGAAGGGGAAGTGCTTGTATGGGTGATCTTGCTGGATCCTGACGTCCCAAAGGCTGATTGAGATGGCTGAAATATGTTCTCCATGAACCAACTTCTCTCTCAAGCTTTCTATTCTTCTCCATTTCTTCTCTAAGCTTGTCTTTCAATGCCTCAAATGAATCGGTGGCATCATCCATTGTCTGTTCGGCTGTGGATGGACCTAGCTCAAATGTTTCTACATCATATTCCTCTGCAAGGATCTCACCTTCATACTTGTCCACGGCCGGTGTAGCTATCTGCAATTTTCTGGATCCAGTCTCATCTCTAATCATCTTGGACATCTTGGTAGCTTTTCTTTTCTCTGTCACTTCCTGGGAATGTCCAACAAGGCTCTCCAAATCAATCACATTGTCCTCGTCCTTGATTACAATCACCTTTGTTAATCTTTCCTTCAACCAATCTGGGATGGCAGATCTTGTTTCTTTAACCTGTATTTCCTTAAGCAATTCTTCTTTTCTGGGAGGAGATGTTACTTCATTATCTTCCCTATCTTTATGCAACTCATTGTCCTGGAGAGATCCACCTGGTGCCTGTCCTTCTTTATCATTCTGTACCATTGACTCCATAGACTCCTCTATCTCAAATGTCCTCTTTTCTTGTCGAGAAGATGTACCGGATGAACGATCTCGGTTGGCCTCTTGCTTCTTCTTGGAAGATTCTCTCTTCTCGGGTCTTTCTTTCCTCTTCGAGCCTCTTGGATGGAGATTGCCTTCACTTGCACTTCGAAGGTTGCCTTCACTTGTATTTTTGGGATTAGGATTGCCTTCGCTTACACTAGCTCCACCCTCAGCTGGTCTTTCCTCCAAGGTAAAAGTCATAGCTATGCCTTGCTCTCTCAACTTCTGATGCTGCACATCAACCCATCTACGAGTACAAGACAAGACTGGAGCCATCAAAGCATCTAGATCCACAACCTCGGGCTCATTCCAATCTAACCTTACTGTTTTGCTATCTCGATCATAGGATGATTGGATATGTCTACCACTGTCCTGAGCTTGGTCGGCCACTCTGTAAATCTTGCATTTCTTGATGAAATCCAAAGGCAATCTAGAATGCATCTTTCTTTTCACTTCAAGATCGTCTAAGAGATTAATCATAAAATCTTCTATCTGAAACTCATGCTTAAATTTCCTACCGACTGTCTCCTCTATATATCCATGTGGATCAAAGCTCTCTCTCAAGGCAAAGAATGAAAAAGAATACAAAGCTAACTCCTTCTCTGCGTCATCCATGGCTAGAGCATTAGGACATACCTCAACTGAATTGCCCAATATGATAGGTACAGGAACTCCATTTCCATGTCTGTGTCTGAATGCCTTCGCATAAGCTGCCAACTGTCTTGTTACCTCAAGTAACACTATTCTGTCTGTCAGATATCTCTGCAACATGTATGGAGGTGAAGGACATCCATGGACTCTAATATAAGTAAATTTCGGAAATTGGATAAACCAAGCACCATACCTCTTTACTAGTTCCTGTGCATCCTGAGATAGTCTATTGTGAATCCCACCTTGCAACGTCCTTGTGATGTTCATCGTGAAGGTATCATTAACTAACTTGTAGTTACTTCCTGGCGGATGATGCAAGTGAACATAGGAATCACAAACTCTGACCTCGCCGGGTCCTCTTCCAATCACTCCTCTGTGAGGTAGTCCTGCGTACTCAAAGCTCCTGATCAAGGCATATATGACGTATGAACTCATGTGGAAGGACTTGGTAGCTTTTAGTCTCCTTAACTGTACGTCCAAGCATTGGCTAATCATTCTAGCCCAATGAATTGTTCCTTTTCCCTGAACTATCACTTGGATGAAGTAGAACATCCACTTCTCAAAATAGAAGGCTTGAGGGGCTCCTGTGACTCGGTTGAGCATCGTTATCAAATCTCTGTACTCCTCCTGGAAATCGATCCTATGTGGTGTGTTCGGGATCTTGCTCAGGCGAAGACGACTCTTAAGTAGCCAGTTCTTGTTGATGATGCTTAGGCAAGCATCTGGATCATCTTCGTACATGGACCTGGCTCCTTCTATGCTTTTGTAGACCATATCTCTGTGCTCTGGAAGATGGAAAGCCTCACTTATAGCTTCCTCTGAAAGATAAGCTAAAGTGTTTCCCTCCTTGGACACGATCGTTCTGGACTGTGGATCATAATGACGAGCACACTCGATCATCAACTCATAGCACTGGACTGCTGGAGGGAAGCCGGCCGCCTTAATGATGCCACTTTCAATTATCCTCCTGGCGACAGGTGATGGCTTGCCAATGTAAGGGACCTTTCGAAACTTCTTCGTGCTAAAGTTGCCCAAGTTGGTATCTCCAATGTTGCTCCACTTAGACACGATCTTGGTCTCCAGTTCTTCGTTCTTTTGATCTTCCTTCATAAGAGCTAGACGACTAGTGGATGCTCCCGTCTTCAGAGTCGCCATTGTAACACCTACACAACATTTCATAATAAGAAACTAGATTTTGCAATGTATAACTATAGATTAGAGATTAATTTTAGGAAACTTCATGATAAGTCTTTGAGTTATCATTTCCTAAAAACGATTGAGCTACTGAAATTCAAAATTTCAAAATTTAAAATTTAAGGCTATGACGATCAATATTCAAAACAAGAGAAGATTTTGCCATACCTTACTTGGGAGCTAACTCTAAAATGCAAAATTAAGAAATTCGCCAAGGCAAAAATCGATGTTTGATGACTTCAACGTGATCTCTCTCAAGCGAACGTCCTCCTTAGCAACTTCGCCACCTTTGGGGGGTCTTCAATGTCTTGATGGCAAGTTCGCTCAACTCCAACCAAACTCGCACTCCTTTTGATGATGTTCGCACCTTGTATCCTTGATGAAATTCGCTCCACTTGAACACAATTTGCACTTCTCCTTTAATGATAATTTCGCACTTCCTTGTCCTCTCCAAATCGCATGTGAAGGATGTTTAAATGGTGATTTGAAATGTAATAACTTACCCTTCCTTTATAGGCGTTCATCTCTCATTTACCTCTAGGCCGACTTTGGCAATTAAAACAAATTTCAAATAAAAATCAAGGGCCGACTTTGTAAAAATATAAGATTTAAAATTCAAGCGCTCACCCCAATTTAATTTTTATTTAAAATAATAATTAATTCATTTAATGCCCTTGCAATTAATTAATTCGATTTTTTAAAGGCAAAAAATAATTAATTAAATGTCCATGCGCAAATTTTTAATGCTACCTTTAATTGAATATTCAAATTTTATTGATTTTAGCATTTAATAAAATTCAAAAATATTATTAGCGCCAAAATTTGGGAGATGAAAAAATACAAACCATATCGCTCTGGTCCCTGGGAGAGGGACAGGAGCGAATTAGCATTTTAACCTTGATTCTTTTGCCTTTTACGTTCAAAACTACCTTCTTCACAAGTAAACTGGCATCTTCGTTAGGTATCTCGAGCTTGATCGATTCAACTTTGTGGATAAATGCCTTTTAAGGTCAACATCGCCCTGGTCCCTTGGTGAGGGACAAGAGCGAACCTTGTGTTCTCCTTGATCCTTGTTTCTTTGATCGCCAATCTTCATCACTAGGCAAGTAACAACGTTACCCCTTCACTCCACGCATACTTTACTTGTCTTTTACAAGGCACATTTGATGTTTGAATGATTTTCGCCCTGGTCCCTTGGTGAGGGACTGGAGCGAACTTTATGTTCTAGCCAAAATTTGCCATCCTTTAACCTTAACTTCTAGTTCATCACCTTCCAAATGATATTTTCAACCTTGTTGATCTTTGTTTTGAGGTGATTTTTGAAGGAAAATGAGTGATTTAATTAATATCGCCCTGGTCCTTGCCTGAAGGACAGGAGCGATTTAGCTTCTTTGCTCAAGTTGATCACTTCTGGCGTTTGGTTTCTCGCATATCATCTTCTCAAGAACACTTTTGACTTTGTGCAACCCTGCATGTCCTTGGCTAGACATGATTTTTGAAGGAACTGGCTAGTGTAGTGAATATCGCCCTGGTCCTTGCCTGAAGGACAGGAGCGATCCTTGGTATCTTGGGCTCATCCTTGTTTCTATCAACTCGCAATTGCCTTCACAGTGTAAAACGATGTCCTTTGATCCCTCTTGAACACTTGAAATGTGATTAACATTCAAAACTTAAGCACACCTAGAGATTTCGCTCTGGTCCCTAACTGAGGGACAGGAGCGAATTTGGGCATATAGTGTAAATCCTTCATCATATTGACTTGCAATTGTCTTTGAGGCGCAAAATGATGTTCTTTACTCCCTTTCGAACACTTGAAATGTGAGTGGCAACTTAAATTTGGACACATTTGAACATTTCGCTCTGGTCCCTTGGAGAGGGACAGGAGCGAACTTGGGCATTTCCATCACCTTTGCAGTCTTTGATACTTCATTCTTCGTCGAGACACCTCAAACGTCATTGCCACCTTGTACTTTGACTTGGAGTGACTTTAAATTTGTAAGGAAGGCAATATAACCAATATTTCGCCCTGGTCCCTGGGAGAGGGACAGGAGCGAACTTGCACTTGTAGGCTCCATCACACTTTGCCAATGTTTAAAATTATCTTCAACGGACTTGTTGTGCATCCTCTCATTCATCCTTGGCATGGAATTTGTTTCAACTTGGTGGGAATTTGATCTAAGGAAGAAATCGCTCTGGTCCCTTAGTGAGGGACAGGAGCGCCTAGGCAAATATGGGCCTCGCTTCGGTGTCTTGCAATCTTCAATTTGTCTTCAATGGGTCCGTTACACCTTCTTTGCTTTCCTCAAACCTAATCTTCACTTGATCTTCGCCCAAATTTTGCCCTATAAGGAAATTCGCTCTGGTCCCTGGGAGAGGGACGGGAGCTAACATCAAATTTCGCCCTGGTCCCTGGCAGAGGGACAGGAGCGATTTTGCTTCTAGGGTCCATTTTCCTTATGTTGGCAATTTCAAGTTATATTCAACTGACAAGATGTACTTCCTTGGTTCTCCTCAAATTGCGAAATTGTTGAAATCTTGCAAGGACAAGGCAATGTTGGATTTTAACCTCCGGTCCTTCAGTGAGGGACGAGAGCGATTTTTGCTCCTGGCACATTTCCATGTTTGCGAAATTCTTCAAATTATATTCAACGGAAAGAACATGCCTCCCTTTATCTCTTCCAATCCGAAAATCGTCTTGATCCTGCAAGGACAGTAAAATTTTGAAAAACAAGCTCCAGTCCTTCAGTGAGGGACAGGAGCAATTTTGCTTCTGCAGGCCAAAATATCAAGATTTCAGGACTTTAGTCACTTCACAAGGCAAAAACAAGTCATTTCCCATGCCCAGAATCAATTATCACAATTCTCAAAATTTGGTCAACATCATTCAATCAGACAAAATTCCATAATCCATCATTTAACACTTAGACAAAAATTGGACTTTGCATTCAAAATTCAGACTGAAACTAGATAGATTCTCTTGACCACCTGACGAATTCACCTTATTCAAAATTGCATCCTACGGGAGGAAGCTCAATAGCTCTCAAGATTGACTGGACTCAGGCCTGAAAACACAAAACAAAAACCCTAAGGCTTGACCCTAGTCCAGACGACTGACATACTAAACCAAAACCCTAAAAAGCAGAGAGAAAGGCGAGCAAAAACAAGCAAAAAGAGGGGGTCCCCATTTTAATGGGGCGATGTGTGAAATGGTCACAACAGGTATCTATGTCTTTGTGTTCATTTTGCTTATCTCTATTTATCAGCAAACAATCTAATTAGGAGCTAATTCTGATTTTTGGGTTCTTATATTAATCTGAAAGGCTAATTTCAACAGGAGGATGATACAAAGAAGAGATACAACAACAATTCATGGTTGAGAGCATAGAATGCTTTCAAGACAAAGATGGTCATGACATGAAAAGAGGAAGACAGTCCTTTCGCTCTTGAAAAGCTAGTACTACCCCAAGCAAGAAGATAAGGATGCAAGTTCCCGTTCCGGTTCAAGATGTCTTTACCAATCCAGAATACTTCAAGTTCTAGCATCCTGAAGCAACATGAAGATCATCACAAACAAAGGATGATGCAGTTAGAGCCGTATCTTTAGACACATGGAATAGTTTTAGTTATGCATTTGTAATTTTGTTTTGACAAGTTACATGTAAAAAAAAACTTTGTAATTGCAACTTAACTCGTTACTTGCACTTTTGTAATTACATGTAAAGCAACTACAAGTTGTGTTCAATTAGTACTGTAGTTGGAATAAGTCATAGTTAGTTGTTGAATAAGTCTTGGTTGAGAGAATTTTCTCAAGTTAGTTAGGATCCTCCCACCTTTTTCTCAAGGCTCCTCTCCTATAAATACTTGAGGGGGTCTATTGTAATGGATATCTTTTGGCAATGCAATAAAATTATGTCAGTTTGTATGTGCACTCTAAGACTTTGAGCTTAGATGTAAATCAAATTGCTTTCAATAAAAGAGGCAAGTTGTGTTGAGACTTTGTGCCAATTCAAGTTGTTATGTGACGACATTTTCTAGAGTTTATTGTGAATTTTGTTCTATTGTGAAAGAGGGATTTGAATTCAATCTTGTAGACTTTGGGTTGCTAATTGTATTTAGAGTTATCTTATCAAATTGCATTGTTATGCTGCCGGTTTGGCGATTGAAGATAGCTTGTAGACTTTGTGCTGCTTCTATTTTTAAGACTTGTGCATGTGAGTTGAAGGGCATCATGTAGTTAGACTTTGAGCTGCTACATATTGTGCTAGTTAGCAGAAAATCATCTAAAAAGGTTGATAGGAGGATAGACAATTGAAGATTTTGAGCTTTCTTTTTGTTTTCCCGTCCCGAGGAAGTGACGGAGGTCTTTGTGCCTTCATGGAAACTTTGCTTCCCTTTATGTTCCAAAATTCCTACAAAAAAGTCTCATTTCTATATTTGTTGTTATTTATTTCCAATTGCTATTACTTTTCTGTGAAGAAAAAAGAGTACATTTTTTCTTGAAGAAGATGAAAGACTGATGTCCCACCCATATTAAATTGGTTTAGTTTGTAGATAGGGGGAGCCTTCCCTTAATTAGGAGAGTTTTACTCACACACTGTGGTTGAAACCACAATTTTGTATATTTCCCCAAGTGTACAAAATTTTCAACCAACAAACAATATCAATACTAAAAGTTTATTGATGTTTATTACAAGTAGAATATTATTAATTCTCAAACAAATGAGCCAATATTGTAGTCAATATGCATATTGGCTTGTATCCTGTCTGCAATTGTAATATCCCCAATAAAAAAAATTTGATTTAGCAATAAGATTTACACAGCAAACACAGTAACCCGTTAAGGTTAGAGAAATAATCCAAAATAACTGGAAGGAACCCTTCCACCTTTTGTTCACCGAGAGCCCAATCTGGGAGGGTGAGAGAATACGGTGTTCTGAGGATCGTTAGCACCATAAACCAATTGAAAAGTTGAATACAATAATGGGTGGCAAGCCAGCCCCTTCCGCTTATCCAACGGGTAAACTAGAAACTTGGCGGTAAACCAACCAAGAGAACAACTCACCAAGACACATCACTCAACCACAATGTTTCAACGGGAGGACTGAATCACACAAAAGCTCAACTCCACCGCTTATTCAACGGGAGGACCATTACAATCATAAAATCACTCAACCACTTACTCAGTGGGAGGACTGAACTTCATAACTAAATTATAGAACAAGAAGGCGGCCAAACCAACCTCTTCCACTTATACAGTGGGCAAGCAACCTCCAGAAATGGTTAGTAGTACTACTACTTAACCTTACAATTTAGAAAGAGAAGATTAGAGATGATATCCAATGTAGATTACAGCAAGAAACAACTAACAAATTAACTCAAATCATGCTACTGCTCCTGTACCAAAAATCTGAAGTCAAACAAGCATAACTAGTCTCAACTGGCAACACCAAAATGATCATAACTCACTCAAATGAATTCGGAAAAACACCAAATCAAATGCGAATGAAAGATATAACCTGGACAATGAAACATGAACACAAAAATTGAAGTCCGGTCGCCTCAAAACAGAAGCACGCATCCCAATGCACCCCTAGAATAGTACGGCCCAGCTGAAAGGTACGATTTGCAACTAAAAATCCAATTCTTCGAATCAGCAGCTATAAAATTGCAGACTATATTGCCTCCATGCCACGTTTTGATAGAGCCAGTACCCAGAATGAAGGAATCACTTGGTCAAGAGGTATGAGCAAAATATGGTTTCAGCAACTCCGCAACCAGCAGCAAGAAAACACTCCAAAATCCACACAAAACACTCCACTCAGAAAAACGCTCTCTAACAGCACTGGAAATAAAAGAACACAACTAGGTACTATCTTCCAAGTACGAAACTGAGACTCAGCTAGGAAGCCACACTTTGAAGCTCAGATTTTCAATCGCCAAACCGGCAACATAACAATGCAATTTCATAAGATATCCAAATGGGAGGCCAAGCACCTGTATTTATAGTTTTTTTCCTCTGAAATTCAAATGTAAATGCTCCCAAATTCACCTCACCAATTTCCATTTCATTTCACTCTCACATGGCATCCAAATGACATTTCATTTCATTTCCCAAGGTGGGCACCCAAGTTGCATTTTAACCAATAATTCAACAAGTTCAAACTTGCCTAAGTCTTCAATAATAACTTAATGCATTCTTCAGATTTCAATGCCTAACTTAGGAAAATATAACATTGATATTAGATTAAAATATGTTTTTTCCTAGGTCGCCCAATATATCATTAATCAGTAATAAAATAATTAAATATTAAACTTTAGAATAAGGAAATAATATTTAATTAAATCACTTATGACTCCAATACTGATTATCAACAAAATCCAGGATGAAGTTGAGCAATGAAGACCATTGAACTGCTACAGGATCGGGACCCTGTCCAAACTGCTAAAAATAGAATTGCTCAATACTGCCACTTACTAAAAATAGTAAGTCATGAAATACTCCTTCGAAAAACATGATCTTCGCACCCGGAGAAAGAGCTTGGAAAACTTAGTAAGACAGCATCATCCAAACAGCCAAACCCTAACTTACTAAAAATAGTAAGTTCTCACTTCACCAAAGAATCATTTTATACCACCTTGGAGCTCATGAAAAATCCAGAAGGAAACCATAGACAGAACTGAAGAATTCCCTCCTGGTAAACCCTAAAAAGCTCGTGCAGAACTCCACAAAAGTTGGAAACCCTAATTCTCCTTTCCAAATAGCCTATGGGTCTCCGGAATAGGCCAATGGACCACTGAACTAATCACTGCGGAGAAGGGGACATTACAGCAATATATATGAAGAAATCTCTGTTCCCACCCACTTAACACAGCTTTATCAGACAATATAAAATATTTATGATCACTGCTTGATTTTGATCACAATCTGAATTGAATCAGTAAAATATATTTGCAGCACCGTTACTCTCTGTCAAAAGAAATATATTAGATAATCACATCATACCTTGCACAATTACCATGGTTTGCATACCATATAATGACCAGATTTCTACCACCAAAACAGTAGCTTTTATAAACTCAGCGTCTCTGCAATTCTCTATCTCTTTCGATGTTCTTTGTGGGAGTATACTTCTTTACAATTGTCAACACCACATTCCACTCATCGAATCTAGGAAAATATCCTCAATCTTGTACATACACATTATCACAGATCTCGCTAATTATTTAAGCCAGATTCCGATGTAATACCTTGAACACAGTTTTTCATTATTTCATTTTATCTTCACAGAAAGCATCAGTTTCCACTCCCACTCTATAGATAAGAATGTGTTATCAGTTGAAACTGTTTTCTGGCAGTTGAAGAACCACCTAGACAGTTGAAACTGTCAATCGAATTCAAAACAAGTATGACAATATTTTTTTCACGATAGAGAATATAAAGTCGGGTTTCAACAAAAATCGTCCAGTTGGCAAGAGTAGTTACAACTCATTATGCAGTTATGACAGAACTTCATAAACATAACATGAAAAAGTAACATTAACCCAGATACTCCCTTTTTGAGATTGTTTCCGATACAAATATAAATTGTTCAATAATTTACCACAAGGCTGCAACACGATGAATCACAGAGAGTATAAAGTTAATAAGACTGCAGCCACTGATCAATCAACTTGACATTAAGGACAAGTATGTTGAAAAGGAAGGCACCGAGTGAAAATGACAAGCCTGATACTGCAACAAACTGGCTTATGAATTCATTTCAGATTATCTATTTCAGATGTACCTCTCTGTTTCTATTTCAGATTTACCTATTTTTCCAGATTTAACAATACTGAACAATATTACAAACTGCAGAATAACCACACTAACAGGTGTAAGCGGTTGACATCAATGACAATAGTGCTGGCATACCCACCCTCTAACATAGATTGCTAATATGTGGTTATCAAGAATTTCTGTTGAGAATTCTGCCACAAATTGCTGATAATAAATCCACCTTGAGTCGTTGATAACCTCTGTAATATGTTTTACAAACCCTTTACACCAATCATCGCTGAGACAATTGTGGGATTTGGCCACTGCAAATTATATATGATTCTGCACTTGTAGACTTGTCAAAAAGATTTCACCAATAAAGCTCATATGCAATCCCTAGGTGAGATTGCCCCAAGTATGAATCAGGGGTTTTCATCCACTAATCCAATGATGGAAATCAGGGGTGTTTTTGTCCTCCAATTCCAAACCTAGAGGGTTTTCTTCCTCAGGTCAATTAAACCAAAATCCAATGCTTCAACACGGCATATGACTAGATAAGTACAGCTTGCAAAATCACTTGTCAAAGTTGAATTCATCCTCCGAAAGTGAGCCAGTAATTTTTCCAAGTTTAAAGCTATAGTTCAAGTTAGAATAAGTAGTACATAGAAAATGTACAGAAAACACTGCACATTTGTTGAAATACAAATATTGAGTATTAAGATTTCCTATTACTAGTGTTCTAAATTTCTTAGCTTCAAATCTGTTTAAAAAAATGATTGCAACAATATGAAATCTGTTTCAGACCTCCTCCTATCTAAATGCAATCAGAATGGAAAATTTGAAAATGGTCTTAGGTTTTATGTCAATTTTTTGGGCTGCCTAAGTCAGTCATATTAAACTTACCAACCCTTGGTCAGACTTGCAAGTCTCACTGACTTTACCAAGTTTCGCCCAAACAAACCTGATGAGGTGTCTTGACTGGGAGTACCCATCTGACTCTCCCAAACCAGTGAATCGGATGAATCTAAGGTAACTCCTAATTCTACCATTTGTAGATGGCATCTAGCTGCATAGGCAGTTTCAATTTAACTAAAATTCACAATTTGCATTCACTAAAATTTACCATTGTCATAGAAATGCATTGAATTTCTTATCTTTGCATTAACATTATTCTTCAATCAATCCATGTTACAAGTTACAACGTAAAAATAAGTATACATAAATCCATATGTTCATAAGTTCAAACCGATTTGTAGTGCTTCAATCAAAACAAAATTGAAGAAATGAAAGCTTACATGCCTTTCCCAAGATCACACAACTGTCATTGATCAGGTACCGAGTTGCTACATTATCAGTTGCATCAACAACTATATCATATCTCACAAAATGTGTTAAGTAGTACCGATTGAAAATATCATACCGATTTGGACAAGAGCTAGCATGACTACTAAGATAGCTTAAGCCTCTATTAAAAAGAACCTTTGAAGTCACTTGGAGTATAGAAATGCAATTATGAGGCAGGCAAATAATCTGTCCCATCTTTAGACATAATTTTTTTGTGGAAGCAACATAAGAAAAGTAGAGCTTAGAAATAGGTAAATTTTCTAAATGGTGATTATCACATATAGAAATAGAGTAGACAAACAAAAACTTTGCAAACACTAATGGTTAAGTCAACTTAAGTGATTCTTTCATAAGGATACTTGCCAACAATGTCCAATGCATTTGCAGTGCTCAATGCAACCATGTATTCAACAACTTTGACAGCAGAATTAATCCTGTGTATACAACAACAGACAATCCACATTAACAAAGGTGTCATTTGGAGTTCATGACAACCAAAAGAAAGATGCAAAAAAAAAGTGGGATATACATCCAAAATTGTTGTTGATTCCAATAGTTCAATTACCAAATTAATGGAACCAACAAGACATTATCTATTCTTCAAGAAACTTAAGTAGCAAGGACAAGAGGCTCACGCATGGCATGCAGCAGCTGCAGACTTCACTTTTGACTTTCCAATATTTGCTTCAGTATGAATTACCTTATTTAAAATAAGCAAAATATTTAAAATGTCAATTTCATTATGAGCGAAGGGAAATAAACATAAGGTTAAAAAAAATCATAAGATGAAATATAAGTCAGACAACTGTGGTATGCTTTTAAGACTGCTTCTGCTTCATAAACATAGAAAGTATCTTTTTGTTTCATATCACATAACACTTCAAATTTGAGTATTCTACTTCTTCTCAATTGCAAAATGACAAAAATGCTACCTTCTAAGCAAATTGTAGACAGGATTCCTAGAAGAAAGGAAAGCAGAAATATTTAAACCAAATAAATTAAATGCAAACAAAACCAGAAAGATGTAGTGAATACCTTAGTGCAAACTATCCAATAATGACAACTCTAATACTCCTCCAAATTGTTATGTTACATAACTTAGATTTTCAAATTACTATAGAAATGCAAAAAAAAAATTATGATAATCATGGTTCTCAATTGTGTATCTGAAGTTTGACATTATGTTTCAAGAAAACTGAGCATGCTTTTTTGTGTAGAAATATTTCGCAGGTAGCAATTGTTATAGAACAATTAAAAATAAAATCATGGTAGTAAATTTATATCTAATATTTAAGAACCTGATATGTCATGCAAAAAATCATTTATATTCTGTATATTCAGTTTTAACCATAGCCATTCAGAGACTCATATCTTGACCCCCAATACTCATCTACTATCTCAGACATGTGTCTCACCTTAAAAAAATGTCCCCATCTAAGAGACACTTATGGGAGCATCTCCAAAGAACAGCGAGCTTAAGCTGACATCTTTAAAAATCAGGAAACCTCCCTATAAAGATTCTCAATTATAACATAGCTTTATGCTTTCCTCTCTGTAAGAGAGACACATGAAAAAAAAAAGACATTATATTCTTGTAATTATATGGGCATGTTTGGCAGCAGAGAGAACGAAAGAAATTATATTAATGTCCACTAATGACAAAGAATAGGTCAAAGGAACCAGAACACACATCAGGTGCAATAGCAAAGAACTACGGCAAAATGGACCCTAGACTCAACAGTTACAATAAAACAAGAAAAGCAAAAAATAAGGAAACGGATCAATGGGGATTAATCCAGAAAAGGTAACCAAAAAACTAGTACAAAAATTAATAGAACTGTAAGGAGAAAACCCCACAAAGCAATGGAAGCAAATAAACACCACCTGATTGGGGAACCAAAAACCTCAAGTACCAATATTCTGGGACACATTGAAGGAGACGGTGATATTATCATCAATTTCTGTATAAGTACCGATATGGAGTTCGAGAATGCTAGTCAGGCAAAGTTCAGGGCCAAAGGGTTCAGCCTAGACAATCCTATGATGCAAGAAATTCCATGTAGAACCTCTCTAACACTCAAAGCCAAAGAACTGCTGGGGGTAGAGAAGAAATTGTCAATGTGAGCCAATATCCCATGAAATATCCCATGAAAGAGATGTGTTAGAGGATCCCCAACATTGAGAACAGGTACCATTAGAATAAAAGTTGGGCCGCCAAGGAATCCTGGTCGTGATAGATCGCAAGGATGAACAATGTCTTAGAGATTTGTGTCCATCTTTACATGAAACAATAGTATTCAAAGGGCACTTAACAACTCCAACATCTGTGACAGGTTGAAAAGGCACAAAAGATATTATCATCCATGTCCAAATTGGTAGTAGTAAGAAGCCAAAATAAAAAAGGTCTTAAGATGTTCCCAAATAGAAATTTTATAAATTGCTAAAGTGTGAAAGAGCAATACGCTATGTTATAGCTTGTGCTCCTAAAATATAGCGTTGCCTCATTTGTATTTGCAATTATCCAAAATAAAACAATTCTATCTAGTTGACAATATTATCCAACCATTGTCAAGGTATTCAAAGAATCAAAAGTATCCACCCATTATTAAATAAATGGTGTACAGAGGACTGGCCCACACAATGAAGTGAGAGTAGATATTAAATAGTTGTTCTAAAGAATCTCCTGCACATGATTGCTAAGATGACATATATTAGTGTTATGCCCCTAGGAACCTTATCAAGTCCAAGGGTTTTTTAATTGATCTTTTTTAGGGTGATTGAAGCAGTTAAATTTTATCTCTAACCATTCATACATTGGGCTGATCTAATCATCTGAATTTTTTTAATGTATATTATATATTAATAAACCTTGTGATATTTTTATTTTATTAAGTTTATATACATCACAAGGATGAACAATGTCTTAGAGATTTGTGTCCATCTTTACATGAAACAATAGCATTCAAAGGGCACTTAACAACTCCAACATCTGTGACAGGTTGAAAAGGCACAAAAGATATTATCATCCAAGTCCAAATTGGTAGTAGTAAGAAGCCAAAATTAAAAAGGTCTTAAAATGTTCCCAAATACAAATTTTATAAATTGGTAAAAGTGTGAATAAGCAATACACTATGTTATAGCTTGTGCTCCTAAAATATAGTGTTGCCTGATTTTCATTTGCAATTATCCAAAATAAAACAATGCTATCTAGTTGACAATATGTCATGTCCCCTCCTTGATCGTTATATATATCCTAAATGAAGCAATTATTATTAATTAATAAAATAATTACCAACGAATGATTATTTGAAATTTATTTATTATTATTTAATTAATATTTATTAATATTTATTACTAATAATATTCTTCAAATATTCAAATAAATATAAATTAATATTATATTATAAACATAATTTATATATTATAGATTAGAATATATAAATTATGATCAAATAAATAAAGGAAGAACAGCATTGGTAATGCACATAAATATGGACATCATGGAGAACGATGATAAGGCAAATACAAAGGCAGCCATCAATCATATAGCACATATGATAATTACGCAAGCGACTCAACTATAACACAAGGGAATGAGTTAGTCTTTCAATAATAATACGATTGGATATGTGCAAGGCAGTGTTCATGATGATACGATTATTAAAGAATGATCGATTTCCAATGAGGAGCAGTGATTGGTAGTAATAAACAACGACAAGTAAGCGATTATTATTAAACAAACTAAGCCAGCGATCAAGGGAACCAATCGATACCAAAGGATGCGATTCATGAGAACAGTGCACTTAAAAAACAAAGCACATAACTATTAATTAAAACCCTCATCTCATGAGGAGTATGATGGGATTTTAGTCAAGTAAGAAGCAATGATTAATAATTAAAAGACATGCAATGAAGTGTTCATCCAAAAGGATACAACTCTTAGAGATTTGATTTTGCACTTTATCCCGATAGGTTTCCTTGTGTTTCGCTTAAATTTTTGGCAAATTTGTCTAAGTCCAGATGAGTTTTATTGAGTTTTGAAGTTTTCTAGTGGTTTTGAGTGGAAAAATCATCATATTCCGGATGAAAATCCATATTCTAAGGGTTAAAAGGTCAAAATTCCACACTAGAGGTGCTTTTCCCCTCATATTCCTGACTACCCATGATTTTCCCCCACTCAAATTTTAGACTGGACATGAATTTCCCCTAGAATCCAGACATACCTTGTTTTTCCACCATTCAAAATTCATACTAAGGGCGATTTTCCACCAGATGATTGAGAATTTGACTAAGTGTTGGGAATTTTCCTGACTACCTTCATTTGTCCCCTAGGGAGTGTGGATAAGATTGCGGATGACTAAAGTGATGATTCCTGAAATGGATCGATTTTCCACCAGGACCTTTTTGTGACAGGATTTCATGGATTTTTATGCGGATAACCACTCCAGACCCTAGGTGAATTTCCACTGGGAATGTTTTGATGATTTTTGTGTCCGGATGAATGTCTAGACAGGGGTCGATTTTCCCCTAGGAGGATTTTTGTGCTAAGTGATGAAGTTTAAGTTGGAATTTTCATTCCAGACCCAAATCGATTTTCCCCTGGACCCATTTTTGTGCAAGTTGACGAATTTTTTTGATAGGGATTTTTATCCCTACTTGGCGTGATTTTCCCCAAAGGGAATATTTAATGATTTTTTAAGATTTTTATTGGAATTTTAACCCAAGTTAAATCGATTTTCCCCCAAGTGGCCATTTTGATTCAATTTTATGAAATATTTTAAATAAATGAGCCCCAAATTTAATTGTTTTTACAAAGTGCAACGATTATATAAAAAATTAAATACAATTATTATATGACCTGCAATGTTTCAAAAAATTAAAAAAATAAAATATTCCCAAGGAAGTTGATTTTCCAACACAAGTGTAAAAGTGCAAGTGTTTTATCCCACATTGCTTGTGTGGTGAAAACTCAAGGTGAAAACATGTTTAAAATGGGGTGAACAATATTAAAATATCATTATATTTGCTGAGTGTGATTGCTAAGTTGTTGATTTGGGTGATTTTCTCCAGCTAGGCGATTTTGGTGAAGTGTCTACTTGACACATTTGGAGCTGAAAGTTAGTTTTGTTGTTCATTTTCTGCCTATGCCCAGCTGGGCAATATTTCTTGGCAGCCATTGGAGCAAGTTTTTTAGAGTAATTTTCAGATTTGGGAGGTGGCGCCACTTCTCCAAGTGGGGCGATTTTATTTGGGAAATCATTCTTCCCCATTTTTGGTGCATTTCCTCCATAGTTGTGGGCTGCCATTGTTGCTCCTTGCTGTTATAATTTTCAGACCTGACTTTTCCTCCATTGCTGAAGAGTATTTGGACTCCATTGTTGGCTGGGAACACTTTTTCATAATTATTCTTCATTGCCCAACTCTTCCACACTAAGGCGATTTTGCTTGGAGGTGATTTTGTGAAGTTTTTGATGCATTTTCAGAGCAATTCATCGTTGTCGCAGGTCTGAGACGCCATTGTTATAGACTGTCCTCAGAAAAAAACATCATTTCCAACCACTTACCTACCTTAGCGATTTCACTTGGAAAGTGTTTTTAAGTCAATTTTCCATCATTTCCAGGGTTTCTTGTCACTTTGCAAGGTGCTGGTAAGTCTGAAAATCAAAAAACTTTTCACTCCCAGCTATCACATACTTAGGTGATTTCATTGGGAAGCCATTTTGGGTGAGTTTTGGGGGCATTTTTTGAGGTACACCATTATTGTTATAGTCTGAAACACCATAGTTGCAGGTGTCTTCAGACTAATTTTTCATTTCCAGCTACCTCCACACTTGGGCAATTTTCATTGTGCATCACTTTGGGTGAGTTTTGGGGGCATTTTTTGGAGCTTCCATTGTTGATCTAAGTCTGAAACTTCACTTTCAGATTTGTCTTCACACTTAGATATTTTTTACCAGCCTTTTGTTCATGCCCAGATTTGACAAACTTCACTTTGGGAAAGTGAAATCCATTAAATACAAGTGTTTCCTATGACTGCGACAAATTTAAATGACTGATTTATTGAAGTTGCAGGTTGTCTTCAGACATTGGGCAACCATTGTTGGACCTTGGAAGGGTGTCTTCGGACTTTTAGAACTAAAAATCAGACTTTTCCACACCTTTTTCCAAGCATTTTCAGAATTGTGGTATACTTTCGGGCACCATTTTTTATATTTTTTCTGGGTATACCAGGTTGTCTTCAAACTGAAACTTCGTTCCCAGCCACATAGTTATGCCCAGATGTGACCATTTCTGAGTTTTGGAGGGTAAATTAATTCAAATGCAAGCATGTGACATGGCTGTGAGTCTGTGACCACTTCCAGCCATTGATATTCATAATTTTCAATGTGTCTTCAGACTTTTTGGAGACATTTTCAGACTTTCTAAGGGTGTATTCAAACTTAAGAATCAGAAAATCAAACTTCAATACCCCATTTTTAGAGTATTTTCAAACATGGACATTCATTTTTGGGATGTTATTTTCTAAGTTTATAGGGGTGTCTTCAGACTTATTTATTGTAATCAGACTTATCCCAAGTCTAAAAGCCAAGTTTTCTTGAGGAGAATTTTCCAGATTTCAATCCGGACCTTAACATTTCCCAGAATTGGTGTTACAATTTTCTACTCGGAATTATCCGAACAAGTTGGGACATGTCAGTCACAAAGTCCTGATGGTGTCCGGAATTCCACTCCAAATGATGATGAAATCAACACAAAATTTTCAAGGACAATGAGTCTGGATGAGACTCGGATTTCCACTTGAAGACAGAATTACAAGGAAGGGACAAATTAATTAGGATGAAGATCAATAACAAAGTTGTCCAAATAGACATCAAATTTCCACCAAGTGAAAGATTGGACAAGGATAATGCGGATGTTTTGAGAACTGATTCGTCCGTATGCGGATGGATTTCCCACCAGGGCTAGAATCAGATTTATCCCATTGGTGTTTGATCCAATACTTGTTTGTTTTGCAGAACAACTACAAGGAAAGGAGACATGATAATCAAGGCTTGAAGGAGGATGCATATTGCAAGGACAACATCACAAATGCGGATGAGAAAGATCAATACTTCAAAGATTGGATGAGGATTTCCAGACATAGATTCCAAAAGGTGAAGATGAGGACTGGATCAAACATGAAAAGGACTTCACCTTGATGGTGAACAAATGAAGGAAAGCAAGTTCAAGACATGAGCACAAAAGGATTCCACATTATGAAATTAGGAACTAAATCAAGGAATTTCAATATCAAAGAGCGCCAAGGAAGGAAATAATTCAAGATTCCAAGATTGGGAAAATTTCCCAAACATAAGGAGGGAATAGTTCATGGAATTCCTTAACATAAGAATGAAATGCAAAGTATCACAAGGAATTCTAGGCATCATGAAGAATGTTCAAGGCAAATTAATCAAGTCTATGTGGCAAGTTGAGGTGGCATCCTAGTCACCATTCATTCAATCAAAGGGTAGCAAGTCAACGTTCATTCAAGGAGGGAATAAGTGACACATGGCACTATATGAAATATTATTTATCTTACTTACCCTCGTTTCTTATTGGCCAATGTAATGGTGGTTGTAACAAACCCTAATTAGGGTTTTATCTTGTAATCTTGGTCGTTGATCTTGAATCAATCTGAGCCATTCATTTTTTTTGAGGCTCTATATAAACCCCATTGCCTCTCATTTGTAAGCGAGAGTTTTTGTAGAATTGTTGGTATATGCTGCAGCTTTTTGAATATAAATCATTGTTCGACTTGATGGTCAATTCCTCCAAGTTAGATTAGAATTTTAGATTAGAATTTGCTTTCAATGTTTGTTAGATTGAATGAAAGAATTGTTGAGTATATTTGTGTGGAATCCTTAATCTATACCACTAGCCTCTAGTTGATTGTAAGTGTGTTGTGCATGGTCAATTGGAAATTTATGCAAGTTTAACTTCAATTATTATACGTCCATTGTTATGCATCAACTAGCCTCTTGTTGATTGTTATGCAAGTTTATGGTACTTTGGTATTTTATTCTGAATGTTATGTGCATAAAACACACATCAACAAGACCCAGGTGGATTAGTGTGTTATTTTGTTTCTGAGATTGCTAGGGGACAAGCAATTTCAAGGAGGGCGGACTATAATGTCCCCTTTTAGGGATGATATGGTTTATAACTGGATTAGCCTATTATTGGCCCTCGTAGGCTGACTAACGGTTAGACGATCCCAATTGGTAGTGCATGAGGCTTATTTGCATTCTAGAGGTCAGAAGTGTTCAAGATTGCTTTTCGTTTGGTTCAGTTTGGCCTCCGTTTCACTTTGTTTCGCACACTTACTATTTATAGTAAATCAACGGTTAATTGAGAGGGACCCTTTCTATTTTTAGTAAGGCATCCACATGAACAGTGGACACAGTGGGCTACCCTATGGTGTTTGCAAAATTGAGATATAATGGTTATTATTGGACTTATGACATTTTAATTATTATTAAAGTTATACTTTAATAATAATTAATTATAAGTGAATAATAATGATTAATATTTGCACTTTTTATTATAAGGGACATTTAATGAAATAAAGTCAAATATTAATACATGAGCTATATCTTAATGTTATATTTTGTAATGTCCCCTTCTCGTTGATGTACTTCCAGTGGTCCATTGGCCTATTACTGAGACCCGTAGGCTATGTGGAATGAAGAATGCGGGTCAAACGTTGATGAGGCGAGAACTTACTATTTTTAGTAAGTCAGGGGTTGGTTGTTTTGGTGATACTGTCCTACTGAGCTCTCCATGCTCTGTCACTGGGTGCGAAGATCATGCTTTTCAAAGCAATAGTTCATGACTTACTATTTTTAGTAAGTGGCAGTACAGAATGGTTCTATTTTTGGCAGTGGACAGGGTCCTGATTCTGCAACAGTTCAGTGGTCTTCCTTGCTCAGCTTCATCCTGGTTTTTGTTAATAATCAGTATTGGAGTCATAAGTGATGTAATTAAATATTATTTCCTTATCATAAGGTTTAATATTTAATTAATTTGATTATTTTTACTACTGATTAATGACTTTGGAAATTGTGCATAACATGATGTCTCCTAAGTGCTAGGCGAATTGTTTATGTCTGGAAGGGGGACACCAATATTAAAATGGGAGATGTTATTTTATTCAACAAAGTATTTGCTAAGTCAAAAATCGTGGTCCTTGCTTGCCTGGCGTGAAGTTTGACTTGAAGTATGGCGCCATCCTTGGGGTCCACTTGGGTAAATGAAATGCAAATGGGAAGGATGAATTTGGGCGTATGTGTGAGCATTTGCATTTGAATTTGGTGGAGTAAGAAGTTATAAATAAGAGCCTTGGGCTCTCATTTTCGTATCTTTTTAAAATTGCATCGTTATGCTGCCGGTTTGGTGACTGAAAATCTGAGCTTCGAAGTGTGGCTTCCTAGCTAAGTCTCAGTTTCGTACTTGGAAGATAGTACCTAGCTGTGTCCTGGTGTTTCCAGTGCTGTTGGTGAGTGAGTTTTGCAGATTGTGGAGTGTTTAGTGTGGGATTGGAGTGTTTTCTGGTTGTTGGTCGTGGAGTTGTTGAAACTGTATTTTGCTCATACCTCTTGGCCAAGCAATTCTATCATTCTGGGTACCGGCTCATTCATCTTTCCTGCTACTGGCGATTCATCCTATAAGTTTTTAGCACCTTGCATTGAGTATAGATTTTAATAATGCAAATCGAAATTCTCTGGTTAGGTGTTGGGTTTAGGAGGTGCATTGGGATGCATGCCAAATAAATGAGAGTGTTTTGATAGCTCCCCTTGGGTTTGTTTTCATCGTTGCTGGTATAGTGTTGATTTAGAACTGATTTGGGGTGAATTGGGTGAGTATTCAGAGAGATACGAGTGTTTTAGTGGGTTCATAGGCTGCTCATTATGCATTTCCAGCCTACAGTTTTGATGTTAGTAGAGTCTCATATTTCTTCTCTTGGAAGTTCAGCATTACTCTTCTACTCTCACTCTCTCTGTTATTGTAAGGTTAAGTAGTAGTACTACTAACCATTCTGGCTTGTAAACTCAAATCCCGTTGAAAAGTGGAAGAGGCTGGCTTGCCGCCTATATTCGTTAAATTGTAATTCAGTCCTCCTGTTGCATAAGCAGTCGAGTGATGATTGGTTGTAATGGTCCTCCCACTGCATAAGTGGTCGAGTTGAGCTTTTTGTAATTCAGTCCTCCTGCTGAAATATCGAGGTTGAGTGATTTGTGTCTGCTGTATATTTCTCTTCGCTGGTTCACCACCAAGTTTCTTGCATTCCCACTGGATAAGAGGAAGGGGTTGGCTTGCCGCCCAGTATTGTATTCACGTTATCTTTTCAGTAGATTTGAGATCTAACGATCCCCTATTCACCATATGGTCTCACCTTCCCATATTGGGCACTTGGTGATCAGAAAGTGGAAGGGTTGCATTTTTCAGCAAGCTTTGAGTTTCTGCTTTCTAACCTTAACAACGGGTTCTATGTTGATTGATGATTTTGATTGGTCTTAAAAAACAAAAAGAAATAACCGGGATATTACAGTGGTATCAGAGTTGGTTTTCCTGCCAACATGTGAGTTTCAGTGGACTCAGAATTCTCCATGAGTGACAGAGACGTCAGATACTACAACCGAGAACAAAAGAGACAGCAGTTTTAGATTCTGATAGTGCTAGAAGAGGATACATTTTCAAAAGTAGTGAGAAATAGAGGGAAGGATTTGGATTCTTCAGATTTAGTGGATTCAATGGCAGACAAGGCTACAGAACAAAATGAGGCCCCTGATAAGAAGGCTGAGAGACAATTCAATGCCATGATGGACATGATGTCTCTATTGTTGGCCAAACTTAACCAGAACGCTGTTGGGACCCCTAACCAGCCCAACAATGAACCGGAAGCCAACACTTCTAATGCTCCTATAGGCAATGGAAATGGGAGTAACAAAGGGAGCAACAGTGGAGGTTCAGCGCCAAGACCCCTACAACCTGTATTCCTGCCAACAGACATACAACAAGCCAAAACGGAGATACCTACAACTAATGAAATAAGAAACAGCTACATGGAGTATGCTTCTCTCCCTGGTGAGATCTGAGATATCCTCACTTTGGATCAGTTTATGAATCAGAAAATGAAGAGAGGAAGGAGGAATCACAATAGATTTTCTACCCCAAGAGATTATTAGCAAGCTCTTGGAAGAGTGACTTTAGCACACTTTGATGGAAGCACTAAGAGCACAGCTAGAGCATGGGTGCAGAAGTTGGACAATTACTTGTCCTTGAGGCCTATGCCAGAAGAAGATGCCATCAAGTTTGCTACCTTGCACTTGGATGGAGTGGCCCACGAATGGTGGTACCATGGGTTGGTCACCCTTGGTCATAACTTGACCACCACCTATGCCGATTTCACCAACACGCTGATTGAGAGATTCGACACCAAGGATCGAGAGGTGAAATTTAGAGAACTTGCTCAACTCAAACAGCAAGGTTCGTTGGACACTTACGTAACTGAATTCCAAAATTTATCAGTTATGGTAAGTAGCATCTCTAAGAAGCGGATAGTTGTCCTTTTCACTGAAGGACTTGAGGAACCTTTGAAAGGTTGGGTTAAAGCATTTGATCCGCCCACTTTGGCAGAAGCTATTAAGAAATCTCGAAGCATTGAGTTGGCTGCCCCAAGGAACAAAATTCAGTCCAAGCCTTTCCCTTTCAGAAAGGATAAGAAGAAATTCACAAATCAGACCAAGAGGTTCCCTTCACGAATGGATGATGAGCTTCGTCAAGAGCTTCGAAGGAAGACCCTTTGTTATTTTTGCAAAGAACCTTGGGCCCCAGGACATAAGTGTTATGGAAAGGGCAATCTGCATCAGATGGAGTGCTATTTTGTGGATGGATCAGATTCTGAAATTTCAGAACAGAAAACTGAAGTTGAGGACAGCGAGTATGAAGAGGCTCCTGAAGGGCCTAAAATTGGGTCAGAAGACAAAGGAGGGGTTGCTCAAATCTCGAGCATTCACAAGAATAAGTCCTTTAGAGTTCGGGGTGTGATTGGAGAGCATCGTATCATTGCTCTCATTGACACAGGAGCGACTCACAATTTCATTGATGAAAGGATTGTTGCTAAGAGGGGACTAGTGGCAGAGAAAGTTGAGGGCTTCAAAGTCATGGTAGCAGATGGCTCCACTATTTCCTGCAACCGGATGATTTCCAACATGTCTCTGAAGTTGGGGAATCATGAAATCAGAGATGATTTCTTTGTGGTTAGCATTGGTGGGACTGATGATGCAGTCCTCGAGATTCAATGGTTGAGATCTCTTGGTGAGATTACATTAAACTTGCAAACCATGGAGTTGAAATTCATGTCGGAGGGGAAGAAGGTAGTATTGAGAGGAATGTCGCATGGTGGACTTAGAGTTGTATCTCTGAAAAGGATGGAGAGGCTGATCCGCCATAACCAGGTGGAATGGGCAGCAGAGTGTTTGATAATACCTTCAAATCCATTGGTAGATAAGGGCAGCTATTCCACAGACATTCAAGCAATGATCACGGATAGAAGTAAGGTCATGGTCATGCCCCCAGAACCACTAAAAGAGAATCGGAACTATCCTAAAGATGTTGAAGCCTTAATAACCAAGAGAAGTAAGGTGTTTGAAAGCCCACCTCCTGACAGACCACCTAAGAGAGGTGCAAAACACATCATTGAGCTTGAAGAAGGAGCTAAGCCAGTTATGACTACTCCTTATCGGTATCATAAGAAGCAAAAGGATGAGATTGAGAAAGCAATCCAGGAATTGCTTGACATGGGGTACATGTGGCCAAGCAAAAGCCCCTTTGCTTCAGTTGTTGTTTTGGTGAGAAAGAAGGATGGGACCATGCGCATGTGTGTGGATTACAGGGCACTAAATCAGAAAACTATCAAGAATCAGTATCCTATCTCGAGAATTGATGAGCTTATTGACAAGCTACATGGTGCAGTGTTCTTCTCGAAGATTGACCTCAGGTCAGGGTATCATCAGATTAGTATGAGAGCTTCTGATGTGGAGAAGACCTCTTTCCGATGCCACTTTGGGCATTTTGAGTTCCTAGTCATGCCCTTTGGTTTGACGAATGCACCTACCACATTTCAATCATGTATGAACAAAATCTTCCAGAAACAGCTGAGGAAGTTTGTACTGATATTCTTTGATGACATACTCATATTCAGCAAATCTTGGAAGGAGCACTTACAACACTTGGATGAAGTGCTAAGCATACTGGAGTCCGAATCCCTGTTTGCCAAGGAGTCCAAATGTGAGTTTGCAATGGAAGAACTGCTCTACCTTGGTCACATTATCAGTGCAGGTAGTGTGAAGGTAGACCCTGAAAAGATTAGAGCCATCATTGATTGGCCTCTTCCTGAAAACATAACACACTTGAAGGGATTCTTGGGTCTGTGTGGTTTTTATCGGAGGTTTGTGAAGGGATACTCTCAATTGGCTGCCCCCCTCATAGATCTTACAAGGAAATGAGCTTTTGAGTGGCCCGAAAAGGCACAGACAGTTTTTGAGCAGTTTAAGGGGATTGAGTTCCTGCCCCGTTTTGGCTTTACCTGATTTCACCAAACCTTTTGAACTGCAGTGTGATGCATCTGGAGAAGGTGTTGGTGCAGTCCTCATGCAAGATAAGCATCCTATAGTCTTCGCAAGTAGGAATTTGGGAGGACTTGAAAGGCTGTATTCAATTTATGACAAGGAAATGCTTGCCATAATGCATGCCCTTGCGAAGTTCAGGCAGTATCTGGTGGGAAGTAAGTTCATTGTTAAGACTGATCACAATAGTCTAAACACTTCATGCATCAGAAGGATTTGAATGAAAGACAACAGAAGTGGGTGAGTAAGCTACAGGTTTACGATTTCGATATTGAGTATGTTAAGGGAAAGAACAATGTTGTGGCTGATGCCTTATCCAAAAGGCCCCATTTGAGCTCACTATGCGAGCTTACTGCTAATTGGAGGGAGCTGTTGCTTGTTGATTATGTCAAAAATCAGTTTGCAACCAACATTATAAAAGGTACTTTTCATGATGAAAGGTACAAGTTGGTTGAGGGGTTGATACTATACAAAGGAAAGATCTTCATTGTGGCTGAATCTAAGCTAAAGGAGAAGATTTTGAAGACTTTCCATAATATCCCCCTTGCTGGTCACCAAGGTTACTTCAAAACATACAAACAGATCCGAGAGAGATTTTCTTGGAAGGGACTTAAAAATGATGTTTTGAAGTACATCAAGGAGTGTCACACATGTCAGAGAAACAAAGATGAGCACACTCTACCAACTGGTTTGTTACAACCCTTGCCTATTCCCAGTCAAAAATGGGAAAGTATTTCCATGGACTTCATCACTGGATTGCCACAGGCTAAAGGGAAGGATAGTATTTATGTGGTGGTAGATAGGCTAACTAAGTTTGCTCGTTTTTTTGCCATCACCAGCACTTTTACAGCAGCTCAGGTTGCTGAAGTGTTCTTTCGGGATGTGTTCAGATTACATGGGTTACCGAAGAACATTGTGAGTGATAGGGACAGCAAGTTCCTAAGTGCTTTTTGGCAGGAGATCTTCAGATTATGTGGTACTGTGCTCACTCCAAGCACAAGTTATCACCCACAAACTGATGGGCAGACCAAGATAGTGAATAAGTGGCTAGAAGGGTATCTTAGAAACTATGTCTCGGAGCAGCAAAATGCATGGGTGAGATGGCTTCACCTGGGAGAGTATTGCTACAATTCCTCCTACCACATGTCCATCCGGATGTCACCATTTATAGAACTTTATGGTTATGAAGCTCTTAGCTTCGTTGAACTAGTATTTGGTGATAGCATAACCCCTCAGGCGAAGGATATGATGCAACAGAGTCAGGATATTCTGAGGATTCTGAGAGACAATCTCCAACATGCACAGAATCAGCAGAAGTTGTATGTTGCACAGCAGCGAATCGAGCGCACCTTTGAGGTGGGGGACATGGTCTACTTGAGGCTCCAACCCTACAGACAATCTACTCTCAAGAAGAGTGGGGTTGAGAAATTGAAGCCACGATTCTATGGGCCTTTCAGAATTAGCAAGAGAATTGGAGAAGTGGCGTATGACCTAGAATTACCGGCAAGCAGCAAAATTCATAATGTATTTCATGTGTCACGCCTCAAGAAGGCTCTGGGACACAATGTTGTTGCTTCAGCTCAGTTAGCCCCGCTTGATGAGGAGGGAGAGCTAGTTTTGGTTCCTGAAGCTATCCTTGATTTCAAGGAACGTTTTTTGAGGAGAAGGGTGATCAAGGAATACTTGATCAAATGGAAAAATTTACTAGCAGAGGATGCTACATGGGAAAATGAGGAGATTTTACTGCATCAAGCCTTACAGTTGCTTGAGGACAAGCAATTTTGGGGAGGGCGGACTGTAATGTCCCCTTCTCATTGATGTACTTCCAGTGGTCCATTGTCCTATTCTTGAGACCCGTAGGCTATGTGGAATGAAGAATGAGCATCAAACATTGATGAGGCGAGAACTTACTATTTTTAGTAAGTCAAGGGTTGGTTGTTTTGGTGATGCTGTCCTACTGAGCTCTCCATGCTCTGTCACTCGATGCAAAGATCATGTTTTTCGGAGTAGTAGTTCATGACTTACTATTTTTAGTAAGTGGCAGTATGGAATGTTTCTATTTTTGGCAGTGGACAGGGTCCTGATTCTGTAGCAATTCAGTGGTCTTCCTTGCTCAGTTTCATCCTAGTTTCTGTTAATAATCAGTATTGGAGTCATAAGTGATGTAATTAAATATTATTTCCTTATCCTAAGGTTTAATATTTAATTAATTTGATTATTTAATGAAAGACAAATGAGATATTACATATATACCAAAACCTAAGACCAACTGTGTAGGTCGGCTTACTAAGATATTACAATTAAATCAATTACAAATGAATCAATATGCAATGCATGATGTCGGCTCAATGCATTTACATCAATAACAAATCATCTCCATAATGTGTCATTCTGATCTGGAATAGATAATGCTTGTCGGTCCATAACCTAGACCTATTTGCTGGTAACAGCAAATATGCAAACTCGATTGTACCAATAATCAAATCACCAAAACCAAGTGTCCAAACAATGTCTTTGACATAACCAAGTAATCTCCACATGATAACAGATCATCCTCAGTGCTGGTGAACAATATAACCTGTCGGTGAACCAGATATCGGTGACTGTGCATAAGTCACTGAACATGCCAGTGGACCTAAACAAAGATCTCCAAGTGTTCTTAAGTGTTGACAAGTGTTGACATCAATGACAAAACCAATGCAACACATCCATAATACCAACAATCTCCCCCTTTGGCATTGATGGCAACACAAGATGGAAAAACCATCTAAGTGCCAAAGCAGAAATCTCAAAAACCAAAAACCAACAATCTCCCAAAGAGATTATCAAAATACAGATACAGAGATTAACAATCTCTCTCCCAATGAATAGTCTCTCCCCAAAAGATAATATGTTTTTCTATATCTAAAGCCAAAACAATACAAAACCAAATACAATCAATTCATAGAACTTGTTACAAATACCAATTGTTATAACCACATTTATTCAAACTACTCCCCCTGAGAAATAGCTCTCCTTCATCAAAGCCGGAAAAAAGATTTCTCTGTTAATTCTGTCGGTCTGATGCCATGCTCCAACTATCTAAGTTTCTACCGGTGAGGGTATAACTTCAAGCTGCTCTCTTAGATATTCAAAAGTTTCCTTAGGCAAAGGTTTAGTAAAGATATCTGCAATCTGCTCTTTAGTATTCACATAAACCAATTTCACTTCTTTTGCTTCAACATTCTCTTTTAGAAAATTGAATTTGATAGAAACATGTTTAGTTTTAGAGTGAAATACCGGATTCTTTGATATATCAATTGTTGTCATATTATCACAGTAAGTTGTTATAGGTTCCTTGCATTTTACCTTTATGTCATTCAACATTTGCTTAATCCATAATACCTCTACTATCTATAGGGTCCCTCCTTTCTATAGTTCGAACCACTCGCCCTATAAATGACCTATTGTACAGTTAGTTGTTGCTGCGACATATTCCGATTCTGCTGTTGATAAAGATGTACAACTTTGTTTCTTGCTCAGCCATGAAATTAGTCTACTGCCAAGAAAAAATGCTCCGCCGGTGGTGCTTTTTCTGTCATCTACATCTCCTGCCCAATTTGCATCTGTGTATGCATATAAATCAAAATTTTCATCTTTAGGATACCATAAACCAAGATTTGTTGTGCCTTGTAGATACCGGAAAATCCTTTTTACTGTTGATTCATGATTTTCCTTAGGATTACTCTGAAATCTTGAAACAATACATACTGCATTCATAATATCAGGTCTTGTTTGTATCAAATACAGTAAACTTCCTATCATAGACTTGTATCTTGTCGGATTAACAGGTGTTGATTCATCCATCAATGATAGTTTATCAGTTGTAGTCATAGGTGTACTTACCGGTTTAGAGTTTTCCATGCCAAATTTCTTCAGTAATTCCTTCAAGTACTTTGATTGATTTATGAATATACCCTTATCAGTCCGTGAAATCTGCAATCCTAAAAAGAATTTTATCTCTCCAATCATAGTATTTCAAATTCTTCCTGCATCTTATTAGAAAATTCTTTACACAATCCATCTTCTCCTCCAAAAATGATATCATCAACAAAAACTTCAATAACCAAGATGTCATCATTAGTCACTTTGTAATATAAGTTGTTGTCAGCATTACCTTTAGTGTAACCAAGCTTCAAAAGATATTTGTCCAATCTAGCATACCAAGCTCTAGGAGCTTGCTTCAATCCATATAAAGCTTTCCTTAACCTACAAACCATATCTTTGCCATCTGTCAAAGAAAATCCATCAGGTTATTCAATGTAAACTTCTTCTTCAATATCTCCATTCAAAAATGCACATTTAACATCCATTTGATATACTTTATAGTTCTTGTATCCTGCAAAAGCCAAGAATAACCTGACTGCCTCAATTCTAGCTACCAGTGCAAAGGTTTCATTGTAATCAATTCCTTCTTTTTGTAAATATTCCTTACACACTAATCTTGCTTTGTTTCTGATTACCTTACCATCTTCATTAAGTTTATTTCTGAATACCCATTTAGTTCCAATTACATTTTTGTTTTTAGGCCGAGGAACCAATGTCCATGTGTTATTCTTTTCAATTTGTTCCAATTCATCTTCCATAGCCTTAATCCAATGTTTATCTTCACATGCCTCATTAATAGTTGGTGGTTCAAATTGAGAAATTAGACATACCTCTTCATTTAGCAGTCTTCCTCTAGTCATAACACCTTGATATTTATTCCCAATTATCTAACTTTCAGAGTGATTCAATCTTACATACCTAGGTGTGTTCACTTCTTGTTGTTCTTCAGTCACTATGGAATTCTCAGATGATGCCGGTGTGACTGGATCAACATTCTGTACCGGTGTACTCATAGTAGGTTCATTTGTGATTATCTCAACTGTCAGTTCAAAGTCTATAGACCTTCTAAACTGTTCATCAATCTTCACATTTGCACTTTCAATGATTTTCTGCAATCTCTTATTAAAACATCTATATGCCTTGCTCTTAGATGAATAACCAAGAAATATTCCTTCATCACTTCTAGGATCAAATTTGCCAATATAATCATCTCTTCTAATATAACATTTGCTTCCAAATATTCTAAAATATTTAAGAGTAGGAGTATTACCAAACCATGGTTCATGAGGGGTCTTACCGGTTTCACCTTTGATGTGAACTCTGTTGAATGTATAAACAGTTGTATTGACTGCTTCTCTCCAATACACATGAGGTAGATTTGCTTCTGATATCATGCTTCTAGCTGCATCCAAAATAGTTATGTTCTTCCTTTCCACAACTCCATTTTGCTGGGGTGTCCGAGGTGCTGATAATTGTCTTCTAATTCCATTCACTTCACAGAATGTATTAAATTCTTTCGATGTGAATTCACCTCTTGATCTGATTTCAAGCATTTGATTTTCTTACCGGTTTCATTTTCTACCATCACCTTGAATAGTTTGAATTTCCCAAAAGCTTCTGATTTCTCCCTGAGAAAAGTAACCCAACACATTCTAGAATAATCATCAATGATTAGCATAAAATATCTATCTCCTTGTAAACTTCTAGTTCTTGCTGGACCACATAAATCAATATAAATTAAGTCAAGAACATTATTGGATTTTTCTGGAATACTCTTAAGAGTTGCTCTAACTTGTTTTCCAAATTGACATTCATTCCATACCGGATTGTGAGGTTTAACAATCTTCGGTAAATCTCTTACTGCCTTAGTTGTACTGATTTTCACAATGCAATCAAAAATTACATGATACAGTCTCTTATGCCATAACCAGCTTTCATCAATATGTGCAATCAAACATGTCTTTTCATTGTTATTCAAATGAAAGATATTACCTCTAGTCTGATTACTAATTGCAATTTCTAAACCAGTTCTATTCATGATTTTGCATTTACCATTCTTGAATTGTAATTGAAATCCTTTTTCAACTAATTGGCCAACACTTGAAAGATTATGCTTCAAACCTTCAACATAGTAAACATTATTAGTATTGTGCTTACCATCAAAAGATATAGTGTCTTTTCCTCTGATCAAACAAGCTTTGTCATCTCCAAATCTTACTAGACCTCCATTGTATTCCTAAAAGGTAAAGAATTTACTCTTATCACCAGTCATATGATGTGAACATCCGAAATCAATAATCCATTCATCCTTTTCTTCAATTTTAGCTGCCAGGGCCTGCTCTACCGGTTGAATAGTAGGTGTCGGTTGGTCTTCTGTTATTGCAACAAAAGCCCATCCATTGTCTGTCGATTCCTCATCAGAATCATCAGTAACTCCTTCATTAGCATAGTAACATGATTTGTCTCTATTCTTCTTAAATCTATAACTTTCATATTCAGGGTTAGGCTTGTATGTTCTTTTAGCTTCTTTCAATCTTGCATGTCTATCAAGACACCTAGATGCCAAATGACCAATTTTATTGCAATTAATACATTTAAATGGTGCTTTACCTTCATACTTATTTCCAACTGGACCTTTAGGCATTTTCCTTGCAAATAGTGCTTCAAACTCTTCAAGTTCTTCATTCTCTCTTCTTATTTCTTCAAGTTCTCTAGCATAGAGTGCTTTCCATTCAGATTTTTATGATGATGATGATGATGATGCAGATGATGAAGCTTTGAAAGCCAAATCTGTCTTAATTGAAGCAATAGGATCAAATTCCTCAAGTTCAAAAGCTGAAAGTTTTCCAACCAAAGTATCTCTAGATACTGATACATTAGGCATTGTTTTCAATTCATTAATAGCAGTTACTTTCATTTTGTATGCCAGTGGCAAAGCTCTTAAAACTTTAGAAACAATTTCATCTTCACTTAAGGATCCTCCACAACATTGTATACCCAAAACAATTTCATTAACTCTTTCCATAAAAGCAAAAATCCTTTCATCTTCTTCCATTTTCAGATTTTCATACGTGACCCGGAAGTATTTCAGTTTTGCAATTTTGACAATGGTATCACTTTCATTCAATCTCTCCAATTTATCCCAAATAGCTTTAGCAGTAGATCGGTCTGATAATCCCATGATTTGTTGATCTAACAATGCACTCAAAAGTGCTTCTCTTGCTTTGCAATCATTTTCTTCATCTTTAGCCAAGGTTGGTGGATTAGGTTGACCTTGAGTAGGAACAACATAGCCATTCTTTGTAACATCCCATATGTCCTTTCCAATGCAATTCAGATGTGTCTCCATTCTGATCTTCCATATACCATAGTTGGTTCCATCAAGCTTCAGACCGTCCTTCCTGAAATAGTTAGTAGACATAGGATCTCCTCAAGTTATTAAACTTCTGCAACAAGAGGACTATGCTCTGATACCAATTGTTAGGTCCCAAAGGTAACTAAGGGAGGGGGGGTTAATCAGTTGTCTGTTAACTTCAAACCAAAACTAACTTAACCAAACTTAGTGCATAATACCGGTAAACCAAACTTTAATGCCGGTAGACAGTTTAGCAGTTGATAACAATACTGATAAAGTTTAATGCAAAAAACAGAAAGATAAATAACGTACACAACACATAACACAGTTATTTGTATGTGGAAACCCTGTAAGGGGAAAAACCATGGTGGGAAACCTTACCCACAATCAGATGATACTACTACAGATAGTATGTGTGTACAAATGGGGTCTGCACATGCAGAAAGGCCAACTGCCTAGAGCTCACTGCTCAATCACAAAATGGGAGTCACACTGACTACAATTGGATAGTTAAATCCAATGATAATGTACTGCTCAAAATAGCATCTTCATATGATGGATTTAGTACCAGTTAAGCTCTGATTGTCTTCTTCAAAAGCCTCCTTGAATCTTCAAATGATGTCTGCGTGTATAGCTCTTCTTATATTCGCATATACCTTATTACAATCCTTTTTCACACACCTCTCTTTCTACATAATCTCACAAATGAGATCTTACATATATACCAAAACCTAAGACCAAATGTGTAGGTCGGCTTACTAAGATATTACAATTAAATCAATTACAAATGAATCAATATGCGATGCATGATGTCGGCTCAATGCATTTACATCAATAACAAATCATCTCCATAACGTGTCGTGCTGATCTGGAATAGATATTGCTTTCCGGTCCATAACCTAGGCCTATTTGTCGGTAACAACAAATATGCAAACTCGATTGTACCAATAATCAAATCACCAAAACCAAGTGTCCAAACAATGTCTTCGACATAACCAAGTAATCTCCAGATGATAACAGATCATCCTCAGTACCGATGAACAATATAACCTGTCGGTGAACCAGATATCGGTGACTGTGCATAAGTCACTGAACATGCCGGTGAACATAACCAAAGATCTCCAAGTGTTCTCAAGTGTTGACAAGTGTTGACATCAATGACAAAACCAATGCAACACATCCATAATACCAACATTGGTTACTGAGCAAACCATGGTCGCCATCCAAACAGATACTCCTCCCAGGATGACCATAGTTGTTCAAACAGAAACTGCTTCTCCTTTGCTCGCACCTGCTACTGAAGGAGAGTTGATGGCTTTACCTCCATGGCTTAGTTCTTTTACTCCAAAGAGGAAGAAGCAAGAAATCTCATCTGATGCTTTCGATTATCGGCAACTTAAACAATCTAGACCCAAAGTTGCTAAAAAGGCCAAGACTATCTCAAGAGTAACTATTGATAGCAACAAGATGAAAGTGGCTGAAATTGTTGAGCCTCTAGCAGATAAGCCACTTGAAGAGATGTCAGCTGCTGATTACAAAGTCACAAGGGTAGAATTGGGCAAGCAAACGCATGAAGTGGTTAAACATGATGCCCAGTATTTTGTAGCTTCACTAGTGCAGCGATAGGATGAACTTCTAGCTAAGAAAGATAAGCTAAAAGAGGACAACCGGCAACTCGTTGCAGCTGTTCGTAAAATCACAAAACCAACTGGTGAAGTGAGTAATTCTACAAGTTCTTCTGAGGCACAAGAATCAATCCAGGGAGTTGAGAGAGCTGCTCATACGGTACAAGCACTGGAATCTTGGGTTTATCAGCTTCATAATCTATCTGCACAAGTCTTGAAGGAGGTTTTCCAAATGATGGCCAAGTTGAAAACCATTGAAGAACAATTGAACCAAGTTTCTAATACTTTCAAACGGAACTTGAAAAAGGTAGAAGATAGCTTGACTATTTGGTTTAAAATTCCTCAGCAAAAGTTAAGCATTCTTCTAGAACGTCAAGTAATTCCTTCAAGAGTTGTATACTTGGAATATCAGGAGCTCTTGGAGAACAAAGCCCTTGTTCCTAAGTCACTTATTGAAGACATTGATGATGCTATGAGGCTACGAATGGAAGTTTTTCAAGATATGGTCTCTCATTGTCAGAAAGCTTCTTGCACCATCATGGGTCATGATGGAGAATTGTTGATAGAAGAAAAGGTTCTTTCTGATCTGCAGTTGAAGATCCATCAAGAGTGGAAAAGTGAACCATTTTCAGCAGCATCCATTCAAGCCTTAGTAACTTATCAAGGTTACTTGCGGGAAATTCAATCTTCCTTTGAGAGAAATAATACCACAATCCTTCGTTGCTGCAATGTTGTCATGAAAACCATGATCATGGCTAAGAACACCAATGAACCGGATCCTGATGAACTACGAATGATCATCCAGAAGTTCGAAGGATTCATGTCTTCACATACTGCAGCTTAAGTGTTTTTCAACACTTAGTTGTATTTTTCCAAATTTGTAATCTTTTAGTTGTAATTTTTCTTTTGACATGTTACATGTAAAAGCCTTTTTGTAAATTGCAAGATAAGTCATTACTTGCCCTTTTGTAATTACATGTAAAACAACTACAAGTTGTGTTCAATTAGGACTGTAGTTGGAATAAGTCATAGTTAGTTATTGAATAAGTCTTGGTGATTGAGAGAATCTCTCAAATTAGTTAGGATCCTCCCACCTTTTTCTCAAGACTCCTCTTCTATAAATACTTGAGGGGTCTATTGTAATCTTTATCTTTTAGAAAGCAAGCAAAAACTTTGCCAAAATTTGCAACAAATAAGTCTTTTAGTTTTTATGTGTAAATTGAAGAATTGAAAGGAATAGAAGAAAATTGCTCAAGCTTTGAGTCTTTGTGCTACATTCTTGAGTTTGTGTTCCATATTTCCTTCTTTGCAAGTGTTTCTTTGAGAGCTTAATCGAATCTGATTTGCAGTCTTTGAGCTGCAAGTATTGAAGATTAATTTAGTTAAAGTAGAAGTTCTATTGGAAAAAGCCGTAAGACTTTGTTCTTACACTTGTTCTTAACAGAATTTAGAAGTAGATTTTGTGAGAAATAGCTGAGTCTTTGAGCTTATACTACTTCCCGTTGTTTTATTTAGAAAGGATAAGATATTTCAATCTTTGTGCTGTTATAATTTGTTCTTAATTAAATTTAGTATAGAAAAGGGTAGATAGGACTTCACATAATCAAGTCTTTGAGCTTGATATTGTTGTCCCATCCCGAAGTAAGTGACAGAAGTCTTTGAGCTTTCAGGAAACTTCATTTCCTTTCTCTCATTTCATTTCGAAAGTTGTTACTATTGTTTTATATCAAATCGCTATCACTTTTCTGTGAAGAGAAAAGGATATTGTCTTTCTTGAAAGAAGAAGAAAAATTATTGTCCCATCCTATTTTATTTTTAAAGTTGTAGTTAGATAGGGGGAGCCTTCCCTTAATTAAGAGAGTTTTACTCACACACTGTGGTTGAAACCACAATTTTGTATATTTACCCAAGTGTACAAAATTTTCAACCAACAAGTATAACAACAAACCTTACATTCCTTCTTTTGTAATTGTAAAGTAAATCTCATGGGTGAAGAATTTTTAGGTCTAAGTGATATTTAAAATAGTTGAAAATGAATTTTAGTAAGGTTTCTTTGGAAACCACTTTCTAAGGGATTGTTCTATGTCAAGAAATATATATGTATAGCATCTAGCTAACAAAATGGCAAGAACTTCTCCAAAATTTCTTCAGTCTGATTGTCAACTATTGCGTAGGAACAATTATTTTGCATGGAAGACCAAACTCAAAACTCAACTCGAGTTTGAAGAAGTTTGGGATGTTGTAATGTCCCCTTCTCAATAAGGAGTAATCAGTGGTCCATTGGCCTATTCCGGAGACCCGCAGGCTGATTGGAATGAGGAATTAGGGTTTCCTTTCTTCTAGGATGATTCTTCACAGTTTTCAGGGATGTTCTGGTTGGTGTTTGGCAGAATGAACTGGGGATTCCTTCAGGGGTTTTTCGAGAGCTTCACGGTAGTCTAACATGCATTTTGTTCCGGAGTGATTTGTGAAATTACTATTTAGTAAGTTGGTGGCAGTTGACTAGATTTTGAGGTTTTTCTGGGTTTTCCAAGCTCTCTCATAGGGTTCGACGAGCATGTCTTTCGGAGATGTTTTCATGACTTACTATTTTTGGTAAGTGTCAGTTCAGGCAGTGCTATTTTTGGCAGTCTTGAGCAGAGTTCCAATCCAGTTCAGATTAGTGTTTTCTACACCTCCGTTTACATGGTTGATTTGGCAGCAATCAGTGGTTGATTTTAATTGCTAATTAAATATTATTACTTTATTCTAAAGTTTAATATTTAATTATTTCACTGATTATATTTTGAGGACTGACTTAGGAAGGAGAATAGCGTTATTTATCCTATGTCCGATTTTATTTCCTAAGTTAGGTGGTCGTCCAAACGAAGTCATTTTACACTTAATATTATTTCCTCAAGTTCGAACTTATGCACCTTGTTAAAGTTCAACTTGGGAGACTGAAAAGGGGGACGCCGTGTCTTGAGGAGGACATGAAATGAAATGAAGTGAGTTTCATGTGAGTTTGGGCGCCATTTACATGGAAAGGTCCATGATGATTTGTTGTTTGGCTAGAATCCTCCCTAGCTAAGAGGGAGTGGTGAAATTATAGCTAAGTTCGAATTACATGTAATTACAGCTTGCTATGAATATTGGGCAAGACCTATAAAATGTAACTTGTGGATAGGGCAAGACCTATATAATGTAACTTGTGGATAGGACACGACCTATTGAATGTAACTTGTAATTAAGCAAGACCTATACGTAACTTGCAATTGTATTGGACAAGACCTATATGAATGTAACTTGTAATCTATAGGTTTGATCCCATTCTTGGCGCCAAAACAATAAAGCCGACCTAGGCAAATTGGGAGGCTATGTCACATATATATACAAAGCATCATTCATGCTTATTACATATTCATTCCACACAGTGATCTCCTTCAGCGACAATCAAAGAATATATTCATTCAGCAGTAATCAGCAAATCCATCCAGTCATCAGCGAATACATTCTTATCAGCAGCGAATCATCTTCTATGCTCAGCAAACTGCTTTCTGGAAACAGCGAACTCCACCTTGAGGACAGTGAACCTTATTCAGAGAACAGCAAACTAGATACAAAGGGCAGCGAACCTTCTTGAGGCAGTGAATTGATCTGCAAATGGTGTCTTGAATCAGCATTCAAGTGTACTGCAGATAAGTCATTTCATTACTGTGTATGCCCTAGTTTGAGTACTCCATACTACTATTCACATTTTGCAGTTCTGATTGCTTCAAGTGTTGAAGCAGGTTTGTAAAGACTCATACTAATTTGTCATAATAAGATTTGACATTATAGCTAGGTTTTTCACCGCCACATGGGAGGTTTTCCCAGGGTATTCTGGTGTTCTTTATGTGCATTGATTTCTTGTTTTCTGATTTTGCTATCTATATATTACAGTCTGATCCTAAAACTGACAGGGTGGAGTTGATTATAAAAACTAAAACCTCACATTTTTCCATTGTTTTTCCTATATTTTTTCCCTATGTTATTTTGCCACATTAAGCAAAAAAACACATTCGACAAGTCTGTATAGCAAACTCACTAATTATTCAGTGCAAACTCATCAAAACTTGTCTATGTCAAGATATATGTTTAGTCACAAGAAATTCGTTTTGCCAAAACCATCACGAGTATTCACTAGGTATTAAAACTATGGTTATATGTAACAAAACCTTCAATCACATAAATCTCTATCGATCTCAAATACGAAAGTGAAAGTAGCATGGAGACACTATATATTGTATTTAAGTATAATTAAGACATTTCTATTCTATAGATATTGTGTGCACGTATTGGCTGCTAGGTGGGTGTGTAAGTATATCTTAATGTACATCTACACATCTATAAACAATGTTGTATTTGAATTATAAAGAGGTAAATTGCTTCTTCACAAATTATTTGATGTACATTACAATTAAACATTATATAGAAACTTCTAAATATTGCTCTAGGCATTGACAAAATAAAAGCTTTGAGGATAAATATGTGGAGAAGCAAATTGGAAGGCCACAAACATATGTCCATGAATTTTCTACGTCCTTGGCCATCCGTATTTGAATGTTCAATTTGCTTTTGGAAAATAGCTCTCATAATTAGTGGCTTACCTGCCGATGTAGATTGTTCATCTCAACAACATCGTAATCAATGATTCCAAGGCAACCTACAAAGGTAATTTCTCTCTGAATCATGTTTGCAAGATTGAATCAAAAAAGTCAAATATTTACCTTCTGCAATTTCCTTTTCAGTAATTCATTACAACTAGCTGTTTAAATTCTTAAAAAATAAGTTAAACTTCTATTTCTAACCACAATCTGGGTACACACCTTTGAACAAAATGTCTCCATATAAAGCAATTATCAAAAAGACAAGTGAATCCATCACAGTTAAATGACAACATATTTCATCTCTTAACAAATATAAATGTGAACTAGAAGAACTTTGATGCAAAAAACCTTAAGTATTCTTCACCCGAGAAACATGGAAACAAATATAAGTACCCATACAACAATGGTATCTGATACCAAGTATTAAAAATTAGAAAGCCTTGAATATAATATGGGTTTAGGATTATGAAGATAGTTTGTGCAGATTTAGTAGGATCTATCAAATTTGTCCAATGCCACACCTAACTTAGGATTATGAAATAACATTCAAAAATATAAATCATTATAAAACTTCTTCAAACATATTTAAATCACAAAAGAAAAATATAATATAACAGAATAGATATTATAAACTAAAATATATATATAAAGAAACATTTTTAATGAATTTTCTACAAAGGATATAGGTTATGTTCAATGACTTTGAATGTATAAATAATCGCACCTATGGTTATTGTTATAATTTCTGTATCTGACCTTACTTGTATAACACGGTCTTGAAAATTTGCCATATTCATATCTGGTACTGTATCTTTATCTGATACCATATCCATTTCCATGCAACTCTGCTAATTACTTCAGAAATAAGGCTAACGGTCAATAGAATGATGACAGATTGCAAGGGTAGGAGAAAGAGATTGAATTTTCAGCTTGAAAACTACAAGTCCTTGATAAAATTTTGTATGATTTAAAAAACTGTACATGGAGTTTAACAGACAACAACTGAGCCGCATTACATGCAACTGCACACAAATAAACTAATCTCAGATAAATTAGATGGACATACAACTTCCCAAGAAGGAGCTATGTTTCGTTTTCCAAGGCAATTCCATGGAAGTTTTGCATATAAACATGAATGCACATAGACCAGCAAGACAGAAATAAGCACAACTGACTTAATTAATTGTGTTTGTAATTGAATATCTGCCACATGCTATCTTGTAATAGGGAGGAAGAGCATTTTATCAGGATGGAACATGGATCCCAACTGGTTATTATTCCTCCTCATAAGTATCACTATGTAAGGATGTAATTTTCAAACTTATATCAAAGGATGCAACAGATAGAAACATGAATTTATTGCAATTGCTTTGGCATCAAAGCAGCTCAAGAAGGAGAATATTTCTGAATAGAGGTTATGGAAATGGAAAAAACTAGCTTTATATGTATCAATGGAGTACCATGGAAGTTTGTATTCTGAGGCATATTTATGCATACATAGAGTCATCAAAGTGTCATAGAAGACTCGAAACAGCATTTCATCTTACTAATCTTTCAACATCAAGACAACACAAAACCAAACAGTGTGAGGTAAAACCTCTCTTCAAATTATGAAGGGAAGCTCCCTGGAAACTAAACTAGCCCTAAACACCGAGCTATAAACAGAATATACACTAGCTAACACTATTCAAAATACTTATCTGGGGTTTTGCAGTAGTGAATTAATTAAAATAATTTCTGTCCTATATTTTAGTCTTGGGTGTAAGCACAAGACTTGAACAGTTCTTTCCCACAAACAAAATTTTAAAGATTATTTGACCTAGCTCCAACAATTGAACTTAACAACCACATACATCCTCGCTAGCTAAACACAGAAACCAATATGCAGATGCAAACAACCCAAGGATGAAAATGCTAAGTTACATAAAAATCTGCAACTTAGATAGGTAGATATTATCAATATAAAGAAAGATATTAAACATCACTTGTTTTTGAGTGGGAAGATGAAACGTCACTTGTTTTCTGTGTTTAGTTGGCGCAATTTCTTTGGTCATGCAAGTAATGGCTTTCAATTGGAGATTTCTTGGAGGTGTTTTCCAGCCTTGGACATGAGCAGATGTGTTGTATTGGATGACAATTTCCTATGTTGCAGCAGCTGTTCATCTTCTTGTATGCAAATTTTCTTAAAATCAGATCTCAAGTCAATCATTTCAGCCTTGGTGGGTTGTTGGTGTACTCTTTTTCAGACTTCACAGTCTCTTGGCAGAATGGGTTTATGGTCTCAAATGAGAGGTATGGCGAGTTCGGGCTATCAGTATCTATGTATGGGAAGTGTTCAAGCTCTAACTAGTGGTTATTCTTATGCTCTCTCTTCTACTTATGATTGGGACAGCGAACCTTTGTTCTCTATGGTTCATCATTCTAAGGTGCTTGAAGTAGGAACTATAAGAGATTTCAGAAGTCTCCATGGTTGTATCAGAATAATTCAATTGAGGCCTAGTAGATTCATGTGGAGCTATGGGGATAGGGTTGTTGAGCTCTTGCAAAGGATTGTTTTCATCTTTGCAGGGAAATTTGGAGAAGCCACATTTATAGTCATGGCTCCGCTTGACACCTTGGAGAGATATGTTGTGGAGTTTGATTGTGAGTTATGTAGACTTTATTTCCTATTGCCCAAGCTTGCAATAAATAGTGGCATTGATGTTATTGATTACTCAAAGCTTTATGGGCATAAGATGCTGCACGATAGTGATGCCAGTCCTTAAAGATTTTTCAATCTGAGCATCAGGGATGGTAACATTTTGGAGTTACAAGGGAGGTTAGTGCAGTTTTGGCGTGATGTTTTCACTGATGTCATCAGAGTGGCGCAGCATCAGCATGGTGGGTTCTTCTGGAGACGGGTATGGGACCCTGGGATCGTACTTGCTTTGGTGCGGATCTGTTTAAAATTTTCGGGAGTTGTGATGGCATTGCTTGAGGACAAGCAATTTTGGGAAGGGCGGATTGTAATGTCCCTTTCTCTGCAATGATTAGTTCAGTGGTCCATTGGCCTATTCTGGAGACCTGTAGGCTATTGGAAAGGAGAATTAGGGTTTCCAACTTTTGTGGAGTTCTGCTCGAGCTTTTTAGGGGTTATCAGGAGGGAATTCTTCAGTTCTGTCTATGGTTTCCTTCTGGGTTTTTCATGAGCTCCAGGGTAGCATAACATGCATTGGATTCTTTGGTGAAGTGAGAACTTACTATTTTTAGTAAGTTAGGGTTTGGCTATTTGGATGATGTTGTCTTCCTGAGCTTTCCAAGCTCTTCCACTGGGTGTGAAGATCATGATTTTTGGAGAAGTATTTCATGACTTACTATTTTTAGTAAGTGGCAGTATTGAACAATTCTATTTTTAGCAGTTTGGACAGGGTCCTGATCCTGTAGCAGTTCAATGGTCTTCATTACTCAGCTTCATCTTGGATTTTGTTGATAATCAGTATTGGAGTCATAAGTGATTTAATTAAATATTATTTCCTTATCCTAAGGTTTAATATTTTATTATTGATTAATGATACATTGGGCGACTTAGGAAAAGACATATTTATATCTAATATCAATGTTATATTTTCCTAAGTTAGGCGTTGAAATTTGAAGAATGCATTATGTTATTATTGAAGACTTAGGCAAGTTCGAACTTGTTTAAATTATTGGTAAAAATGCAACTTGGGTGCCCACCTTGGGAAATGAAACGAAACGAAATGTCATTTGGACGCCATGTGTGAGTGAAATGAAATGCAAATTGGAGGTGAATTTGAGGGCATTTACATTTGAATTTCAGAAGAAAAACACTATAAATACAAGTGCTTGGCCTCCCATTTGGATATCTTGTCAAATTGCATTGTTATGCTGCTGGTTTGGCGATTGAAAATCTGAGCTTCGAAGTGTGGCTTCCTAGCTAAGTCTTAGTTTCGTACTTGGAAGATAGTACCTAGCTGTGTTCCTGTAATTCCACTGTTGTCCGTGAGTGTTCTGCAAATTGTGGAGAGTTTTGTGTGGATTTTGGAGTGTTTCCTGGTTGTTGGTCGCGAATTTGTTGAAACCATATTTTGCTCATACCTCTTGACCAAGTGATTGCATCGTTCTGGGTATCGGTTCTTTGGAAGCGTATTGGGAAGACAATCATTCTCCTATCTTGGCGTGGCTTTTGGTGGTCATCACAATTTTTGGTTGCAAATCAAAGTTTGCTACTGTAGCGCCATTTTCAGACTTACCTTGGGATGCGTGCAACACATTTGGGGCTTCCAAGTTGCGAGTTTGAGTTATTGGATTGATTGCCTATGTTATTTTAGTCATTTGCATTTTATTTGGTGTGATTCCGGTTAGTTTTGAGAAAGTTATGAGTGTTTTGGTGTTTCCAATAGTGGTTGGATAGTGTGTTTTCTAGCTTGCAGAATTAGAACAGCAGTAGCGTTCAGGTGTGGTGTGATTTTGATAGTGGATTGTTTGAGATCAGCATTAAGATTCTTATCTTATCTCATATCTCTATTTGTAAGATTGTTTCAGTAGTACTGATCAATCATTCTTGTTGCTCTTATTTGTAATTCCCACTGCATAAGTGGGAGAGGCTGATTTAGCCGCCTTCTTGCTTTGTAATTCAATTTATGTACTCAGTCCTCACACTGAATAAGTGGTCGAGTGATAAGTTTTATGTAATGTCCTCCTGCTGATATTAGGTGGTAGAGTGATTGAGTTTCAGTTTCTTGTTATTTCCCTTGGCTAGTTTACCGCCAAGAGTTCAGTTTCTATCCTGCTGGATAAGCAAAAGGGGTTGGCTTGCCGCCCGTGCATTGTAATTTCAGTTTGATTTATGGTGCTAACGATCCCCGGAACAACGTATGCTCTCACCCTTCCAAATTGAGCTCTCGATGAACAAAAGGTGGAAGGGTTCCCTTTCAGCAGTTTGGATTATTTCTCTAACCTTAATGGGTTATGGTGTTTGCTTGTAACTCTTATTGCTAAAAACAAAAAAAAATTTACGAGGAATATTACAAACAAACCCACATCTTCCTAGAGAAATAATTCACTAATAGCAAAAAAAAACTTTGAACAATTGATAGTGGAAGATTTCTGGAAAGGCTTGAAAAGATTAGCATGAACCAGATCTAAAATCCTCTTAACACATCAAGCACCTTCTATAGGAAACAACTTTCTCTTCTGCTTTCTAGCCAAACACCCACCACACAAATCATGTTTTCCCTGTATTGGGGGCAACCCTTGAACCATATGGGCTATACCAATCCTGGCAAAACATTGAAGCTTCAAAAGACCATATCTTTTATGCTAAAAATACTGACATTATCTTCAATAGGTAAAGCGAGATCACAATACATGGGTTCCTAGTAAATAAATTGTGTTGTTTTATTCTGAATCAATTTTCATGTATCCATATTTCATGAGTAGTGAGTCCACAACAAACCCATATCTCATGACAATGAATGATGCATGGTGATGAAAGATGGGTTCCTAGTACATGAGTTTGAACCATTTGGTTAAAATTTATGTTTTGCAGACTCAATATTAATCTCTTAATAAATAAACAAGATTTTTTATAACTGTAATGCATTCCTTTCTTCTTTTAGAATCTTTATTTCCATAAGGAGGATATAACTGAGTAAGCTGACAATCTCTATATCTTTTTTCGATAAATTTTCATCACTATTTACCGATTTCTAACTTGCAATAATAATATATTATTTCGGTTCCTTGCTTTTCTAATCTCAGCTTCAATTCTATTGTTTCATTTGCAAGATAATTAATTCAAACAATCAGTCTCAAGCACTTCAAATCTTCTATACATATCATTAAGAATACTAATTCAACTTGCAATCAAATTGCTTGTCTTTTTTCACACCAAAAACTATACCATTGAAATGCACTTCCTCTCCAATATAACACAGCTAAGTATATTTCGTGCCTCTTTTAACTGCAATCTTCTTGGAATATGGAGTTATTTGATCTGCACAGACAACTAATTTAGATGAATTAAGCTTGGTCTAGGTAATTATAGTTTGATTGGGTGTAATCAATACCCTTATTAGAAATAAATTTCAAAATGTTTTCATATAATTGTCAGTGTTTTGATAAGTCTCTTTTGAGACAACACAAAATCGAACAGTGTAAGAGAATAACTTCACTTCAAATTAGCAAAGGAAGCTCCCAAAAACTAAACCTAAAGCTATGAAAAGGGTTCACAATTATGCACACTTAACAATATATCAATAGGGTTTTCATAAAGGAAATAACTGACAATAAACTTCAACCTATCATTTTTTATTCTCAAAGTTTGAGCACAATATCTAAAAGGCTTTTCTCTTATAAAAAGGTTTTTATTTTAAAAAACCTTACAACTACAACTAAGTGAATCAAACCATATGAATGCTTCCTAACTAGCTGAAAGCAGAGACCAATAGATCCACACACACAAGAATGGATTAAACAAAAACTACTTCTAACACCAAACCACAGGGCAAGATTTCAAAAAGACAAACATACTAAGATGAAACATAGTTTTGATACAAAGTTCAACATTGCTCTTCACTTGAATCCATTTAATAAAATCTTACACAAACATTGAAAACTTAGATCAAAAACATGAATGATAATTTATGAAGCATAAGCTTCACTCCAACTACCATTCTAAATAAGCAGCGAAAAAGAGCAGATGTGAATTACGGCAGAAGTGCAGGAAGATTTGAATAGAGGAAAAGAATGTGAATCTGATATTCATTGAGCCAGTCAGACCATCAATTTATCCAATGAGGCAGCAAAAGATGTTCGCCTAATGGAAGAATTGGCAGTTACATGTAGATTTATCAGCCCACGATCAGATAGAATCTCAATTAGGGCATGGATCTCGGACAGTTGGAAGACAGAGCAGGTTCTCAAATTCCTTCCAGAAAGTTTCTTTGTAGTTATTTTTGTATCAGCAGAAGAAAGAGAGTGGGTGCTTCAAGGCGGTCCATGGAAGGTGGGAAACTACCCGCTGTATATGCAAAAATGGCATCCCAATTTTAATCTTGTGAAGCTAATCCCATATGATCATCCAATCTAGATCCATCTTTACAACCTACCAATGGAATATTGGTCAAAGGACTGCCTGGAAAAAATAGGGCTATCAGTAAGTACTTTAATGGATATTGATACTGCAATTGTAGAAGGTGATTTGTACTTGCTTGTGCGCATCCAAATAGCAGCTATTAGAGAAATTCCCAAAAAAAATCATTTTAAGTGTGGATGGCGATCATCGGTTTCAAGATGTTGAAATTGAAGAAGACAAACTATTTTGGCTGAAATGTTGTACCAAAAATCACCAAGAAGATAGTTGCAATTGGAATCCTAGAATCAAAAAGATTTGGAGACCTAAGGCACCTAAACCACAGACGGATATGAAGCCAAATTCTTTCACTATCAAGAAAATACCAACGGCAAGCACTAGCGAGCCCAAGATCAGCCACCTTGTTTCAAAACCACGAACCACCACAACGAAGGCGTTGGATGGGCTCAGGGAATTTAGGAATGATTCTAACGATTCTAATGTACTTAGGGATAAGGCAAAAGCCGCAAATCCCACATCTGACGAGATTGGAAATTTAAGATTTGGGGAGTTCGCAATTAAATGTTTGGAGGACTCGTGGCCTACTACGAGTAAGGGTTTTATGGATTCTTTGGATACAAAAAAGGTGTCAGGCATCATAGGCAGCGAAGGTCAAAATGAGGACATTGTGCAGGATGGAGATGCTCTCGAGTCAAATGACAAAGGATCAATGAGGGAAGATATTGAATTCGATGGTTTGGGGGTGACTGACATTCGTTGCATCAGCTAACTGGCCGCCAAGGCCCTAGGGATCAATTGAAAGGGAAGGGAAAGAAAATCAAGCAGGAATAAAGGGAGGAGGAACCCAACGAAAAAGGACTTCTCAGTGTCTCAAACTTTTTGAAATCCAAGGGAGCCAAGATCTCCCTTGGAGGGCAATGAAGATTGCCACATGGAATGTCAGGGGCCCATCGTCCCCTAACAAAAGACCCTTGCTTAAGGGTCAGATTAACATGCTAGATGCAGACATCGTAATATTGCAAGAAAACAAAATCAATGAGGGAGAGAAATTTTTAAAATTTTGCAGCAAATGGTCGAGTTTTTTCACAGTGCTCGAGGCACGGCTGGCATCTTGGGGATTTTGTGGTCTACTAATAATGTTGATATTAATATAATTGAAGCCAATCACAATCGGATTATGTGTACAATTAGAAGCAGAGTTATTGATTTCGCTTTTCCTCTTTTCAATGTTTATGGCCCAACAAAGACCAAGGACAAATTGTAGGTGTGGAACACAGTTAGGACAAGAATAGGCACTCTAGGCAACTGTAGGATCATTCCTCAGGGCGACTTTAATGCAATTTTGGATTTAAATGAGAAGAGTGGTGGATTAAATAAAGTGAATAAAGTTATCAAGGATTTCAAATAATTTGTGAATGATATCAAGGTGATTGACTGTATACCAAAGAACGGAAGGTTTGCATGGACTAATCAAAGAGAAGGTTTCACAAACATCTCAGAACAGCTAGACAAATTTCTACTTGGTTTGAGATGGATAGGAAATGACTACGGAAACGAATCAAGTATATTGCCAATAGGTAGTTCAAACCATTTTCTTGTCCAGTTGGATCTAAGACTTAGTGAAAAGCCAGTCACAGGTAATTTCAAGTTTGAATCAATGTGGTGGAGTGAAATATCCCCCTTGATTTTTTTCAAATTTTTCCAGTTACAAACATCACAAGCACCCATTAGGGTTAGAAAAATGATAATCAAAATGCTTATGAAAGGTAACCCTTCCACTTTCTAATCACCAAGAGCCTAGTGTGGGAAGGTGAGAGCATATGGTGATAAGGGGATAGTTAGCTTCCAAAATCAACTAGAAATTACAATACTGGGCAGCAAGCCAAATCCTTTCGCTTGTCCAGCGGGTAGTAGAAATTTTAACAACAATTTGGCGGTATGACCAACAAATCACAATGCCAATGAAACTGAAGTAAATAACAATCACTCAACCACTTATTCAGCGGGAGGACTGAAAATGATAAATACAATCTACTCAACCACTTATCCAGTGGGAACTCTGGCTCGCCATTCCATTCATCTGTCGCAGTTCTATAGGTAGGGGGCTGACTACGCTATCCCGGTTTCCATGACCCTTATAAATAGTAGGGGCGAACCCTCGAGCCAATACTATTCTGGCCTGTAGAGTCCACTATAGGAAGGAAAGGGCTCCACCAATAGTACTGCTACAACTAATATAGTAGGGGTCGGGTTGGGGAGATAGGATTCGAAGTCTTTAGGCTTTGGAGAAGGTTCAATCCACCACCTTTATCTTTAGGTCCTCCCATTCAATTCACCGTCTTTGTCTTCGGGCAGTGCAATCCACCACCTTTGTCTTTAGGTCCTCCCATTCAATTCACCGTCTTTGTCTTCAAGCGGTTCAATCCACCATCTTTGTCTCCGGGCTGGCCATCTTTAGGACAACATTACAATAAGAAAGATAGGCGGCAAGGCCAACCTCTTCCACTTATTCAGTGGGTCTTGTGTTACAATTCCAGAAAGAAATAGCTGTTAGTACTACTAATCAGTTTTACAATATATAGCATGAGATTTCAGAATAAGAACATCGCTGTCCATTGCTACAAATGATAAGATATGCACTCCAAAACCACCAGTGACTAACCACTCCAAAAAACACACTTCTCACTATCAATTTCAGAATCTGATATGCAAATAGCAAGCTGGAAATACACAGACCAACAACTACAAAACTCACAAAATCGCTCACAACTTTGCCCACACACAACGGAATGACCCCAAATCAGATGCAAATGAAAGCTAGGAGATAGGTGATTAAACTAGAACTGACAAAACACATCAAACAGACCCAAAACTATTTTGCACACATCCCAAGGCAGCTCCAGCATGGTACGGGTAGGGCAGAAAATTGATTTGCAATATAAAATTAAAGACTCCAAGATAAGCGCTAAAAACTTACAGGAATGATCGCCTAGAGCATAGAGAAATAACGAGCCAATACCCAAAATTGGCAGAAGACCACGCAGAGACTTATGAACAAAACACACCTACAACACACTGAAAATCAGCAACCTGGAACTCACACACAGCACTCCAAAATCAGAAAACTTCGAACACAAACTTCGCAATAAATTCCATCTATTCTCTTGAGTGAAGAATAGTCCCAAGTCTCAACTAGTCGCTATCTTTCAAGCGAGAAGCCAAGCATTCAATCTAGGAGGAGACAATCCTCGAAGCATTCAATCAACATTCCGACAGCACTTCATTATAATATTCATGGATACCCAAAATGAGAGCCCAAGGCCTTTATTTATAATCTTCTCTCCAAATCGAACTTCCTTTCCCTCCAGTATGGTATTAAACACTAACATTCAATTTTCTTTTAATTTGCCTTTCATTTCATTTCATTCCATCTCCTTCCCAAATCGCCCAAGTGCATAGATGAGTCACTTTATTAAAATTGCCAATAATATAATTAGTGAGTGCTCAACATAAACTTGGGGAAATAACTTTTAAATGTTTTATTTAGCAACAATGTATTTCTCCCTTAAGGAAATATCAAATATGCTGTAAAGTCATAATCCCTTATAATGAAAAATACCTCCATGGGCGTCCAAACTTAGGCTATAAGTTGATAAATTAAATATCAAATTGACCCCCTTTATGTCATACACCATTTACACCTAGGCCAAGGGGAGAATAATAAATTATTAAAAAATATTTTAATTGTCATATATCGAACATTGCTCAAAATAATCTAGAGGCTGGAATCTTGAAATCTGCACTGCCTGCCATAGCTTCTGAACTGGACCACAACAACCTACCAAAAATAGCACTACAAACAATAGTACTTACTATAAATAGCACACTACTAAAAATAGTAAGTGTTTCCAAAGTGATTTTTACCTCATTCTGAGCAGTCATCGCAACTTACTAAAAATAGTAAGTCTGGAAGAAGTCTTCAGATTCATTTGCATGTTACACTATCGCAAAGCTCTCTGAAAACCCTGAGAAATAAGTTGTCCTCGCCTCCACTTATTAAAAATAGTAAGTTTGTCAAACTCCGTTGCTTGCTATGCATGTACCATCATTGTGAAGCTTTCCGAGAACCTAGAAGGAATTCAGAACCCAAACTGAGAAACTCCAATATGCAAGCCACCAAAAATGTTGAAACATCCTCCTAGAAAATAGGAAACCCTAATTCTACCTCTAACTGACCAACGGGTCTTAGAATTGGCCAACAGACCCCAAAACAAACTAGAGCGGAAAAGGGGACATTACATGGAGGAAGCCTAGCCTTGTTAGCAAATTGGGAGAATGGTGCAATAAAGGTGATTTTGTTACTGGGACAATTAGTTATCGCTTACAAAAAAATTGTTGAGTCAAGGAATTGGAGCTATCAAACAAGAAAGTAATTGAACTTGGAATGTTTACCAATGATTTCTTGAAGGAGAAAGAGCTCAAAGCACTCCACACAAAATTACTAGCCAGGGAGAAGTTGTTTTGGTGCGATAGAGCCCGACAAAATTGGTTAAGAGGGGGACATTAATATAGGTTTTTTCCATGCTTCAACTAGATAACAACAAGCAAGGAATATGATAAATGGCATTATGTTACCTGATGGATCGATGGCAAAAGATAGGGTGCAGATTGAGGCGGAGGTGACTAGGTTTTTCAATGCTTTATTAGCTGCTAGAGAATCAAACCAACGCAAGTAGGATGAATCAATCCTCGATTGCATACCAAACTGTATTAGCAATGAGGATAACTTGATGTTAAATGCGTCATTCACCTTAGAAGTTCACTTGGCAACATTTTAGCGGAATCCAAATAAGGCACTAGATCTAGACGGATTCCCGACAAAGTTTTATCAAATGTTTATGACAATTTTTGGGAATGGGTGTGTGGAGGCTAGTAGAGGATATTAGAAAGAGGAAAAAAATTTGTGAAAGATATTAATAATACAACCATTGCTTTGATTCCAACAAAGAGTGTATCCTTTAATGAATTTAGACCCATTTCATTATGCAACACAATATACAAGATCGTGCAAAAGATTTGGCAAATCGTTTAAAATTGGTTTTAGGATCGATAATTTTAGAAGAGCAAAACGAGTTTACTCCAAGAAGTTTGATTACAGACAGCATAATTGTCATGGCTACGGCATTGCATACCATTACTTTAGAAAAGATAAAAGGCATCCTCAGAAAGTTAGATGTAAGGTCTATGATAGGGTGCACTAGGACTTTCTCAGGGCTATCATGAGCAAATTTGGATTCAATCTGGAATGGTTGGATATCATTATGTCTTGCATATCGACTCCCCGATATTTGATATTGGTGAATCATTCTATGTACGGCTTTTTCGACGCTACAAATGGGTTTCAGCAGGGGGATCCATTATCCCTATTTCTTTTCGTCATAATGGTTGAAGCAATGGGACAACATTATAAAAGACTCAACTCAACTAGATTGTGGAAAGGCATTCAAATCACTGAATGAATTGATCCAATTTCACAGGTCCAATTCGCGAACAATATTGTACTACTAGGAGAGGCTGATCTGCGTGAAGTCGAAGTCATCAAAGTGGCATTAGACACGTATTCCTCAACATCGGGGCAGATTTTAAATAAAGATGTGTGAGATTTACTTATTTAATACTAAAAAAGCTCTACAAAGGAAATTACCAAATTTGTTTGGTTTTCCAATATCAAAACTTCCCTCTAAATATTTTAGGACACCATTGTTGAAAGGCATGTGCATGTCATATCATTGGGAGAGCACAATAAGCAATTGCAAAAACAAAGTGGTTGCCTGGAAAAGCAAATGGCTTTGCTTGGTAGGAAGGATAACTATGATTTTGTGCTATCAATCGTACCAATTTACATTATATCATGCCTCAGGAAAACAAATAAGGCACAAGCAAACATAGAAGGATACCTAAAAATATTCTTATGGGAAGGGTCCAAGGATGACAAAAGAATGCCTTTAATTCATTGTGATACGGCTTGCCTCCCAAAAAGCTTTGGTGGAGCCGTACTAAGGAATATGGAAACACAAAATTTGGCATTGGGAGCTAAACTAAGTTGAAAAAATTTTAGAGAGCTAAAGAAACTATGGTGCAAAATTTTGCAAAGAAAATATCTTGACAATTTAGACCCTCGAAGGATCTTAACAATAGCTAATTCGCAGGGTGGTTCACCTGTTTGGATTTTTTTGTGGGAGAGTAGGAAGTTAATAGTCGAGCATCTTACATGGAAGATTAGGAATGGTCTAATGGCAGAATTTTGGTATGATTCATGGAATGTTAACTCTACAATATCAAACTCTTTTGGCACAACAAATTGGATAGATAACATAAAACAAATATATGGAATAAAGGTGGCCAATTACATAATAACCACTGTAGGTGGTACGGGGAGTAATCATAAGTGGATAAACCATGATGGACTCCTAATCCCAAAGAATGACAAGCTCTTGCTTATGCAGATATTAGCTAAGCATAGAATATCATTAGTCAACAATGAAGATGAGGTGATATGGTGTGGATCACGATCGAGGGAGTACACTATAAAGCCTGGATATGACATTCAAAGAGTAATGAACAATAGAAATAATTGGGCCAATGAAATTTTGCTGGCACAAATCTATTCTTCCAAAAGTCGATGCATTCATGTGGACGGCTCTACATAAAAAGATTTTAAACAGGAGATAGACTGTGGTGACTTGGGATCCAAGGACGAAGTAGATGTATCCTTTTTTATGAGCATGACGAAACCACTAATCACTTGTTGTTGATGTGCCCCTTTACTATGAAGTGTTGGGACTGGTTACAAGCGAAGCTTGGCTAGAGTTATCCACAACATGACAATTTATTATAATTTATGCTTAGCTAGCCAAGCATTAACAAATGGGATTCTTGGGGAGACTTATGGTTGGTTGCCCCATTGATGTTAATATCGCACTTATGGGAAGGGCACAACAAGAGGACGTTCTATGACCAAAGTATGATGGCAAATGAGGTCATTCGCAAAATAGAAGTTGGCATCTGCAAAGCTGTTAATGCGAATAGATTCACAAGATGTACAAGAATTGGGACAAACTCATGCCATTGCCAGGGAATATCAAGCAAAAATTCAAAAAGGGGGGAGGCTAAATGTATTGCGCCTGAAGCGGGTACGATCAAACTTAATTTTGATGAAGCTACTAAAGGCAATACGAGACCTATATATGCTGGGTGCATCATCAAAAATGACAAAGGTGAATGAATTTGAGCCCTATCTAGGAAATTAGGGGTTACGACCGATAATGAAGCCGAGTTTGAGGCTTTGGCGAGGGGACTATGGATGTGCAAGAAGAAAGGATTTAGTAATGTGAATATTGATAGGGATTCTCAGATATGTATTAATGATGTTAGTAACATAAAAGTGCAGAGTTGGAAACTGAAACCTTGGATTTACAAAATTTGGAATTGTCTTCATCATATTAGCAACTTCACTTTGTCCTATGTTTTAAGAGAAGCAAACAGAGTTGTCAATTCTTTGGCAAACATGGGCATATTACAAGACAATATAGAGGTCATTAGTGATTCAAAATCTATTTCAAAAGATATGAAGCAAGTAATCATTCAAAAAAAGCCAAATTCGGCAAGTGAATTGTGAAAGATGAAAGATTAAAATTGATAGCATAGACATTCTAGATGATTTGGAGATGTTAACTACTATCAATGATACGGGATGTTGGATGTGTGCCCCTAAAACATGATTTAAGATAATTACAATTGATCTCATTGGACTCAGATACCACAATGGATTATAACAACTCCAAACCACGAGTAATGAAGAGGTCAAAAATCAATGCACAAGACTGATTTAAGTATAATCTTTAAGGATCCATCTGAGGACTTATGTCCACACTTCATTGTACCTAATGATAGTTGGATTTGATTGATCGATGGATTCTGGCAACCTTATCCTCAATGCAAAGTTTGAATTGAACAATCTAGCCAGGAAAGGATGATTTGGTAAACTGTTTCACATTGGCCTCAAATTGAGATTGCAACACGAGCCCATTCAGGAAAATATAGGCATTATCTAGTGTCTTCAAAGCAGCATTATTTAAAGATGTGGTTTTTATGGATTGGCACGACACTGTGATACGCAAGGATGGCTGGGATGAATAGATTGTTCTTGTCCAGAGGAAAACATGGAGACACAAGTTAAGCAGCTTTTCTAGACCCATGATAGAATGGAGATGATCAATGCATTCATCACCATTGTAGGTAAATCCTTGTGGAGTTCAGGCCAAGTCCATGGCGGACGAGTCTATTGGGCAGTTTTTGAAAATATAATATAAATAATGGGAAGGAATTCTTGGGGTCTAGTATTGCTTAATGTTGTCCCTAATTAAGTGAAGCAACTACTTTAAGAGAATTCAATACTATGGAGATTCGTCCTTCCCATGGACTTATCGCTAAAAGTTATGATGCGGCAACACCAAAGCGAAACTCTATGACTACTCAGGCTTTGATACTATATAGAGAAGGGCTGGAGAGGAAATATCTGGGAACATTTGGGCGCTTCATTGGTCAAAATGGAGATTTACTTCCCCAAGACAAATTGACAAGGTCTATGAATTTGCTTCAGCCATGATGTATCTGATGCAACTATGGGATTCCTAGTTATAGAACCCAATTGATGATATGTAACTTTAGATTAAATAAAAAGGAGTTGTCCCCATGACAACACTTACTAGGGAAAAAAAAGACTCTTCAAAGCAAATCTATTCTAAATAATTTAAAAATTAAAAATTAATTGAACCTAAAAATAGGCCCTCATTCCCTAATGCACGTGGCTTGCAAGTGGCTGCATACATCCACAGATGACTAGTCTCGCCTCAGCTTGCCCCTTGTTGGCTCCAACTTGGTCGTAAGTCCAAGGTAAGGCAAGTTAGGCGTCGGGTTGGGTCATAGGGATACCTTGAGTAAAAAATAAAATAGGCCCTCATTCTCAACCAAAAATAGAAAACCAAAAACAATCACTTCAAAAAACAGCTATTTCTAAAAAGAGCAATTTGATGCCTAAACACCCTATGACATTTTGGTGATTTACTCACTCTAAAACTTGTTAAAAAAATTTAAGAGTATTGAAACCCTAACCACAATGAATCTTTGAATCTAGAATGTTGTGATTAAAAAATGATGCAGGAGCATCCCCGGTTCATAGCAATCTTGCATCAACCAAAAATATTTCCTTTTTGTTTTACTTTCTGTTTGCAGTTTCAGCATTTCTTTCTGAGTCCCAGATTTGGCTCACCAGAACCTGTGGAGTTGGATTTTGCTTGAAGACCTAACAATCTTCCTTATTCCCAAAACGTGGAGCATTTAGACCATTTTCCAGCAAGTTATCGCTACTGGTTTCCGAGACAATTTTCTGTTACAGGTTGCCTGGACCTATTTGCATTGGTGATTACCGAATCCCTTTCGTAGCTCACAGAGCCCTGGGCGTTGATTTCTATGTTCCTTAGCGTGTGGCCGACCTTTTCCCGTGATCTACATTTCATCCTTTGGATTTTCCAGAGGAATTTCTTTGGCGGAGGCCGACCTTGTTGGTTTTGCACATTAGGTCTTGTTCTTCGAGTTTTGATCCTTTTTTGGGCCAACTGGATCCCCCTGGATTGTATAAATCATTGTAATAGAGCATTAGAATGTAATCAAGAAGTTAGACTAAGCATAGAAGATAGATCTTAAGATTTGAGGTCCTGGTTATTACTTGTTTTGTATTTTGAGCATGTTTTAGCAGGCCTATGAGCCGGTTTCTGTAACCCAGTTGTTACCGGTTGGTTGTAATCAATTTTCATGATATAATTCAATTTGTTCTGCGTTGCCTCCATCATGTCCTTGCGTTTAAGTTATGTTTACTCTTGCTGACCGGTCTGGACTGATCTCTTTGAGGTCCCTCCTAGTCGGTGACTGCTTCAAGTGGTATCAGAGCGAGCTTTCATTCCGGAGATTGCGTTGTCCTGAGAATTTTGTTGTAGGGTGGCGGACTGTGGATCCAACCTGCAGCTGCAGAGGACAAGCGTAAAGATGGCGTGAAGAGGAACTAGGAATGGTGGAGCACGCGGGAATGCAGACCCTGCAGTGATGGAAATGTTGCGAGGAATAGCAGCCCGGTTGGAAGCCGTGGAGACAGCCCAGAGAAGAGGCCGACACATTGAAGATGTAAGCGAAGATGAAGGAGAAGAAGCCTCGGCAGAACAAGTAAACCCACTGGAGGTTGATCCGGATGAGGAAAGGTTTTTGAGGGTTTTGAGTAGGGCGAATACTAAACCTCATTTTACCCCACCGGAATATGATGGAAAGTTGGATTTGGATGAATTGATGGATTGGATCTCGGAGATGGAGAAATATTTTGATTTTGAAAACACTACAGAAGAAAGGAAGGTGAATTACGCCTGTACCCAGTTGAAAGGTCATGCATCTCTTTGGTGGGAGCATTTGCAGGTTGATAGACAAAGAACAGGTAAAGAGAAGATCAAGACATGGGATCGGATGGTTGCTAAGTTGAAATCAAAATTTATGCCAACTGATTATCAAGTGAATCTATTCAGGAAGTTGCAGAATTTGAGACAAAAGGAATCTAGTGTGAAGGAATACACCGAAGCATTTTACAAGTTGAATATTAGATCTGGACATGTTGATGATGAAGTTGAACAAGTTGCAAGATATTTGAATGGATTGTGTGTGTCTATACAAGATGAACTCAGTTTGATCAAATTACAGAGTGTTGAAGAGGCTTACCAGTATGCCCTGAAGGCAGAAGAGAAACAAAACAAAAGACATGAGCAGAGGCAAAGGTGGAAGGTTTTCCGGAGGAAGATTTCAAGGAGGAAGAGGATATACCGAAGGTAGAGGATCAGAACAAGGACAAAGAAGTGAACAAAGAAGGTAATTCATACTGGAAACATGATATAAATTTCTAACGGAGGAGAGAACCAGATGGCTACCAGAATGAGAATTTTGCAAGAGATGACAAAAGACGAGACAAGAGGGTATTTAGAGGAAGTTGCTATAAGTGTGCAGGAGAAGAACATCGTGCTTTCGAGTGTAAGAAGACAGAGAATACCAGAAGAGCAGCAGTGGTGGAAGAAAACCCCACCGGATCAGATAACAAACCAAAAGATGGAGAACTGTTGAAGATGAGGAGAGCTTTGCGTCATACCGGGAGAGATGAAGAGCCCTTGCAGAGAAAGAATTTGTTCAAGACCAAATGTAACGTATCCGGTAAGTGTTGTAAAGGTGTTATTGATAGTGGTAGTTCAAATAATCTTGTTTCAGAAGAGATGGTGAGCAAGTTGAATTTGGAAAGATTGAAGCACCCTTAGCCTTATCAGATAGCATGGATTCAGGATGAACATAAGTTATTAGTAAGTGAGCAATGCTTGGTGAAATTGAAGATTGGGAATTATCATGATGAAGTCTTGTGTGATATTACGCCTATGGATATTTGTCATCTTTTGTTGGGTAGACCTTGGTAGTTTGACAGACAGGCAATACATGATGGGAGGAAGAATACATACACTATTGTGGCCAATGAGATGAAGCAAACCTTGTTGCCCTTGATGGAACCTTTGAAGAATGAAGTTTGTACGAATGCTAGAATCTATTTGGTGGATGGAAGGAAATTCCTGGACGGATTGAGACATGAGAATGTGTGTTTTCCCTTAGTTCCTAAGAAGACTAAGAATCTGGAGCATGAAGAAGAACAACCGGAAGAGATAAAAGATTTGCTGACAGAATATGAAGACATCATTTCAGATAATGTGCCTAATGGATTGCCACCTGTGAGAAGTATCAGTCATTGCATGGACCTGGTTCTCGGAGCTAGTTTGCCTAACAAAGTTGCACACCGGATGACACCAACAGAGAATGAAGAGTTGAATAGACAAGTGCAAGAGTTGTTGAAGAAAAGTTTGATCAAAGAAAGTTAGAGCCCTTGTGCAGTACCAGCAGTATTAGCACCTAAGAAGAATAGAGAGTGGAGAATGTGCACCGATACCAGAGCAATAAACAAGATCACAGTGAAATACCGGTTTCCTTTGCCTAGGATGGATGACATAATGGACTATTTGAGCGAAGCCAAATACTTTACAAAGATAGACTTGAAGAGTGGAAATCATCAGATTAGGATCAGAGAAGGAGATGAGTGGAAGACAGCATTCAAGACAAATGAAGGACTCTATGAATGGTTGGTGATGCCTTTTGGGTTAACTAATGCACCGAGTACTTTCATGAGGCTGATGAATGAGGTATTGAAGAAATTCTTGGGTAAGTTTGTTATTGTATATTTGGATGACATTCTGATTTTCAGTAAGACAAAAGATGAGCATTTGTTGCATTTGAAACAAGTTTTGCAGAGGTTGAGGGAAGAAAAGTTGCTAATAAATCTTAAGAAGTGTACTTTCATGAAGGAAGAATTAGTCTATTTGGGATTTGTGATATCTGAAGATGGTTTGAAGATGGACCCTGAGAAAGTAAAAGCAATTGTTGAGTGGCCTACACCGGAAAGCATTGGAGAGGTAAGATCATTTCATGGATTGGCTAATTTCTATTGGAAGTTCATCAGAAACTTCAGTTCAGTTTGTAACCCTATGACTAAGACCATGAGGGGAGATCGGAAGGAATTCAACTGGACCACCGAAGCAAACAAAAGTTTTGAACTGTTGAAACGGAAGGTGACTGAGCAGCCTGTGTTGGCTTTACCGGATTTCAATATAGTATTTCAAGTGGATTTTGATGCAAGTGGAACAGCAATAGGAGCAGTCTTGAGTCAAGAAGGGAGAGCAGTAGCTTATTTCAGTGAGAAATTGAATGATGCCCGAAGGAGATATTCAATGTATGATCAAGAGTTTTATGCCATAGTTCAAGCCTAGAAGAAATGGAGACATTACCTGTTGCCTAAGGAGTTTGTGTTGTGTACGAATCATCAAGCCTTGCAGTATTTGAACAGTCAAAGTAAGTTGAAGCAGAGACATATGAGATGGGTAGAATTTTTCCAAAGTTACACCTTTGTGTTGAAGCATAGAAGTGGGAAATCTAACAAAGTTGTTGATGCATTGAGTAGGAGAAGGAATTTGCTGACAAAGATGACAGTGACAGTATTAGGATTTGAGGAATTGAAGACCTTGTATGATGATGACCCGGATTTTGCAGAACCTTGGAGAGCATGTAGAGAATCGATTACGGTAGATAGAAGCAAGTGGTTGGATTACTTCATTCAGAATGGGATGTTATTTAGAGGACTTCAGTTGTGCATACCTAAGAGTTCTATGAGGGAGAATCTAATAAAGGAGAAACACAATGCAGGATTAGGCAGACATTTTGGTATTGACAAAACAATAGCATTGGTGAGTGAGCATTAATTTTGGCCCCAGATTCATAAGGATGTTAGGTAATATGTGCAAAGTTGTAGAGTTTGTCAAGTTGCAAAAGGGTAGTAGTCAGAATGTGGGATTGTATAAACCTTTGACAGTACCGATAAGACCTTGGGAGGATATAAGCGTGGATTTCATACTTGGATTGCCTAAAACACCGAGAGAGAATGATTTTATATTTGTGGTAATGGATAGATTCTCAAAGATGGCTCATTTCATACCTTGTAAGAAGACATCAGATGCATTACATGTAGCAAATCTATTTTTCAACGAAGTAGTGTGACTGCATGGATTACCTAAGAGCATAGTTTCAAACAGAGACACTTAGTTTTTTGGCTATTTTTGGAGAACACTTTGGAAGAAGATGAAGACAAATTTGAAGTTCAGTTCTACTTTTCATCCACAGACTAATGGACAGACAGAAGTAGTTAACCGAAGCTTGGGAAATTTGTTGAGATGTTTAGTTGGAGATAAAACCGGAAGTTGGGATTTGATTCTTGCACAAGCAGGGTTTGCCTACAATAATTCAGTAAATAGGAGTACCGCAAGAACACCTTTTGAGATTGTTACCGGAGTACATCCTAGAGGTATATCAAAATTAAGAGATATTAGCAGTAAAGACCGGAGAAATTCAAAAGCAGAAGAATTTGCAAATCACATGAAAGACTTACATACTCAAGTTAAGCAACATCTGGAGGACATGAACAGCAAGCATAAGGAGAGCGCAGATGAGAAGAGGAGACATAAGGAATTTGAAGTTGGCAATGAAGTGATGGTGTATCTAAGAAAAGAAAGATTCCCGGTTGGAACTTATAACAAGTTGTAGATGAGAAAGTTTGGACCTTGCAAGATCTTGAGAAGGTTCAGTTCTAGGAATGCATATGAAGTGGAGTTACCAGATAGTCTGAGTATTTCACCTGTGTTTAACTTTGCAAATCTTCATCAGTATCATGAACCAGAATTAAGTGAGGGCAGTATTGCAGACTTGGAGAAACAGTAGCCCCAGAAGGAACCGGATCAGATTGAAGACATTTTGGACAGTAGGATTGGGCGTAGTACCCGGAGCAATCAGTATAAGGAGTATTTCTCAGGCGGAGGTAGACCGCCTTGGTTTTCCTCTGACCCCAGCAAAGTGAGAGACTCACTTTTTCAACAACCCCAGATGTCTCATGCAGCCTCATCCCCGGTTCATAGCAATCTTGCATCAACCAAAAATATTTCCTTTCTGTTTTGCTTTTTGTTTGTTGTTTCAGTATTTCTTTCTATGTCCCGGATTTGGCTAACTGAAACCTGTGGAGTTGGATTTTGCTTGAAGATCTGATCATCTTCCTTATTCCCAAAACATGGAGCATTTGGATCATTTTCCGGCAAGTTATCGCTACCGGTTTCTGAGACAGTTTTCTATTACCGATTGCCTGGACCTATTTGCATCGGTGATCTACCGGATCCATTTCATAGCTTGCAGAGCTCTGAGCATTGATTTCTATGTTCCTTAGCGTGTGGTTGACCTTTTCCCATGATCTACACTTCATCCTTTGGATTTTCCGAAGGAATTTCTTTGGCGGAGGCCGATCTTGTTGGTTTTGCACGTTAGGTCTTGTTCTTCGGGTTTTGATCCTTTTTTGGGCTAGCTGGATCCCCTTGGATCATATAAATCATTGTAATAGAGCATTAGAATGTAATCAAGAAGTTAGACTAAGCATAGAAGATAGAGCTTACGATTTGAGGTCCTGGTTGTGACCTTTTCTGTATTTTGAGCATATTTTAGCAGTCCTATGAGTCGGTTTCTGTAACCCAGTTGTTACCGGTTGGTTGTAATCAGTTTTCATGATATAATTCAATCTGTTCTGCATTGCCTCCATCATGTCCCTGTGTCTCCGTTGTGCTTACTCTTGCTGACCGGTCTGGATTGATCTCTTTGAGGTCCCTCCTAGCCGGTGACTGCTTCAAAAAACATGTCTGAGATTTATTTCATTACTTGTTAAAGATCTAACCTAAAATCCTAGGATCTATTCTTAAATCAAACCCTAGGAATATTATGATTCTGACATATCATAGAAAAAGGAACAAAAAACTATAAGAACTTGTTCTAACTATTCTAGTCAATGATAAATGCATGAAAATAGGGATATGGAAGCTACCACAATGCATACTCGTTCGACGCAAACCCAGGTACCTAATTTTGTTACTTATTTTACTTCAATATTTGCATACTGCTCCTAGGTGTCTATTACCCTTGAAGTTGTCACTTAAGGATACTTGACAAAACCATATGATGGAATAACCATCTTGGGCATGCGCTTTGCACACTATAACCATGTTTTTCACTTATAATATTTTTTTATAATGGTTAATATAGTCTAGGCACAAGCATCATTCACTTGAGACACTTTTCATGATAGCTAGTGGAAAGTGGCTTAGCAATGTTCACAAACTTTGGCAAAACTTTTGTTTGATGTCACCTATTTACCTATGCTAGACAAGGTTTTCATGTAGTTGAACCACTACAAATGTGTACCAAGGTTATGAAGCGAATATTTTAAGTGATATTGCCACCTTTAAGTGATGTCAAGCAGAATATATTCACTCTCTTGCACTAAGCAAAAATCTTTTTCACTTGAGAAAAAAATCATTTTAGGCAGAGATTTAAATTGTTTGCACCATGTGAGAGTTTGAGGAAGAATCATTCAATGACTTTTCTAGGGTGGAATATTTCATCAACTTAGCCATTTTGGTCATGCAAGGTAAAACTTTCATGTGGCTTCACCACCTAAAAAGAGCACTTGGGTGGAATGTAAAGTGATGTTGCCATCGTTACAAACAAGCAGAGTTTTGAAGAGCTCTCCTTAACCACTTGTTTATAAAACTCACAGAAGATTCAAGTGGCTTTATTACCTAAAAAGTGCACTCATTTATAAGTACAAAGTGGAATCTTAGTGAGGTCATGCCAAGCAGAGTTTTCCAATGTAATCAGCACTTTGTGAGGAAAAAGTATTGTGTGGCCTTGTCATTTTCCATTCAAGCAAAACCAATTTATTCTTGCAAACTTGGAACAAAGTACAGGAAAAGATGTAATTTAGCTCACTTTCCACCTCTTCTTCGTCACCGATGCCATTAATATCCTGTTCAAACCTCACCCTTGTTTGTCAATGAACAATTGCAACCTTTATGAGCTTGTGACAATTGTTAGTTTGAAAAGTACTTAACATGAACAACCTTGCAAGCAAACCAAGGCAACCATGAATTGAAATCCAGGTTAGCCGGGCCTAAATCCCCCATCCCCGTCCCGACAACATTTCAAGGACACGGAGAGGGGAAGGGGATGTCCCCAACTCCCCCCATCCCCAAAATTGCAAAAATTCAGGGAAACGTCTCGGAAACTTAGGGACAGTAGTGATTCTCAAAGGGGACGTCCCCCCGTCCCCAATATGGTTGGGGGCGTCTGTGACGTCCCCTAAACGTCCCTCTTTTCCCAACACATTTTTTAAAAAAGACTCAAATGCTCTAAAAAAAAATTAATTTTATTATAGGTCTGTAAAATTGGATTTTCACTAATATGATGGGTAAACATGTTTAAATCACTTCCAACAGCACTTAGAAATAATGAGCAGCAGCCTGGTAATAAATTTCATAAACACTCAGAACTCGGTAGTGCATAAAAAAAAGCTTGCAGGTCTGCAATATTGGACTTTTCACTGATATGAAAGGTAAACAGGTCTGAATCATAGCCAAAAGCACTCAGCAATATGAATAACAGCTTGGTAATGAATTTCACAAAAATCCAAAACTTGGTAGTGCATAAATAAGTGGTCATAGGTCATAATAGTAATGGAATACTATCAAAATATCCTCCAACCAGAAAGAAACAATGAACTACATGCAAACAAGTGTTGGCATATTTACAATGAATTTTCAATTATGAATGCATATTGAGTATTGACGATGAATTCTGAATTATAAATGCATATTGAGTATTGACAATGAATTATGAATTATGAATTATGAATGTGGTGTGTTAAGGTTCTATAATGTACATACATGTCCATGTTTTCATATGAATATAATGTATACATACATGCTTATCTAGTTTTCATGTGAACATTTAAAATTTCCCTATATATTTAAAATTTTCCCTATATTTTATATTGTCGTCCCCCCACTGCCCCCAAAATTGGCAAAAAAATTTATCGTCCCGGAAACTTGTCCCACCATCCCCTATCATCTTCGTCCCAAAAACTCAAGGTAACATAGATTGAAATGGATTGACACACATGGCTGGGACAAAATACAGATGGCTATCATTTGAAGATCTGGCGTGCCAACACCATAATTCTCCCACCATAAATCTACAAAAAAACATTTAAAAATATTAAATTTAAGTAAAAAATATATAAGAATTAAGTTTCTAGTTTTTGCCTGTAGTATTGAACTAAAATTTTTACCTAGTTGTTTTTCTCTCCTATCAATTGCTTGAGGTGAAGAAAAGAGTTTCCCCTCTACACCCTTGTTAACCTTGAATAGATAGATCAAATATAGAGAATAATTTATTATGTATGAAAACTAGATGTTTCTCGAGAGTCAACATTGCCAAATTCATAAATAAGATATAGAAAATCTCACCTCCAACTCATCAAGAACTTTATCTCTCATGACACCATTTGGGACCATCTTATCAATGCATGTAATAACACCTGTCACGACCTCCTCGTCAACCTTAGATGTATCAAAGAAGTATAATTTTGGGTTCAAGTAGTAGGCCAACGCATGTATCGACTGGTGGAGTTGGTTTGTCCATCTACAATCAACGATGCACCAAATGATTTCATATCGTTTATGGTTTCCACCATAGCAATGCAATATGGCCTCTTTGGCCCTATCCATGGCCTCATAAAGGAAACCCATTGGCAATACCCTCTTCATCCACCGTACGAAGAAATCTGACCAAAGGTTCTGTCACCTAAAAATTTGAAAAACAATTTTTTAATTATTACAAAATTAACCCCTAAACAAAAACAGCCAATAGATTATTTTGTATGAAGTTTATGTTTGTGTTTGTTGTTAGGATAACCGGTGGACAACTGAGAGGGGGGGAGTGAATCAGTTGTCAACAGATTATATTAATCAAACCACTTTATAACCTTTAACCGGATCACATAAACATTGAATACTGGAATAGCAGAAACAAATACCGGTAAGCAATAAAACTTAAGAATGAAACAGAGAATTAACACAATGCAACCATACCACATAACACCATGATTTGTACGTGGAAAACCTGGTAAAGGGAAAAACCACGGTGGGAAGCCTACCCACAGTCAGATGATACTTCTGCAAAAAGTATGTGATACAATAAGGGGCCTGCACATGCAGGTAGGCACACTGCCTAGAGCGTACTGCTCATTACAAAGGAGTCTCACTGACTACAAAGAGGTTATAACCACCTCAAGATAATTGGACAACAATCTAGAAGAATGAACTACCGGAGATAGCATCTACCATGCCTGATTACAGTTCCGGTTAAACTCAATACCAGAGGCCTTTGACCTCTTACTTAAACCTAATTCGATCACCTATGATCGACCAAATCTTCTTTGCATATGATATTTCATTCCACGACCACGACACACGATCTACAATGAGATCTTACATTAATTTATACAAACCCTGAGGCCTAAATCAATTAGGTCGGCCACCTAAAAGATATTACAATAAGATCATTACATACATCCATATTACAATGATATGCCATGTCAGCTTAAGACCAAAACAACAATAACCAATCCATAAAACATCCTGGTAACGTGTAGAGAACACGTTAACATGATACCAGTCCATAACCTAGATAGGTACCAGACCTAATCTGGGTCCACCACGCCAAAGCGATGTCTCCAATCAATTGAGTCACGGTCAAGAATCACCTTCTGCATCTTGAATTCCATCTAGAAGCCGCACCAACACCACTTGCATTCTGTCAAAGATTCTCACTAAAAGCTTTGCCGATAAAACCTTAAACCCTTACCGGTAACACAAGATCTTCTACCGGTAACCAACCATAACAGCTAGTGTTGACATCAATGACAAAACATCAATGCAACACATAATCAATTCCTCCATATTGCCAACAATCTCCCCCTTTGGCATTGATGGCAACACTAGATGTGAAAAAAAAAACATCTAAGTGCCAAGAAGTGCTAAACATTTCTCATAGAAGATATAACAATGAAAAACTGAAAATCCTAGCAACTCCCCCTGAGGAGTGCAGTCCAATCTGAAACTGATCTGAATCTCTCTCCCATAGACATTTTTCACATATAACTCTCCCCCTTTGACATCAATGCCAAATATATGACATAGATATCAAAATTCTATGAATCTCAAAGCTGACTACTCCCCCTGAGTAGTAGCACCACTATATCAACCCGGAGCAAAGGATAAAGTTGAAGATGCATACCGGACTGATGGTCTGCTCCATCAATTAAGTTTCTGTCGGAGGAGTAGATACCCTTAACTTGTCTCTCAAATACTCAAATGATTCCTTAGACAGCGATTTAGTGAATATATCTGCAATATGCTCTTTAGTGTTCACATAAACCAATTTGACTTCCTTTTCTTCCACCTTGTCCTTCAGAAAGTTATATTTTATTGATGTGTTTAGTCTTAGAGTGAGATACCGGATTCTTAGACATGTCAATAGTTGGAGAGTTATCACAATAGATAACTACCGGTTCACTATAATTTACCTTGATATCCTTCAACATTTGCTTCATCCAAAAGACTTGAGTGCAATTAGTTGTTGCTGCAACATATTCAGCTTCTGCAGTAGATAAAGAAATGCATGACTGTTTTTTGTTGATCCATGAAACCAATTTCTTTCCAAGAAAGAAAGCTCCACCAGAAGTGTTCTTCATGTCATCAGTATCTCCTACCCAATTTGAATCTATATAGGCACATAAAGTGAAGTTATTATCTCTAGAATACCATAAACCATATTCTGTTGTTCCTTGCAAATACCGGAATATCCTTTTTACTGCACATTCATGATTTTCTTTAGAATTACTTTGATATCTTGAAACAATACTTACTGCATTCATAAAATCTGGTCTAGTCTAAGTTAGATATAACAAGCCACCAATCATAGACTTATACCTTGTCAAGTTTACCGGTGCAAATGTATCTTTGATAGATAATTTCTCACTTGTCACCATAGGAGTACTTACCGTTTTGGAATTATCCATACCAAACTTCTTCAACAATTCCCTTAGATACTTAGTTTGACAAATAAAGATGCCTTTGTCAATTTGAGTAATCTGCAAACCTAAGAAAAATCTCATCTCACCAATCATGGACATTTCAAATTCATTCTTCATATTATTAGATAATTCCATGCACAATTTATCTTCTCCTCCAAAAATGATATCATCAACAAATACTTCAATAATCAGAATATCATCAGCAGTGATCTTGTAATATAAATTACTGTCAGCACTGCCTTTAGTAAAACCAAGCTTCAAAAGATATTTATCCAACCTTGCATACCAAGCTCTAGGAGCTTGTTTCAATCCATATAATGCTTTCCTTAACCTGCAAACCATATCTTTATCATCTGTCAGTGAAAATTCATCAGGCTACTCAATGTATACTTCTTCCTCAAGTTCACCATTCAAAAATGCACATTTAACATACATTTGATAGACCTTATAGTTCTTGTAAGCTGCATAGGCAAGAAATAGTCTAACAGCTTCAATTCTAGCTACAAGTGCAAATGTCTCACCATAATCAATTCCTTCCATTTGAGAATATCCTTTACAAACCAATCTAGCCTTGTTTCTTACAACTTGACCATCCTCATTTAATTTATTCCTAAAAACCCATTTAGTTCCAATAACATTTTTATTTTTAAGCCGGGGAACTAAAGTCCAAGTCTCATTCTTCTGTATCTGATCTAATTCATCTTCCATAGCCTTTAACCAATGTTTATCTTTCCAAGCTTCAATAACAGATGTCAGTTCAATTTGAGAAATAAGACATACCTCTTCATTTGTCAATCTTCTTCTTGTCATAAATCCCTTGCTCCTATCTCCAATGATTTGATCTTCAGAATGATTTAACCTTACATACCTTGGTGTCTTTTGAACTTCCGGTTCACTGTTTTGATCATCAGTCACAGTTGAATTTTTTGATTGTACTAGTGCAACTATCTCAATGTCTTGTACTGGTTGAGGCATTGTCGGTTCAGTTATGATCATTTCCACTGCCAGTTCCCTGTCATATGATATAGATTGATTTCTGTATTGCTCATCCACTTTCACATTAACGCTCTCCACAATTTTCTGTAGTCTTTTGTTATAACATCTATATGCTTTGCTTTGAATTGAATATCCAAGAAATATCCCTTCATCACATCTAGGATCAAACTTCCCAATTGAATCATCCCTTTTGGTATAACATTTACTTCCAAAAATTATGAAATATTTAACAGTGGGTGTATGTCCAAACCATAATTCATAAGGGGTCTTACCAATTTCACCTTTGATGTGAACTCTGTTGAATGTGTAGACTGTTGTACTCACTACTTCTCTACAATAGATGTGAGGCAATTTGGCTTCCATCATCATAGTTCTTGCTGCATCCAAAATGGTTCTATTCTTCCTTTCCACTACTCCATTCTGCTAAGGAGTCCGAGGTGCAGATAACTATCTCCTAATTCCATTTGTCTCACAATAACTGTTAAATTCATGAGAAGTGAACTCACCGCCTTGATCTAATCTCAGACATTTGATTTTTAATCCAGTTTTTGTTTCCACCTTTACTTTAAAGATCTTGAATTTCTCCAAGGCTTCAGACTTCTCCCTTAGAAAAGTCACCCACATCATTCTAGAATAATCATCAATTATCAACATGAAGTATCTATCACCTTGAAAGCTTCTAATCTTTGTTGGACCACATAAGTCAATGTGAATCAAATCAAGCACGTCATTAGATTTATCATGTATGCTCTTAAAAGAAGTTCTAACTTGCTTTCCCAATTGACATTCCTTACATACTGGACTATGAGGCTTTATAATCTTAGGTATATCTCTAACTGCCTTTGTTGAACTGATCTTAGCAATACAATCAAAATTAACACGACACAACCTTTTATGCCATAACCAACTCTCATCAATATGAGCAATCAAACATGTCTTATTACCAGTGTTCAAGTGAAAGATATTACCTCCAATCTAAGTACCAATTGCAATCTCCAAGCCAGTTTTGTTAATGATTTTGCATTTTCTATCTTTAAACTGAAGTTGGAATCCCTTGTCCACCAATTGACCAACACATAAAAGATTATGCTTTAAACCTTCTACATAATAGACATTATCAGTATTATGCTTGCCATCCAGAGAAATAATACCTCTACCTTTGATCAAACATGCTTTGTCATCTCCAAATCTAACTTGACCACCATTGTATTCTTGCAGGGACATAAATTTTCTTTTATCTCCAGTCATATGATGTGAGCATCCACTATCAATTACCCATTCATCCTTGTCTTCAACTTTTGCTGCTAGGGCCTTTTCTTCATTCTTGATAGCCAGTTCCAGTTCATCTTCTTTTAAAGCATAGAACACCCATTCCTTTCCATTGCCGGATCCACTAGCAAAGTCTGTTGTTGGTTCACCCTCAGAGTCATCACTTACTCCTTCCTCATCTGCTATGTAGCATTGTTTTCTTTTCTTGAATCTATATTTGTTCTAATTAGGCTTAAAAGATTTCTTAACTCTTTCTTCAAATCTTGCATTCCTTTCAGGACATCTAGATGTAAAATGACCAATCTTATTACATGCAAAACATTTAAAAGGTGTTTTTCCTTCATACTTACTTCCTACCGGTCTTTTAGGTACTCTTCTAGCAAATAAGGCTCCAAGTTGCTCAATTTCTTCATCCTCTTTCCTCATATCTTCCAATTCTTTTGCATATAAGGTTTTCCAATCACTTTTGCCGGTAGATGATGATGCATGAAAAGCAAGTTCAGATTTTGCAGCTCCAGAAGGTCCAAATTCTTCAAGCTCAAAAGCAGAAAATTTCCCAATCAGAATGTCTTTGTTAACTAAAGTGTTTGCCATTGTTCTCAATTCATTAATCGCAATCGCCTTCATCTTGTAAGCCGATGGAAGGGCTCTTAAGACTTTGGAAACTATTTCATCTTCACTCAAAGATCCTCCACAACATTGAATTCCCATAACAATCTCATTTACTCTTTCCATAAATGTAGCAATTCTTTCATTATCTTCCATCTTCAAGTTCTCATACCTTACCTGGTAACCATCAAGTTTAGCAATTTTGACAGTAGGATCAGCTTCATTCAGAGTTTGCAATTTATCCCACATAACCTTTGTCGATGATTTATCACTCAATCCCATGATTTGCTAATCATTGAGTGCACACAAGAGGGCTTCTCTAGCTCTGCAATCATTTTCAATATTCTTGTCCACGTCTGCAAGAGCAAGATTGCCAGATACCGGATCATAAGGTGTATATCCTTTCTCAGTGATCTCTCAAATATCCTTGCCAAGACATTTAAGATAAGTCTCCATTCGGATTTTCCATATCCCATAATTTGTTCCATCAAGCTTAGGGATTTCTCTTTTGAAAATAGTTGCCGGTGGATTTGAAGTATTAGTTGCCATACGATCTACCTCAAGCGGTTAAGCTTCTGCAAAAGAGGACCAAAGCTCTGATACCAATTGTTAGGATAACCGGTGGACAACTGAGAGGGGGGGGGGGGGGGGTGAATCAGTTGTCAACAGATTATATTAATCAAACCACTTTATAACCTTTAACCGGAGCACATAAACATTGAATACCAAAATAGCAGAAACAGATACCGGTAAGCAATAAAACTTAAGAATGAAACAAAGAATTAACACAATGCAACCATACCACATAACACCATGATTTGTACGTGAAAAACCCAGTAAAGGGAAAAACCACGGTGGGAAGCCTACCCACAGTCAGATGATAATTCTGTAGAAAGTATGTGATACAATAAGGGGCCTGCAACTGTAGTGCTGCCCCAATGTGATTTGTGCAAGCTTTTCACCTCTTCCTCTCAACTGGTTGCAAAACTATGGCTTCCTATTTTTCTCTCTTCCTCTCTTTTTTCCTCTCTTCCACTCATAAAAGTGAATGTCAATCCCTTTTAGGGTTATAAGAAAGGGAAATGGCAAAAAAATCATTAAAAAATGTTTTTGTTTTTTTTTTTTTTACTACAATTTTTTAAGTGACGTTGGTCGGGTCACGACCCTCGGACTCGGCGAGTCACGCCCCCTGACCCGTCCGAGCCCGAGTTAGGGTCACCGTGACCCGCCAAGGGTCATCCGGCCCGCTGACTCGCGTGACTCACCACGAGTCATAGAACTCTGGTAGGAAATTCATTGTTAGTGGTAGGAATCAGCAAATAAGTGGTTTTATTAGACTTTCTCAAGCAGATTTGAACAATATGAGCAATTCTTTGAGGATTAGAGGGCAAATTCAATGATTTCTCCTCGGAGCCTGTTAGAACTTGTAGCAGATTTAATTACTTCTTCAATAAAAGTTTTTGATAATTATAGTGGATGCTAATAGACCTTATTGGAGGAGTTGTTGCAACCGGGAAGCCCCTATAATGTCATTTTTGTGAGATCTCTCAATTAAAAAGCACTATCTAGGCTAGGCGATTGGACTCTTGGTATGAAAATTGTCTTTTTTGTGGGAAATAAGCTCTATAATTGAAATTATAATTTGTTGTTGTAAATTTCAAGATTCTGAAAATTATTTTCAGTCCATTTATTTCCTTGTATCTTGCATTCATTATTCATGCAAGTCAAAAAACACAAAAAAATCATAAAACATCAAAACAAAACAAAAATCAGCAAAAACCTCTTTGCTGGTCAAAGACAAATATTGGAAACAAATCAGCAGTCTGACTTAAATTCACAGTTCGGGATAGTACATAAAGAACAAAAAAAGTGGAATACAAAAACAAACACTGAAAGATGCCAACTAGGGATTGGCACAAATCTGATTGGTTGTCTCAACTGAATCTTTGACCAGCAGTACAATTTTATTGGTTTTGATGAGGTTCTTTTGGTTTTTATGCATTTTTGAGGTTTTTGAATGTAAATAATGCAATTTTGGAAATCAATATAGGAACAACTTACAACTATTGAAATTAATTTTCCGAATGTCTAATTTATTAACAACAACTAACAAATACCAAGAATAAATAAATTTCAACACTAACATGCCAAATTGGCCTACCAAGGGTCCAACACCTTGCCTGGAGGGCTTCTTTATTGACTTTATTGAATGAAAATGCTGCTACAAGAGCTTCCAATGTGCACCAACTGCTCCAACATGTTTTACTCCTTTAAACAATAATTATCAAAAACAATTGAAGGGATGAATAGCTGAATTGGAGCTTAATCTAAAATCTTGCCAGGAGAGATCACCAAAATTGCTTCCCTTTCCCCTCTAATTTGCTGATACCATTCAAATATGTTGGGGTTTCACCAATTAGACCACCAAAATGCCTTAGCTACCTCCTAACAATGGTTTCACAAGCAAAAGTTGCTCCAAAACCCTCCATATTTATTTCTTTGCAACCTTAGGCTCCCACAAATGGTACGGCTAACCTAGGGAAGGTATGGCTGGCTTAAAAGTGCAACAAACTTGCTGAAAAATGTAACCAAACTGCTCAGATCTGATTGACAATGCTAGCCCTGCAATCTGATACAAAAATCCACTTGATTTGACCCTTGAATGGCCTGAATACTGATCTTTCCTGAGTGCTGAAGAAGGATAAATGGTTGAGGTATCGTCCAACCTACCTGTAATTGAAGGTTTCCGTCTCCAACTTGGCCTCCACACTGTTGTACCTGCTATGGCAGAATATTGCAGAGAAGAAGAATAACAATCATTAAAATAACATAATGCCCATCTTTCACGTGCAGCCTCCTTTTAGCCCCCAAAACCTAATTCGACCCCTAGAAGCATCAACTCCCTCCATAAGTTCGAGGGGTATGAGGGTCAGCTCATCATTAAAATTTGGCCACCTTTTAAAATTCCTTTTCACCTAGGAAGATGTGCCATGGGGTGAATTATAAAGTCTTATTAAAACATCTTTTAAATCAACTTTTTCTATTTTTACAAAAAGTGATTTTTATAACTTTATATTATAAAATTATATTATTAAGTCCACCAAAGCATGAAAATGACTAAGTATTGGTCCCCTTTGGCTAACCAATCATCTCCATACACTGAACTTCACTTGTGGAGATGGGTAACAGGTGAACTTACACATCTGAATAGTAACTAGAGAAGTGGGGACATTACAAAAGCACTATGGAGGGTTGTCTTTAACTACTGAATGAAACCTGGAAAACGCACAGGTGAACAAAATGCAAACATGTTGGAATGACATTTGGAGAGACACCAATTGAGACACAAAGTTGAAGATACTAAATGGAGCAATAAGTAAACCGTATACAAGGAAAAGGTAGGTAAAGGGAGGTTAAAAGGGATCATGTGGATATGTAGGTCAGCTAAAAACCAGAAGGTAGAGTGAAACCATGTGGAGTTTTGTTTTTCAAAAGATTAGTGAAAGATATGAAAAATCAGCACAAGGGAGAAACCTAAGACAGAGGTGAAGAGGTGTCAGTGAAAAGGGGGGATAAAGGTAGCAAATAGGGAGAGCAAGTGATGAACAATTACAGGTACCAAGAGTGACAAGCGATGGTTAGCAAGAGAAAGATGGAAACAAATATGAAAGGTTCAAAGATTTTGATAGAGGGATCATAGAGTAAGGGTGGAATAATTGAAAAAACAATGGTGAGGTGAATACTGTGGATAGGAAAAACATAAATGGCATGTGGAGGAAAAAACTGACTCTTGTGACAAACAAAAATGACAAAGCATGCAGGAAGAAGTTTACATGTGCTTTGGGTAGGTGAGTGCACTAAAAAAGAATTTCTTTTAATGTTCAATTTAATTTTTATTTCTTTTGTTGAATTGGCAAAACACGCATCGTGTTTTTATTTTCAAATTGACTATTCTGAAAAGCTTGGCCATTCTAAATATGCTTTTTATTTTTAGAATTTCATTTGCCACGAGCTAAAAGAGTTAATTTCTTTGTGTGCCACTATTTTGTTGAATTGGCAAAACACGCATCATGTTTTTATTTTTCAAATTGACTATTCTGAAAAGCTTGGTCATTCTAAATATGCTTTTTATTTTTAGAATTTCATTTGCCACGAGCTAAAAGAGTTAATTTCTTTGCGTGCCACTATTTTTCCTGAGTGAATGTTCACCAAAAAATATCATAACATTTTTTTATGTTTTTTCTTCAAATTTATTTGGGCACAAGAAAAGGGAGATTTTCAGTCACCAACCAAAATGCTGAACCAATCTAACAAAATTGATTTTCTAAATTTAAATTTTATATTTCAAATTCCATTTGCCACAAGATAAAAAGGTCAATTTCTTAACATCCCACTACTTTTTCTAAATGAAGGTTTATCAAAAAGAAATCTCAACTTTTTTCAATTAACTTCAGTGTGATGTCCCCATATTATCAAATAATAGTGATTTACCAGAATATGCTTATACATCAATTATTTATTGTTCATTCAAATTAAAGATATGAATGAACCTCCTTAGTATTAAATAATCAAACCCATCAATAACAAGATCACTAATATGCCTTCATATTAATATTACTTATCACATATTAATCACCTTATTAATATCAAATATTCATTTTTATCTTTATTAATAATTACATGAAGCAATAACGATTAAGACAACAATTTTACTGTTATTAACAAATATTCAATAAAAAAATTTATATAATAGATCTGCATTCATCCTGATTGGTAACCTGCAAAATAAATAAATTTAAATATTAAAAGTGGACTGCAGGTGTCAGAGATTGTCCCCTCAGCAATAGACAGTGATAATCAGCTTTAGTGTTTATTGGCAGCAATAATAAACTGATCATTGTTATTTATATGACAAAACTGAATTGTTATGCTTTAACATAAAGAACGATTGGCCTTAGCAAATCGTCCTTAATTAATAACGTGAATAAACACTAAAGGTGCGATTAGTTTTTGTGAAGAGCCACGATAAAAGAATGAGATATGTCTACTCCAAATGAAGAGATGCAACCGATCGGACTTTTGCGATATTTAAAACAAAACCCATGCTCATTGGGAGGAGGAATAATATGGGAAATATTTGATGATTACAATATTGGGCAAGAGTTCCAGAAAGTTGAGAAGATCATTTCGTAGCTTGCTTCAGGCTGCCATTAGACTTATATGTAAATACATTCCTATTTGATGATGCTGATCATTATACAGAGATCTCAGACAGCCCAGTCAAGTGCAAGTAGATAGGACATCATCAGAGGAGACAATATATCACTAGCGAGTGGTATAAAGATTACAATCTGTTACAGTTTATAGAATTAGCAAATCAGATGTTACAGTCAAGAAGGAGAAATCCATGTCATGATTGCATATATTAAAAGGAGCCTTTTGACAATGTATACATAACTGTAGTTGCAAGCCTAGAGGTCAAAATCCGAGACAGTAGCATATCGCTCAAAGTTATATTCATATTTGCAATCACAACGCTGCCAGTAATACATATCAGTTGCATATTTTATTGTTTATATCAGACATAACATTTGGCATATCTTCCATTATTGGATCTATGCATAAGTACTTGATAAAGTAAGCAGAAGAATCTAGGAAATTGTCCCAACTTTCCAAGTGAGCCAAGTAAGGGACATTACATTCAGGCTTATCTAGGACCAAGCCAAAGGGAGATTTTCAGTCACGGGCCAAAAAGTTGAACCAATGCACAGGTCCGGGTCCAAGGGCAAAAGAGTCCTTGTTGACTCTATTTCTACTTGCCACATACCTACAATGCACATTACATAGAAAATACGTCAAATTTATATTTTGAATTATATAATAGAATAACATATGAGATGGATGAGTATGAAGAGACACATAGAACAAGTCATGTCCCCACCAAGTTATAGGTCCTGTCTGTTGATACTGCATTGCAACCTTTAATAACTAAGTACTCTTAATTCAGTACATAAAAGAGTGTACTATGGACTCGAGCAAAGCAGGTATTTGTCAGTGTAGTTGATATAACCATAACTTAAAATCTTATCAAATGAAATGGTACATGGGCTCTAATTAATACTTAAATATGCATGACCTTTATCGTTGAAATCATTTATGTACCTTTTGACCAAATAAGATACCAAATAACTTCACTCAAAGCTTAATTTTCTTCCAGTGAGTACCCACAGAAAAGAACCTAACAATTAGTGGAAAGATTTTTGTTTACAATTGCCCAAAAACCGTTTGCAAACCATAGGCACAAAAACATATTTGTTGTCTATTAAAAATTAGTGGGCCGTGGTTATTGGATATATTATATCAAACATAAAATATACACGATAGCCCTAGAAGCAAGATGCAAGGTTATAAATTATAAAATAGAAATCAAATTCTACTTAATGCCAAATGGGATTTTCAAAAAAAGATCACATTATGATTAAATTGAATGATAGTCTTCCAAATGTTTTGAACTAAAACGGACTGAATTCACGTATAAAAATTTTTACGATTTATTCCTTCATTGTCACTGTTTTTATCTACTTTTTATTGGGAATAGCTCACCAATCCCACAAGATGCAAGGTATAACGCAGCAGGTGATCCTAATCCTCCAGCACCAACAAGCAGTACTGAAGACTTCAATATTTTTGATTGACCTGCGCAAAAAGGAACCAAATGTGACATTATCAAAGTAAAGCATATTTATTCAATACCAGAGTAGTAAATTTTTACACAATCGGAAACTTTTCAGTATGCCTAATATTCTGATGTGTATAACTATACAACCAATAATACTGGAATATAGTAACGATCAATCAACCTTCCACATAATGCCTTTTTTCTGAAAAAACAGAACTGCATTAAAAGAAATAATTATTTAGATGTGTGCCATAGCCTTGGTATAAACACAGCACAAGGATAATGACATTTCATCTGAGACTTAATAATGACAGTGATTGCTAACAGAGCTAAAAGACCAATATAATGAAACAAGCCTTACATATCATGCCTTCAGTACAATAGAAACTTTGGATGGCAAGAACGAAAGATTCCAAAGGAATAAATTGATCTTACGTAACCATACAGGAAAAGAAGGCACACAATAAATTGTATATTTTATTAGGAAAGAAGAATGTGAAATGAATGCTATTTCGTGAGCAACAATTCCACATAAAAGTTCAACCCACGGTCCAGAAATATATTTGTTTTACTCATAAGTTATCTTGCATCCCAAAGGCTCTATCCTTTAGGGTTGACTTCCGGAACCCCAGTTTGATAATATGTATCTTTGTTATTCTAAAAATGTAAATCCAATAATACATCAGACTTGGAGATAATCTACTTCCAAATGACTACTTACTCATGTTCTTGTCTCAATTGCTTCATTCAAATGTAATCACTCAAAGGCATTCACTCAGGGGTACAGAGCACTGTAAGTGAAGCATCATTCACTCAAAAGAATATATTAAACAAGGCAGTGCTCTCCCTAACATTTATATAAGAACCAAAATAAACAGACTGTTTTCAATCACATTTAAAATTTCATACAATGGATATGGCACCCTTTAAATATGTTACCATAATCCATCAATTGCATAACAGTTCAACCACTCATCTCACATCACAATTTTTGCCGATCCACTGCACAGAGATGATCAGGGGGCCAACACACTAAACTAAGGTTCGATATGCTACAAGTGCAATGATTTGTATTGCTTCTTATGAACGATAATCACATTACCATGACAAAGGGAATAAACACACTGAAAAAGAAAACTGCAAGACAACATATTAGAATTACAAAGACAAATATTACTAAATAGTAGATCTTCAAGTTCTGAACAAATTCCAAGAGGTCAGATATAAGACTCAACCAAAACTAGAACGAAACTCCAAAACCAAAATCTTTTTTAATGAATAGCTTTGTTAAATATTTATACAAGGGTAGATGAAAAAAATGAGATCGAACAGTTACAAGAAAAGCAATTATTTCTCATAGGCATGCCTGCTGCGACTTTTCTTACAAGAATTCTAATGGATTATACTCAGTGTGTGATGTTTTTTGGTACCAATATCTAATGCTTCCAGTGTTCACATGCCTAGTACCGTGACACAAGCTCTAAATGAAATGTGCAATATTTTCTTACTGCAGTAGTGAATGTTTCACTGTGGTAAGCAACTAGACACTGAAAGTGAAAGTAATTTGCACTGCTCCAAGTGCATGCTGGATCAATAGACATATCTCACATGATTATTGAAGACCTGGGACGTATCAGATATGATTATTGAAGAGCTGGTAAGTCAAGTACTGCTATGAAACCATGTCTCTATTTCAACTCCTCAAATGCCTTATGTTGTGGGAGAATTCTGCCCATTCACCACCTTTGGTAATCTAACCAAATGATGAAAAAATGTGTAAGAAACCAAGAACATATTTCCTATAGAAATTTGCTAAACCAAAAAATCTGCAAATTTATATAAGGGCCTTTGGTGTAGGCTATTATTCTAGAATGACACAAATCTTAAATGGGTCATCATACTCCAAGTTCTTCAAACAACATGCCCAAAGAATTATATCCCATTCACAATGAAGAAACACCTCTCTATATTGGCATCTTGAGTGTGTTGCCACAAAGTGCAAAGAATTTTTGAAGATAAGGGGTTCTTTCCATGTGTTATTGACAATGATCATGTCATCCAAATAGACAAGAATTGTGGAAGGCCAAAGAATGTCGTTCATTATTCAAATGAATATCATATGAGCATTGTGTTAGTTCCCAAATCAATAGATCCTCTGAACCCTAAAGATTAGCCCTAAGTTACCGGTTCGGGTTCAAGATTAGGTTCGAGGACACGAACCCAGTTCATGGGTTCAAGCAATTTTTTTTTGCCTTTTGGGTTCGTGGGTTGGGTTTGTTCATATATATATATATATATACAAAAATTTAAAGAAATATACAAAATTACAAATCTAAATACATTTAATAGTATGCTACTTCATCACTGATCAATGCCAAATGCAAATTGATAGTTCAATGAAGTTGTTTTAGGTTTCACATGTATTTAGCAAGGGGCAGATTAGGGTTTTTTATTTTAAAAGGCAAAAAAAATTAACCTTTTAATGTTTAAAAGTCACTTTATGTGACTTAACCCAGCCGGAAAACCTGGGTTCACCCGGGTTCATGCCTGGATTCGCCCGGGTCTAGACAGGGTTCCCCAGGGGCGTTGGGTTCCCTGTGGGTTTGTGTTCGCGTTACCCAGTGCCCCTGGGGAACCCTGTCTGGACCTATCGCGAATCCAACTCGAACCAGGACCCACGTGGACCTGGTCCAAGTTAGGGCCTTCAAACAGGCAAACCCGGTAACTAAGGATTAGCGACTTTTTATGCTCAGACTCAGGGGTGGATTTGGCCAACGAACAAGATTCCGTCATAAGACTGAAATCTCCTACACTTTTGGTTCTGCTAGACCAAAGCGGGTGAACCTAACAATGCCTAAGGATTCCACACATACTTTGCACAAACATTGTATTTTTCAGCAAATAAATCCCAACAAAATTTCACCAAGGGTAGTGTAAATAACTTTAAATTTGGCTTTGATCTTGGTCATTTATCCTTTACTCGGCAATTGGGAATAATTCCTACACTAAACCTAAATTCTACAACATAAATTTAAAAGAGATTTTAACAAATTTAAATGTTGTTGAACCTAATCTGTGAAATATCCTAGATCAGTGCCTAATCCTTGGGTGTGGAGTCAAATCTTAGATCCTGAACACATATTCAAACAACAAATTATTCCCAATTAGTGGCCCCTTCGACACTAATGCCTAACATTAATGCGACCCCTCATGCTATTACAAAAATCATACCTACAGATCCAAATTATATTCTCAAACCCACAACAATTTGCATGAAGAATTTGACTCCTTCCTTGAAGGAAACCCATACACAAACCACACAACAACAAAGAAATTGTAGTGACAAATCTAAAAACCCTTGGTATCATCAATTCATATGAAGTTCCAGAATACAACGTGTAGACAATTTGCTGCAATACTTTTGATGTCTGCTCAAAAACTAACTGATATTACTGTAAGAATTACACATTCATTCTACTGAAGAAATTCCAACCCTAAGGTAATCATGCCTATTCTTTTTCTCAAAATTCCAAAGTTCAAAACCTTTTGCAATTGGCCTTGAATTCCCTTTTTATAGAAAAGAAGAGAGCAAAACAAGCTTCGGGCCAATTGTTGACATGTCAAAATTTTATTTGCCTAAGCAAGAATATGCTACTGTATCTTTGTATGCTCACATAGGACAAAATATATTTGCACTTTTGGAGGGAAAAGTATATAACTGTCTTCATTCTCAAAAATGCTGCTATATGGATCTGTTGACGTGGCATGATAATGTGTTGCACCACTTTGATGATTGCTAAGCTCAGCCTACTTCAAATTCTTGGATACAAGGTGAAGCAATGATGCTTTGATCTCCAGATTTATTGCTCTTGATTCGTAGCCAACTTCGGTCATGTCCACATTGATGCATTTGATGCGAGCAGTTTGAATTTGGTAGTTGTGCTCACATTTAAATCTAAGCCATTGGTCTTGCCATCTGTGCACCTTGGACGGTCATGATTTGATCTTCCTTGCCTTGACCTTTGCTGACTGAGCGCTCTTTTGTCCTTGTCACCTTCCTTTTCTCATTCTATTCTCCACCCCTCCATCCCATGTCACCTTTTTCTACCTTAATTCACCGCTATGGGGTAGAGGGGAACACTCATTCCCTTATTACTTCACCCTACTAGTTCGTGGGATCTATTCTTCTTCTTTGTCTAACCAACGAGGTAGAGGGGAAGAACTTCCTTTTATCTAAGTTTCCCCTCTATCCCTCGTCACAATCTACTCCTTCACTTTTCTCCCACGGGGTAGAGGAATAACTTCTTTCAACACTATGTTTTCTCCCCTCCATCCCACAATGATTTCTTAACTTTGAATTCCACTACGCAGGGACGAGCGATATACACTTTACAGCATAAAATACTTTCCCCGCTACCCTGCGCCGCAATATCTACTGTCATGGCATCCTTGCGTTGTTGCGGTAACAATAGATGCCTTTACCGCAACCATCCTTTTAACAAGTCCTGCAACATTTGTGGCTTAGCAAGTTCACTACGCACCCGCAACAGCATTTTAAATCATTTTTGTCTAGGTAGCAAGCTGGCGGTAAGCTCAAATGTGTACACCGCAATACCGCAACCGTCCTCTGAATGATTTTCCTTCCCTTTGCAAGATGGTGGGAGCTAACTCAAATCACTACCTCATCCTTACCATTAGGCCACATGGCGTTGTCATCCCTTACCATGTAAATAGTGCGGGTCAACGACTTTACTGCTCCACTGCAAGACAGCTCAAGCTTGGAGCATTGACTGGCGTGGTACTACGGTGAGGGTTATAAAACAACGCCAACATATCAACTTTCTTAGATATTAACCAACAACCTCCGCGAGATGGCGGGGAAAATGATAAAGTGGAGATATAACAAGTCGATAAAAACATGTGAATTAGGGCTATACACAATAAGGGTTTTCCAGCTTTGGGAGAAATTTTCAGGTGTGTTCCTGAGTGTTACAATCAACTTTCTCGTCATGGGGCCTTCAAATTTTGCCAAATTTTGAAGGTCCCAACACATTGTTCAAGACCTCTTCTTTTGCTCTATATATACATATATAGTACTTGAAAAATTAGCAATAAAAAAATGTATGAGACTTCAAGGATAACAAATGAAACTTTGAAATGCTAAACATGTTGCATTGAACAATGAAAATGACATTTATGGAATATCAATATGTTATGTACAAAATGATGATCACATTCTAAGTTCAAATACTACTGATTAATAGCCCAATGCCTCTAATCATCCACAGAATCCATGCCAAACTCCTCATCACTCAAATTTTTGGACTCCTTGGGGTCAAGCTCCTCCAAAACAATACCAACCAACCACATTTGTGCCATATCATCATCAACTTATGCTAATACCTTTAGCTATACATCCCATTAGGCTATTAAACTATATTTGTATGTAAGTGTGTTACAATCAATGAGACAAAAGCAATATGTAAAGCTACAAGCTTCTCCACCCTCTGAGAGGTAAACTTGTTCCACAAAATACAATGGACGAAGCTATAAGTAGACCAATTCATCTTGGCAATAGAAAAACAAGAAACTTAGGACAATAAACAAATGGCTAGCATGATTGTCAAAGAATGAGGTGCCATGTCCCCATCTTTTTGATGCAATTCCCACATTGCATTTGATGAATAAAGACACTTAAAAATTTCTAAGTGTCAAAAGTTAATAAGGAAAAAGTAACTTTTATAAAGTTACTTTATAAGCCTAAGTTCTTTCTTTTAATAAAGGCTTATGTTTGAATAAACTGCTATGCGTACCTTTTAATAAAGTGGCCCCTTTAATGTCAATGCCACCCCTTTGCTCAAATCACTTAAATGACATGGCATGGTGGGACCCTTGTCATTCTTTAAAAGCCTTTAAAAGCCTTTAAGCTACATGGACCCAAAAGATGCCAAGGAAGATGCTTTTTTAGTTGGATTCCAATGGGATATTCCATTTAGGGTTACGCCTCTCTTTGGAAAAGGTTATTAGACATTTTGGAGGAGGGAATTGGTATTATGTTATTATTTTATTTCTGATTTTTCTCTGCTCTGCATTAGCAGCAGAAATTGCAGGTGTTTGGAGGACGTAAACCCTCAGATCTGCATTGGTAGTGGAGGTGTACCCACTAATTTGCCCACGTGGGACAAGGATGTGCCTTGTCTAGACCCATTGGGGGTCAATTTAGCAACAAAACCAGCCCAGCAATCACCATTAGGTACGATACATCAGTTCTAAGCAGTTTGTCTTGAAATTGCAGCAAGTGTGGGTTTCATAATTGCAGCTGTACCATTCCAGGCAGGGCCGTACCATTCTAGAAGGTTGTGCATCAATTTAAAATTAAATGGAGGGTTCTAACTCCATTTCTTGTGCTTGATCTCATTGTTGGGATTAGAAAGGGGAGTGTGGAAGAAATCACAGTCAACTGACTGGATTTGTGATCAGGGTGAGCAAAACAGTGGGAAAAGAAGGTCAAAATTGTATAATTTTACATGGCAAAGGTTGGATTTCCAGCTGGTAATTGGGTTCTTGCCCAATTTGTTATTGGTAATTCATCTTATGGCTGAATAAGCAGATTGGATTCACTGATCTACTCCTACACCATCCTTCTCATCTTGTGTCCATTTTCTGGATAGCAAACCAGCCTCAAACCCTAGCATTGGATCTTTGGTATGTTTTTTGCTTGTACATGTAAATGTTATTTCACTTCTAGATGATTGTAATCCCTCATCTATGAAAAATAAAAGAAATATATTTAATTTGTTTTAATAAAAGAAATGTTATGTAAATAATTAAATGAAAGGATATTTAAATATATATTGATATTGAATATATTTAATGAAATGTTATGTAATATTTAAAAGGAAATAATATATAGTGTTTTATATATTTAAAATGAAATGTAATTAATATATTAAAAGAGAAATAATATATAGTATTTTATATATTTAAAATGAAATATATTAGGAAGGAAACAAGATACACTATTTAACATATTTAATATGCAAAACATATTAAAGGTAATCCCGAAAGGGGGATGGGTTACCTCCGCACGAAGTGGTGCGTGGGTAACTGCAGCCTAGGCTGCGATTACCCCCGCACCCCTTCATATGGAAGGGGCTCGTGGAGGTGCACAACCCCTCATGGGTTATAAAGGAGGCAGCGGTAAAGGCACGAAAAGGGGAAGAGGAGCGGACTGCAGAGGAAAGGTAAGGGAGAGCAGCCTGCAGAAGAAAGGTAAGAAATAGAATTTCTACTTACGTTAAATAATATAAGTATAGTATTTGAAATGTTATTATTACTAATAACATTAGGTTATGTTAATTGTAAGGTTCATTAATATTAGTTAATAAGAAATGGATAATGGGTAAGGTTCATTAAAAGATGATGTTAATTGTAGTCTAGTGAATATTCGTACATATATTAATGTATAATATTCACTAATCACTAAAAATAGGTAAAAAATATAATTTGTTAATTGTTGTATACATAAGCTTGCATATTAAGAAAGATTATGAATACAAGGTATTTTAAGAAATGTAATGCACATGTAAAAGATGGAAAATTATATATATCTATGTTAAGTAAGAATACATTAAGAATTCATGTTAACATAAGGGATAGTTTATGAACTGAAACTATTATGCAAATGTATGGCTTGGTTGACTAAAACTCAACCAAGAAGAGAAGGATCTGGTCGATTCCCCTTGAGGACTTGGATGATGGAGGCATCACCCAAGACAAGGAAAGGCAAGGGTCTTCCTTGGCTGGCTTGGGTATAAGGTTATACCCAAGACAAGACTCAAGGTCGAGCCGATCCCCTCTGAGGACTTGGATGATGAAGGCATCACCCAAGGCAAGGAATAGACAAGGGTCTTCCTTGGAGGGCTTGGGTGTAAGAGGACAGGATTCGAACTCATCTTCGATTTCCTAGAGGGCTTGGGACCAAGGGGTTCCAAGAAGGCGGGCCTCACGGCCGCCTAAGGACATACTTACGTATGGCATTGTATCCTTTTTATTAGATGGAAATTATGATTATGTTAATTAAGCAATGAAGTTCGATTATAATTTAGATTACTTTTGTGTGTGTGTGTGTGTGTGTGTGTGTGTGTGTGTGTGTGTTTGTCATGTTCTAACAATCTGTTTTGCAAGTTAATGATCTCTAAATAGTAGGGACATTACAGTGGTATCAAAGCATAATCCTGCCATCCTGTGGGAAAGGGTCTTTGTTTATGATCGCATATCAGAGGAAGAAAGGAGCAAAAGCAATGGCTGATCAACTAGCCAAATAGTTCCAGACTTTCATGGAACAAACCAATGAGAAATTCGAAAGAATGAGCCAGTTAATCCTCCAAAATACCAACAGCAACAATAGAGATATGTCAAACCCTCGAAGAGAGACACACTCTAATCACACCGACAACAAACGATCGCCTCAATGTTCTAGGCAAACAATTCCCGAATTTCTTCCTAGGGAAGAACATGTGAGGGAGGAGGAAGAACCGACCATACTTGGGGTGGAAGAAATCGCCCAAATTTATGCTAGGTTGGAACCAGAAGTTCAAACAGTGGTGTCCTTCAGGGATTTTTGCGAGTCCAAGACTAATGAGAGTAGGAGGAAGAAACCTATGGGTAACGACCTAAAAGCTAAAATTAACAAAATGTCCCTACCCTGTTTTGATGGGACAGGGAAGGATGTGGCCCAAGCCTGGGTACAAAAATTAGACACCTACCTTTCATACAGCCCAATGACTGAAGGAGATGCTATAAAATTTGCCATACTACATTTAACCGGCAATGCCCATAATTGGTGGCATAACGGTCTCATTACCCTAGGACATAAAAACGTCTCCACCTACAATGAGTTTACCCAAAGGCTCATCAACCAATTCGACCAGAAAGATTCAGAATGGTACTTCCAAGAGCTAACAGACCTTAAGCAAGTAGGAACCATTGAAGATTATATAGATCGATTCCAAACTTGTCAGTAATGGTCCCCGACCTATCCCAGAAAAGGCTTACCAACATGTTCTTAGAACGGCTGAGGGACCCCATTAAGAATTTTTTTAGACCCCTAGAACCACAAAACTTAGGAGAGGCCATTAAGAAAACTAGGATGGTTGAATTTAATGCCCCCAAGAATACCTCAACCAAAACTCCACACAGGAATGAGGGACCCCAGAGAGACCGTCGGGAAAGGCTTTGCCACTTGTGCAAAAAACCTTGGAGCTTTAATCACCAATGCAAGGAAAGAGACGAGCTCATGGAGAAAGGGTTATGCTTCAAATGCAAGGCCCCATGGGCGAGAGGCCATGAATGTAAAAGAGGACAGTTGAATAACACAGAAGAAATACAGGATGAGGAAAGACCTTATAAAAGAACCAGATTTGAAAACAATGTACCAAGTACCTTGGCAGTCATCACTCAGGGAAGTGAGAATAGATGTTTCAAACTCAAAGGGACTATCAAGGGGCAGAAAGTAATCGCATTAGTGGACACCAAAGCTTCCCATGACTTCATTAGCAAACATTTAGCAGCAAAGAGACGACTAAAAACCCAAGAATTTGGAGGATTTGAAGTGATCATGGGCAACGGAGTCTTGGACAGATGCACTCAAATTATACCCCAATTGGAAGTCACCTTGGGAGGACACACCATTACAAGGAACTTCTTTGTGGTAAACCTAGAGAATGATATCATTTTGGGAATGCCATGGATAAATTCATTAGGACGATTCACCATGGATAGTCCAAATCGGGAGATATGCTTCCAACATGAAGGGAGAGAGATAACATTGAAGGGAATTCCCGACGGCTCTTCAAAGATAGTATCATGCAACAAAATGGAGAAAATCCTTAGACACGATCAAGGAGAGTGGGTCGCCAAATGTATGATCTTGGATAAATCTCCAACCGAAGGCCAAGTCATTCAAAGGGATATACAACCTATCCTTAGAAGACACAAAAAGGTCTTCGAGGACATTCCCCCGAGGTTACCCCCAAAAAGGGGATTTGAGCATTCCATCGAATTAGAGGAAGGAGCAAAACCTGTCATTACCACTCCTTACCGCCACCCACACAAGTTCAAAGAGGAGATTGAAAAAACCATAAAGGAATTATTAGAAATGGGACACATCCAACCAAGCAGCAGCCCTTTTGCTTCATCAGTAGTATTGGTTAAGAAGAAAGACAGAACTATGAGAATGTGCATAGATTACCGGGCCTTGAATAAAAAGACTATAAAAAACAAATACCCTATCCCAAGAATTGATGAACTAATGGATGAACTCCATGGAGCAAAATACTTCTCTAAAATCGATCTAAGGTCAGGATATCATCAGATTAGAATGAGGAAAGAGGATATTCCCAAAACAGCATTCAAATGTCACTATGGACATTTCGAGTTTTTGGTCATGCCGTTTGGTCTCACTAATGCCCCAGCCACCTTTTAGTCATGTATGAGTCATACATTCAGGCAACAGTTGAGGAAATTTCTTCTAATATTCTTTGATGACATACTCATTTACAGCAAGACATGGGAAGAACACCTCCTACACATCGAAGAGGTATTAAACATTTTGGAGTCTAAATCATTATATGCTAAAGCTTCCAAGTGTGAATTTGGGATGAGAGAAATCATTTACCTAGGACACAAAATTAGTGAAGCAGAAGTAAGTGTAGATGAAGAGAAGATCAAAGCCATCAAGGAATGGCTCACCCCTAGAACCTTAACACAGTTAAGGGGATTTGTGGACTATGCAACTACTATAGACGCTTTGTAAAAGGATTCTCCAAAATTGCAGCACCCCTTACCGATCTAACAAAAAAAGGGGCTTTTGCATGGAATGACCAGGCCCAACAGGCCTTTGAACAACTCAAAATAACCATGAGCACTTGTCCAATATTAGCCATCCCCGACTTCTCTATACCATTTGAAGTACAATGTGATGCATCAAGGGAGGGAATTGGGGCCGTACTCATGCAAAAGAAACACCCCATAGCTTTTGAGAGCCGCAAACTTACCGTAGCAGAAAGACTCTATTCTATCTATGACAAAGAAATGCTAGCCATAATGCACGCCTTGGCCAAATTTTGCCAATACCTTGTCTGTGGGAGGTTTGGTGTGAAAACTGATCATAACAGTCTACGCTTCTTCCTGAGCCAAAAGGACCTTAATAATAGGCAACAAAAATGGGTGAGCAAAATACAAGCCTACGACTTTGATATAGAATATGTGAAAGGGGTGAATAACGGGGCAGCAGATGCACTATCCCGACAGGTTCATCTTAATGTCATCACCAGTATCTCAAAGGACTGGAAGGAAGAAATCCTTAATGAATATAACCAAGATCCACAAACAAAGGAAATCTTGGCGGGAAATCTTCCAAACGAAGATTTTAAAATTAAAGGAAATCTCATCTTGTATAAAGGAAGGATATACTTGAGCCCTCAGACCAGATTCAAAGGCAAAATTCTCAAAGAATTTCATGATAACCCCTTAGCAGGACACTCGGGGTACTACAAAACTTATAAACACGTTAGGGAACGATATGCATGGAAAGACCAAAAAAGAGATATCCAAAAATATGTACAAGAATGCCTAACATGTCAGTGCAATAAAACTGAACTCACCCACCCCGCTGGGTTACTTCAGCCACTACCTATTCCTAATCAAAAGTGGGAGAGTATTTCTATTGGTTTCATAACTGGGTTGCCGAGGACACAAGGGAAGGATAGCATTTTTGTAGTGGTAGACAGACTCACGAAGTATGCCCATTTCCTTGCAGTCTCCACGGAATACAAAGCCTACCAAATAGCAGATCTATTCTTCAGGGAAATTTTCAGACTCCACGGACTCCCTCTAAATATTGTCAGTGACAAAGACAGCAAGTTTATTAGCCAATTTTGGCAGGAACTCTTCAGAATGGCAGGAACAAACTTGACCCTTAGTACCAGTTACCATCCTCAAACCGATGGGCAAACTGAAATAGTAAACAAATGGCTAGAGGGCTACCTAAGGAATTATGGTACAGGGCAACAGACTACTTGGGTTAAGTGGCTACACTTAGGAGAACATTGCTACAATACGACACACCACATGTCAATAGGGATGAGTCATTTCCAAGCCTTGTACAGCTATGAAGCCACAGGCTTTGGGGAATTAATAACCCAAGAGAGTAAAGTACCAAAAGCAAAAGACTTTGTGCAGCAGAGTAGGGACATCATGAAAACCTTGAAGGAGAATTTACAACAAGCTCAAAACCAACAAAAGATCTATGCCGACAAGAAGCGTATAGAACAGTCATTTGAGGTCGGAGATCTGGTGTTTCTGAGATTACAACCCTATAAGCAATCATCCCTCAAAAAGAATGGGACTGAAAAATTGAAACCCTGATTCTATGGACCCTACAAGGTAATTCGGAGGATTGGAGAAGTGGCTTATGAGATTGAACTTCCCAAGAGCAGTAAAATACATAATGTGTTCCATGTTTCCCGACTTAAGAAAGTTCTCGGACAACACTTGGCTCCTTGCAGCGAACTACCCCCTCTAGATGACGAAGGGAAACTCACATTGTACCCAAAGATCATTCTAGATACATGGAAAAGAGAACTTAGGAACCGGACCATTACCGAACACTTGATAAAACGGAGGAATCTCTCAAATGAGGATGCCACTTGAGAAAGGGAGGAAGATCTAAAGATGCTTGAGGACAAGCAAAATTGAGATGGAGGGACTATGATAATCCCTCATCTATGAAAAATAAAAGAAATATATTTAATTTGTTTTAATAAAAGAAATGTTATGTAAATAATTAAATGAAAGGATATTTAAATATATATTGATATTGAATATATTTAATGAAATGTTATGTAATATTTAAAAGGAAATAATATATAGTGTTTTATATATTTAAAATGAAATGTAATTAATATATTAAAAGAGAAATAATATATAGTATTTTATATATTTAAAATGAAATATATTAGGAAGGAAACAAGATACACTATTTAACATATTTAATATGCAAAACATATTAAAGGTAATCCCAAAAGGGGGATGGGTTACCTCCACACGAAGTGGTGCGTGGGTAACTGCAGCCTAGGCTGCGATTACCCCCGCACCCCTTCATACGAAAGGGGCCCATGGAGGGGCACAACCCCTCACGGGTTATAAAGGAGGCAGCGGAAAAGGCACGAAAAGGGGAAGAGGAGCTGACTGCAGAGGAAAGGTAAGGGAGAGCAGCCTGCAGAAGAAAGGTAAGAAATAGAATTCCTACTTACGTTAAATAATATAAGTATAGTATTTGAAATGTTATTATTACTAATAACATTAGGTTATGTTAATTGTAAGGTTCATTAATATTATTTAATATTAGTTAATAAGAAATGGGTAATGGGTAAGGTTCATTAAAAGATGATGTTAATTGTAGTCTAGTGAATATTCGTACATATATTAATGTATAATATTCACTAATCACTAAAAATAGGTAAAAGATATAATTTGTTAATTGTTGTATACATAAGCTTGCATATTAAGAAAGATTATGAATACAATGTATTTTAAGAAATGTAATGCACATGTAAAAGATGGAAAATTATATATATATATATGTTAAGTAAGAATACATTAAGAATTCATGTTAACACAAGGGATAGTTTATGAATTGAAACTATTATGCAAATGTATGGCTTGGTTGACTAAAACTCAACCAAGAAGAGAAGGATTTGGTCAATTCCCCTTGAGGACTTGGATGATGGAGGCATCACCCAAGACAAGGAAAGGCAAGGGTCTTCCTTGGCTGGCTTGGGTATAAGAGGTTATACCCAAGATAGGACTCAAGGTTGGGCCGATCCCCTCTGAGGACTTGGATGATGAAGGCATCACCCAAGGCAAGGAATAGACAAGGGTCTTCCTTGGAGGGCTTGGGTGTAAGAGGACAGGATTCGAACTCATCTTCGATTTCCTGGAGGGCTTGGGACCAAGGGGTTCCAAGAAGGCGGGCCTCATGGCCGCCTAAGGACATACTTACGTATGGCATTGTATCCTTTTTATTAGATGGAAATTATGATTATGTTAATTAAGCATTGAAGTTAGATTATAATTTAGATTACTTATATATATATATATATATATATATATATATATATATATATATATATATATATATATATATATATATATATATATATATATATATATATATATATATATGTGTGTGTGTGTGTGTCATGTTCTAACAATCTGTTTTGCAAGTTAATGATCTCTAAATAGTAGGGACATTACAGATTTCTAACTGGTAATTGGGTTCTTGCCCAATTTGTTATTTGTAAGTCATCTTATGGCAGAATAAGCAGATTGGATTCACTGATCTGCTCCTACACCATCCTTCTCATCTTGTATCCATTTTCTGGATAGCAAACCAGCCTCAAACCCTAGCACTGGATCTTTGGTATGTTTTTTGCTTGTACATGTGAATGTTATTTCACTTCTAGATGATTGTAATCTGCTGTCATATAAGAATTAGAAGCTGATCTCTTGATTACAGTTCATTTTTATGTTGTTTCTTGTCATGTGTTGCAAACCCCATCACCAAAAAAACAACACAAAAGAAACAAACTCTTCTGCATCTTCTGTCTAGTCTCTAAGAACACCAAAAAGGCCCCAAATATAGTTTATTAAATTAAAATTAAAACAGGGCATCAAAAGACCTATTTAGGGATCTTTCAGTGGTATCAGAGTTGATGATCCTGCCAGCCTGGGGGTCATCAGAGTAATTCTATGCACCGGGGCAGATTTGGCACCTACAGATATTACACACGCAGGAGACCTAGAGTGGATTTAAATTTTGTCACAGAACCACCCTTTGAGACTAATATGGGTGATATACCTGAAGGACAGAGGAGCCCATCCAGACAGGAGAGACAGATTCCACTCAATCCTGATGAGATTATGAGGAGCTTGGCTGAAGCACAACCAAGAATTATTGAAGCAATCAACAGGTTACAGGGCACACTTGACAGAATGGATTTGGGAAATAATAGGGGAAGCCACAGGAGCCGTAACAGGACAGTATCAGCTGCAAGAAGTAGGGGAAGCAGTAGAATTTCATCATCCCTGAGTAATGCATCCATCTCACCACGAAGGGACAGGACCCATACTAGGACAACGGATAGGCCTATGCTCCCACAGTTCACCCCTAGAGATGTACCACCGTTGGCTGAGCCTCATAATGGAATCACCTTCCAAGATACTGTCATGGCAGCCAGTGATGAGGGGGCACTTTTACCGCAGCATGTTAGGGATGTGTTGTGATGTTTTCACACATCGCCCCATTGCAAATGGGGACCCCTGCTTTTTGCTTTCTAGGGTTTGTTTTTAGGTCCTTTTAGGGTTTTGTCTATTAGCCTTTCCGTTTTGAGTGTCGCCAAGGGGATCACCTGGATAGCAAGTTCTGCTAGAGTTAGGTCAAGTTGGTGAGTGATGAAGTCTGGAATGTCCTGAAATTTGGCTAAGTTCTGAAAGTCCTGATCCTGAAATTTGGCTAAGTCTGGAATGTCCTGATCCTGAAATTTGACTAAGTCTGAAAACTGAAAAACCTCCAAAAACTAGATTTTGCAATATAACTCCTGGAGGTCTGAAACCACTCTCAAACATCCTGAAAGTATATATGGAATATAACTTAAAGTATAAGAAAGAAGAAAGATAGAAGGAAATGCTATATTCCATAAAATTATCCTGACAGAGAGTTTAAAAAGTCAAATTTCACTCTTGACCCTCAGAGAGGGCCCACAGCAAAAAATCGCTCCTGACCCTCGGAGAGGGTCCACAACGAGATTTTGATTTCCTTCGTTTTGCAATGAAAAGAGACCAAGTTTTGAGCATGAAAGGGAAATGAATGACTTTCTCCACCCACCTGAAGAAGTTTTGGCTAGAAATGATGAAGGACCTTGTTGAAAATAGAAAAATCGCTCCTGACCCTCAGAGAGGGCCCACAGCGAGAAATCTTATAAGGGTCATTGCCAGCCTTATTTGGTCGATTTAAGATGTCAAAAGCATGGTGAAGGATAGAATGAGCATAATGAGGTATCCAGACTTGATCAAAGATGATAAATTGAAGGAGTTTTTCCCAGCAAAGGTAAAATCGCTTTGGACCCTCAGAGAGGGCCCACAGCGATTTTCTTTGTGTGCACATTTTTGGACCTTTCTAAGACATGAATTTTTATTCATAGCAAAGAACAAGACGATATCTCCCTTGGCAAAGTGATTTTTAGATGAAAAGTGAAACATTTTGGTCCAGGTAGCAAAAATCGCTCCTGACCCTCAGAGAGGGTCCACAGCGAGATTTTCAAATATGCATTATTCTTACAAGATCAAAGTGATTTTATGATTGGAAGGGATGAAGGAAAGCATGGTCTATCCGTTGAATATAATTTGGAGGATCAACATAAGGAGAAATCAACCCAAAATGAAAAAATCGCTCTGGACCCTCACTGAAGGCCCACAGCGAGAAATCACTCCGGACCCTCAGAGAGGGCCCACAGCAAGAAACCTAAAATGGGAAGTTTTCATCCAAGTTTGAGGAAAGCTAAGGTTAGGCATGGGTTAGAAACGATGTTTGAAAAGCCTTGAAGTGAAAAGAAATCGTTGAGAATCAAAATTTTGAAGGCAATTACAAAAATCGCTACAGACCCTCAGAGAGGGCCCATAGCGATTTTCCAGTTTTCTCTCCTTGGTTTGAAGAATTGAGATAAAATCTTGCTTGGACAGGAGGAGAACATGACGTGTTATGCCTTGGAGGTGGTTTGAAGATTAAAAGATAAAGGAATTTGCCTAAAAGCCAAAAGTCACTCCTGACCCTCACTGAAGGTCCACAGCGAGATTTTCAAAAAAGGCATGTTTTCTTCGAAATGGTGCTAAGGCAAGGTTAGGACAAGGAGAAGAGACCTCCAAAAACATGATGAATATTATTTTGCCTTTGAAACTTGATGATTTTGGTCAAAAAATGAAAAATCGCTCCTTACCCTCAGAGAGGGCCCATAGCGATTTTTCAGGATCCTCTCCTTTGTTTGAAGAATTGAGACCAAATCTTGTGTGGATAGGAAGAGATGATATTTTATGTCTTGGAAGCAATTTGGAATCCAAAATATGAAGGATTAAGAGCAAGATTGAAAAAATCGCTCCTGACCTTCACTGAAGGTCCAGGGCGAAATTGGTGATATCCTTCATTTTTTATTGAGCGTTGATATTCCTTAAAATTCACCAAGTTGCTAACTTTGAGGCCTTTGGAAGGGCTAAATCAAATTCGCATTAAATTAAAGGCATTTTAATTTAATAAATTAATTTTTAGGCCTTGAAATAATCAAAAATCCACTTTGGAGGCATTAAAATTAATTTTCAAATTTTAAATGAAGGTGAGCGCTCAAATACATTTGTTTGCTTTTACAAGCAAGTCGGCCTTCTTTTGAGGGGGATTTTATTTCATTTTCATTTCCCTTTTAGCAAGTCGGGCTTGGAGGGAATCAAGGTGAGCGCTCTATATATGGGAGATGCTTTGTTCAAGTTTAATCATTCATTCATCCTTTCCTAAATGCGAAAGTGGAGAGCTATTTGAGGAGCGAAATCCAAAGATTGAAGTGCAATTTGGAGAAGCAAAATCTAGCTAGAGTGGAGCGAATTTGCATTAAATTAAAGGCATTTTAATTTAATAAATTAATTTTTAGGCCTTGAAATAATCAAAAATCCACTTTGGAGGCATTAAAATTAATTTTCAAATTTTAAATGAAGGTGAGCGCTCAAATACATTTGTTTGCTTTTACAAGCAAGTCGGCCTTCTTTTGAGGGGGATTTTATTTCATTTTCATTTCCCTTTTAGCAAGTCGGCCTTGGAGGGAATCAAGGTGAGCGCTCTATATATGGGAGATGCTTTGTTCAAGTTTAATCATTCATTCATCCTTTCCTAAATGCGAAAGAGGAGAGCTATTTGAGGAGCGAAATCCAAAGGTTGAAGTGCAATTTGGAGAAGCAAAATCTAGCTAGAGTGGAGCGAATTCGCATTAAATTAAAGGCATTTTAATTTAATAAATTAATTTTTAGGCCTTGAAATAATCAAAAATCCACTTTGGAGGCATTAAAATTAATTTTCAAATTTTAAATGAAGGTGAGCGCTCAAATACATTTGTTTGCTTTTACAAGCAAGTCGGCCTTCTTTTGAGGGGGATTTTATTTCATTTTCATTTCCCTTTTAGCAAGTCGGCCTTGGAGGGAATCAAGGTGAGCGCTCTATATATGGGAGATGCTTTGTTCAAGTTTAATCATTCATTCATCCTTTCCTAAATGCGAAAGTGGAGAGCTATGTGAGGAGCAAAATCCAGAGGTTGAAGTGCAATTTGGAGAAGCAAAATCTAGCTAGAGTGGAGCGAATTTCTACTAAGTGTTGAAGATTAAAGAGGGTGGAGTCTATTCTTTTCCAAGCTAGAGGAGGCACAATTCATCCAAGGGAGAATTTTGATTTAAATTTTGCCTAGCAAAATCCATTTTTTGCATCATTTCTTAGAGTTTAATACTCAAGAGGAGTTATGGCAAAATCATCTTGACACCCTTGTTTAAGGTTTGATTTTGGACATTTGTTTTGGAAAAATCTAAGTATCGCATGTTTAATTAGGAAATGATAACTCAAGATTTATCATGAGGTTTCCTAATTAAAATCTTAAATCTTCCTTTTAGGTTTAATTTCTAGACTTCAAGATATATTACTAATTTTGAAATGTTGTGTAGGTATCAAGATGGCGATTCCAAAGCCCGGAGGATCTACAAGTTGGCAGGTTCTCATCAAAGAAGATCAAGCAAGGATAAGGGCGACCTCCTCTAGTCTAGCATCATCATGACTAACCTCTTCCAATCCAGCATTCCAAGGCGAGGTGCATCATCACCCTGCACATCAAAGACAAAAGAAGTTAGAGCAAGGGTTCGTTGAAGAAGCAGATAGTTTCAAAAGAGTTAATTAAAGCTAGCTTCTCAGCAACATCAAATTGGCATCAACCAAGTGTCAGACGAGGTGGCATCCCAGTCATCACTCCTCCACTTAGATTGGTCCACCTCAGCGTGTCCAGATTCAATGTACCTAACTCATGGGAGGTGGCACAAACTTCGATGTACCTACCCCAGCTATCCATTGGTCGAATTTTCGAGAGAAGACATGTGTCCTTAAAATGTAATTTTATCATTGGTCAAGCATTAAATGTTATGTAATGGTTGTAACAAACCCTAATTAGGGTTTTCATTGTTGAATCTTGGCCATTGATCTCAAATTCATCTGAGCCATCGAATTGTATTGTGGGCACTATATAAGCCCCGACTCTTCATTTTGTAAAGGCAGTTGGAAGCAGTTAGAAGGTAGGGAGTGAATAGTTAGAATAGTGAATTAGTCAGTTGATAGAATAGCAATTAGAGTAGAGTAGAGAGAGAAGGCAAAGATTGTTGCCAAGATGTTGTTGTAAAAGGCTTGTAAAACTTCATTGAAGAAATGGTGAAATTTATGGGTCGATTCAACAATTTGCATGGTCTCTATACTTCTCATGTTTGATTTCATGTTATTAGATGAGTGGAAGAAATGTGCTTGATTGATGGTGAAATTCGTATATCCATACTACTAGCAGTTTGTTGATTGCAGACTTGCCTTGTGTAGTCAACTGGAATCATTCAGCTTAAGCTTAACTTCAATTGTCGCTTCTTCATTGATATGCATCGGCCTGATGGTGTCTATGCCTGCAGTGATGATTTGAACATCATAAAGCTTTCCTTTGAAGATCGCACTAACCTTGTGGAGATGGTCCTGGGATGTCAAAACAAGACTTAGTTAGAATTTCATCAAAGATCATTCATTGCTCTTACATTCTTAGTATCAGAATTAGATCCTTTCCTCACCCTCGTCCTTTTTCCTTTTTTTTCAAATCTAAGCTAGTAAAATCCTATGTTCCGGCGATATTCAAAGCAAATCAAACGTTCAGTCATCAAGTGTAAGTCCCCTTGTGATTCCAGCAAATCACATCATACCACAGAGAGCTTATCCACACATAGAGATCCTACAACGAAGAACCTTGAAGTCACCCTGATTGATCCTTTTCGCGATATCTTCAGCATTCAGAGGCTTTACTCAAGAGAGGATAAGGTACCCTTGGGTATTTTATTCTGTATTTGATAGTGTACAAAATACACGTCAACAGGATGCCTTTCCCTTACATCAGTACTGTATGCAGCGTAGGGATGTTAATCGAGGTCAGAATGACAGGTGGCCCAGACAACAGTGGAATAATGATCTGAAAAGAGCTACTGGTAAGCTCTCTATGTCCACATTTGATGGTGTTGGTTCTACCAGTGCACGAGCTTGGGTCCACAAATTGGACATCTATTTATCGCTGAAGCCCATGACTAAGGATGAGGCTATACAGTTTGTTGTTTTACACATGGAGGGAGTTGCGTATGACTAGTGGCACCATGGTTTGGTTACGCCAAACCATACCCTTATTCACTCTTATACTAAGTTCACCGAGAGATTGATTGCCAGCTTTGACAGGAAGGATATAGAGTTGTATTACAGGGACTTAGCTCAACTTAGGCAGTCAGGACATGTGGAAACTTATATTAATGAGTTTCAGTGGATAGCAGTGATGGTTCCTGAGATGCCTGATAGGAGAGTGGTTATGTTGTTTATTGAGGGTCTACATGAGAGACTCAGGGGACTAGTTAAGGCTTTAAGGCCTGGGACATTACAGGAGGTCATTTAGCTTACCTTAGACCTTGACACTACTCCCCCATCCACTTTCCAACAAAACAAAAAATTCACCAGGAACTCTAAACCTTTCCAAAAGACTTCTTAGTTTCAGCAAGGCAATACTTCTGCCCCAAAATTTGATCTGGGCTCTAGGAATGAGTTAAGAAGGAAGAAACTATGTTTTACTTGCAAGGAGCCTTGGGAACTTGGTCACCAATGCAGTGGAAAGGGAAAGGTCCATTCAAATGGTCATGAGGACCATGTTGCTGATTCAGATCCAGATAATGAGTATGATGATCAGAAGACACCTCATATTGAGTTAGATGTTCATGAGGGTACTGATATGGCTGATGTTGTTGTGGCTACACTTTCAGGATACCCTAAGTTTGATGCTTTCAGACTTAAGGGTACTATTCAGGGGCAGCGTGTTGTGTGTCTAGTTGATACTGGTGCTACACACAACTTCATCAGTGAGGAGTTGATTGACAGGTATGCTATTACCCCAGAGGAGTTTTCTAGTTTTGGAGTGAACGTAGCGGATGGAGCTATCTTAGGTTGCACTAGGAGAGTGCCACAGTTGTGGATACAGATGAAGGATTACACCCTGATTGATGACTTCCATGTCTTACGGTTGGAGGACTATGATGTAGTTCTGGGTACACAATGGCTGCAGGGTATTGGCAGGTACATTATTGATCATCGTAAGATGCAGCTTGAGTTCATGAAGGGTGGTAAGAAGACCATTCTGAGGGCATGTTCGGATGGAGGTCCTAAGGTGGTTTCTTCTCACGGAATGGAAACTATTTTCAGACACCAGAATATTATTTGGGCTACTCAATGATTTGTATCATCTAGGAAGTCACTAGTGAAGGATGAAAGGACTTTTCACATTGATATTCAAACTATCTTAGATGAGCATGGAGTGGTGTTTGGAGACATTCCATCTGGTGTACTCCCTGATAGAGGTTTTGAGCATGTCATTGAGCTTGAGGATGCTAAACCAGTTATGACCACACCTTATAGGCATCCCAAGGCTTATAAGGATGAGATTGAGAAGACCATCAGGGAACTTCTGGATATGGGGTTTATTAGACCCAGTTCTAGTCCATTTACTTCTTTAGTCGTTCTTGTGAAGAAGAAAGATGGCACTCTGAGAATGTGAATTGACTACTGTGCATTGAACAAGAAGACCATTAAAAACAGATAGCCCATTCCCCGTATTACAGAGTTGTTAGATGAGTTACATGGGGCAGTGTACTTCTCGAAAATAGATCTTCGTTCAGGGTACCATCAGATTAAGGTGAGAGAGCCAGACATTCAGAAGACTGCTTTCGGATGCCACTATGGTCATTACGAGTTCTTGGTGATGCCATTCAGCCTCACTAATGCTCCTGCCACTTTTCAATCTTGTATGAACCATCTGTTCAACAGGCGGCTACGTAAGTTTGTTTTGGTGTTCTTGTTATCAATAAAGCCTGCACCCTATGCTAAAGCTATGAACTTCAGCTGCCTATTGAAACATGGGAACACTTCGAGGTTGTGGGTAACCTGAAGACTGAAGTGGACCTCCAGAGTAAGCTGGTTCTTTTCAAATTCTTCACCTAAACTAACAATTTCTTCAGGGAAAAGAGTGAGGAGGAGAACATATGAAACTAAAATCTAACCCTAAGGTGATGCACCAAAATGATAATCTGAGATTCACAACAAATAACACACAATAAAGCCAGCAATGAAAGACTCTCCTACACAACCCAATAATTATAATCTTTGCATCAACGATTCGTAAAGTTAAAATTTACAATCTCGAGGAAAAAACACTCTTTCTCACAACCTAAGACTGCTATTTCAGACACAAAGCTTATAACCTGCAAAATTATACTTTTGCATAAGATCCCCACATAAAAACACAGTTTTAAGGACAAAGAATGTCACAAAAAGCCTGTACTAACATTAAGGACACAATACCAGAAGAAAATGGGAAGGTATGAACTGATTATTACTGCAAAAAGGTGTTACAATGCTGTCAACCTCTCTGAAACTGAGTTACAAACTCCTTCCTTTCTGCAGAGAGAACTCTAAAAATTACAGTCTGCAAGAAGCAAAAGGTAAGAAGCCCTAAAAAAAAATGAAGTCTTGCAGTATATATGCTTTCCAAAAAGCAAATAATGAATACAATAATCCACTTCCTCTTGGGCGAGCAAAAACAAAAACCCACTTTCAAAAGACCTGAAACAGGTCTGAAAGGGAACACACTTGAACCAAAGTCAAACCAACCCATGCTGCTACCATAAAAGCCCCTAAATGCACCATAAATGGCCCCAAAATATCATTGACAGGCCTGCAAGCCTTCATAATTGCAAAAAAAATCTTTTTGACTTTATCAAAAAAAATACATCTCATAAAGTGACTTTTGAAATCTATTATTTAATTAAATATTTTGTTTTATTTCATGATTATGGTTTAAAGGCAAAAATGCTAATAAATGAGATAATGGTAAAATAATCAATAAAGTGACCAATTTCACTTTAACAACATTTTATTATTTCATCTATTATTATTTTGATTTTAATTATAAACATGAAGTAAAATAAATTATTTAATTCATATAATAAAATTTTTAAAAAAGAATCACTTTAATTAAAATGTATTAAATTTTATCTTATGCTTATCTAAAAGTCTTCATAAAAGACATCTATTAAGTGATTTATTAATATCACTTGATAAACATCTCACTACAAAAACATTTATTAAGTGATGTTAATAAATCACTTAATAGATGTTCCACCCCTTTGGCATTTTGCGTGGCATTTTGAGGAAATAGAAGAATGAAAAAGAAGGCAAAAAGCCTTAGCATTCGATGGGTACCACATTCGATACTTCCCTTCTCGATCTACTACGTGGAGTGGCTGCCATGCTAGGGTTTGAAAGCTAAACCTGCAATTTGATGATTCTGGGCCTCTTACGACAGTCGAAACTTATTATCTTCTGTGCTTTCTTGCTGCTAGGTGGATTCTTTCGTACTCTTTGCCAAAAATAATAAGTTGGGCGATGATTCTTCTTATTTCTGGACGATTTTCTGGGATCTCCATGCATATTAGGGGAATCGCCATGTCTGATTTACTATGGAAAATATGAAAACAACCTGCAGATTAGCATGCCATTACCAGCTGTTTCAGGCAAGCTATTTCTTACGCACTCCAACTCGGTTTTTGAAGAATTAGTGACTGAAAAAATTGAGAAAATCGCTGCCTCTTGTATATTGCTTCAATATGAATTTGTGTTGGCAATGGTTTTTCGATTCCTTTTATTGATATCATCATTTCTTACTGTCCATGATTATTCTCGAATGTTTCCACATCCTTTGAAATGAGGAATCCACGTGATTTATTCTTGCTGTTACAACAGTCACGTCAACTGAAAATCACACATTTCTCACATTCGATATCTTCTGTCAAAATGGTGGCCAGAGATGGTCTAAAAGTTCGCTTCACGTAGCATCACAATGAAACTATTCGTACCAGAAATTGTGCTTCTCCATTGCCTTTCTAACCCTTCAACAACAGCTGTAATAGCATTACCCTTTCCTACAACTCTTTCCATTCTTGATATAGCATCATAGAGGCCCTTTTTTTTAAAAAAAACAAGCGAAGCTATGACCTCACCATTTTCCACAACAGGTAAGTGTCGAAAATCTCCTTGAACCGTCTCTTTTTCCTTTTTTTCTCTACCGCTAATATGTCAACCATTACCAAAAATTGAGCTCCCTGTCATCACTTTGGACACAAATATCCCTGTCGGTTCTAAACCTTCTGCTATAACCCTTGCTCCTTCTTACAGTTGGTATGGTACTTTGTCCATCAAGAGGTGTTCATGGAATAACTGTGACAGTTATTTAAAATTCCGGAAAGGAGCCTCTTATTGAGATCATTGTGCACTTACCCCTGCTTTATGGCTTTGGTGTTTGCTGTTGCGACTACTCTAACACTGTTATTGTTGTCAAAGATTGCTCTTGACAATGAATTACAAGGTTATTGCTCATGACTGCAAGTGGCTATTTGGCTGGGACTATAATCACTGTATTTTGGCCTTATAATATGCTCTTACTGAGTTTATGAAAGTATATATTAAATGCACTATCCCTTTGCATCAACCCCTTTCAGAAAACTTTTGCTCTTTGTATGAGATCCTTTGCATTACCCTATTCTCCACTAAGCATGAATGGTCTCTGCAGTGACCTTAAGCTTATATGACTGTTAAAACCATGTTTGAGTTGTCCTCCTTTGTTCATTTGCTATCGTGTAGCACGCTAGGCTCAACCCTTGTGGGAGCCCATTTTACCCCACATGCTGAAAATGAACATGATCAGATTTGTAGCTGCACACGAAAAAAACATGTTAGAAATAATATGCCTATGTGTGATGATTTTCCTAATCTCTCTTGGACACTTAAAATATGCATATCCTTTCTTTGCACATCAGGACTGACTTATACATGTATAAGTGAATGCTCATGTATAGTGTATGACTTTTCATTGCTTAGAACATAGTTCTAACTTATTGCCTATTGAATCATGCAGGAAAAAGGAGTGCTGAGGACCTGGGAAGCAAGGAGGAGCAGGACGACACCAGCAGATTTATGGATCAGCCAACAAGCGCCAATCATTCAAGCAATGACTAGTCATCCTCTAGACATGCATTTTTAGCATTTACTTATTCATGTATAATTTAGCTTTCATGTGCATCATGCATATTGAATGAACATGGTCAATCTCACGGCTTATTGTGTGAGACATGCATTCTATCATTTTAATAAAGATTACATTCTTTCCGAAAGACTTGCCTAATCTTTCTATGCTTCGTACATTTATATTCAATGAAATGTTTTCTTTGCAATCTTTGCTTTCTGCATTCTTTTGAGGTTATTTCATTTGTAATGAAATGCAACATAGACAGGCCATTAAATACCACTTGCTCAAAAACTTAGTGGCTCTACCTAATTGAGCCTGTAGGTGAAAATTTGGTAACAGTTCTTTGATGACATCTTGATTTACAGCAGATCTTGGGAAGAACACTTGTTACATCTTGAGGAGGTTTTGAGTATCATGGAATCACAGTCACTGTATGCCAAATTGTCAAAGTGTGATTTTGGGTTACCTGAAATCTTATATCTGGGTCATGTGATTGGTGTAGATGGGGTTAAGGTGCATCAAGAGAAGATACAGGCCATTGTTGATTGGCCACCACCCAAGAACATATCTGAGTTACGTGGTTTCCTTGGTTTGTGTGCATACTATAGGAGATTTGTCAAAGGTTATTCACAGCTTGCAACACCATTGACAGATCTTACAAGGAAAGGGGCTTTTGGTTGGTCTTCGGAAGCATAGGTGGTATTTGACAGGCTTAAGCAGGTGATGAGCTCTGTCCCGTTTTAGCATTACCTGATTTCACTCAGCCCTTTGTAGTGGAATGTGATGCTTCAGGTGAAGGTGTGGGAGCTATATTGATGCAAAATCATCACCCCATTGTTTATGAGAGTAGGAAATTGAAACTCAATGAGAAACTTTATTCCACTTATGACAAGGAAATGCTTGCAATTATGCATGCATTGACTAAATTCAGACAATATCTAGTTGGCTGCAAATTTGTGGTGAGAACTGATCACAATAGTCTGAAGTATTTCTTGGAGCAAAAGGATCTCAGTGAAAGGCAGCAAAAATGGGTTTCTAAGATCCAAGCGTATGATTTTGACATAGAATATGTCAAAGGGAAGAATAATGCTGGTGCTGATGCATTATCTAGGAGACCTTCATCTGCTGTCCTATGTTCATTATGTGAAGTCTCAGCTGATTGGAAATCTCAGTTGTTGGTAGAGTATTCAAAGAATCTGTTTGCATGTGAGGTCATGAATGGGATTATTCAGGATGAGAGTTATTCGGTTGTTGATGATATTGGAGTCTACGAAATAACATTTGTTATAGATACAAATATGCTGCAAAAACATTAAGCTTTCATTTTAAAACAAATCGGCTTCCTGGAGAAATTGTTGCTTTGGTAAAATATGCATAATAAAGCTCTTATGATAGTGGGTATAAATGTGCCTATACCACCATATATGTTCGTAATGCATGTTCATATGCATACATATGAATAGGTATATACACATGTTCATACACAATGCGTATGGCGAAAGTCATTCTTATACATATTCATTGTAAGTGTTTTATTCATTTTATATCCAGATCATATGAAGCATGAATTGAATGACAATATCCATAAGCAAGGTGGTCGACATATTCCTATCATCAAAGTAATGATATACTTGGTCACATAGACGATATGCAAATGAAATCTCATTTCTCATTTTAATTAAAACATCATGATAACGATCATAAGCACACATCATCAATCATATAGAAAACATTCATCATTTTATTTAAATGCAATTGATATATGAACTACATGGTGTGTGCATTGGTTTCAATCCTATCCATTCTTTACCAAATGGCTAGACTTCCTCGACCAGACTCCCATTGTCAACTAATCATGCATCCACTTAAACTCATTCGCACGTCATTAAGTCAGACCTCAAATTCAAAATCAATACATTTTAAAAGTATCATAATCTATATTATATTTCTCATTTAAAATCTAAATACATCATTATTCTATCATTAAGAGAAATTGTTTTGATCATTTAAAATTAAATATATCATTATTCTATCATTTTAATCATTTAAAAATAATTGAGAATTAACTAATTTAATATCCAAATCAAGTTTATTTCATTATTTTAATCAAGCAAAAAGATGGGACGTGACAATCTTCACCAAGGTACTCATGTTTGTGAAAACTCAAATGGGGATGAAACTATAGGCTTCAGAAATGTCTGAATATGATACAAGAAAGCCTTCATATATCTCGTTTCAAATCTACACAAACAATTCTCATAAATTAAATACTTTCAACGATGCCAAGGTTCTTCTAGTTAGTCTTATGTTCTTTTGGTTTTCTTGATCATTGGCTTCGCCACCAATGGCTCTTGGCATACAGGGAAGATGTCTCCATAAGATAGTATAGTTGAATTTGGATCTTAGATTTGGGAGAAAGAGGTCAATGCGGTAACAGCAACTGCTGGAAAAGGATGGACCTTCTTGGTAGAAGATCTATTGCATGCATGCCCGCCCTTGGGAATTCCCCAATTATTAATCTTCACATGGAGGAGCTCCAAGAAAAATGTTTCTACTTTTCAAGATAGAAATTGGATTGGTAGATTTTTGGGCCCATAACTGTCTCTTAAAGAGCTTGTTTTTGGGGCTAGGAAAAATTGGATGATTCAAGAGAAAGTGCACTTTGATCTTATGCAAGAGGGTATTTTGTAGTTTTCTGCTCAAATTAGTCTCACAAAGATGGATTTTTTGGTGAAGAACCACATTTCTTTCAAAATGCAGGCCTTTTCATGAAGTACTAGTGTGTAGGTTTTAATTGTTTGGAGGAAATTCCTACGAGGGCACCTATTTGGATACATATGTAAACTCTTCCATACGAGTTTTGGTCTCCCTATGTCTTTAAGACCATTGCTAGTTCTTTGGCCATCAATATCTCCAGACCTTACCATGGGCATGGTCAATTTGTCTATGCTGGAATCTATGTTAAATTAGATTTCACTTCCCCCCTTCCAAAGTGTATTACCCTACATGCTAGAGATTTTCAATGGTTTCAAGACATGGATTATATAAGTATTCCCTTCAAATCTAAGGTTGCTATAAATACATTTATCCCATTCGAGAATGTCCCACTATTCAAAGAAATTCCTGGATAGAAAAAATGAATGCTGAAGAGAAAAAGGATCCAAGAGGTTTCATCTTTTTGGAGAAGCAACAAATTGTGAGAAGTAAGCATCCCAAGGTTCCAAGTAACGAGAAAGTGGTAGAATTATCAATTATTCCTAGTAATGAGGATGTAGTTAAAATTAGTCAGTCGCATCTGAATATAGGGTTAAATAATGAAAGATGCTAGAAGACTATAATTTTAAAGGGGATCTTGAACAACTCTTAAAGGAGCAAGCAGATACCATAAAATAACAGATCCCAAGGACACGAGAAAGGAAAAGCTCTCTTAGTTTAGTTTATCAATGCAAAAGAATCAAGATAGTTTCAAGGCAGCTTCAAAGTCCCTAGAAGGTTCTAGCTCAAAGCAAGTAAGGGTAGGGTCCCATGGGGGGCTTAAGCTTCTATTTTTCAGGAAGAGGAGGTCCCATGAAGAAAAAAAATTGCTAAGAGATTATTTGGAATCTTTTCCTGGAAAATAGGAGCTCCTATTTTTTAGGCTTGCATATTTGAGCAGATGAAAATGGGGTGGAGCTAGAAATTGCCCCACCAGCATAGGAATGTTATCTACCACTTGTCAAGCATCTAAGTTTAGATTCCTCTTAAAAATTATTTTGGAGGGAAAATGATTTTTTTTTAATTTGTTTTTATCACTATACAGAGTATAGAAGATAAAGGTACATGTATTCGTGAGACTACCAGCTTCCTTAAATTTCGGAGCTTAAATTTTTAATCTGAACTGCACTACAAAATTCATGGGACCAACATCTTTAAAATATTCCTAAAAAATCTCAGCAGCTTCAGCTCTATTTTTTAGAAAGCCAGAAGATCCAGTAGTTGTGTTATTTAACAAAGTACAGTCCTGACAGATGTTGCTGCAAGGAACCAATCCCAACTAGATGCTGTCTTGGTGTGCACCAATAAATCCAAGGTTGATCAAGGATGACTCTCCCGGAATATAAGGGAACTCATCTTCCCTTCCAAGAACCACTTACTTCAAAGACTCTTGGAGAAATATAATTCAGAGTGAGATTTTTAACAAGCAACTTTGCTATGAGTGACAGATTTCAGGCTGCTTTTCTATGGCTCAACCTAGATATTGTCTTGTTCTCAAAGACTCACTTCAAGACAAAGATCAAACCAAGGCAATCATTGTTTGCATGTTTACTCGCTTTTTGTATGCATGCATTGCTATTCATGCATTTAACAATTGCTTTTCATACATGCATTATTTTGTATGTATATGCACATATTGCATGTTTCTTGAAGAACATGCATGCGTAATGCTATTTTTTTTAAGAAAGTTATCTTTGTCTTTATCAAAAAACACTCTCAAATTATTTTTGGACCATATAAGAAGCGGATGAGCGTAAGCAGTAAAATCAAATGAGCTTTCAAACCAGAGGCCCAGGTTCAAACCCTAGGAGACATGAGAAAGTGTTAAAATTGGGTACAATACTGCACAGCAGACATACTGTTGATTATGGCAGCTATGTCAGAGCCTACCTAAAAAGGGGAATTTACAGGCGATTTTGGCAAAGGAGATAACCTCAGTTATGTCAGCTTAGGCAGGGGGTCCCATGAGGGGGGCTTAAGCTCTATTTTTAAGGAAGAGGTGGTCCCATGAAGAAATTTTTTTTGTGCTGTCGGATTATTTGGAATTTTTTCCAAAAAAATATAGGAGCCCCTACTTTTTAGGCCTACAAATTTGAGCAGATGGAAAAGGGGTGGGGCTAGAAATTGTCCCACCAGCTTAGGGATCTTATCTGCCACTTGTCAAACATCTAAGTTTAATTTCTATTAAAAAATAGTTTTGGAGGGAAATGAATTATTTTTACTTGTTTTTATTATGCACATAGTATAGACAACAAAGGTATTATATTCATGAGACCACCAACTTCCTTAAATTTCGGAGCTTAAATTTTTAAGGTGAACTTCACTACAAAATTCAAAAGACCAGCAGCTTGAAAATTTCCCCTCCATGAACCCCAGCCTAAGTCAAAGGTTTCTACAAGAAGAAGAATTTACTGGTGAATTTGACAAAAGAGATGCTAAGTCGAAGGTTATGGTACCCCAAAATGGGGAATTTTTATATAATTTAAACACATTATTAAAAGAGGAATTTAAATTAAAATATAAGATTATCCAGTACTATGAGAAAAAGCCTGACCGCACGGGCCTGAAATCTAAAATTCTGTTAGCATCAACAAGGCAGATAACTCTAAGGGCAAGCCCACAGTCCATCTCAACGAAGCGAAAGATATATTGATCGGTTCTGAATTACTGCTGAAATGAAATTATAGGATTAACATCATATAAAGTATTTGCATTGTTTTCCAAGGAATTGTGAAAAAAGGTTTACGCCTGACTAAAATTAAAGCCATGTTCGTCACAAAAAGACGGCCCATACTTACAGGAAATATATAGCAGTGTTGTATTGTAAGGAATATGTGAAACATCCAGGTTTAACTCTTAAAAATGTCATCCCAAACTCACTACAAACCAAATTAAAATGATTATCATAAGCTCAGACTACCCCAGAAAAAATAATTACAGTCTGCAGAGAGCAGACGGGGGAACAGACCTTCAACTCCAAAAGCTGGTAGCAACAAATGGCGGCTGAACCTCTGAATCATCTCTGCACTTAAGCCATGGCCACTCACAGTCTTCCACCCACAATTATTATTAAAATCAGGCTCCACTGAAAGTGCAGGCGTCTCATGCTCCAACTGTGTTTGCAGAAGATTTATGCGATGTTGGATATCGGTTTGATGTTTCTTAAGCTTCTCAATCTCCTCTAATACAACCTCCCTTTCAACATTTCTTACTCCCGACATGGCTTTCTGATCTCTTTAGCAAAGGCAATCTGAGTCTGCCTTCTTTGTCTTTGTCTCGGAAGGGAAGAACTTCTGCTTCCTGCCTTTTTTCCTTCGTGTGCTGCTTTTTTGGATTCCCTCTGTGCAGTCTTCAAAATTCAATTAATTTTTTCTAATCTTTCATATATTTGAATTTTCTTTTGGGTCTGTGATGTTTTTGCGAAAGTAGAGGGGACAAGTTTGCTCAATGTATGAATGAACTAATTTTAATAATGTTTACAAGACCTATTTTGGTTAAGAGTCTAAATTCTAACAATTTTTTGTTTATTTTTTGATGTTGGCTTTTTATTGTGATTTTTGATTGCGATGTCACTAGTTTTGAAAACAATTCATTTAGACTAAACATTTCCAACTCACTTTTATGTTGAGTACGAATCTTTGAATGCAGCACATTCCATGATAAAATGTCATTTTATAACAACCACCCCTTTATTACAAAGAATACAAGTTATATCTTCTCACTCTTCTTTGGGGACCATCTAACTACCTATCTTACACTTAAGATAGTGTGATCTTGTTCTCAATTGGGTAACTAAAAGTCTAGAATTTCTCTTGATTGTGAGCCTCAAATAATCTTTTTCACCATGTTCCCAAGTGGGTTGAACTCTTTGCATCATATATATGTCCACAAAATGTCCATAAATAAGGTCCATGAAGTAGCGTCTCCCTCTGACCTTGAGGATGCATATTGTTGAGACCCTGAAGGTCCTACCCCTCCCTGACCTTAACTTGATGGTGGTAGTTGTGGTAGTAGTGGTCCCATGACACCTCTTGATGGGTTGGTTGATTTAAGAGAGTGTGACCAACTAGATCGATTGTGTGCGTAGCTAGGTGCCCTCCTTTATCTATAGGCTACCCTGCATCATACCCATTAATATCTACCTCACACATTGGTTGATCCTTTTGACCTCTATCCTCAACTCCCACATCATACCCTCTCACAAGCTAATCATGTGCATGCACTACAACCTATATTGTTGGCTATACAATTGGTTGTACTCTTAGAACTTGTTGAAGTCTTGCACCTTCTCTATCCCCACCTCCTCATTCTCCCTCTCTCCCTATACCCTCTTGATCTTCCCTCTCCTGGTGCAACACTAGTCTATCCAGATCCATCAAAGGTATAGGATGATGTGCTACCTATTGGCAAATTGGAGGAATTGATTATGTGTTGCATTGATGTTTTGTCATTGATGGCAACGTCGATTATTTTGGTTGTTTACCGGTTTCCGGTAGGTTCTGGTAGAGCGATTGGATTGTGATATTGATCTGGTATGCTATGGTATGCTTTGGTTTGTGGAATTGGTTTGGATCTATCATTCATGCTATTCAAATATGTGTCACGATCAGTTGGTTCGGGATTTGATGACTCAGGAGCTATCATTTGTTCTAGTAAGCCTTTTGGTCACCGATAAGGGTTTTACTGGCAGAGCTTTGTTGAAGATCTTTTGATGCACTTGATAAGTGATGTTGGTGTGGCTTCTAGATGGCTTTCGGGATGTTGTTGGTTATCTTGTTTGTGTTCCTGTTGATTGATGGTGTTGCAGTTAGGATCGGACCTAATGCTATTATTTTGTGAGGTTATGGACCGGTTTATGTAATGTGTTGGTGGATGATCCTGATGCATTACCGTTGGATCTATTGATTGGATTATGTTGTTTCAATCTTAGGCCGACTTGGTTGATCATTGGATTTTGAGTTTATGTTATGAATTTATTGTATTATCTTTTAGGAGGCTGACCTAATTGTTTAGGTCCCGAGTTGGTATAAATATGATGTAAGATTTCTTTGTAGATCATGGTTATGGTTATGGGTTTATGGTTTTAGGGGTTATGCAATTATTTGTGTGCAAATAAGGTTGTAATCATATGCAGAGGTTTTGTTCGATCATAGGTGATCAAATTGGGTTGGTAAAAGAGGTTTATGACCTCTGGTATTGAGCTTAATCAGAACTGTAATCAAGCATAGGAGATGTTATTCTTGTAGTTCACTCTTCTTTTTGGATTGTAGTCTGGATTTATTTTATAGTCAGTGGGGCTCCTTTTGTGATGAGAAGTACACTCTAGGTTGTTGGCATTCCTGCATGTGCAAGCCCCTCCTTTTCTAATCACGTACTTACTATAGAAGTATTATCTGACTGTGGGTAGGCTTCCCACCATGGTTTTTCCCTTTACCAGGTTTTCCACGTACAAATCTTGGTGTTATCTTTTGTGGATGGTCAGTAAATATTATGTGGCTTATATTTGTGCTTAACTGTTATATCAGCTATTCTGGTATTTGGTTTATGTATTCCGGTAATATGGTGTTAATGTTTAAATGTTCTATAATCTATTGACAATTGATTCATCCCCCCCTCTCAGTTGTCCACTGGTTATCTGAGTTGTCTAACACTACCCACCAAGCATCATATGCATGAGTGGTCTCTATATTAACACATCTATTGAAGCTCCCTATTGAATTGGGGCTAATACATCAAACTCTACAATCACAACATCAAGTATGAGCATAGGCCCCATGCCAAATCTCTCAATGTGACTAAGAAAATGTAGGGAAAATCCAGCCTCTCACCAAACTATCTTAGGAATCACTCTAATAACTATCACAAGCTTTAATATGAATTGTCATGTCAATCAAATATGTAGCATTGTAAATTGTATTCCCATACAATTTTATCCTTTCCTAGACCTCACCTTGGTACTTCATCTCTTGATGTCCAATGCATGTTTTGATTCCGCTCACACCATCCACAGACTTGCAAATTCATCACCTTCCTTGCCTGCTCCCCAAACTTGAGTCTTGATTCTCAAGACTAGGGTGTTGGGTGCCCTGATCCTAACTCAAGACCAAGGTGTGTAGCATCCTAGTCTTCTTAATCAAGATCCAAATTTGGTCCTCTTAACAATCACCTCAAGTGAGCGAGAAATTTGATCCTGTGTCGAGTTACTCCAAAAATTCAATCAATTTTTGGGTAGTCAAGTATAAAAGGAGGTCTACCCCTCTCATTTGAAACCTAACAACTTCTATGATCTCAATTACACTCTAGCGAATTTAATTCAAGTGAGCAAGCAATCAAGCATTGAAGAAGAAGTAAAATGAAGCTCAAGCATTCAAGATGGTATCCATGATCAACATTTTATGAAGACATTCTACAAGACATCCTTTAACCCTTACATGAGGATCCAAACAAAGCTTCATCAAACTATAAATTTCAATTGCAAGCTTTTTATTTTAGATCCAACCTTTCCCTCAAAAGGAGAGTATCTTGCGATGATTTTCCATTACATTTATCATTTCAATTTCAAGGTTAATTCCTAAACCGTGGTTTGACCTAAGACAAACCCCTATCCATAATATTTTTCCTCTTTTTTTGTGTACATGGAATTGACTCGAGAGTTGTACTCAGGGATTCTGACAGTTGACAACAATGAACAAGTTCAACTTTTAATGAAGTGAAAGTTGGAGGACCAGTGCAAATCTATACTACCTGGTCCTGAAAAATTAGCTCGAACTTCTAGGAACAGGTTTTGATTCTCTTCTTTTGCCCAGTTCCTTAATTGTGGCTCTATTGGATATCTATAGCAATCTATTTTTATTGTTTCCTCACAATTATTTATTATTTTTCCCTAAATTCAAACTATATAATTCCAATTGCATTTTCAACTCAAACAAAAGGGGAATAAAGACTACAATTAGCATTCAACCCTCTTCCTAATAGAATTAAAGTTGAATCTATTGTATTTGTCCTCCTTTTAATGTAATTAATGCATGAAAGTTAGGTCATTTCCTAGTTTACAAAGCTTAACTTGTGAAACCCCAATCTTATTCACCACATTACATTTTGGTGAACGTGACTTCTTTCATACTTCTTTTTTATTTATTGTCTTAGATATGATTTGTATTCACTTTAACATTAATGTTTGCACTCATAAATCATATTTCCAATTGAATTACATAAATTTAGTGGTTAATTTTATAAAATGCCTGATTTATTGTTTTATAATTGACTTGTGGGTTGCATAACTTTTTAGTGGTGTTTTTAGATCTGATTGTTATGGTGTGCTGTGTTTAGATTTAGATGCATATAATATTCAATATCATATTCACATTGTTTAATTTATTGGTTAATCAATCATTTTTACAAAGAATTGTATTGCTTAAACATAGTTTTCAATTTTTGCATGCAATTTTCCATCCTTTGTGCATGAGTTTTGTTACCCTTAGTCTTAGAATATTTCAGTGAGAAGAATTTGTAGACTCAAGGCTTCCCAAGGTTTAAACACTAAGGATATGGAGCTTCAGTTGTGTAACTTATTCCATGTGAATGTTGGTGCTTTCTCTAACCCAACAAATGACATCACTTATCCCCATTCTCCTCATGCTTCTCATGATGTGGATGAATCACTCACTAGGGTTACTATTGACCAATTGAAGAAGATTGGTAATGAATTTGAGAATCTTTAACAATGGATGGGTCAACAATACCCAAATATTGAGGCAATCCCCTTTATTGAATGATTAAAAAGAATGGTGCAAAATGATAAGATAGGCATGGATTTGTTGTGTGGCCTTTCTCTTATTGTCAATACTAATATTATGCCAATCAAAAGTTGTGTTGAAGCTATTGGTTACTCTCAACCCACAAGCCAAGTTAACCATTCCATTCTTATGCCTACAACCTTGCCTAGTGTGCCTACATTTACATCTTCTATCATGACTACTTCCACACAAAATGTTAATCCTACACATGTTAGTCATGGGGGAAATCCTATTAATCAATATTCTTACATACCTCCTTCCATGAGTCTTCCATTTGTTTAACAACCATCTCCCATACCAACATATCACAATGTTCCCCCTCCTCATTCTCAACCTCCACCTACATACAACATGTTACTCTTCCATCATAATCCAATAAGTTTAATTTCAATCCATCCACAAAAACAACCATTAATTACCCAGCTCATATTGTTACATCCTTACAACATCAATTGGCTTCCATAACTCAATCCAAGTTCAATGTTCCCACATTTGATGTAGCAATCCCACTAACTGATGACATTGTTTGTGTGGTTCCTCCTAAGCATATGGAAATTCCTTAATTGGATTTTTACAATGGAAAAGGTGACCCCTTGACTCATGTGAAGACATTTCAAACTTTGTGTAGTCATTTTTCTCATGACCAAAGACTCATGGCTAAACTTTTTACTAGAACCTTTAGAGATAAATCTTTGCAATGGTATTGTTCTTTTTCTCCTTATTCTATTACTTCTTTTCAACAATTGGTTAATGATTTGATTCAACAATTTCAAAATAGTAGTGGTCTTAAGAGTGTTTCAACTGCTTTGATTCATTGTAAACAAGGAGTTAAAGAAAAAGTGACAAATTTTATTGGTAGATATAAACATTTGCATTCACAAATTCCTTATATAGTGCCTAATCATGATGTTCAAAGAATTTTTATTGCTAATTTACATAAAGACATTAGAGATAAGCTTCTATTTTCTGAGTTTACTTCTTTTACGCAATTGTGTGCAGTGTTTCATAATTATCAGCTTCAAGTAAGTCAATTTGATTCACCCTCTTCAATGGCTCTGGTTGATGAGAATAAGAGCCCTCAAAAATTGTTTATGAAGTTCAAACACAACAAAGGTTTCATCAAGATCAATGACAACATCAACACTCAAAAGTGGCAATCATGACATTAGGTGTGGCCCCTTTATCCAAATACTTTAGGAAAGAATTAACTCCTCTTTCTAATTCTTTGCATAGTATAATGTTGAGGTTGATAAATGCTAATGTGTTGTAACTTCCTCCCATCAAACCAAATGACAATTCCAAATCATTGCCAACTTACCATGATCCTAAAGCCTGTTTTTCAATATCATTATCAACCTAGCCATGATACTAAGAAATGTTACCAGTTGAGAAATAAGATTCAATACTTTATTGATAACAATACTATATCTGTATCTGGTGTGAATGACAAAGAGAATAAATCTGTAGCTCCTCCTAATAAAAATATCCAGATCTTTACCAATTTGTTGCCTTCTCATCCTACCATTAATGTTGTTGAGTCTGAGTCTCTTGATTTTTCTCCTAATGGCCTTGGTATAAAATCTAATAATGTTGTGAATCTTGTTGACAAGCCTACACCTCAAAAGACATGTATTACTTTTGATCCCAGTGAGACTATTGTTGCACCCGATGGCCCATTATATATCATTGTGAAGATCAAAAACAAACTCTCACGAGGGGTGCTCATTAATACAGTGTGTATGGTGAATGTGATTACTGAAGAACATCTTTATACTCAACAAATGTATCAAATAACCTATGACAAATATGATGTTAAGATTAAGGTGTATGATGGTTTCTCTTTCCCTACTATTGGTTCTATCACCCTTCCCATTGAGGTTGGTACTGAGTTTTTAGATGTCGCCTTTTCTATTATTCCTACATCAGATCAATTTTGTGTGAAGTTGGGACATCCTTGGCTCTCTTCCATGAAATCTATCCCTTCTACAATTCATAAATGTTTGAAATTCCCTCATAATGACACTATTATAACAGTTAATCATAATCTTTGCCAACCCACTGCAAAGCGTAGAAATTTCACTCCTGATTACTTTTGGCCTATATAACCTGAGCCTCTTAAGCATTGAAATGATATCCTTTTCTTATCTTATAAAAAATGGAAAAATAAGACAATAATGGCCTTGAGAAAACCTAAAGACCCCACACCCATGGATATTCTTCCTCCTCATAATGGACCTGGTATTCTTCCTACTCCTTTTGTTCCTCCTATATATGCCTTAGTCTCGCCTCCTACTTCCTACAAAGTAAAGTGATTGGCATCAACTATTTCTCAACCTATTGGGGTTTCTTCCATTCCCTCCTGTAAGGGAAGATAATAATCCCATGTCCATTGATCCTAAACCTTAACAACCCTTGATTAAAACTAAAAGGAATCATTGTGCAAGAGAACTCCAACAAAGACATCGTGCTAAGGCTTGAGAACTTGCTTTTCAAATGAATTCCTCCTTGTAGACACCAATATTTACCTAGTCCTATTTGTCCAACCTTTGCCTAACTCTGGGAAGGAAGCTCAACTCAAATCATCTGAATTAAAAAAGCTTAATAAAAATGATGGTTCAACTTATTTTTGTTGTGAAGATCTTATTTTTATTAATCTAGATGATGCTATGGATGATGGTAATGTTGTTCATGCTAACAATGTTGATTCTAATGATTTTGATGATATGTATGAGCTTGTTAAAATCAATCATGAGTTATCTTCATATTTTTCAAAAGCATTAACCCTAGCTTCTAGTGACAAACAAATTGATTCATCCTTAGAGCATGGTCCTTGTTTGGAACTTGCAGTAGCTCCATCTTGTTGGCAACAATGCAGCAAACTGAGAGGGGGGAGAGGGGTGAATCAATGTGCACATAAACTTTATACAACTTAAACTTAAATTCAGATCTGATGATTAACAGTTAAAGCACAAATCAATATCACACATAGCACCAAGATTTTGACATGGAAAACCCAGTTAAGGGAAAAACCATGGTGGGAACCTAACCACAATAAGATGATACCCTACTAGAAGTATATGAAATATTACAATGGGGAATGCACATGCATTTAGGAACACTGCCTAGAGCTCATTTCTCAAAACACAATAACAACAAGCGCTACAATCCTGGGAAGACATATTGTCTTACAAAAAGATTTGGATTACATACGGAAGATCATGAACTTATAGAATAGCATCTCCTAATGCATGGTTACAATTCTAGTTAAGCTCATATACTGCTCTGCAACATTTCTTTCACACTTCTCTTTTGATACCGAAAGATCAAAGCTTTATTCACACTTTTCACCCTCTCGCAGATTCTACACACATTTTTCTATAGCATGAAATTACATCATTTTCTATACAAATCATCAACCTATATTTCAAGGTTGGCTCAACCCACAACACAAATTACAAAATATGACCACACACGCTACAATGAAACATGCAGACCAAAACAATGTCGGCTAAGATAAAGTATGAACCCAAATCACCACCGCAAACAAGAAATACCTCCAAGAATTATGCCTCGAACTTCCGCAACATGCCACAATCAACATGAATGTCGCATAACATGAAGAACACCATTGAACCAAGAAAAATATCATCAACACACACAACGATCAACGCGTACTACCAACACAAATAGAGCATGATCTAGAAACATCCACAAGCATCATGAATTACCGCAACAACATCTGCAACATCACCACTTACTAGAATATTCATTATCAATATATCGAACCTCATGAACACTAACTCAACTGACTGTCAAATTAAAAGATACGCTTGCGAACATCCAAATCATGAACCATCTAAATTGAGGACACACCAAAATGTCCAAAACACTCTGCCAAATCCACAAACAAGGATATAGAAATCCTGGAGAAATGCAGAGCAAAATCCAAAATACCGAATAACACAAACAACTGAAAAACCAAACACAATATTGGACCATACAACTCGATCAAGTCATCATGCAAACCACTGAAACTTCTATTGAATCAACTAGAGATACTTATCTTAAAACTCTTTAATCCGCAACAACTCAACTGAAACACACTAGCCAAACCAACTTACTTAATTTGACTACAACACCAAAACATGCAAAGGAATATGTTGACATCAATGACAAAACAAAGTTCCAACAAAACTTCTTAACAATATCTAATAATCTCACCCTTTGGTATTGATGGCAACATATGATGTGAAAAATAATCAATGCAATAAAGAAAATAATCAACTCCCCCTAAGATCATGTACACAACTCAACAAGGTTTTTCACATAGCTCTCTTTTTCCCTTTGACATCAATGCAAAAAGCACATCACAAAACACCAATCTGAACATTAAAGTTAACAAATCTAAATAATCTGAACCACTGACTACTCCCCCTGAGTAGCAGCCACCACACATCAATCCAGATCACAAGATGTCTCTGTGAAATCCATTGGACCGATGCAAATCCATGCATCTTAGTTCTTATCCAAAGGGGCAATTACCCCTAGCTTCTCCTTGAGATACTCAAAAGCATCCTTCGGTAAAGGCTTTGTGAAGATATCTACAATTTGTTCCTTTTTAGACACATACTCTAGTCTGACTTCCTTTTCATTCACCTTCTCTCTCAAGAAATGAAACTTTATTGATATATGCTTAGTCTTGGAATGCAACACCGGATTCTTAGAAATATTGATAGCACTAGAATTATCACAGTATATAGAATTAGGCACATCATAGACAACTCCAATACCATTCAACATCTATTTCATCCATATTAACTGTGTACAATTGCTAACAACAATGATGTATTAAGCCTCTGCAGTAGATAAAGAAATAACATTATGCTTTTTACTCATCCATGAAACCAATCTCTTTCCCAAGAAAAATGCACCACTGCTAGTACTCTTTCGGTCATCAACATCACCTACCCAATTAGCATCTGTAAAAGCACTCAAATTAAAGTCACCATCTTTAGGATACCACAAACCAGAATCAACAGTTCCTTTGAAATATTTGAAAATTCTTTTCACAACAATAACATGAGATTCTCTAGGATCAACTTTAAATCTAGCAACAAGACAAACAACATTCATATGGTCTAGTCTGAGTCAAATAGAGCAGTCCACCAATCATAGATCTATATCTAGTCTAATTTGCTTTCGAAGAGTTATCATCATTTGTCAACTTATATCCGGTCACCATAGGAGTTCCAACTAGCTTAGTATCATCTAATCCAAATTTATTCAACAACTGCCTCATATACTTAGATTAAGGTATGAATGCACCTTTTCTTGACCGTGTAATTTGCAATCCCAAGAAGAATTTCATCTCACCAATCATAAACATTTCAAATTTATTTTGCATATCATCAGCAAACTTCTTGCATAAACTATCATCTCCACCAAAAATGATGTCATCAATAAATACCCCAACTATTAGAATATTATGATGATCAAGCTTGAAATACAAATTACTATCAGTAGTACCTTTATTGAATTCAAGTTTCATCAAATACTCATCCAATTTGGCATACCAAGCTCTGGGGGCTTCCTCTAGTCTGCATACCATATCTTTATGATATGTCAACTAAAATCCATCTATTTGCTCAATGTAAACTTCCTCTTCCAGCTCACCATTAAGAAAGGTTGACTTGACATCCATCTGATGTACTGTGAAATATTTGTAAGCAACATAAGTAAGAAATGTTGGCATATGTGCAAGAGTATGATGACATGGTGATATTATATGTTGTCATTGATGTCAATATGCTGAGAAGTGAACCGATATATTGAAGTTAAGCAACTGGCAAAGATAACCGGTATATGTGCAATAAGTGAAGCAGTATGCTTGTCCAAGTGAACCGGTATGATGTTGTGAGCTGGAACCGGTATGTCGAGATGAGAATCGGGATAGAATGTGGTAGGACTATCGATTGGTAGTCTTAGCTTCAAGGTTTCCGATTGAAATGTTCCAAGCCTATGTGATTCAACCGATGACATTGTGTGATGAGTTAGCATTGTAATGGAGATCGGATCGTGTTGCCACGTTAGCCTTGTGCACGTGAAGGATCTTACATGAAGGAGACTGATCCTATCTCCCTCAGGAATGTGCGAAGTCTTTACAAGCGGTGAAGAACGAATGATGGAGAATGTCTTGAGATCTATTCAAGACCATTGTATTCAAATGCAAATTGCTCAATGGTCAGGATTGAACCAATCAATTGCTTAACCCAAGTGTTTAGGGTTTAGGGTTTATGTTGCCGACCTATCTGTGTTCTATAAGGTCGATGTTGTGTTTCATGTTGAGTTTGTTTGCAAATGTTGTGTGTGTATCTAAGTGCAAAGATACGTGATTCTTGTCAGACCAGATAAGAGGATTGACACCTGCCTAATGTGTGTGCAGAAAGAAGGAACTAAAGTGGATCTGCATTGGCATTGAGTGCTATTACCAGATCATTGTAATACCTATTGGTCTTTAACTACTTCAACAGTTGGAAAATCCCTTAACCGAGTAGCTTTAACCAGCTTATTGTAAATCCTTTAACAGGGTGACTCAAAGCCATTGAGTTCATAAAATCCTCTAACAAGGTAACCTCTAAAAGGGTTTAACCCTTAACCGGGTATTCTAGCCATCCCTTAACCAGGTGATCCCTAACATGATCAGTTCCTAACAGAACCCGTTGTAACAGTCTTTAACCGGACTAGGCTCCTAACAAAGCGGACTTCTAAAGAGTTCAAAAATAGCTTGTGGGTATTCATCCCCACCGTGGTTTTTCCCAGTTGGGTTTCCACGTGAAAAATGTGTGTCATGTGTGATGCCTCTTTCATGTGATGCTTTGTTATTTTCTGTCAAGCGGTGAATCATATTATGCTAGTAAATTATTGTATCTTTGATGATAGATTAAATGTTTATGCATAAGGATAAAGTGGAAATGAGGGAGTGGGTTGTATGGAAAGCTAAGTGTTGTCGGTTTATGTCTTTCCTAGTAGCATTATGTTTAACCGATGTTAGTGATTGCCAGTCAAGTTCACTGTTTGTAGTCAAACCGGTCAGGGAGAAGATATTGTGCCTATACTGATTCACCCCCCCTCTCAGTACCGATTTGGTACTCACCATTCATCATTGAGTTATCAAGAAATAATCTAACAACTTCAATTCTAGCTACCGAAGCAAAAGTCTCCTCAAAATCGATTCCTTCCATCTAAGATAACCTTTACAAACAAGTCTAGCTTTATTTCTAACAACTTCACCTTGTTCATTCAGTTTATTCCGGAAGACCCATTTAGTTATAATTACATTTTTATCCTTAGGTTTGGGAACAAGAATCCATGTATAGTTCTTTTCAATCCGATTCAACTCTTCTTCCATTGCTTTAACCCAATTTTCATCTTTACAAGCTTCATCAACATATTTAGGTTCAATTTTAGAAATCAAGCAATACTCTTCAGCAATTCTTCTTCTAGTCATCACACCTTTATTCTTATCACCTATGATTTGATTTTTTTAATGAATTAGTCTTACATACCTGAGAGTCTTAGGATTTTCCTGATTACCAAACTCTTGAACTTTGTCTTGTGCACTAGCACTTGTACCTTCTCCTTGATTCACAGGTTTTTCTGGATCAATTTGATTTTGATTCTGGGTCTACACTTGCTTTCCTTTATCTGAAATGACATCCTTATCATCTTTTATATGCACTCTGTTAAGATTATATACAACAATACTCACAGTTTCTCTCCAATAGATATGCAAAACATTTCCTTCAATCATCATAGTCCTAGCAACGTCTTGAATTGTTCTATTCTTCCTTTCCACAACACCGTTCTGCTAAGGGGTTCTAGGAGCAAACAACTATCTATTTACCCCATGTTCTTCATAAAATGCATTAAAATCACAGGAAGTGAATTCACCACCTTTGTCAAATCTTAGACACTTTAGCTTCAATCTAGTCTCAGTCTTAAGCATAGCTTTGAAAATCTTGAAGTTCTCCAATGCGTCAGATTTCTCGCTTAGGAAAGTAACCCACATCATCCTTGAATAGTCATCAATCAACAACATGAAATACATGTCTCCCTGCAAACTTCTCACTCTAGAAGGACCACACAAATTAGTATCCACAAGATCTAATAATCCATTAGAATTATATTGTTTGCTTTTGAAAGTAACTCTTGTCTTCTTCCCTAACTAACATTACATACCATATTAGTAGGCTTTACCAACTTAGGAAGGCCTCTCACTGCTCGAGAGGAACTTATCTTAACCATGCAATCAAAATTCACATGACACATCCTCCTATGCCATAACCAACTTTCATCAACCTGAGCAATCAAGCAACTTTTACCACTAGCATTCAAATGAAAGATATTACCTTTGATCTTTGTCCCTAATGCAATCTCAATTCCGGAGCCACTTAGGATTTTACACTTGCCATTCTTGAATTGCAGATCATATCCCTTGTCAACCATCTGTCCAACACTCAAAATATTATGCTTTAGACCTTCAACATATAAGACATCATCAATATTATGCTTACCATCAAGAGAAATAGAACCTCAACAATGGATTATACCAGCTTTATCATCACCAAATATTAATACACCACCATCATACTTTTCCATACTCACAAACTTACTCTTATCACCTATCATATGATGAGGGAATCCATTTTCAATAACCCATTCATCTTTCTCTTTAATTTTAGCAGCCAAATCTTTCTCCTCATTAATGTAGCTAGTAGAATCAGTAGTAACTGGATCATCTTCCTTGATAGCAATGAACACCCATTTGTCTCCCGAATTTCCCTTATCAGACTCATCATCTGTCACACCTTCATCAACAACATAACAACACTTCTTCTGATATTTAAGCTTATGTGATTTAAAGGGCTTCTTAGAAACTCTTTTTGGACACCCCGAGGCAAAATTTCCTATCTTGTTACATGAAAATATTTAAGAGGCAATTTACCTTCATACTTACCAACACCTTTAGGCAATCTTGTAGCAATAAGCACTTCAAGCTCCTCAAGTTCTTTTTCTTCTTCTTCAAGTTCTCTCATCTCCTTTTCATATCTAGACACCTTTGCAAAACTTTCTCTCAAATCACATCTCTGCTTCCTGGAAATAGTAGCTTTGAATACATATTTAGAATTAGGAAGGGATTAACCAAATTCACTCAACTCAAAGGCAACAAGCCTACCAATCAATCATCATCCAGATCTCCTCTATAGAAGTAACTTTGTGTTTGTAGGTAGGAGGCAAGGATCTCAACACCTTAGCTATAATCTCACATTCATCTAACACTCCACCAACACATCTGATATTCAGGACAAGGTCATTCACTTTTTGCACAAAGGATGTAATATTCCCATGTTCGCTCATCTTCAGCATCTCATACTTTCCCTTAAGGCTCTGCAACTTAGCAACTTTCATATGACTATCACCTTCATACAGAGTCTCTATCTTCTTCCAAATCTCATGAGCAATCTACATATCCATCACATTAGTCATCTCAGAGTTATTCAAGGCATTCAACAAGGTTGCATTCACCCTAATATTGTATTCAACTTCTTTAATCTCATTTGGAGATGAAGGAGCATTCTGAGGAACATTATACACATTCTTTGTTATCTTCTAATAGTCTTCATCGATGCATCTTAAGGGACACTCCATTTGGTTCTTCCACAAAGAGTAGTTTACTCCATGAAATCTCGAACTATCCTTCTTGTAAGTGTAGGTTGTCATCCTAGATCACCTAAAGCGGTCAAGCTTCTTTTAGAGGATCTAGCTTCGAGACCAATTGTTGGAAACAATGCAACAAACTAAGAGCGAGGGGGGGGGGGGTAAATCAATTTGCACAAAAACATTATACAACTTAAAATTAAATTCAAATTTGATGATTAACAATTAAAGCACAAATCAACACCACCTTATTATCACACATAACACCAATATTTTGACGTGGAAAACCTGGTTAAGGTAAAAACCACAGTGGGAACCTACCCACAATAAGATGATACCCTACTAGAAGTATATGAAATATTAGAATGGGGAATGCACATGCATTCAGGCACACTGCCTAGAGCTCACTGCTCAAAACACAATAGTAGCAAGGGCTACAACCCTGGGGAAGACTCACTATCTTACAAAAAGATTCGAATTACATTTAGAAGATCATGAACTAATAGAATAGAATATCCTAATGGCTGGTTACAATTTCGGTTAAGTTCATATACTACTCTGCAACACTTCTTTCACACTTCTCTTCTACTACTAAAAGATCAAATCTTTATTCTCACTTTTCACACTCTCGCAAATTCCACACACATTTTTCTGCAACATGAAATTACATCATTTTATACAAATCATCAACCTATATTTTAAGGTCGGCTCAACCTACAATACAAATTACAAAATATGAACACACACGCTACAATGAAACATGCAGACCAAAACAATACTGGCTAAGACATAGTATGGACCCAAATCACCAACACAAACAAGAAACACCTCCAAGAATTATGCCTCGAACTTCCGCAACATGCCACAATCAACATGAATGTTGCACAACACAAAGAACACCATTGGACCAATAAAAACATCATCAATGCACACAATGATCAATGCAGACCACCAACACAAATAGAGCACAATCTAGAAACATCCACAAGCATCATGAATTACTGCAACAACATCCGCAACATCACCAATTACTAGAATCTTCATCATCAATATACTGAACCTCGTGAACACTAACTCAACTGACTGTCAAACTAAAATATACGCTTGCAAACATCCAAATCACGAACCATCTAAATCGAGGACACACTAGAACATCCAAAACACTTTGCCAAATTTGCAAACAAGGATATAGCAATCCCGCAGCAAAATCCAGAATATTGAATAACACGAACAACTGAAAAACTAAACGCAATACTGAACCATACAACTCGATCAAATCATCATGCGAACCACCAAATTTTTTGTTGAATCAACTAGAGATACTTATCTCGAAACCCTTTAATCCATAGCAACTCAATTGAAACACACTAGCCAAACCAACTTACTTAGTTTGACTGTAACACTAAAACACACAGAGGAATATGTTGACATCAATGGCAAAACAATGTTCCAACAAACTTCTTAGCAATATCCAACACATCTGTTGTGCTCGAAGTGGATCCTCTTGCATCATGTCCACCATCCCTAGATGATGTTAAGCAAGATTGGGAGGCAGATTATTTTCTTGACTAACTTCATTCGTGTTGTAGATTATATTTTGTGTGTTTGCTTGTTTGTAATGTGCTTCCCCCATGATGTGTTTCTTAACATGTTTTTGTGTTATGTTAGGTTCTCATTGGATGACCCTTGTTACTCTATTGGTGCAAGGTAATAAAGAGGTTGAATTTTTCATGATATTCTTCTATTTGTATCTTAATTCTCCCATGTGCTATTGTTCACAAATGTGCCTTTTGTTGTCTACTTGAGGTTGATGCAAAGCATTGAAATCTTCTTTTTGGTCTCTTCCATGTTGACTCAACAAGACAATTGTTTTTTTTTTTTTTAAATCTCTTGTGCACTTATTCCATTGTGTCCATAGTTCCACTACCTTTGGGGGATGAGGTCAATTCAATATAAATACTCTTGGTATATGGTATTTATCATAAGAACCTACTAACCCCATAGTTAGTGGATCCCTTATATGACTTTTCCTGTATGTTTTGTGACCATTATCCTTTCTTGGGGACATCTCATTATGGCAACGTGCTTGTCTTTTGGATGCATGCTACCTTAAATCATTTACTCTTGATAAGGCATATGTAATCGCTTTAACATGGGGGCATACACTCTGCTCAATGTTACACTTTATGCACACCCCATGGCATGTTTTCAATACTCAAGTTACTTTGCAAACTAAGTCTTTTTCTTTGTAATTTGGTATTTTTCTTTTTCATGACTCATAGTAAGCAAATCTTACTAGGCTAGTGTAGTCATTATTTCTCTTTCTCTTTCCCTTTCATGTGTTGTCCCTTTTATCCTGATATTGGAGTAGTAAGATCCTAAATTCCCTAGGGACTTTGTGTGTCTCACCTCTTTGATATCTTGGTGAAAGTTTTTCAATGCAAATTTGTACTTTACCATGAGTATTCCTAGTCTCATACTCTCATTAAAGTGGGGACTAAATATAGCGTCATAAATTATATGCATGCAATTTTGTTCTTGCCTAGACCTCACCTTGGTGCTTCATCTCTCAATGCCCGATGCCTATTCTAATTTTGCTCACACCATCCTCAAATTTACAAACTCATCACCTTCCTTGCCTGCTCCCCAAACTTGAGTCCTGATTCTCAGGACCGGGGCGACTCTCAATCAGGACCCACATTTGGTCCCCTTAACGATAGCCTCAAGTGAGGAGGAAATTTGATCCCATGTTGGCCTACTCCAGAAATTCAACTAATTATCAAGAAATCAAGTATAAAAGGAGGCCCACCCCTCTCATTTAAAATCTAAAAACTTCTATGATCTTAATTACACTCTAGTAAATTCAATTCAAGTGAGAAAGCAATCAAGAATTGGAGAAGAAGTAAAGTCAAGTTCAAGCATTTAAGATGGAATCCATGATCAAATTTTTATGAAGACATTCTACAAGACATCCTAAAACCCTTGCATGAGGATCTAAACAAATCGTCATTAAGGTATACATTTCAAATACAAGCATTTTATTTAAGATCCAACCTTTCCCTCGAAAGGAGAGTATCATGTGACTATTTTCCATTACATTTATCATTTCAATTTCAAGGTTAATTCCTAAAGTGAGGTTTGACCTAAGGCAAACCCCTATCCACAATATTTTTCCTCTCTTTTTGTACTTGGGGAATCGACTCAAGAGCTGTACTCAAGAATTTTGATAGAGTTGATGACAACGAACAAGTTCATCTTTCAATAGAGTGAAATTCAAAGGAGCACCTAGCAAATCTGTACTACCCTATCCCAAAAAAATAGCCCAAACTTCTGGGAACAAGTTTTGTTTCTCTTCTTTTGGCCAAATTCCTAGCCATGGCTCTATTAGATATCTATAACTGTCTATTTTTACTATTTCCTCTCAATTACCAATTGATTTTCCCTAAATTCAAATTATATGATTCCAATTGCATTTTCAACTAAAACAAAAGAGGAATAAGGACTACAATCAACATTCAACCCTCTTCCTAATAGAATTGAGGTTGAATCTATTGTATTTATCCTCCTTTTAATCTAATGGATGTGAAAGTTAGGTCATTTCCTAGTTTACAAATCTTAACTTGTGAAGCCCTAATCTTATTCATCACATTATAGATACTATGTTTGGCTTTAGTATGGTAGGTAAGCCACATCATTATCACAACCCTTGAACTATCTCCATGGTCTACATGTGAAAGTCATGGGCATGTCAAGCTCATTCCACCAATAGGGTGTGTTACCCATGTTGCGATGGGTAACTATTCTTGTATAACATAAACATATCAAAGTTCACATCCCCTCACTCTATTCATAATAGGCCTGGTGACAACAATGTGCGTCCACACCTAGATACATAACAATATGACTCCATGTCCTATAGAAAAATCAAATCTATTTGCTACATCATGTAGTTGATGATATAATGTAGCTAGTACACATAGTACCCAAACAAATATTGTACCAACAATCATCATTTTCTCCAACACTCTACCCCAACCAATAAGAAATACATGACATTATTGATTAGGTGATAATACTCTAGCAATTGCTAATGCTAGTACCACTAGTAGCAGCTCATATATGTCCATTAAGGTCTCAAAACAAATGTCATAATCCTTAATGCCTAGGTCTTGTATCAAGAATAACTAACTCAATGTACTCTCTTTGGTGTCAAGATCATAGACGACTCATTCTCTATGGATCAGGATCCTCAAGATCCTCTATGCATCCTCAAGTTGATAGTAGCCTCACTAATTAGAAGATGAAATAAACTTGTCTCACTATACCGCTAATTCGCCAAAGCAGTTTTCATCCCCCTATTAACTCAAATACTGGGGCATAGGGGTAATGTGTCTAAGTCTAATTTCTCATAGAAAATCTCACTAAGTGTCATTTAAGCATCATAGAATCTAGTTGTGTGTCTTAAGAGTACAAGGATTGTCACACCTCTTGCATCCAATTATGCACACTATGTCATTTACCATGGTAGATAATTGCTAATTGTATCAATTATGATACTCTGGCCCTCTTGTTGATTCTCTAAATGATCATTTCTCACAACTTGATATAAGTATTGATACTTTTGAGAAAAAATTGAAGGAGGTCTCTTTATCTTCAAAGAAGGTTTGTTTGTCTTTAGATTATTTTATAATTATTTCCAGGAGATTTTGGATTGTCATCATCATCATTGTAGCCTAGAACACCTACTTGGAGTGTGAGAACTTTCAATGTCAAAACAGAGACACTTGAACAATATTCAAAGATATCACACATCATCCTTCTTCCCTCACCTCCTTTTAGGAATGGGAAGACATCATGCATACCATATTGGTTTTTATCCTTCCTCGACAAAGGAACATTGTTCAGTAACATTGGATCATCTTCAACATTTAGTGTCAAGCATCTACCATCATTGTAGGAGAGTCTACATCGAGGCGGAGTTGGATGGTCTCTCCTCTTCTTCTCTCTTATAAGGGTAATTTTTCCTCGCATGTGGTTTTATCCTTCTCATCTTCATTAATCAAATTTTATTTTTTATATATTTTGGAGAGGAGTTTTATCCCACTAGGTTTTCTCTTTTTCTCCATTTGTGAGAGATTTGTGTTTAATTTGTACATGGGTACCTAACATGTCATAGTATCTAGTATCTAGGACCCATCTTGTATTATTTTCATTTGTGTACATTCTCCCTAAGTTACACCTAAGGAGGGTGTTTCTTAAAAGAGGTATTTTACATAGCTATTTGTTCACACATGTTACTTAAGTTTGTTGGAATCCAAGAACACTGAGAGGGGGGGGGGGGTGAGTCAGTGTTCTACTAGAATGATCAATTTTAACCTTTTTAAAATATGCATACAACAACCAGTATACCGATACATATAGAATTGAAAGAAGTAAAGCAACCAATAAGCCAATCACATAAATGGATACAATAACACACGTAATTATACGTGGAAAACCTCAAAGAGGAAAAACCACGGTGGGATTTGTCCCACAATATCAATTCACTGGCCATATGAAGAGATATTACAAAATATAGGGGCTTGCACTTGCAGGAAGGCTTACACCCTAGAGCATACTGCTCATTCACAAAAGGGAACCTCACTGACTACATACAAATCTAGACTACAATCCAAAGAAATGATTGGACTGCAAAGATAACATCTTCAATGCCTGAATAGAGTTCCGGTTAAGCTCTGTCTATTCCGGTCTGAATCCCTAAACCCTTTACCAAAATTCCCCTTACATAAATATCCTCACATACATGATCTCTCTCATATGTTTCACATTACATAACATCATCCTATTCTCCCTTGTGTCCATTACCCAAAATGATCTAACCTACCGACTTATATACTTTTTACAATTCATCATGCCTTATGTCGGCTTACAAAGATAATTACAATGTCAATATACATGTTGGCTAGATAATATAAATACATGAATATCAAAACCATTGTCGATGCCGGTTCCAAAATATGTTGGCCTCCAATACCGATAACCTAATTCTAAACCATGTCGGCCTACATTGCCGGTAACCAAAGAATTCCTTTCGATCTGTCGGTGCCGGTGCCGGTGCCAGTGAAGTTTTTGTGAAGTGCTTGCTGGTACACAATTAACCCAAAATATGAAGCCATAATAAATTACCATGTTGCCATCAATGACAACATAGTGAAACCAACCAATTGAGTGTCAATTGCCAACAATCTCCCCCTTTGGAATTGATAACAACACTCATGTGAAAAATGCTTCATCTGCCGGTTTCATCCTAAACCTTCTCCCCCTGAGTTGAATATTCATCTATGATCATAATAAAAAATACTCCATATCTCCATATCTCCCCCTAATGTATACAACTCCCTTTTTTTTCTTTTTTTGATATCTATATCACTCCCCCTTTGACATCAATGCCATCAAAATTTCCAAAAAGAATACCAAAAATCCAAATCCAGGATGAAGAATGAAAGATATTGTATAATGAATATCCCCAAAATACCTTACCGGAGCTTAATATATTTGAAATTTTTTGGATAGGCCTTCTCCAAAAGCTCTAGATAAGTATCCCAGCCAGATTTGAAAGTGTCAGAAATAGATACAATTCCATTTAGTATATGGGAAAATGACTCTTTCTCATTTAACTCTGTGGGTGTGGGCTTACCAACCATATCTATACACTTCTTCTTATGTACACTAAGTGAATCCAACTAGGGACTCACTAAACCTCTAAGACTTCTGGCTCTTCTTATGATTTTGTCCTTTTCTTTCTCAAGAATAGAAACCTGGGCTTCCAAAACCAAAATCTGACCATCAATGGATGTAGTCAATGAATTCAATCCATTAAAAGAATTGGGTATACCTACAATTTTCTCCCGAGATTCCTTAATCCTCTTATCCAAATTAACTGTAAGAAAATCTGTGTTACAATATACTCTGTAAATATTTGTACACTGATTTAAAGAATTATCTATCAATTTCAACTTATCATTAATTTCCTTTCTTTCAGACTCAATCATTTGATCAAATGTAGCTCTCTTTGCCTGTGTGAACCTCTCCGGTGCTTGCCGGTTTGAAATCTGCTACAAGGACTAGAAATCCTTTGAAATATGTTCAGTGATTATCTTAAGCTTGTCAGATGGGCTCGCTTCACTATCATACTTGCACTCTGGGACTCTAGTCTATGCAAAATAGTGATAGACTTATCAATAACACCTTTATCCATAGATCCCTCCTTCATCATTTTCTGTGCAACCATCATCATGAGTTCAGTAGAACTCATCTCGGTTATGCTTTTCTTTTCAACCTGCGAGGTGTCAATTGACAACAATGATGGACTCACTATCGGTTCCCTGTCGAATTCCTCTTTCTTCTCCTCTGATGATTTAACCTTTATAGTTTCCACACTTCCACCGGTGGCTTCACCACTTGGTACAATCTCAGTAACTGTCGGTTCCTCCCTAGGAACTGTAAGCTCATCCTATACATCTGTATCCGGAGGACTATTGTCCTCAACATTAGTAACCTGTTCATTATCAACCTTTACACTCTCTGTATTTTTCAGTATCTCAACATTTGTCAGTACATTTTTATAGACTTATAAATCACTGAGAGGGGGGGGGGGGAAGGGGGTGAATCAGTGACAACAAAAACAATACCACTTGAAACACTAACTGATAAAGACATTTAACCAACTTACTAATTACTATGCATGGAATCCAAAATGATATTAGCACATCCATATCAAGTAAAACATCCACCATAACACAAGTGTTTATACGTGGAAAACCCAACTGGGAAAAACCATGATGAGATGGGACTCACAAGTTAACTATCTGCAGTAATAGGTAACTGACCGGTTAAGGTCTACAAAAGTGCTCTACTAGGAGTGAATCGTGTTAAAGATCCCAAAGCCCTGTTAGGATCTATACCCTATTAAAGGTAGTACCTTGTTAGGAGTAACCTCAGTAGAGGATTCAAACCCAAACTAATGGATCACTTGATTAGAGGATTTCTACAATGAAGCTTGTTAGAGCTTACCTAGTTAGGGGATTTGACTATTGTAGTGATTAAAAAACAATAGGTGGTGTGATATAGAAGTAGCACATCTTGCTTGAATAGATCCTCTTCTGCTCACTCAAAACTGCATCGCCAACATACTCTGCAATGCCTTCAGTAAATTGGTACACTTAACACTTCTATCTCGCATCATAAAAATAGTTCATCATAATGTCATTATATAGACATTAGATACCATGTTGGCTCAGGAACTTCATCACAATTTCCTAGGTGCAGTGTATCTAGACAATCTAACATAACTCATCACATATTTTTGCCAAATCTATCGGTTAGGGATAGCTCATCATGACTGGTGATAATTCATCACACAATCAGTGAAACTGGTTGGAACACCGGGTACCAGTTAAGAGTTAACCTCTTCCAACTCATAGATCGATTGTCCTCCAATTGCTTCCTTGTTGATCTCCATTGAATCTCCAAGTTGGTGTCATGCCATTCCTGCATATACCGGTTGTCTACATATACCGGTTAGACATCTTCAAAACCGTTTGAACTTCTCTATACATATAATACCGGTTTTGCAATACAAAGACTTAGGAGTAATACCAGTCTATTTTAACTAAGATGACTAAGACAATATGAACATATGTGTGTGTATACATGTGCCATCAATGACAACACATGAAGTCATCCATTACAATAATCATCAAGCCAACAATCTCCCCCATTGGCATTGATGCAACACTTAGAAAATTTTACAGCTTTACAACTAAGTGTGCCTACAAAATTGTACAAACATATATCTAATCCCCCTTAAAATACATACAAAATTTTTACAACACATACATATTTCTACTCCCCCTTTGACAACAATGCCAAGTTGAAAAGTAAAATACATATATATTATATCAAAATTGGTATCAAAACTACATATACAAAAATATAAGTCTTCAAGGAGTATTCATTGCAATTTTCAATAAAATGTCACTGAAAATGATCTTCATCTGAGTAAAATAATTATCCTATGTTTCCAATAATGTTTCAGTAATCTCAATGGTTGTCATAACTTGGGTAGTGAATTCTTTCATTGCATCCACTGTGCTCATTTCTGGAGTCACCAAAACCGCTTCTGCATCCTTGTATGCTCATTGTAAGATGTCCACTTTAGGTCTCAACTGGTTCTTTAGTTCTTTGAAGGATCGAAGTCTCTTAGCCCATTCACAATCATAGACATCTAATCGATGTTGCAAATCATCATTTGATTCACCAAATGCTAAGGATGAATCCTGTAAAGGTATGTAGGTAGTACATATCCTTTCCAGTTCCTATTTTGTCTTTTCTCGCCTCTTCTTTAAATTAGGATAGAAAAATGAAACATTAGATGTATAGGCTAGTATCCTTCCTCCAATTTCAATAGTAGTCTTCAAAAGATCTTTATTCAAAGATAAGACATTCTTCCTTGTAGTCTTTCATTATTTTCTCTCCTCTCTTCTTTCTATAATTTTTCTAAGCTAAAGTTTGAGTAGCTTATTCAAGGGAATTCAGTTGGTCAGAAGCATCAACAACCAATTGGCCAATATTGTCGATAGGAGTTGACAAATTACTAGTGTCAGTCCCTGGTAGGAGACTTGACAAAATTTTAACAACGGTTTGAATTATTTCTACTTGTTTCCTCTTCTCTTTCAATCTTTTCTTTTGAGATCTAGATTGCATCACTATTGCACTCTCCATGAGTTCAGATGCACTCATATTATCTACATCTATAGGCCCTTTGATGCCTATTGATTCTTCCTCATCATCAATTTGTTGCTTTACCTTTGCTTTTTCCTTTTCATCCGGCATCTTCTCCTCTATTTTCTCTTTCTCTTCCTCCTTTCTTTGTTCAGTTTCCTTCACTTCAACCTCTTCCTCAAGTTTCTCTCTCTCTATTTCTGCCTTTGTTTGTTTCTCCTGTGTATCTATTGTAACTGGTGGTAGTTGATTTTCCACTCGGTGTTCTTTTTCTGGTGGCAGATGAATATCCACACTAGGTTGAATGACTTGTGCTTCAACTGCTTCTTGTGTAATAGTAATGACCAGTTGTTGTAAAGGTTCCATAACTGGTTCAATGATATTACCAGTTGTATCAATAGTGTCTTGGATTTCATTAGTATCATCTACAAAGATAACCGATAGAGAAGTAGTGTCATCCTTATGCTTAGTAGGATAGACAATATTTGGTGTAATAATTTCTTCTTCATCTAACTCTGGTTGAGCTCCAGTCTCTGTTTGATTAGTTTTATGAGACTTCATTTGCTCATGCATCCTTTGAATATTTCTAGCTATCTGATGAGTTTCAATTTCAACAGATTGAACCTTTCCATTCAATAACTTCAATCTTCTTTCATTAAAATGAAACTATCCTTTGAAATTATCAAGCAATGCTAATAATTCATCTCTAGGTAATTCAGGAAAATATTGAATGAAAATTCTATCAATAATTTCTTGATCTTTTTCAATAGCCATTTTCCACTTATTTACAAGAATAGAATACAAAGAATCAAAAATATCCTTTTCAATACCTTGAGGTAATCGATTGTATTGACACAAGTGGTTGATTACCTCTTGAACAATTTGTTGCTTTTTATCATCATCAAATGAATCAAAACATTCTTTCACATTATCAAACCTATTCCTCCCTAATATTTTTATAGTTCTCTCAAAATCAGTCATAGGTTTGTAACATACAACATTAATAGGAATATTTTTTTTTGAAGTGTCTCCTACTCGTTTGGCTTTCTTACCAATTTCTTTCATCTTCTTTGGTTCCTCTTCAGTGTCAGTACCCTCAGATTCTGCTTGAAGAATGAGTTGCCTACCTCTCTTCTTTGATGCAGTTTGCTTCTTAGCATATACTTTGGGTGCTGGTTCCTTTTTGACTTCAACACTTCTTGTCACCCTTGTACCGGTGGTCACTGAAGGTGCTTGCTCAACTTTCTTCTTCTTCTTCTTCTCTTTGGTAGTACTGGGTTCAGCAAGCGCATTTCTTTCCTCATAAGTTCCCACTCTTTTCTTCTTCTTATCCTTGGGAGATGCCAAAAGATTGTTGGCATAACCGATTAATAAGTCATAGTTGACTTCATAACTCATTTCTTCCATCTCATCTTCCCTGGGTTCTATGGCCTCCATAAGACAAAAGTCTATGGTAACTGTGAAATAGATTTCTTTTGCAAAGTGTTTCACCACATCTTCAGGTAACCTCAACCTCATGCTCATCTTCTTTTGGAACTAATTAAGATATATGTTCATAGCAGCATAAAATGTGTTCTTTACAGCCTTAATGTCATTCTTGATTTGAGTTGTTACCGGTATGTCCTTTGACCATTGAATGTCACCAATTCCTAGTAGGAAGTTCTAAAAATAGAAGAATAGACCAATCAACAGTTGACCATATTTAAACCTTTGACTGTTGTCTTTCTTAATTAATTGTAGGTTCAACATCAATTGGCTCCTTATGGCATCACATAAGTCATAATATGCATTCTCAACAATCATCCTGTAAGTTGTATGCACAACAGCATATGGAACACTATTCATCCTGAAGGAATAAAATATCCAAATAGGATTGGGCATTCATCCATTCGGGATGAGCTTCTAACCATACGGGTTAGGCAATTGTCCATACGGGACGTAAATTCCATCTATCCAATACGGGATAGGCATCTACCCATACGGGGTAGGCATCCATCCAAACGGGATAGGAGGTGCTTTGGCCAGAGACTTAGACTCATCGGGACCATTCGGGTCCTGAGCCACTCACTAAGTACTACATTCTTCTAACAAGAATGCACCGAGGTCGCCATCCTTAGGAGTAATAAGAAAATAATGCAAGCTTGAATTCCGCCTCGGAATTTGGCTTAAAGCCTCGGGAAATCAAGCGAATCCATACGGGATTCCTTCCGAGTATGCATTGAATTAAGTTTGATTACCTTATCTTTCAATTAGGATTCTTACTCAACCAAGCCTAGACCCCACCCACGAACGCCTGAGTACGAGGGACAACTCCGTCCCAAGACTGCCTACATACCCGCTTCGGCGCGGGATCAAGGCGTAAAGTATGTAGTTCTATTTTCTAAACTATGGTTTGATGTAAACTGATTTCTTATCAGCATTAAAACAATGAATCTTATTTTCTACAAAATCAGGAACTAAGAATTTAAAACAATGAATTTCATTCTACAAAATCTGAAACAAATTTTCTTATCAAAACTTTAAACAATGAATTTTATTTCCTAAAGATCTGAAACTAATATCAAAAATTTAAACAATGAATCCTATTTAACAATAAATCTCATTCTCTACTAATTCCTTATCAAAACTTCAAACAATGAATCTCATCCAAGCCATAAATCTCATTCTTTACAAAATCTAAGACTAATTTCGTATCAAGAATTATTAACAATGAATCTTATTTAAACCATGACTCTCATTTTCTACAAAATCTAACTAATTCTTTAACAAAACACAAATGAAATTCATGCTCATAATTAATCTAATCAAATCTAATCTACCATAAAAATAAGATGCATAAACTAAGTTGAAGGAACCTGGGTGCTTGCGAAATGGTGTAGAGTCTTCCTTGATCCTCCAAATTGAAGAGAAATCCTCCCAACAAAACCTTGGCTGCAATGAAAAATGGACTACAAAGGAGAAATTGCAGAATTTCTTATGGATTAGCTAACTTTTCTTTTGAAACTTGTACCTATTTTATAAAAGAAATTTCAAATTCCCACTATCTAATTATTAATTGGAAAAAAAGGAGATTCTCTCCCAATTTGGCCTCCATGCAAATTAATTGGGCTTAGTGGGAGGAGTTACATGCAAGGAGGTGGAGAAGCCTCTAGAAGCTTCTTATTCCTCCTACAACATGTGCCTTAATGTGAGGGAAATTAAATAACTAATTTAAAATATATATGCATTTTCCATGTGTGTGAGGTTTATTATTTTTATTCCCTTACAATATTCATTCAATAATTCATCCAAAGAATATAAATAGAGTTTTGTATTTAAATCAAAAAAAAAAGTGATAAAGGAGGGTTGTGACATCCTCCCCCCCTTAATCTGTGCATCGTCCCGATGCACTTATTAAATGCATTCAAAAGAGTTTATAGTTCATGTTCAAAACAAAAAGGGAAATAGCTGCTGCATCTCCTTAGTATCCTCCCACGTGGCATTCTTCTCGTCGTACTGGTCCCATTGTACTTTGCACTGATCAACCTCTCTGTTGCGCAACTGGCACTGGCGCCTCTCCAAGATTCTGAATGGCTCTATCATTATTCCCCCCATTTCTTGGACCTGCAAGGCATCCCAATTCAAAATGTGTTTCTCATCAGGTACATACTTCTTAAGAAGAGATACATGGAAGACATCATGGATTCGGCTCAATTGGGGAGGTAAGGCCAACCGGTAAGCAACTGGATTAATTCTTCCCAATATTTCAAAGGGTCCGACATAACGAGGTGCAAGCTTAGTCTTTTTCCCAAATCTTATGGAACTCTTGTGTGGCCTAACCCTTAGGAAGACTTTCTCTCCTACTTCAAACTCCCTTGGTGTTCTGTTCTTATCTGCATAACTTTTCTGCCTATCCGAGGCTTCCTTCAACCTTTGCCTAATTTCCTTAGTTTTCCTTTCCATTTCTTTCAACATATCTGGCCCAATAATCACTCTATCTTCAAGACTGTCCCAACTCAGAGGTGTTCGACATGGTCTACCATACAAGGCTTCAAAAGGTGCCATTCCCAAAGATGTTTGATATGTATTATTGTAGGCAAACTCTACCAAAGGTAGGTACTCTTCCCATTTTCTCTGTTGGTCCATGCAGTACATACGAAGCAGGTCTTCCATAATCTGATTTGTCCTTTCTGTCTGACCGTCGGTTTCTAGGTGGTATGCGGTGCTAAAATTTAGTTGAGTTCCTAGAGCTGATTGAAGAGTGGTCCAAAACCTGGAAGTGAATCTTGCATCTCTGTCTGATATGATTTTCTCTGGTATTCCATGCAACCTAACTATCTCCTTAACGAAACGTCTAGCCAAGGTGGGTGCATCATCTGTCAGATTTCCTGGTATAAAGTGTGCCACCTTAGTGAGCTTGTCAATTACCACCATTATTGCATCATGCCTAGAAGGTGACATGGGTAACCCTTGTACAAAATCCATACTAATAACTTGCCACTTATGTTGGGGTACATCGTGCAATTGTAACAGTCCAGTTGGGTGCCTATGTTCTGCCTTTACTCTTTGACACCCCAAACATTTAGCTACATACTTGACAATATCGCTCTTCAACCCTTGCCAAAAGTATAACTTCTTTAGATCTGCATAAAGTTTGTTGACTCCTGGGTGGCCTGAATAAGGGGCATTGTGAGCCTCCGATAAGACTACTTCCCTTAAATTCCCTGAATTAGGAACATAGATTCTGTTATTGTATCTGAGTAGCCCATCTTCATCAAATGTATACCCTTCGACCTTAGGGTCGGTCGGGTTGTGTCTTATAGTTAATTTGACTTGCTCATACCATGGGTCATGTCCTTGCTCATCCATTACTTGCCTTTTGAAAGAGGTTTTGAAGGTTGCTATAGTCATCAAGTGTCTCCTCCTACTTAAGGCATCTGCCACCCTATTTTCTTTTCCCTTAATATATTCGATCTCAAAGTCATATTCACTTAGAAACTCTAACCACCTTCTTTGTCTGGCATTTAAGTGAGGTTGGGTAAAGATGTATTTTAGTCCTTGGTTGTCCGACTTAAGCTCAAAGGGCTTCCCTAGTAAGAAGTGTCTCCACTTTTGCAAGGCATGCACAATTGCTGCCAACTCTAAGTCGTGGGGTGCATAATTGACTTCATGAGTCTTTAGCTTCCTAGATTCATAAGCCACTACCCCTTCATCTTGGACAAGTACTCCTCCTAACCCTTCAATAGAAGCATCTGTTACAACTGTGAAGTGTCCATTTGGGTCTGGTACCTTTAGAATGGGTGCTGAAGTTAGTTTTCCCTTCAAGATTTGAAATGCCTTATCACTTTGCTCGGTCCATACAAACCTTTTGCCCTTCCTTTGCAACGAGGTGATGGGATTTGCCATCTTAGAGAATCCTTCCACAAACCTCCTATAGTAACCTGCTAGCCCCATAAAGCTTCTTACCTCTGAAACATTCTTAGGGATTGGCCATTCTACTATCGCCTTTATTTTATCTGGGTCGACTGCTATTCCTTCCTTTGATATTATATGCCCAAGATAGTGAATCTTTTCCTCAAAGAAGGCACATTTGGACAATTTTCCATATAACTTATGTTCTCTCAATCTTTGCAAAACAATTTGTAGGTGCACTAAATGTTCCTCTTCATTTCTAGAATAAATCAATATGTCATCCAAAAATACCAAAACAAACTTATCCAAGTAGTCATGGAATACACTATTCATCAGGTTCATAAATGCAGCTGGGGCATTAGTTACTCCAAAAGGAACTACTGTGAATTCATAATGTCCATATCTCGTCCTGAAAGCTGTCTTCGGAATGTCTTCTTCCTTAATTCTGAGTTGATGATACCCTGACCGAAGATCTATCTTGGAGAAAACTGCCGCTCCTTTCATTTGGTCAAAAAGGTCCTCTATGCGAGGTAAGGGATACCTATTCTTTATGGTGACCTTGTTCAACATCCTATAGTCGATGCATAGCCTTAAGGTTCCATCCTTCTTCTTAACAAATAAAACTGGCGCTCCCCATGGTGATACACTTGGCCTTATTAATCCCTTAGCTAAGAGTTCCTCTAATTGCATTTTGAGCTCTTGTAATTCTGTCGTGTTCATCCGGTAAGGTGCCTTTGATACTGGTTCAGCTCCTGGGAGTACTTCGATAGAAAAGTCAAACTTTCTCTTAGGGGGTAAGCCGGGTAGTTCTTCTGGAAAAACATCCCTAAATTCTTGTAAGAAAGGGGTATTTTCAAATGTTGGTGTATTTTCCTCCTTTTCTTCATCAATTTCGACCATAAAGATTTGTCCTTCTCTTCTCCTTTCCTTCTTTAATTGCATTGCTGAGATAGTTTCTATATTAATGGGTTTAAACTTTCCTTGGATTTTGACCCTTTTCCCCCCATCATCCAAACATTCAACAATTTTGCTATAACAATCTACATTAGCTTGATGGTCTGCTAACCAACTCATTCCCATAATTACATCATATAATCCTAAGGGTGCCACATAGAGATCTACCCTTGTTTCGAACTCAGGGAATTGTACCCTTGCCCTCGGTAAACACTTAGTTACTTCTCTGGTTGCCTTATCCCCATATTGAACCGTCCATGATGACTCCATTTGATTAACTTTTAATGCATATTTGTTTACTAACTCAGGTGAGATGAAACATTCAGATGATCCAGTGTCAATTAGAATTGATATTGGTTGTTCAAATAGTGTACCTGTAGTTTCCACGGGAACATTCTGGTATCTTCTTCTTTGGTTCCTAACTGCTGCATGAATCCTCTGTTGGGGCCCTTGTTGGGGTTGATTGGCTCTAATTTGACCCTGCATCCTGGGGCAATCTCTAGCAAAATGATTTTCCCCGCACATAAAGCATCCGCCTGGAGGACCTCTCCTACCTTGATTTCTAGGGGGATCATTCCTTGTTTCATTTCCCCTGGGTGGATAAGTTATCCTGTTTTGCTGGTCATTCCTGTTATAGTTGCCCCTGTTATCATTGCCTCTGTTATTATTGCCCCTGTTATTATTGCCCCTGTTATTATCATTTCCATTCCTCTGATATTGATTAGGCGGTGGTCTCCTTTCGGAAGAGTTATTCCTTTGACCCTTGTTGAAATTAGTGTTTCCATTGAATTCTTGCTTCCTCTTAAATGAGTGATTCCCATTATAGTTTCGTCCTGCTAGTGTTTGAATCTTCCTCTCTTGCCTTAGGGACTTTTCAAGTACTTCATTCATGTTTCTGGGTCCATGCATATCAACCTCTACCCCTATGTTGGTATTCAGCCCCAAAATGAATTTCCTTGCTTGGCCTTCTTCATCCCTTTGGTACATAGGCACATACTTAAGCAACTTGGCAAACTTATCCCAATATTGTTGAACGGATAGGGACCCTTGACGTAGATTATGGAATTCTGTCACTTTCTCATCAAAGAACAATTGAGGGAGCCACCTATCTCGAAAATGGTGAACAAATTGATCCCATGTGATTGTATCCCTGTTATACCCATTTTGTTCCTTGGTGTTGGTCCACCAACTAGCCGCCTCCCCTGTGAGTTGATAGGAGCCCCATAAAGCCTTAGTTGTTTCGCTGAAATCTCTTAGCTCAAAATATTTCTCCATTTCATTTAGCCAATTCTCAGCCCCTTCACCAATCTGCCTCCCATCGAACTTAGGAGGGGTGATTTTCTTCAAATCCTTGGAGAGTTCTAATATGTTATTTTCCTTTCCATTACCCATCACATTTCCTTGATTGCTACCAGGGTTTCCATTCTCAGTACCACTTCTATTCTCAAAGTCATTCTGCCTTTCCCTAAGGTCCTGCAGTGATTGTTCCAGGAAGTTGATTTTATCTCTTTGTTCAGTTAGAAGGTCGATTATAGCTTGGACCCCATCTCCGTTATTACCTAGGTTGTGTCGATCCTCTTCATGATCTTCCTCATGGTTTCCTTCATGGTTTTCCTCATGGTTTTCCTCATGGTTTTCCTCATGGTTTTCCTCCCTTTGACTCCTGGTACGTCTCCCATTACCCCTTCCTCTTCCTCTTCCTCTTCCTCTTTCTCTTCCTCTTCCTCTTGCCATTCTAGGTTTTACCTGAAAGTTAAATTATGTAGTTAGTTTTCTTTTTGTGGAATAAAATTTAATTTCTATTATTGTAAGACATTCCCTTAGTTGAATAAATTGAAGTGAGCATAAGGCCTAGATTTGAACCTTGGCTCTGATACCACATGTAATAACCCATCCTGAATTAATCCAACAAAAATTGAGTGTATATTTTTTTTTCTTATTATGTTTTATTCAATTGCATACTCTGGGCATCCATCCAAATAGGATTGGGCATTCATCCATTCAGGATGAGCTTCTAACCATACGGGTTAGGCAATTGTCCATACGGGACGTAAATTCCATCTATCCAATACGGGATAGGCATCTACCCATACGGGGTAGGCATCCATCCAAATGGGATAGGAGGTGCTCTGGCCAGAGACTTAGACTCATCGGGACCATTCGGGTCCTGAGCCACTCACTAAGTACTACATTCTTCTAACAAGAATGCACCGAGGTCGCCGTCCTTAGGAGTAATAAGAAAATAATGCAAGCTTGAATTCTGCCTCGGAATTTGGCTTAAAGCCTCGGGAAATCAAGCGAATCCATACGGGATTCCTTCCGAGTATGCATTGAATTAAGTTTGATTACCTTATCTTTCAATTAGGATTCTTACTCAACCAAGCCTAGACCCCACCCACGAACGCCCGAGTACGAGGGACAACTCCGTCCCAAGACTGCCTACATACCCGCTTCGGCGCGGGATCAAGGCGTAAAGTATGTAGTTCTATTTTCTAAACTATGGTTTGATGTAAACTGATTTGTGGGTACGCAACCCTTTCTAGGGTCAGTGTCCCAGACAGTTTCTCTGCGGTTGCTACCCACGAAGGTAGCACTTAAGCGAAGGCTCAAGATGGCCTATTGCTTGTGGCCCTAAAAAAAAAATAACTAGATCCTAATACTTAACATGAACGTCACCCAATTGCAAATCACCAATATTCCTTCGAGGTGAATAAATAAATAAATAAATAAAGTCAATTTCATGAGAGCTCTTAACTAGACCATCCCTAAGAGGGGTTTACTATGGTTTATCTCAACGGATGTGAAATTCAATTAAAAGTTATCTTATTAATTATCGATCCAAGAGGGATTACCCGCCCCTTGGATTTTTAACTTCCAAATGTCCCTTATTACTCCCCGACGATTTATAGGGACGATGCCACAGACGTCGTTAATGCAGCTTTATTAGGCGTTAAGTGCAGTAGTTCAACACGACGGCATTACCCGTAAGCGTGACCCAGAGGCACCATATATACCGAACGCTGCTAGTTTTGGTTTTCCAACTTCCTTTATTTAGTTTTCTAACTACGAATAACAAAATGAAAGCATAACTAATTGAAGTAACTACTTGAAGTGTAATTTGCATAACAAATGAAACTTGCATAATAGTAATTGCATGAAAGATATAATAATTCGCATGCTATGAACGAAAGCAATTAATCCATGATGTAAGATGACTTAGCGAGTCCAAAATGCCGATTAAACCTAAATATTTGTAATAAGGTAAGTTAATCTCCAAGGACCAATCAAGTGTCCCAATGTTTTCTTAATTTTAGAAGAATATAGACTACAATTTTAAAGTCTATTAAGGATAGTTTAATTACAATCATTAATCCCATTTTTAATTGAAAGTCAATATCCTTAAATTTACACTAAGGAAAAATAAAATCATCATTAAATGTCATTATTATCAACCTTGAAAAAGAATTAACTAAATGGTAATTAACTTTATTATTTTCAAAAAAAACAATTTAAAAACTTCAACTTCGAATTACAAAAAAAAAAATAAAATTTTAAAAAGGTTTTGTTATGATAATAAAGGGGCTGCGGGGTGGGGACCACGGGTCCCATCACCCCTGCGGCCCTGCAGTCGCAGGTCCGCAGGGATGAGGGGATGCCGTGGGCCCCCCCGTACCCTGCGACGGTTTATTGAAACCGTCCATGCAAACTGCGACCCGAGCACGTGGAAAGCCGTGCGTTACGGAGCTTTAAGGAGATTTTTCTACGTTCGATGGGGTTTTTCTTGCTTTTGGTTTGTTTTTAATATATATATATATATATATATATATATATATATATATATATATATATATGAGTACATAAATGTTATATTATTATTATTATCATTTTTTTATTTTTTTTATCTCATACAGGAGTATTAAATTTATTTTTAATGAGTTATTGAAGATTACTCAGAGCAGGGTAATGTTTGTAGATTAAATCTCAGAGATAAAATGAAGCAGTAACCAGAGGGATTTTTTTTTCTCATTTCTTTGTTTTTCTACTGGGAAATACATTTACAGATAAAGAGAGTTTATTTCTTTTCTTCATTTCTTCTGTTTCCTACACAGGGAAAACTCATTCACAGAGAAAGGAATTCATTTCCTTACACAGGAAAAAAAATTTCATTCACAGGGAGAGAGTTGTTCTTTTCTTTCACAGGAAAAATTCATTCACAGAGAGAGTTATCCATTTCTTTACACAGGGAAAATTCATTCACAGAAAGAGAGCTATTCATTTCTTTACACAGGAAAAATTCATTCACAGAGAGAGGAGATTTATTTATTCACACAGGGAGATCTAATTTTTATCAAAATAAACTGAAGATAATGAATCTAATTTCCATTTACTCTGAAACTAATTTCTTATCAGCATTAAAACAATGAATCTTATTTTTTACAAAATCAGGAACTAAGAATTTAAAACAATGAATTTCATTCTACAAAATCTGAAACAAATTTTCTTATCAAAACTTTAAACAATGAATTTTATTTCCTAAAGATCTGAAACTAATATCAAAAATTTAAACAATGAATCCTATTTAACAATAAATCTCATTCTCTACTAATTCCTTATCAAAACTTCAAACAATGAATCTCATCCAAGCCATAAATCTCATTCTTTACAAAATCTAAGACTAATTTCGTATCAAGAATTATTAACAATGAATCTTATTTAAACCATGACTCTCATTTTCTACAAAATCTAACTAATTCTTTAACAAAACACAAATGAAATTCATGCTCATAATTAATCTAATCAAATCTAATCTACCATAAAAATAAGATGCATAAACTAAGTTGAAGGAACCTGGGTGCTTGCGAAATGGTGTAGAGTCTTCCTTGATCCTCCAAATTGAAGAGAAATCCTCCCAACAAAACCTTGGCTGCAATGAAAAATGGACTACAAAGGAGAAATTGCAGAATTTCTTATGGATTAGCTAACTTTTCTTTTGAAACTTGTACCTATTTTATAAAAGAAATTTCAAATTCCCACTACCTAATTATTAATTGGAAAAAAAGGAGATTCTCTCCCAATTTGGCCTCCATGCAAATTAATTGGGCTTAGTGGGAGGAGTTACATGCAAGGAGGTGGAGAAGCCTCTAGAAGCTTCTTATTCCTCCTACAACATGTGCCTTAATGTGAGGGAAATTAAATAACTAATTTAAAATATATATGCATTTTCCATGTGTGTGAGGTTTATTATTTTTATTCCCTTACAATATTCATTCAATAATTCATCCAAAGAATATAAATAGAGTTTTGTATTTAAATAAAAAAAAAAAGTGACAAAGGAGGGTTGTGACAAGTTGCAAGTCTAACTGTTGGGTCTTTAATGTTGTTGAATGAAAACTTACGACCATTAGAGGTGGTCTGAGTTAGTGCAATCATAGTTTCTTTTGAAATTTTCCTTAGCTTTGGAACTTCACCGGTTTGCCAAAAACCATTCATTGCATGAATTGCTTCCTTCATGATTCTATGTGACCTATCAAGATACATGTTCTCTCCATGCACATGACTAAGAATTATCCTAACATTCTCTTCTTTAAAATCTTCAAGAAAATATGTTGCATTATGAAAGCCCTTTTCATAAACCCTAATGAACTTGGGTTTGATTTTCCCTCTTTTATCACACAAAGATTTGAGCTGAGAATAAATTGATAGTGATCCTAAATCCTCAATTTTATAGTAAATATAACTAGATAAATCACCTTTGATCATAACACCATCAGGAACTTGAGACAATGCATTATATGAAAGTATTTTGTCTGATTCCATGGACTCCATAGGTTCAACAATAATCATAAGTCTCTCTGTTTGCTTAGACAATGATGCCATTCTGGATAAACTCGATTTGAGAGATTAACAAAATTATACCTTAATTCCTTTGTGCTTGCAAGGTTTCTGGTTGATCTCTTGAATGTACACCCATTTTAGCTTTACTAATCTTCAAATTCGATTCAATATTTCAATCCGCAACACAAATCCTTCTACAATTAGCTAGCAATTCTCTTTTTCACTCTTCAGGTGCTCAAGAACTCTTCTTCGAATGCAATAAGGGTAAAAATAACATAGTAAAACTTGCTTTTATAAAATTTACCTACTGCATTAATTGCTCAACTGATAGGGTAACAAACCCTAATATACTGCTTAACAAAACTTCCCAATACTGACAGGTATATAATCGGTTGACAATCTTTTGAAAAACCAATAGACAATAATATCAAGAATTCTCACAAAACAACTCAAAATGCAAAACTCTTTTACCACGCATTCTTCAAGGGGTTCGGAAGTAGGTTTACTGCTATGCTCCCATTAACCTTGTTTGAAAGGCTTAATTCACAGGTGCAGGAATCTCCACACTAGGTGAAGGGATAAATTCTTCTGCGGGCTTGTCCTCACTCTTTTTCTTCTAGATTCTATTTATCTCCTCTTTGGTTTCCTTGACATTGACCTTATGCTTACCTTTCTGATCTCCATAGTGGATAACCGGTTTGTTCTTCCTTTTTCTACAGAATTTGGCCATTTATCTTGGTTTGTGACAATGATAGCAAGCCATCCCAGATGATCTCCAAGGTCCTGCATTGCCTCTTCAAGTTCCCCTTCTACAATTCATAGCCACATGTCCATAATTATTACAAATGGTGAAATCACATTTGTTACCTTTTTCATTTCAAATGGACTAAACCGGTTGACATAGGGTTTCTGCCAATTCATGTTTCCCCGATTGTCATAGGTTCTTCTCCAGTTACCATTATGTCTTGGATTCAAGTGAGGTGCTGGATTGTTTACTCCATATCTGCATCCAACTGATCTATCTCCATACATGTTGCATGTGAAACAATGACCTTCAAATCTCCTAGACACATACCTAGCATTTGCATTATAGCCTTTATTCTCATTAGGTCTGCTTCTACACACATTAGCAGTATGTCCAGGTTTATGACAGATAAAGAAAACATGTTTAAAAGATTTCTTACTGGTAGGCTTGTTAACCTTAGGAGCAATTTTACCTTTGTGCATTTTGCTCTTGATACCAGAAGATTCTCCATTCTCAAATGTATTGAAACCTAGTCCAGATGTGTCACCTTTCATCCTTTGAGATTGGATCTTCTCATCCAGCATAGAAGAACTCTTATTGAACTTTTCAAGATTTCCATTAGCCTTAGTGAGCTTTCTAGTAAGATCTTCATTGCTTTTTGTTAGTGTCTCTCTTAGAGATGTTGCCATTTCAAGATCTACCTACAATACTTCTTTCTCTTACTTCTCTTCATGCCAATGCTCATACAAAGTTGCATTCTCTTGTTTGATCTTAGAAATCTCATAATCTCTTTCTTTGATTAGGTCTTCAGTTTCCCTTCTTGCTTCAAGTTGTTGGCTCATATGGATTGTTAGGGATTCTAGCTCTCTCCTCAGATTTAGCTTTTCACCGTTTAGTTTTTCAACTTCTTCAGCCAATGCATCAATGTTGGCCTCATTTGAAGAACTGTTATTAGATATCTCCAATAGTTGCTCAGTCAAATCTCTCCTTTTGACTTGTGAAGCTTTAAATATGACCCTTAGGGTTTCAATATCTTCCTTGGTAGCATTAAGCACTCTCGCCATCTCTAAATAACTCATATCCCCCATGGTGGCTTTAGGGTTTCCTTCCAAGTGATTAAGCCTTAAGGAAAATTGCCTCTGATACCAATTGATAGACTTATAAAGCATTGAGAGGGGTGGGGGGGGGGGGGGTGAATCAATGACAACAAAAACAATACCACTTGAAACAGTGACCGGTAAAGAAAATTAACCAACTTACTAAATACTATGCATGCAATCCATAATGATATTAAAGCATCCATTACAAGTAAACCATCCACAATAACACAAGTGTTTATACGTGGAAAACCCAATTGGGAAAAACCATGGTGAGATGAGACTCACAAGTTAACTATCTGTAGTAATAGGTAACTGACCGGTTAAGGTCTACAAAAGTGCTCTGCTAGGAGTGAATCCTGTTAAAGATCCCAAAGCCCTATTAGGAGATATACGCTGTTAAAGGTAGTACCCTGTTAGGAGTAACCTCAGTAGAGGATTTCAAACCCAAACTAATGGATCACCTGGTTAGAGGATTTGTACAATGAAGCTTTTTAGAGATTACCCGGTTAGGGGATTTGACTGTTGTAGTGAATAGAAAACAACAGGTGGTGTGATCTAGAAGTAGCACATCTTGCTTGAATAGATCCTCTTTTTCTCACTCAAAACTGCATCACCGACATACTCTGCAACACCTTCAGTAAATCGCAACAACTTAACACTTCTATCTCGCATCATAAAAATAGTTCATCATATTGTCATTATATAGACATTAGATATCATGTTGGCTCAAGAACTTCATCACAATTTCCTAGGTGCAGTGTATCTGGACAATCTAACATAACTCCTCACAAATTGCTGCCAAATCTGTCGGTTAGGGATAACTCATCACGACCGTTCATAATTCATCACACAATCAGTGAAACTGGTTGGAAGACTGATACCAGTTAAGAGTTAACCTCTTCCAACTCATAGATCGATTGTCCTCCAATTGCTTCCTTGTTGATCTCCATTGAATCTCCAAGCTGGTGTCATGCAATTCTTGCATATATTGATATCTACATATACTGGTTAGACACCTTCAAAACCATTTGAACTTCTCTATACATATAATACCGGTTTTGCAAGACAAAGACTTAGGAGTAATACGAGTTTGTTTTAACTAAGATGAATAAGACAATGTGAACACATGTGTGTGTATACATGTGCCATCAATGACAACACATGAATTCATCCATTACAATCATCATCAAGCCAACAATATCCCCGTTTGGCATTGATGGCAACACTTAGAAAATTTTACAGCTTTACAACTAAGTGTGCTTACAAAATTGTACAAACATATTTCTACCCCCCCTTAAAAATACATACAAAATTTTCACCACATACATATTTCTACTCCCCATTTGACAACAATGCCAAGTTGAAAAGTAAAATACATATATTATATCAAAATTGGCATCAAAACTACACATACAAAAATATAAGAGTCTTTCAAGGAGTCTTCACTGCAATTTTCAATAAAATGTCACTGAAAATGATCTTCATCTAAGTAAAATCATTATCCCATGTTTCCAATAATGTTTCAGTAATCTCAATGGTTGTCATAACTTGGGTAGCAAATTCTTTCATTGCATCCACTGTGCTCATTTCTAGAGTCGCCAAAACCGCTTCTGCATCCTTGTATGCCCGTTGTAAGATGTCCACTTGAGGTCTCAACTGGTTCTTTGGTTCTTTGAAGGATGGAAGTCTCTTAGCCTCTTCATAATCATAGACATCTAACCGGTGTTGCAAATCATCAACTGATTCGCCAAATGCTAAGACCAAATCCTGTAAAGGTATGTAGGAAGGACATATCCTTTCCAGTTCCTATTTTTTCTCTTCTCACCTCTTCTTTAAATCATGATAAAAAATGAAATGCTAGAAGTATAGGCTAGTATCCTTCCTCCAGTTTCAATAGCAGTCTTCAAAAGATATTTATTCAGAGATAAGACAATCTTCCTTGTATCAATGTCTTTCATTATTTTCTCTCCTCTCTTCTTTTTGTAATTCTTCTCAGCTAAAGTCTGAGAAGCTTCTTCAAGGGAATTCAGTTGGTCATAAGCATCAACGACCAACTGACTAAGATTTCTGATAGGAGTTGACAAATTCCCAATGTCAGTCTCTGGTAGGAGACTTGGCAAAATTTCAACAGCGGTTTGAATTGTTTCTGCTTGTTTCCTTTGCTCTTTCAATCTTTTCTTTTGAGCTCTAGATTGCATCATTGTTTCTCTCTCCATTAGTTCAGATGCACTCATATTATCTACATCTATAGGGCCTTTTATGCCTATTGAGTCATCCTCATCATCAATTTACTACTTTACCTTTGCTTTTTCCTTTTCATTTGGTATCTTCTCCTTTGTTTTCTCTTTCTCTTCCTTCTTTCTTTGATCAGTTTCCTTCCCTTCAAACTCTTCCTCAGGTTTCTCTTTCTCTATTTCTGCATTTATTTGTTTCTCCTGTGTATCTGTTGTAACCTATGGCAGTTTATTTTCCACTTGGTGTTCTTTTTCTGGTGGCAGATGAATATCCACACTAGGTTGAATGACCAATGCTTCCCGTGTAACAATAATGATTGGTTGCTGTAAAGGTTCCATAACTGGTTCAATGATATTACCAGTTGTATCAATAGTGTCCTGGATTTTGTCAGTATCATCTATAAAGATAACCGGTAGAGAAGTAGTGCCATCCTTATGCTTAATAGGATAGACAATATCTGGTGTAATAATTTCTTCTTCATCTAACTCCGGTTGAGATCCAGTGTCTATTTGATCAGTTTTATGAGACTTTATTTCCTCATGCGTCCTTTGAATATTTATAGCCATTTGATGAGTTTCAACTTCAACAGATTGAACCTTTCCATTCAATAACTTCAATCTTCTTGCCTTAAAATGAAACTGTCCTTCGAAATTATCAAGCAATGCTAATGATTCATCTGTAGGTAATTCAAAAAAATATTGAATAAAAATTCTATCAATAATTTCTCGATCTTGTTCAAAAGGCATTTTCTACTTATTTACAAGAATACAATACAAAGAATCAGAAATATCCTTTTCAATACCTTGAGGTAATCGATTGTATTGACACAAGTGGTTGATTACCTCTTGAACAATTTATTGCTTTTGATCATCATCAAATGAATTAAAAAATTCTTTCACCCCCAATATTTTTACAATTCTCTCAAAATCAGTCATAGGTTTGTAAGATAAAGCATTAATAGGAATACTTTGCTTTGAAGTGTCTCCTACTGGTTTGGCTTTCTTATCAGTTGCTTTCATCTTCTTTGGTTCCTCTTCAGTGTCAGTACCCTCAGATTCTGCTTGAAGAATTATTTGCCTACCTCTCTTCTTTGTTGCAGTTTGCTTTTTAGCATATATTTTGGGTGTCGGTTCCTTTTTTACTTGAACACTTCTTGTCACCCTTGTACCGATGGTCAGTGAAGGTTTTTGCTCAAATTTCTTCTTCTTCTTCTCTTTGGCAGTACTGGGTTCAACAATTGCATTTCTTTCCTCGTAAGTTACCAGTCTTTTCTTCTTCTTATCTTTGGGAGATGCCAAAATATTGTTGGCATAATGGATTAACAAGTCATAGTTGACTTCATAACTCATTTCTTCCATCTCATCTTCCTTGGGTTCTATGGCCTCCATAAGACAAAGGTTTGTGGTAACTACGAAATAGATGTCTTTTGCAAAGTGTTTCACCACATCTTCAGGTAGCCTCAACCTCATGCTCATCTTATTTTGGAACTCATTAAAATATATGTTCACAACATTAGAAAATGTGTTCTTTACATCCTTAATGTTGTTCTTAATTTGAGTTGTTACCGATAAATCCTTTGACCATTGAATGTCACCAATTCCCGATAGGAAGTTCTGAAAATAGAAGAATAGACCAATCAACAGTTCACCATATTTGAACCTTTGACTATTGTCTTTCTTAATTTATTTCAGGTTTAACATCAATTGGATTCTTATAGCCTCACATAAGTCATAATATGCATTCTCAACAATCATCCTGTAAGCTGCATGCACAACAACATATGGCACACTGTTCATCCTGCTGGAATAAAATATCCTATAACCAATGACCATAGTCGCAAGTCTAATTGTTGGGTCTTTAATGTTGTTGATGGAAAACATAGGACTAGTAGAGGTGGTTTGAGTTAGTGCAATCACAGTCTCTTTTGAAATTTTCCTCAGCTTTGGAACTTCACCGGTTTGCCAAAAACCAGTCACTACATGAAATTCTTCCTTCATGATTGTATACGACCTATCAAGATACATATCCTCTCCATGCACAGGACTAAGAATTATCCTAACATGCTCTTCTTTAAAATCTTGAATAAAATATGCCACATTATGAAAGCCCTTTTCTTAAACTCTAATGAACTCGGGTTTGATTTTCCCTCTTTTATCACATAAATATTTGAGTTGAGAATAAATTGATAGTGATCCTAAATCCTCAATTTTACAGTCAATATAATTGGATAAATCACCTTTGATCATAACACCATCAGGAACTTGGGACAATGTATTACATGAAAGTATTTTGTCTAATTTCATAGACTCCATAGGTTCAACATTAATCATAAGTCTCTTTGTTTGCTTAGATGATGATGCCATTCCGGATAAATTTGATTTGAGAGAGAATAACAAAATAATACCTTAATTCCTTCACTCTTTCAAGGTTTTCGATTGATCTATTGAATGTACACCCGTTTTACCTTTACTAATCTTTGAATTCGATTCAATCTTTTGATCCGCAACACAAATCCTTCTACAATCAGCTAGCAATTCTCTTTTTCTCTCTACAGGTGCTCAAGAACTCTTCTTTGAATGAAATTAGGGTAAAAATAACACATTAAAACTTGTCTTTATAAAATTTACCTACTGCATTAATTGCTCAACCGATAGGGTAACAAAACTTCCCAATACTGACAGGTATATAACCGGTTGACAATCTTTTGAAAAACCAATAGACAATAATATCAAGAATTCTCACAAAACAACTCAAAATGCAAAACTCTTTTACCACGCATTCTTCAAGGGGTCCGAAATTAGTTTTACTGCTATGCTCCCATTAACCTTGTTTGAAAGGCTTAATTCACTGGTGCAAGATTCTCCACACTAGTTGAAGGGATAAATTCTTCTGTGGGCTTGTCCTCACTCTTTTTCTTCTAGATTGTATTTATCTCCTCTTTGGTTTCCTTTACATTGACCTTATGCTTACCTTTCTGATCTTCATAGTGGATAACCGGTTTGTTCTTCCTTTTTCTACAGAATTTGGCCATTTATCCTTGTTTGTGACAATGATAGCAAGCCATCCCAGATGATCTCCAAGGTCCTGCATTGCCTCGTCAAGTTCCCCTTCTACAATTCATAGCCACATGTCCATAATTATTACAAATGGTGAAATCACATTTGTTACCTTTTTCATTTCAAATGGACTAAACCAGTTGACATAGGGTTTCTGCCAATTCATGTTTCCCCAATTGTCATAGGTTCTTCTCCAGTTACCATTATGTCTTGGATTCAAGTGAGGTGCTAGATTGTTTGCTCCATATCTGCATCCAACTCATCTATCTCCATACATGTTGCGTGTGAAACAATGACCTTCAAATCTCCTAGACACATACCTAGCATTTGCATTATAGCCTTTATTCTCATTAGGTCTGCTTCTACACACATTAGCAATATGTTCAGGTTTATGACAGATAAAGAAAACATGTTTAAAAGATTTCTTACCGGTAGACTTGTTAACCTTAGGAGCAATTTTACCTTTGTGCATTTTGCTCTTGATACCAAAATATTCTCCATTCTCAAATGTATTGAAACCTAGTCCAGATGTGTCACCTTTCATCCTTTGAGATTGGATCTTCTCATCCAGCATAGAAGAACTCTTATTGAACTTTGAAGCTTTCCATTAGCCTTAGTGAGTTTTCTAGTAAGATCCTCATTATTTTTTGTCAGTCTCTCTTAGAGATGTTGCCATTTCAAGATCTAGCTGCAATGCTTCTTTCTCTTACTTCTCTTCATGTCAATGTTCATGCAAAGTTGCATTCTCTTGTTTGATCTTAGAAATCTCATGATCTCTTTCTTTGATTAGGTCTTCAATTGTCATTCTTTCTTCAAGCTGTTGGCTCATACAGATTGTTAGGGCTTCTAGCTCTCTCCTCAAATTTAGCTTTTCAACGTTCAGTTTTTCAACTTCTTCATCCAATGCATCAATGTTTGCCTCATCTGAAGAACTATTATCAGATATCTCCAATAGTTGCTCAATCAAATCTCTCCTTTTGACTTGTGAAGCTTTAATTCAGACCCTTAGGGTTTCAAGCTCTTCCGTGGTAGCATTAAGCATTCTAGCCATCTGTAAATAACTCATATCCCCCCATGGTGGCTTTAGGGTTTCCTTCCAAGTGATTAAGCCTTAAGGAAGATTGACTCTAATACCAATTGATAGACTTATAAAGCACTAGGGGGGGGGGGGGGGGTGAATCAGTGACAACAAAACCAATACCACTTGAAACATTGACCAATAAATACAATTAACCAACTTACTAAATACTATGCATGTAATCCAAAATGATATTAAAGCATCCATAAAAAGTAAAACATCCACCATAATATAAGTGTTTATACGTGGAAAACCCAACTGAGAAAAACCACAGTGAGATGAGACTCACAAGTTAACTATCTACAATTATAGGTAATTGATCGGTTAAGGTCTACAAAAGTGCTATGCTAGGTGAATCCTGTTAAAGATCCCAAAGCCCTATTAAAGGTAGTACCCTATTAGGAGTAACCTTGGTAGAGGATTTCAAACCCAAACTAATGAATTACCTAGTTAGAGGATTTGTACAATGAGGCTTGTTAGAGCTTACTTGGTTTAGGGATTCGATTGTTGTAGTGATTAGATAACAACAGGTGGTGTGATCTAGAAGTAGCATATCTTGCTTGAATAGATCCTATTCTACTCACTCAAAACTACGTCATTGACATATTCAGCCACGCCTTCGGTAAATCACAACAACTTGAAACTTCCATCTCGCATCATAAAAATAGTTCATCATAATGTCATTATATAGACATTAGATATCATGTTGGCTTAGGAACTTCATCATAATTTCCTAGGTGCAGTGTATCTGGACAATCTAACATAACTCCTCACAGATTGCTGCCAAATCTGTCAGTTAGGGATAACTCATCATGACCAATGATAATTCATCACACAATTAGTGAAACCGGTTGGAACATCGATACTAGTTAAGAGTTAACCTCTTCCAACTCATAGACCGATTGTCCTCCAATTGCTTTCTTGTTGGTATCCATTGAATCTCCAAGCTAGTGTCATGCCATTCCTGCATATACCAGTTGTCTACATATACTGGTTAGACACCTTCAAAACTGTTTGAACTTCTCTATACATATATTATCGGTTTTGCAATACAAAGACTTTGGAGTAATACGGGTTTGTTTTAACTAAGATGACTAAGACAATGTGAACACATGTGTGTGTATACATGTACCTTCAATGACAACACATGAAGTCATCCATTACAATCATCATCAAGCTAACACATTTGTATCTACTGGGGGCTTAATTTCCATTATCTTAATGTTTTCAAAAATTGAGGGTGAAGTACTCATAATACCCTTTCCTTTCCCTTCAACCAGTATGTCTACAGTATCTCTCTTAGTTTTCGGTGAAGTATTAAAATTGTGGTTCTCTTCAAATAACTTAACCCATGGCTTGTGGGTCTCCTTGATTATCTCATTTACTCTTCCTAGCATAAGACTAATTATTCTATGTTTGTTGTTAAAGATTTTCCTATCTGCAATGTCAAGTGTCTTATCCATCTCCTCTGGAGCAATAGAAACACAAACAGATAACAACTCTTGTATCTTTATATGCTTGTCCTCTTGCATTGTTGATAGTCTTCTAGCATCTAACATATCATACAACTATGTCAGTATTTTGTTTTCAATTTCTATCAAGGCTTTCTTATAAATATCCAAATATAAGAAAATTGCTTCCTCTACTTCTCTTTGTTCATCATTTTCTAAATGTTCATAATAAAACTATACATTCTTTAACATACCATCTTTAGTAATTTCATCAACTAACTCTCGCAAGTCTTGGGTGGAATAATAGATACATTACCAGATTCAATTGCCAGATCAATGTAATCCTTCTTGTTCCTTCTTCTAGTACCGGATGAAGTTGAAGGTGTTACTTTTGGTGATTTCTTCTGTATCGGTACTCTAATAGTAACTTTCCTAACCGGTTGCTTCTTAGCCTCTACCTTAGTTTCTTCAGTTTTCTTCCTTATTACCATTTTGAATGCCAGGGGTGTGTCATCTTCAGATGGAGATTCTGCTGCAATAGGCTCAATGCATACTTCTGGTTCTTTTCTCTTCCTACTTTTCTCTGGGACAACATCAATCAATGCTTTGATGTCCTGAGAAACCTTTTCGACAAACTTACTTGCCTTTCCTTCCTGCTTCTCTCTCTTCTTCTGGTTGAACTTATCCTTCTTAGCAATGGCAAAGGTTTTTATAGTTTCATCTACCAGTGCATCAATTAACATCTATACATACACATAAAGAATCTGATAATCAACTTCATAACCCATCTCCTCAATCCATATCTTCTGGGGTTTGACCGATTCCATGAGTGTTTCGTCTTTCTTAACCATGAAGCATATGTCAGTTGAGTATTTCTCAACAATGTGCTTAGGAATCCTAATCCTAGAATTCAAAGCCTTTTTAAATGCTTTAAAATATCCCCATAATTTGTGATCTCTTTGACTACCCAATGTAGCAATAGACTATTTCAGTTGCCTCCCTACTGGGATATCAAATGCTCATTGTCTCTTCCCAAATATGGGAGTCTCATCATTTTATAAGCTGCATAAATGCAGGAGCTAGAAACATAATTCAGTCGGTTTGATTGTGTTACCTTGTAACTGATGACCATGCTTCTCAATTAGATATATGTATCGGTGATAGTATTGATTCTCATTGACCGCCTGTCTAATGTTGCACTAGTAATCTTGTTAACCTGATCATTTGAAATTTTCTTCTTCAGACATTGTCCAACCTATGGTAAACTGGCGATTTCCCTGATGGCCTCCTTTGTAATCTTATATGGTCTATCTAACCAGATAAACTCTGCATGCACTCTACTCAAAACATACCTAACAATTTCATCTTTGAATTCTAGAATATCCATAATGTTGGTAAACCCTTGATCAACAATATGTTGGTATTCAAGTTTAATCTTTCCAGAATCTCCCATTAGCTCATTCATGTACATGCTCTTGATATCAATCATTCCCAAATCCTCAATATGATAGTGGATGTAAGCTCTTACATCTTCGACATACACAACTCCTTTCGGGACATGGGAAAAAGTGCCAACCAAATCGTCCAGGGTAGCCACATATGGATATCGCTTTAAAATCATACTGGGACAGTTCTTGACCTCAATTATAGTTGGATTTGCAACCAAGATAGGTACATATGATGATCCCACTTCCATGATTGAAGATAAATACCTATGAATCATTGTCAGTGAAAAACCCTAAGGACCTCTTCCAATCACTGGTGAGATCGCTCAAGAAGATATCTAATTGCACTGAATCGCTCTTAATCACTTTGAATGCAAGGTGATAAAAAATGAAGTAGATTCAACTTGTTATCCTTCAAGAAAAACCCTAATCTTTTATTGACATCAATGACTTCTAGTGAAAGATACTGGATCTCGAACAAACATTTCCATGTCGGATAAGCATCTCCAATGTCTAGAACATCTTCTAGAACCTCTTCCCGGGGCATATGCAACATCTTCATGAATTTTGCCTACCCCTAAGGCATTTGCCTTAGTTATCGGTTGAGCTACTTGCCAGTGCAGGAGCAACCTCCTCTGCCGAATAAGTAATCAGAGCATTACCATCTGCAAATTGATCTTCTTACTTCCTGACCCATCTCTGGGTATGTTCTTGTCAGATTTCATTAACCTTTTCTTTCCCTTTATCATTTGATCCTCCATTACCAATCGGTGGATTTCTGCTTCTACATATTTAGCAGTATGTCCAACCTCATTACATGCATAACATGTAATATTATTCTTTTGAATTGCTTTGCTAAAACCGATATAATTGCTTGACCTACATTGATTAGCCATATATCCAATTTTTTCACATGCATAACATTTTACATTCATTTTGCAATATTCTATTTTATGACCATACTTATTACATTTAGAACATTTACCAGGAGTAGAATCAGGGTTCTGATTTGCTGTATTTCTACATTGCCTAGCCATGTGACCAAATTTATTACAAACAAAGCATCTACCATTAAATTTATAAGCATTAAACCACCTTACCGGTGCCTTATAGTTTTGATCTTCATTTGTAATACCAGAACTCTGTCCTTGTTAAAATCCAAGTCCACTAGAATCACCATTCTACCTTTGTCCCTTCAATAACTCATCTAGCTGTGCTGAACTAATCTTGAATTTTTCTTTATATTCACTTGCAATAGTCAGATCATCTCTCAAAATTATCAATTGTCTCTCAAGCTATTGTTCATTACTCTAGGATTGTACTAAATCGGTTCTCAACATATCATTCTCATGAACCAACCTACCACATTCCTCAAATTTGGTTTTCAGATATACAACAAGATTTTCTTCCTTTTTCTTCTGGTCTTCAATCTCCTTAGTCATTCTCATAGTTATAGCTTGCATTTCATTTCTCATGAGCATTTTCTCCTGACTCAGATTTTGACACTGTTCCTTAAGTGATTCTTTCTCTTCATCATCCTGATTTTGTAAAAGTTCCTTCCTCCTAGCTTGAATAGATGACAACCTCTCTTGTAGGACAAGAATGAATTCCTTAGTTGAATTCAATTCATCTTGTAGCTTTAATTTCTTCATCCTTTCAACATCATAATCTTCAAGTGCCACCTCAAGTTGCTTCTCCAAACTCATATCCATGGATTCTGGATTTAGGATCTTCCTCAAGCTATTAAGATTCCTCTGAGGCACACAACTTTGATACCAATTGTTGGAATCCAATAACATTGAGAGGGGGGGTGAATTAGTGTTCTACCAGAATGATCAATTTTAACCTTATTAAAACATGCATACACCAACCAATATATAGTACATATAGAATTGAAAGAAGTAAAACAACCAATAAGCCAATCACATAAATAGATACCATAACACACAAAATTATAAATGAAAAACCTCAAAGAAGAAAAACCACTGTGGGATTTGTGACCCACAATATTAATTCATTGGCCATATAAAGAGATATTACAAAATAGGGACTTGCACTTGCAGGAAGGATTACAACCTAGAGCACACTGCTCAATCACAAAAAGGAGCCTCACTGACTACATACAAATCCAGACTACAATCCAGAGAAATGATTGAATTACAAAGATAACATCTTCTATGCCTGAATACAGTTCCAGTTAAGCTCAGTCTATTTCGGTATGAATCCCTAAACCCTTTACCAAAATACCCCTTACATAAATATCCTCACATACATGATCTCTCTCATATTTTTTGCATTACATAACATCATCCTATTCTCCCTTGTGCCTATTACCCAAAATGATCTAACCTACTGACTTATATACCCTTTACAATTCATCATGCCTTATGTCGGCTTACAAAGATAATTACAATGTCAATATACATGTCGAGTAGATAACATAAATACATGAATATCAAAACCATTGTTGATGCCGGATCCAAAAGATGTCGTCCTCTGATATCGATAACCTGATTCTAAACCATGTCAGCTTGCATTGTCGGTAACCAAAGAATTCCTTTCAACCTGTTGGTGTCGGTGTCGGTGAAGTGTCTGTGAAGTGTCTACCAATACATAATTAACCCAAAATATGAAGCCGGAATAAATTACTATGTTGCCATCAATGACAATATAGTGAAACCAACCAATTGAGTGTCAATTTCCAACAAAGTTTACTTAGGGTACACATAGGATAGTCATCACTTAGGTCCTAAGAATCTTTGTAGAAATCATAGGTGTCATGTAATCTTATCTTGTCTTATATTGGCATTTACTTCTTATTTCCTAGGTTTTTTAATTTTTATTATGTTAGTTGTCTCAAGTCATAATATTAAGACATGCCATTATATTGTGCAATCATATGTTCACCTATATAACCAAGGGCTTTCCTTTGTAATCTCAATCGATTCAATTTAGTTAATCAATCTATGATTTACATCCTTTGAAAAAATAACATTATTCTTTCATAGTTGATCTCTCTTATGCTTTCATGAAGTTCCTAGATCTTGGGTGGATACAATGTTTAGCCAAATCTTGCATGGTATGAGCTCATTCTATTCTAACTCTTATAAATAGAAGTGAGAGGGAGAAGAGTTGTAGTTTCTTCATAAGAAAAACTTATGAAATTAGGTCATAATGTAATGGGGATAGTATTAGTTTAAGAGACACATTTTAATTTTTTTAATAACTTTTCAATGTATAATATTATCAAAAAAGGAGACATGAGGTCATGTAGCTCATGAAAGGACTCACACCACATAATTCAGAAGAATGACCAAGTGGTTTTAAATTAAGTTTAATTTTTTTTGAGCTATTTATTGTGTAAAAAAAGGTTTCAAGTGTAAGGGCATTAGGTTCACCAAAAAAATCATATAAATTCTATTTGACAAAGAGAAATAATCCTCTTCATCAAATAATATCAATAGATATTGTACACGTGTTAACTAGTTCTTTTATAGAAAAAACTAATCTACTAATAGTATTGTAGACACCTAAAATTGTCCCGTGCCTACAAACACCATTTTTACTAATCACTCCTCTTAATATTCCTCATCATTTTCATAATCTCTCTATTTTCTTAATCATTTAATCAATTAATCATCTCTCTTTTTAATATTAATTAGATAATCTTATTATTTAATTAATTTCAATTATCCACTTTAATTCAATTATTTATTATTTAATTAAATTTAATTTCTATCTTCCCATAGTTAAATAGTTTCTTTACATTATTTGATTATATAATGATGTCCTCTCATTAAATGAATTTCATAAATTTATTTAATGTCATTTGACCTTCATTTCAAATAAATTTAATTTCCCTCCAAATTCAATTCAAACTTATTTCCCACTAATTCCAATTTCATTTCATTATAAATTTCCTACATCACATGTTGAAATTCTTAATTACCACTAACTTGTACTTAGTCCTCAATCACCTTTTTCTAACTAGTTAGTCCTCAATCAACTTTTTCTAACTAATCAATTAAATCAGTTAACAATTCAATCACTTCATTTCCACTCTCAATCAAATATCTTAACTAGTCAGTTAAGTGGGTTATTCTCTCAATCAAATTCAGTTAGAATGAGTAATTTATCTCACCAACCTATCTCATTAAATCTCAACCATCAATCAATCCTATCTTCAAATCAGTCTCAACCATCAAATCAAACCTTATAAAATCTATAAATTGAACATGAATCCTCCTTTCTTTAACCACTATCTTAGAACCATGATCTTCATAATTCTTGTGCTAACAATATTGCAATTATTTCCCAAAGTGCGACTTTGAGAGCCACATTCCATGAGGAGAAGAAGGACAACAAAGACTAGATACACTAGGGTCAACGTGGATTTTATTATCTAATTATGCTTTTGTTTTGTTGATTTCTATTTTGTATTTCTTTATTGAGTTACGATTGGATGATTTCTAATAGATATATGTTTCTCTCTCTCCATCTCTACATCTCGACCCTCCTTCCTTCCCTCTCTCCATTCTCTACCTATCCATCTCTCTCTACTTATTTCTATCTCCTATGTCCCTCTCTCTATACATTTATCTCACCACTCACTCTCTCTTTATAAAAGTAGAGAGGGAGGGAGGAAGAGGTAGAGTGAGTGTGTGGGAGGGGAGATAAAGAAAGTTATTGGGGACATAGATGGATATAAAGAAAGGGAGAAATGAGATATAAATAAGTAGCGAGAGATGGATAGGTAGAGAGGGAGTGAGTGGGAGGGTAGAGAGAGGGGGTGGGAGGGAGAAAGAGAGAGGGTGGAAGAGAGATGTATGTAGATAAAGATAAATTGGCAAGGAAGGAGAGAAAGGTATGTAGAGAGAGATAAACATGTATATGTAGATAAATAGAGGTAGGTAGGGAGCAAAGGGAGGTGTGTAGAGAGAGGAGATAAATAGTAGATTGTTAAGGATGTTTGAGAGGTAGAGAGAGAGAGAGAGAGAGAGAGAGAGAGAGAGAGAGAGAGAGAGAGAGAGAGAGAGAGAGAGAGAGAGAGAGAGAGAGAGAGAGAGAGATCAAAGTAAAGAGGGAAGGAGGGAGGGGTAGGTAGAGAGAGTGATTGGGGAGATATATGGATAGAAAGAGAGGGAGAGGGGAGATAGAAAGAAGTAGAGAGACATGGGTAGTTAGTGAGGGGAGGGGGAGGGGTGGAGAGGTAGAGATGGAGAGAGGGAGAGAGTGAGTGGGAGGGAGAAAGAGAGGTGGAAGAGTGATTTATGTAGAGGGAGATAAGTTGATAGGGAGGGAGACAAAGGTATGTAAGATAGATGGAGAAATATATGAAGAGAAACAAAGTTAGGTAGGGAGAGGGAGGAGAGCGAGATAGAGAGGTAGACGAGATAGAGGTGACATAAAAGCAGAGATAGAGGGAGGGAGAGGTAGGTAGAGAGAGTGAGAGGGGAGATAAAGAAAGTGTTTGGGAGATAAATGGAGAGAATGAGTTGGAGAGGATAGATAGAAAGAAGTAAAGGGATATGGAGATGTAGAGAGAGAGAGAGAGAGAGAGAGAGAGAGAGAGAGAGAGAGAGAGAGAGAGAGAGAGAGAGAGAGAGAGAGAGAGAGAGAGAGAGAGAGAGAGATAAATATATATATATAGAGAGATAAATATATATAGAGAGATAGAAAGGTATATATAGAGAAATAGAGGCCAATAGGGAGTGAGGGGACGTGTGCAGAGATAGAGGAGATAGAGAGAAGAGAGTAAATGATGTGTGAGAGAGGTAGATAGATAGGTATATATTTTGTGAGAGAGAGAGAGATAGATCTTAGGTGGAAGAGAGATGTATGTAGAGAAGGATAAGTTGGTAGGGAGGGTGAGAAATATATGTAGAGAGAGAGAGATGTATATGTAGAGAAATAGAGGTAGGTAGGGAGTGAGGGGAGGTGTGTAGTGAGAGAGAAGACATAGTAGATTTTTAAGGATGTGTGAGAGAGATAGAGAGATAGGTCTAGATTTTGGAAGAGAGGAGAGAGTTAGATATAGAGGTGATAGAGGAAGAGTGATATGGAGAGAGATGGGTTTAGAGCTCAAAGAAAATAAAGAGCAAGAAAATGATGATAGGAGCTTGTTGATTACTAAAATTTGTCTGTCTGAAAAATTTATAAGATCTTATAAAATCTAGAATCTACATAGGAGCCTGCTGATTACTCTCAAACATCTTGTCAATATATATATATATATATATATGAAATATAACCTAAAGTATAAGAAAGTAAAAATATATATGAAATGTGACTTATAATTTAAGTTCTATTTCATGAATTATACTTAAATGTTATATTTTATGTATATAAGTCATTTTCAATATAAAAAAAATAGTATAAAAAGAAATGGGTTCCCGTTTAGTTTTCCAAATGGGATCTTGTTTCGTAGATTTAGGCTCGAGATCCCATTTCAAATTTCGGCTCAGGATCCCAAAGCATAAGGAGATCCCATTTCGTTTGACACATTTTCATGTTTTTGGATAAGCTTGAAACTTCGACTCTAAGTGGACTCAATTTTGTGCACTTACCCAATAATTGTCTCTTAACAATCTGTCTCATTGAATCTCAACCGTCGATCAATCATGTCTTCAAGTCAATCTCAACCATCAAATCAAACCTATCAAAATATATAAATTGAAAATTAATGCTCCTTTCTTAACAACCACTATCTCTGAACCATGACCTTCCTAATTCTTATGCTAACAATATTGCAGATATTTCCCAAAATGCAAATTTTAGAGCCACATTCGACAAGGAGAAAAATGAAAATGGAGGCTAGATACATTGGAGTTAATGTAGATTTGATTATATTTTGATTATGCTTTCATTATGTTGATTTCCATTTTGTATTCCTTTATTGAGTTATGATTGGATTATTTCTAATATATATAGGTTTTATGGTTACCTTTCAGTCTATTAACATGATGAATTTTCCTCATTCACAAGTATAGTAAAAAGACTAAATTATTCTAGGGGTAAAAGTACAAACTTGTGTCAAATTTTAAGCCAATTAAATATTTTTGGCTAAATAGCTCTTGGTTAGACACCTTTCGGTTGATGGGGGTTCAACCAAACCCATGTTGCATTAGTGTGGCATCCTCCTGACAAAATGATTTTGGTTGGATGGGGTTTGATCAAACCCCATATGGTCGAGAAGTGATCAACCAAAGAGGTGAAAAATAAATAGTAAAAAAGAAAGCGGCACTAAGCAATTTTCTCAGAACCAGCAACACAAACCCTTTTACTCAAAGACGTCCCACCCCTCCCACCACCTCCAGCAGGGTCTCTGCATTCTTCAACTTGATTTTTGGAATAGGTTTGTATCTTACATGCATTTTTTTTCATTTTTAATATCAATTTTTGTTTTAATCTATTTTAGGGATTCAAAAAAAATCTATTTTAGGGTTATAAAGGATGATGCAACACCAAACAATAAACATTTTCAAGAGAATATACATTTGACACTTTATTAAAGATTATAAGATTTATTAAAGTAAAATATCACAAAGCATATTCTCGTTCTCAACAACTTGGGATTTCAAGAATTAAAAGTTTGCAAAACATGATTTGAAGAAAAAACCCTTTGCACTGAATATATCCAATCCTTAAGATAAGTTGGCAATTTATTATCTTCATACAAATTTTTTTTCTATACTCCTATTGCAAAAAATCTTTCAAACTTTGATAAATATCAACAATGATGAAATAAGTGTTTCTCATGTTTGATTAGGCAACTTAATTTCTATCATATTAGAGGGCATGATTGTATATGAATTTTAAATTATATAATTGCAGAAATAGCAATCAAGTTTTACCAATAAAAAATATTTAATAATTCCCCCTTTCACATGATTGGAGACCATAGGTTATACTAAGATTTTGTGATCTCTTTAAGAAGGGGAGAAGATTAAGACAATCAAGCTTATACTTTTACATCTCATAGCTTGGGTTGAATAAAAGGTAAAAATGAGTAAGTTTAGAGTGACATCCCACAAATTGAATTAGAACATTCGAAACAAAAACCACAACAACTAGTCCCTATGGGACCATGCCGCCTATACACACAATGTGTAGTGGTCTCTAGGCCAGTCTTGCATACCAAACAATAAAATTTTTTAAGAGAATATACATTTGACATTTTATAATATGTAGTTTGATTATGTCAAGGTGCTCCCAATTGATTGTATCCTATATATTGATTTAATGTGATTCCCATCTTGTTCAAGGATCCTAATTTTGACTTCAACACTTATAGTGGTTATTAAACTTGTTGCAAAATAGTCATTAAAAAACTTGAGAAGGAGAAAACTTTTTCCAACAACATTGTCACCATTGTGAAAAACATTTATGAGATGATCATGGAAATGAAAATATTTGTGTCCAATAGTTTTTGCATGAAATTTATATTTTAATAAACTTTTTTTATAACTAATAATTTATTTTTTGCAACTTCGCTTGTCAAAGACCCAAATTTGAAACTATCACACATTTGGTTTAGGGTTGGTAAAATTAACTTGATTCCTTTGATTGTTTATATTAGTTATATATTATAGTGATTGGGTTCAACTATGTTCTCCTTGTGTGTCGTTCAGGCAATCTTGAGGGCATTACATACATATATACATGCATGCATGCATGCATGCATATATATATATATATATATATATATATGTATATATATATATATATGTATATATGTATATATATATATATGTATATATGTATATATATATATGTATATATATATATGTATATGTGTATATACATATGTATATACATATGTATATACATATATATATATATATACATATGTATATACATATGTATATACATATGTATATACACACACACATATGTATATGTATGTTTGTATGTATATGTATTACAATAACCTATGTTCCTTTAAAATCGGGGTCAAATTGCAATTATGTGCTTGGTTGTTGCTCGAAGATATGCAAAATTATCTCGTTAGTTGCTCAATGTTTATGTTCAAGATTGCTATAAAATTGATTTAAATTATGTGTAATTTCATATTTATACAAAACCATTGTAGACATTAAGCTCCCCAAAACATGTTGATATAAAATTTTATACTCATAGTTTTCTTCTTACATTTTAGGACACATTTCTAATAAAATGTCATAATGTATTTCTATTGGAGTATTTCTACGTATATGTATGCATGAATGTATGTATACATATATGTATGTATGCATACCTATGTATACATCCTTTATGGCTAAAGTGAATGATCTTGTTGAACATTAGATGTGTCAGTGGAGTTCTTGAAGGAAATGAGATTGTGGCTAAAGTGTTGAGATCTTTGCCTCTTGCTTATAAACATAAAGTTGCTACTATTGATGAGATCTGGACTGTGAGAACTATGACAAGAGATATGCTGGTTGGTAAGCTTGTTGCTTTTGAATTGAGCAAACTTGGTGAATCACATGGAAAAACTGAGACTCCATTTAAAGCTACTATATCTAGGAAGCAAAAGTATGATCCGATAGAAAGTTCAACTAGGGTGTCCAGATATGAAAGAGAAATGAGAGAGATGGAAGAACAAGAAAGAGAATTGGAAGAGCTTAAAGAACTTATTTCCAGAAAATTTCCTAAGGGAGCTAGTAAGTATGAAGGGAAGTTACCTTTGAAATGTTTTTCTTGCAATAAGATTGGTCATTTTTCTTCTAGGTGTCCTTAAAGAGTAGAAAAAGTGTTAAAGTATGTTAAGCCTTACAAACCTAACTGGAAGTATAGATATCATAATAAATGTTATTATGCTATTGATGAAGGTGTAACATACGAGGAGTCTGAGAAAGGGAATTGATGTAGAGGTCTTATGCCTAGCTCTCCAATTCACTCTTACTCACCCCAACTCCTCAACTCACCCTTCTACTCAAGCTCCTCCAAGGTAACTTGTTAGGGTACACTCCTTAGACCTCCAAGGCCTAAAATCTACTGGCTTGCCTCCTAGGTATATCCACTTGAGTTTTCTTGTTGGTTTTGACCCAAATCTCTGATTTTGAGATGGTCTCCTACTAGGTTCCCAAAGCTCCAACTAGGCTCCAAAGACCTCCACCAAGGATCTTCACTCTAACAACATGTTTAAAGGTTGTGGTTATGTTGTGTAGGTATGTTCAAGGTCATTTTATGCATTGACAAGGTCTGCACCTTCCTCCCAAGCCCTAGGCTTTCAACTTGCTTCTACCGGTTGCTATTAGGCCTAATTGACTAGCCCTTCTTTGACTTTTTTTTGGTCTTCTTCCCCAAAATTTCCTAACAATCCCAATATATTTTTACATATTTAGATACCCATTTGGAAGTTAAACTATATCACTCAGTTTCCCATCTGGGGTTGTCGTACAACTAGGGTACTGAAAAAGAGCTATTTTTAAGGGGTTTAGGGCTTCTAGGCAGTTTTGGAAGATGTGGTCCAAAATATTCACCAGTCACAATTACCAACCCAAAAAAACTTGTATTATTTTAGTACACTCATATACCTTTCCAAAACACTATGGGTTGTTGGGGTGTCACTTCTCCATGGCTCTGAAAATGAGCAATCTCTGCTGCCCTCACACACTAGCTACAAGCTTGTGTGTTATTCATCTCACCCATTCTCCTCCTTGTGGCATGAAAAAACACAAAACACATACTCTAAAACTATTTAAAGATCCTACCCAATCCATCCACTATATTTCAACTTGTGCCATTCTTGGATGCTCAGGTAAAATGCATTTTTATAATCAAAACCCCAAGTTTCTAGGATTTGTGAACAACTTTTACAAAAACAATGATAAATTTTTATCCAAGGCACTTCAAGCCTTCATATTATACTTGTTGGAAAGATAAAAAAATTCCTAACTTCCTTTGTGATTATGAGCACCATACCATACCGTACAGGCCATACAAAAGCAGAAAATCAAAGCAAAAACAATCCAAATGTGAGGAAAAGCATATGAAACCCTTGGCAAATGAATTGAATGCAAACCAAAAGTTGATTAACCTGTTATTGGATATTATTAGAAGGTTTTATACACCATTTTAAGTTGGTTCCAACCAAATTCCAATGCCATTTCTTTCATGGACAACTTTTGCCTAAAGATGCAAAAGTTGTCATGACCAAATTTTTGACAACTTTTACCTATGAGTGCAAAAACACACTCCAAGGCTCTCAAGGCCTGAAACATTAGTCAAATGGAATCACACAATGGATTTAAACCATTTCCAAATTTTCTAGCAAGTTTCCAGGCATCCACCTAGTACAAACCAAAAATTGACATTTTGACAACATTTCATGATAATGACAATTTTGGATCCTGAGTACAACAAAAGTGTGGACAACCAAACTATGGCTTAAAAAAACATCATAGGATTTCTTCCACCTTATTACAACATAATATAACTTTAAATCACACAAAAACTCTAAAATGCAAGAAAAGACAACTTTGAGCTAGGTGCTTTGCACCATACTCCCCTGGGGCAAGGAACTCAAGTCCCTTGAGTTATCAGGTCTGCTAGTTGCACTCGATGATGAAGTATGTAATATTTTGACATCCACATAGCCTTTGAATCAGGTAGACCTACCCACTTCACAAGATAATGTTTGCAGATGCCCTTTCTTGTCTTCTTGATCACCTTGGTATCCAAGATGCTTTCCAACTGAACTGGTTGACTAACTGGTAAATCCTTCATTCAATCCTCTTCAGATTGGAATGTGTTATCCATTTGAGAGGTCTGAGATTCTCCTTTATAGGGATACAAGTCACAAATATTTAAAATAGGAGATATGGCCAAAGAAGGAGGTAGTTCAACCTCATAGGCATTTTGGCCAAACTTATGCACAATCTTGAGTGGCCCAATCTTCTTCATCATCAACTTGGTTGGTTGTCCTTTTGGAAGTCTTTCCTTAATAAGATAATACAAAACTAAGTCTCCAACCTTAAATTACAAGTTCCTTCTTGATTGATCAGCTTGTTCCTTATATTTTTCTAATTTTTGTTGCAACGGTTGTTGTACTTTTTCATGAGTTTCCTTAATACCTTCAACAAAACTCTCTCCTTGAGAACTCTTGTGGGTCATTTTACTAATATCACTAAGTTCTAAGACACCTCTAGGATGCATTCCATAAACAGTTCCAAAAGTACTTTTACCTGTGCTCCGGTTGACTTAATCATTTTATGCATACTCTGCTTGGCTGATCACCGAGTTCCAAGTCTGACCATGCTGCTTAGTGAGAGACCTTAGGAAATTACCTAAGGACATATTGACCACCTCAGTCTGACCATCTGATTGTGGATGGCAGGCAGATGAAAATGAGAGTCTAGTACCCAACTTCTTCCATAAGTTTTTTTAGAAGTGACTCAAAAACTTGACATCCCTATCACTCACAATGCTAAACTGGAAGTCCATGGATTCTTACTATTTCTTTGAAGAAAATACCTGCAATATAGGTGGCATCATTGGTACTCTTACAAGGGATGAAGTGAGCCATTTTGCTGAACCTATCTACCACCACATAAACACTATCAAATCCTCTTGGTGTTCTTGGTAAACCCAAAACAAAGTCAATGCTCAAACATTCCCAAGGCCTTTGGGGTATGATTAAGGGTTGATATAAACCTAAATCACTTACTGATCCTTTTTCTCTCTGACATATAGCACATTTTTCAACAAATCTCCTTACTTCTGATTGCAACTTGGGCAAATAGTAGAACTGACTAACCTACTCCATTGTTTTATCATTGCCAAAATGACCTCCTAGACTCCCTTGATGTTTCTCTTGAATGATGTTTTGTCTCATAGCGCATTGGGGTATACAAAGGAAATGTCCTTTAAACAAGAAACCTTCTTGTATCATGTACTCTGAGTAGGAAACATGAGAAGTGTTAGAAAAATCAGAACATGTAGCATATATATGTCACTATTTACTAAGTTGTCATTAGTTTTATGTCCAAAGTCATTCTATATACTCCAGTCAGTTATTACTACCAAAATATTTAGTCGGTAAGCACAGAGCAGTTGGTTACAGAAGTTACAAGTCACAAAGTTTTAGTATTCACCAAGCCGTCTACCGAGTAACGTTCTATGACTATCGAGCAACAAAGATGGTATACCGAGTTGATATACACCGAGTGGAACATGTTACCAGATTCATTGAACCTAGACACATATGGGAAATGTGTTACAAAGATCGAGGAACAAGGAACCGTTAACACATTGGAAATTGCACTTAAGATTTTATATGATTTGGAGGACATCTATCCAATGAAATAATTTGTATGATTATTCATTTGATGAATCATGTTTATAAGATCGAAGCATGAACAAGATCACCGTCATAAGAGATCTATTTATTCAGAATGAATTGAGGATAAAAAATGTGTGTGTATGAGTGTGAAGCAAGACATATGTGAAAAGAAAAATCATGAGAAAGCACAATGTGTTGTGACTGTTACAACTGACAAAGATATTTAGAGGTCATCAAGAAAGATTTCAGAGAATAGTTAAGGAACAGAGTAAACAGAAGGGTTTACCGAGTTGATTTATCAATTACCGAGGTATGCTATGAGCAAGGTAATTTCATATTGAGCACATAGAATCTGCTATAACATTTTAGATGTGAAGTTGCAGATATTTTGTAAAGATTTTGATTGTATTATTTTGAGTTGTAAGAGAAACCTTTAACAGGGTAAAAGACTCTAACAAAGTCTATAAATTATAAAGCCTTTAACCAAGTACAACATTTAGTATAAGTGTTGTAAAATCCTTTAGCAAGGTAGATCTAAAGATCTTGATACTCCTAATAGGGTAAGCTATCAGAAATAGCTAAACATGTAGCTCTAACCGAGCAACCTTTATTATTGTAGTAGTGAAGTTGTGGGTGCCATCCCCACCACAGTTTTTCTCTCTAACAAAGAGTTTCTGCGTAACCAAAATATATGTGTTATGGAGTGAAACATGTATGAATGTTATTTATATGTTTTAGCTTTATATTATGTTTCAGTAATATTTAGTTTATGTTTAAGAGTAAAGTTATTATTAAGGAAAAGTTTTTAAGTACTGATTCACCCCTCCCCTCTCAGTACATTAGCTTTCCATATTGGACCTAATAATTGGTATCAGAGCTTCAATCTTGGAAAAGGGTTTAATTGCCTAAAGAGAAAGATCTTATCAATGGAAGACTACAAACAATCTCAGAGAATTGTGAATCTTCAAAATGAATTGGATCATGCTAATCAAGTGATTGCAGACATGCAGAAACAAATGCAAAAATCACTGAAAGTTAGAAGAAGATTGTCTGATGATTTGCAGGACTCACAAGAGCTGGTGGAACAAATTGAGACATCATTTGAGAATAGTATATCTGAAGAGACTGAAGAAATGATTGGAGTATTGAATGAAAGGAACAAAACACTGATTGATCAGCTAAAAGCAATGAAAAGAGAACATGAGCATTTCAGCACACAGATGACTGAAAATCTTGATGCATTAAGGATAGTCAAGGATAACATAAAAGATACAGAAAGAGAAAAATAATAGCTTGAAGCATTAGTGTCTGAAAAGAATGATAAAATCACAAGGATGACTGGAATTCAACAAACTCTATCTGATCAATTGGGTTATACACATCATGAAGCAAATCTAAAGGAAGAAGAGAATCAAGCATTGAAACTTGAATTATCAAGATTGATGGATGAACTTGAAATAGAGAAGAAATCCAAAGAAACACTGAAGAAAAGTTATGAAGCATCAAAGATGTTGGATGAGCAACTAAATATAAAATGACCCAACAAAGTTGTAGGACTCGGTTACAAAGGAAAAAACTCTACCGAGAAAGGAATCCACATCACCGAGAGAGGAGAATCATCAAAACAAGCTAGAAACAAGAAGAACATCAAAGTAAAGAAGCCTATTTGCAACTACTATGGAAAACAAGGACATACTGCCAACATGTGCCAAATCAGAAAAGGTAAGCAACCGAATGTCACTAGGTCTAATGGTTATTGTTACAATTGTAATAAGTATGGTCACACATCTAATCAATGTAGGACTAAGTCCGTTAGCTATTATCAAAAGGTAAAATTCAAGGGGTTTTGCAAAAACTGTAATAGATATGGTCATAGTACCGAGAAGTGTTGGTTTAAGCATAAAAACTATATGTGGTCTTCTCACCGGGCAAATGCTAGAAGTTACCGAACTCACACAGATATCAACCGATAGTATATTGTAGTACCATGGGATTACAATACAAGGATATGGTGTGACTGCTACAGAAGATGTGGACATGTAAGTGACAACTACTTTATAAGGTTTGGAATGAACAACCGAAGATCATTGAGAAACCCTGGTATGACATGTTTTCATTGTCACCAAGTTGGACACTTGGCCAGAGATTGCAGAGATCAACCCAGAGGAGATACTGAGGAAAAAAGAAGCAAATTATAGATGATTTAGAAAAAGAAGGAAAATGTGTCAACTAATGAAGAAAGCACCTTACCTACCGAGTTAGGTGCATCTATTTCAAATTAATCAGTAAAGGTATGAAGGGACTGCATTCTCTCAAGGTTATATCTTAACAGTTCCTATTTTATCATGTACTTAATTCCAAAATCTGCATAGCTAAGATGCAATAGCAAGTTTGAAATTTTATCTGGTCTTTTGGAGTACTAGAGGAGTCGGTAAATGCAGGAAGCCTGTCTAGTCGGTAAAAGCATAAAAAGGAAGGTAATTGGTTTAGTGGAACTGAGTGCATTTAATGCTTTCTTACCTAATTGCACAAAGCCTGATAAGGTAAAATGTGTACTTAAAGCCTTTTGCACGGTCATTTTACACTTACCAAGTTTTCAGAAAGCAGAGCTAAGCGATTCAAAGGCGATCAAACTCCTCCCGAGCAAATTTCAAGGTATTTATTCATCAATCTCAATGCATTTTTCAAGCAAGTCAACCAATCATATTAGTTGAGAATACTTGCTTTATATTTACTAAGTGGAAAGCATTTGCTGGTTAAGTTTCAAACCCTAAGCTTTTTTTGTTAGTAATTATCCAAAGTTTGAAATGGCTCCAAAGATTCAAAAACCTGTTGTTGTTGAAACCATTCAGAAGCTCTCACTGAAATATTTCTTATCTCCCAAGGTAGCATCCAAACCCGACGATAAAACTGCATTATCTCTCATTCCGGATAGGGTTCTATTGGTTGAGGATGTCAGATTCTACACTAAGTGTCGTGTTGAGGAACTAGGTCATATTGAGATCAAGGACACGTATGATGAATTATGCACCGATGGAAATCTGGATAGGAAATTTGAGCATATCAAAGTCAAGGGATTGATTGAAGCCCTAACCTACTCACGAGTCTTCAAACCCCAATGGGTTAAATTTGTTTTGAGAAAAGTTCATGATGAATTTATGTGGTTAGAGGTGCAACCATTCAAAATCACCAAGGAAATCATCCACTTAATCACCAGATACCCTATATTTGACCATGCCCGAGCTTAGAAAATGATTTCACAGAAAGAATTGATCACTTTAACCAGAGTTGAATCTGATTGCAGAGGTGTGAAATTGAATAATGTTACAGATGTAGAGCTAAAGTTTGCAATTAGAGCCATAGGTTATTGTTTCTTTTAGTCGGCAAGGGAAAACAATGTACCATGTGCAACTGTTGATTTAGCATACAAAATTGTGAAAAAGGGTATGAAGATTGACCTATGCGAAGTGTTGTTGAAAAATCTTTTTGAAAATCTCAACATCATAAGGAAGCCGAAGAAGAACAACTCGGCAAACACACTAAAGTTTGGGTCACTCTTAGTATGCATGTTTTTCTATTTTTAAAAATTCTTTCCATCAGTCGGTAACGGAGTTTGGGAGTTAGACCAACCAATCACCTATCAGATAAATGATTTTATCAAACAGCTAGGTGATAATTTCAATGATATAATGGATGATTATTTTAGCAAATTTTAGGAAAAGATGCATAATAGGCACATAATACCAACCTAGTTAGTGGAGAAATACAAGGATGATATATGTTTTGAAGTGGACACCGACTACTGTTATATCAATGCAGTAGAACCAAGAACTCAATCCTTGTTGCCTATGGGTTCTGAGATTAATTCTGACATTACGTAGTAGCAGATAGATGCCCTTCTTGCACTTCCAAGGCATGCTACCAAGATCAGGTACGGTACCTATGAAGAGGTCAAAGAAAAAGTTAAGATGAGTATTGTAGTTCCTAAGGCTACAAGGAAAGCAACCAAAATGATCAAAGTATTAACAAAGAAATTTGGAGAAGGTTCTTCCTCCACTCCCGTCAAGAGCGATCAAGTCATCACTGAGGAGGAATCTGAAGCCCAAGAAGCAGCAATTACATTGAGCACCGAGTTGCCAAAAGGCAAAATTTTGAAAAGGAAGAAACAAGATACATCACATGTATCACCTACTCCTCCAGTGAAGCACCCCAATACTAGATCATCTGTAGTGTCACCGAGTAAGAAGCAGAAAAATGTTGCAATGTCTAAGGTAACAAAAACTTATAAGAAGTCTACTCAGAGACTCATTTTGAATAAAGAGTCAAGTGACATAGAATCTGAAGACAAAAATAAATTTCAGATTGTCAAAAGAAAAAAGGAAGATGTACATAGTGTTGATAATTTTTGTGCAAATCTGAAACAATATGGTGAATTTGGAGCATTTAGATATGTAAAATATGACTCTTGGACAGAAGAAGAAAAGAGGCAAATAGAAGAGTCAGTTGTATGTACACTTCTTAAATTCTGATTAGTCCCATTGGAAGTAACTAATTCTCTTCCAAAAGCATTGTACTTACACATTGATAGTAGGTGGAAATATGTTATGGACTCAGAAAAGAAGATGAGAGAAAGAAGTCTGGTACATCTCTTTCCAGACATGTTGGTAGATGAGATAAGTGAACATCTGAAAAACTACCAGACAAACTTCCTAGTCAAGCAAAAAGCCTTGAAACTGATGAATGGCCTTTATCTTGAAGTAGAGAAAGAGACAAAAGAAAAATGGCAAGAAATTTTTTGAATCAAGAGTGCTGATGAGAAAGGTGAAGTTGAAATAGTTGATATCACCGAGCAAGATCCTACTGGTACTATACAACTTGATGAGGATATCATGGACACCGAGGTATAGGAACAAGAGATGATAGAAGGGAATGCCTATGCCAAACTGGTATCAAGTGAATCAGTTTTGGAACAAGTCAAGTCCTATCCTCCAGTAACTCAGCATGTTTCAACTGAGACACCTCAGGACACTGAACAAGGAAAAGAGGGTCAACAGTCTACCAAAGGAGAAGCTACTTCTTAGACCATCGAGGAACAGACTTCTCAAGCCCCAAAAAGCATTGAAACTGTTGCCACCGAGACCCCAAGCAAGGAATCATCGAAGGCTACATCTGAGGCTAAAGAAATTGATAAAAGTGTTGCCTCTACCGAGCAACCTACCAAGGGTGAACAAGCCTCCCAAGCCATTGTAATGGTTCAACCAATGAAAGCCTCATCATCTAAAGAGAAGAAAATGAAGAAGCATAGTTTCAAGCTAGATCTATCAAAGCTGATTGTGTTGCCAAATGTAGACATTTCAAAACTAAAAGGGCAAGCACTCATTGAATTTGGGGAACTATGCAAAGCCAAAGCAGAACAAGAGAGAAAAATGGCTATACAGAAGAAAAATAGAGTACTTCAGAAGGTTAAAGCATTATTAACATAAATGCTACTTGAAGCTACCATGGCAACAGATGCAGCCATCCATATTAAATTGGATGAACTCCTCACTAAAATAGAAGCATCTGGAGTAGACGCATCTTAATACTTGAGAAAATTAAAGGACAAAGAGCTCACTGCCAAAATGATTGAAGAGGTACAGAAAGCCATTACTATCGGTAAAGTTAAGCTAGTCGGACTCATTGCTGAGTTGTCCCCTCAAATCAAACATATTCTTTATTTATTTCAAAAGCTCTGTACATTTTCTTTATTCATTAAGGATATCAAACATTAAACTGAAGTTATTGAAAAAGAGATCACCGATCTCTTAAATAAATTGACCATTGAGCCCAATTCTATTCAGAATTTCTATACCAAGTTACAATCTCTCATGGCTCAATAGTTGGAACTTCAGAATGAAGAACACAAAATAAGAATGGATGTAATGACTCTTCAAACATTATTCATTCCACACTTGTCCTTCGTCCAAGAACAGGTTAACCGAGCTACCTATTTATCCACTCAACAAGAGGGAAGCACTTTAGATGGTCTGATTTCACTGTTAGCTGATATTATAGCTCAGAATTCCCTAATGGATAGTGTCAAGAGTGCCCTTACCAATGCTCTCACCGATGCTCGAACTAAGTACAAATCTATTTTTGATTAGTTGCCTCCACCGAATGGTAACTAGTTTTGATATTTGTCAAAAAGGGGGAGTATAGTGTATATAAGAGGAAGTATGCCGAGCAGATCAAAGTATCCGAATGTACAGGTAATTTTGACAGGGGGAGCAGTGAACACCGAGCAGTTAATACAAAACAATAAAGCTACAGGCAAAATTAGAGTTATGTACAGTATATTGATAAGGGGAGTATATCTGGTGTAAAGCGGAAAATTGCGATCGAACCCTAGTTGTTCTCCCCTCTTCCAACTCCAAGGAGAGAGAAGGGAGGTTCGCTAGGATTCGATGGTTTTCACTTAGGGGAGAGACTTTACATTCAAAAGAGGGGTTGAAACCCACTAGATCCAATCCCACGCAATGCAAGATTGGATGCTAAATGTGTTTCAAGGGTTAAGACAACAAGGCTACCATCTTTTGTAAAGAATGTTGATAGAAGAATTAAACTAAGCATGCATAGAAAGTGACAAAGATTTGCTTATAAACTGAGTTCGGGTTATAGGATGAAGCTGTGGACCTGGAATTAGCAGTAAAATGTCGATACGGCACTGTCCTGCAAATTTGAGCAAAAGTTGTCGGGACGATGGCGCCCAGCGCCACGGTCCTCCGAAAAATCCGCGAAACGAAGGGGGATCTGTTCGTCTCTGCACAAGGATTCCAGATCTTCAATTTCAGCCGCGTACCTGCAACCTACACACAGAAAAGCGAAGACGATTGGGGGGTTAGGGATCAGGGGTTTGCCTTTAGGTCAAACCCCGGTTTTGGAATTAACCAAGAAATGAGCAAGAGCTGTAAATGTAAATGACTGTAAAACAAGTACTAATACCTTGTTCTAAGGATGTTTGTATCCTTATGTGCGAAGGTTTAGATGTTGTATGTTGTAGCATGTAGTATGTGATCTCCTCTTCAATGGTTGAATCCTTGTCTTGAATGCAACACTTAGCCTTGAATGGAGACTTAGAAGGAATGCTTGAATGCTTGAATGCTTGAATGTTTGAATCTTGCTTTCACCTTTTTTTCCATCTATCCAAATGAGAGAGGAAAATGTAGTTTATATACTTGTCATTTAGGGCTGATAGACTAATTTTCCCGACCTTAGGCCAACCAGGAAAGTTAATTTCCAAATTGCAAATAAAAAGACCCGAGCCCCTTAGGAGACCGGGCCCAAAATAGGACCCAGGGACCAGGGCGCTGGGCGCCATGGTCCTGGGGACCAGGGCGTTGGGCGCCCTGGTCCTGAGGGACCAGGGCACTGGGCGCTCTGGTCCCACCTCCCGGGACAGCAGGGTGCAAGGAGGTTCAGGCCAGGGTGCTTGAAAAATGCAGTTTTCAGTGTCGTGAGCAAGTTTCAGGGTCTCCATTCAGGATGCGTGTTGCGTCGCCATCGTGAAGACCAAAATGCAGTCGAAATTGCAAGTGTCGCAATTTTAGGACGCTACATTTAGCCCCCACTTTAGCGGGAGTATGTATGCTCATACTTTCGGTAAAGTACAAGGAAACAACATTGAAAGACTTTCACCACGTCAAGGAGGCAAGATACACCAAGCCCCCAGTGGACTAAGGATCTTACGACTTCGATTGACAAAGTAAAAGGGAAGATCACGAGGGAGAACCATGACTGTCAGTAGTAAGGTTCCCTCACTATGAGTCATGCAAGAAAGATATCAAAAATTTTCAAGGCAAGGCTAAATTTACCAAGAAATTTTCAAGTATCTTGAAAAGATATGAATGGGATGTATGCCCCCCTACGTTAAAGCGATCGCACACGCCTCACCGGGGGTGATTGTTTTAACGTAGTGATACATATAAGAAATGAGAAAGGAAAAGGAGCACGTTATCACAAGGATTTATCCCCCAAGTGTGAGATAAGCCCAAGGATAATAGACACAAAACACAAAGCACGAGGTGACTTCGCTTTCCTTGGGGTCAGTATGCTGTATGATAAGTCATGTATATATATCATATGTATGTATGCATAATTGTTCTTCATTCCCCAATCAAGGAAGGTCACCTAGAAGAAGGGAACACATGTGTCTTTTGAGTCAACATGAGAGAGATCGAGAGATCTCAATGCTTTGCATCGTCCTCAAGTAGACAACACTAAGGACAACAAATAGAAGAATGAGAATAACGTATAGAAGAAGTGACAAAAGAGAGGGGGAGAGAATCTTCTATGCTAATGTAACTAGTCTAGCACGTCATCTACCCCCCGATCTTGCTGATCAATGTTTCGGGAAGGCAGGGAACACGCTAGAGGAGGAACATCCAACACAGCAGATGGAGCTATCACAAGATCCAAACAAGGGCTATGTTCATGTTCCGAGCCACATTGTTCTTGTCTAGGAGCTAGGATAAGTGCTTTAGAAAATTCATTAGATAAATGGTTATCAACATCAACAAGTTCATATTCACTATAAGAAGCAAGAGAAGTAACATTTTCATCATGAATAACATTTTCATCTATATCATCATCAAGATTTATAAAAATAGGATCTTTAACTCGCACAGGATCAAGACCATCATGCATCTTATGTTTAGGAGATTTAGGCTCAATGTCCGGCTGAGGAGAAAATGGAATAATGCTTGTTGAAGGTGTTTTTGGAGATTTCAAAGTTTGAGAAGCAGCTGCTTGAGCCCTAAGACGACGCTTTCGTCGGCGTTCACGTGCAGAACGATTTCGTCTAGTCTTAGTAGGCAGTGAAGAAGATTGAGGAGGAGGAATGTTCTCATCCTTATCACTTGGGTGTTTAGGTTGTGGTCTCTTAGGCTGGATAATAGGAGAAGAAGAAGGTCTCTTCTCTCTATAAAAGGAAGGAGGAGGAACTGCTCCATATAAAGGAGGAATTTTTGGTTTAGGAAGGAGACCAAGTCCATCATGATGAGGAGGTATAGGTCTACTTTTAGGAAGTTTATTAGGCATAGACATAGTCACATCCATAGGGATGGGTTGGGAATCTTCTTGAGGAAAGACATTAGTTTTATCTTTCAAAGGAAGAACTTCCTTCTCAAGAATGATAGGAATGTCAAGTTTAGGTGTTCTAGGTTCACTTAGAGATAAGATCATATCTGTTTTCCACTTTTGATAAGATTTGAAAAGATGATCACTTCACGGAGGAAGAGATTGGAATTGTTTAGGCCAAAAGTAATCAATAGGAACGCTAGAAGTTCTTTCAGCAGGTTTAAAGAGACTATGATTGACAGTAACAACTTCACCATTATGGGGAAATTTCAAACACTTGTGAATAGGAGAAGCAATAGCTTTCATGGAAGATAGCCAAGGATAGCCAAGCTTCACACGAAATTGTTCGGAAGATGGAATAATAGCAAAGTTCACATCAAGAGATTTGTTATGGACCTCAATAGGCAATGTAATAAAACCAATTGCAGGAGAAGAAAATGCATCAAATAGTTTCACAATCACATCTGTTTTGTCATAGATCACTTGATTCAATTTCAAAGTAAAAAGGAATTCTTCAGTAATAACATTAACCATGCACGAAGGATCAATAAGCACTCCACGGCAAGGTGTATTCTTGACTTTTGCAACTATGTATAAAGGACCATCAGGTGCCCTAATGGTTTCACTGGAATCAAATGTGATGGAAGGTTCTTTAGGGTTTTCTTGCTGCTCTACAAAGTTAATCACATTCGGAGCCATAGACACAAGACCAGTAGATGAGAGAGAGGAATCATTAGCCTCAATTGCATTAGAGGTATGAGAAGGCAATGGATCAGTGAAAATCTGAAGATTTTGGTTAGGAGGAGCTACAGATGTGTTGCCTTTATCATTCACTCCAGAAACAGAGATAGTATTATTATCAATCAAATCTTGAATTTTACCCTTTAAAGAAAAACATTTTTCAGTATCATGCCCAGGCTGACGGTGAAATTGACAAAAAGATTTGTTATCAAAATAAGGTGAAGTAATCTTTGCAGGATCAATTTGTCTTATAGGAGGAAGAGTAAGCACATTTTGTTCCAATAACTTATTCATAATACTATGCAATGATTCATTCAAAGGAGTATACTTTCTTTCTTTCTTGAAAAATTTAGAAATAGGAGGCACACCTGATGCTGCATTCACATTGTTGTTGATGATGTTTTCATTGAATTTGATGGAATCTCTGTTCGGTTTAAACTTCCCAAATGGTTGTTGACTGCTATCACCCTTATCACTCGGAGCCATAGGATGTGATTGTTCCATTTGACTCACAGTCAGTTGATAATTGTGAAGAGTGGCACACAACTGTTGGAAAGAAGTAAACTCAGAAAACAGAAGTTTGTCTCGAATATCTTTTTGTAAATTAGAAATAAAGATTCTTTGAATATCATTGTCAGGCACTGGAAAAGAAATTTGAGCATACAAATGCTTATATCTACCAATGAAATCAGTCACTTTTTCTTTAACACCTTGTTTACAATGCATTAAATCAATCAAAGTAACTTTAAGACTTATATTGTTTTGAAATTGTTGAATGAAAGCATTTGCATGTTGTTCGAAAGAAGTAATAGAATAGGAAGGCAATGAGCAATACCATTGTAGGGCTTTGTCTCTTAATGTTCTAGTGAATAGTTTTGCAAGCAACCTTTGGTCATAAGCAAAATCAGTACAAATTGTTTGAAAGGTCTTAACATGTGTTAGAGGATCACCTTTACCATTATAAAGCTCCAAATGCGGGATTTCAACATGTTTAGGGGGAATAGCTCGAACAATGTCAAGAGAAAGTGGGCTCGCAACATCAAATGTGGGCACACTAAACTTAGATTGATTCATAGAGGCAATTTGTTGCTGTAAAGAAGAGACAGTTTGTGCTAGATTGTTAATGGTCGCTTCAGTCGAAGAATTCATATTGGATGTGTTAGATTGAGATGGAGGTGTTATGTTATTGAAAGAGGGTAAAGAGTAAGGTGGTGGGACTCTATGATAATTAGTCATAGGAGATGATTGGACAGGAGGAACACTACAAGGAGGAATGGATTGGTTAAACGAATTGCCTCCTTGCGTCATGTTCATTTGTGTAGATATAAGAGGAACACTCACTGAAGGAATGAATGAAGAAGTTGGATTGAATGAAGAAGAGGGATTGCCCCCATGACTAGTGATCATAGGAGGAATGTCTTGTGTTGAAGTAGTCATTATGTTTGATGTAAAGGTAGGTATGCTAGCAATAGAAGTCATCACAGGAATAGAATGATTGACTTGTGTAGGAGGTTGTGTATAACCTAAAGTTTCGGCACAACTCTTCATAGGCATCACATTCGAATTCACAATGTGTGAAATACCACGCAAAATATCAATTCCATTCTTATCACTTTGAAGCATACGTTTTAGACCCTCAATTAAAGGAAGAGCTTGACTATCAGGGTATTCTTGAGACATCCATTGTCGAAAATCGTCAAATTGGTTATCCAATTTCGAAAGTTGTTCTTCAGAAACCTCATGGAGAGCTTCTTCATCATTAAGAGGATTAGAGGAATTACCCATGTCCTCGTTAAAAAGGCTATTCAAATTAGGTTCCATCTCCTCAGTAGTTAAACTTCGGAAAGACTTAATTCTACGGCTTCGTCTAACGGGAATAGTGTAAGTAGGGCTTATTGTTGTAAAACTCATGCACTAGAGAAGGAGAGAAAATTTTGAATTTAGAGGTAGCAATTTTCAGTAAAATCAGCCAATCTTCTGGATTTAAGCTGTTAAATGCAATCACGACAGTCTCCCGAAATTTCGGAAAAAATGTCCGGGACCGTGGCGCTCGGAGTGCAACACGGTCCTTGCAATTTTTTTCGAAATTTGCAGGGATGAAAGGTATGATGATTTTAGAGCTAATCTGAAAAAATTGAGTGATTTTACGATCTGTAGATAGGCCAAATTAAAGTTGCAATCTCAAAATTGAACCCTACCCAGATTGTCGAAAAATGCAAAATTTGAATTTTGAAAAAGAGAGGGAAACTGAAATTTTGAATTTTATGATTTTTAGAGGGAATGTCAAAAGCAATGCAAGTTTTGAAATTCAAAAGTTGACTCAATTTCACGCAAAATTCAATTTTGAAAGCGGAAATTAAAGTTGTTGTAATTAAGCACTTAATTTCAAAAGTCACAAAATGCAAGAATTTGAATAAAGCACTGAAATTTCGAATGAATGCAAACACACTTTTCAGATTTAGGACAGTAAGAACACAATTTTGACACAAAATTTCAATTTCAATGATTTTTGAATGTTTAAAAGCCTTAATCCAAGCAATCACAAGACCAACTTTGACTGTAATTTTGAAGGTGTTATAATTGATAAAATCAGCCAAAATTCTGGATTTTAGCAGGAAAATACAGTAAGATCTTGCTCCCAAAATTTCGGAAAAAATGTCGGGGACGATGGCGCTCGGCGCCACGGTCCTCGCAACTTTTTTCCAAATTTTCAGGGATGAAAGATGTTGTGATTTTATTGCGGAATCCAAAGTTACAGCTGATTTGGAGATGTTTTGATCAGTGAAATTGTCGAACAAAGGTTGAATCAAGAGGGTTTCAAAAATTAGGGTTTTGACACTTAACCACTTAATTTTCAGAATTAAAGCACAAATATGAATTGATAATTTGTAATAGAAGGACAGATCTGAAACAAGCATTAACATTTAGACATTTTGCAAGTTCAATTACTAAAAAGAAATTTTAGGGTTTTAATGCAATCACCTCTAAAATTTCGCAAAAGATCAAACATGGAAATGTAATCAATTTTTTCAGATCTAAGCATGAAAAATCAGAAAGGATGTTCACATCAGGTTCACCTAAATGTAAAGTGGAAAATCGCGATCGAACCCTAGTTGTTCTCCCCTCTTCCAACTCCGAGGAGAGAGAAGGGAGGTTCGCTAGGATTCGATGGTTTTCACTTAGGGGAGAGACTTTACATTCAAAAGAGGGGTTGAAACCCACTAGATCCAATCCCACGCAATGCAAGATTGGATGCTAAATGTGTTTCAAGGGTTAAGACAGCAAGGCTACCCTCTTTTGTAAAGAATGTTGATAGAAGAATTAAACTAAGCATGCATAGAAAGTGACAAATATTTGCTTATAAACTGAGTTCGGGTTATAGGATGAAGTTGCGGACCTGGAATTAGCAGTAAAATGTCGATACGGCGCTGTCCTGCAAATTTGAGCAAAAGTTGTCGGGACGATGGCGCCCGGCACCACGATCCTCCGAAAAATCAGCGAAACGAAGGGGGATCTGTTCGTCTCTGCACAAGGATTCCAGATCTTCAATTTCAGCCGCGTACCTGCAACCTACACACAGAAAAGCGAAGACGATTGGGGGGTTAGGGATTAGGGGTTTGCCTTTAGGTCAAACCCCGGTTTTGGAATTAACCAAGAAATGAGCAAGAGCTGTAAATGTAAATGACTGTAAAACAAGTACTAATACCTTGTTCTAAGGATGTTTGTATCCTTATGTGCGAAGGTTTAGATGTTGTATGTTGTAGCATGTAGTATGTGATCTCCTCTTCAATGGTTGAATCCTTGTCTTGAATGCAACACTTAGCCTTGAATGGAGACTTAGAAGGAATGCTTGAATGCTTGAATGCACTTAGTATTTATGTCCAAAGTCATCCTATATACTCTAGTCAGTTAATACTACTGAAATACTTAGTCGGTTAATACTACCGAAATACTTAGTCGGTAAGCACTAAAGCAGTCGGTTATAGAAGAAAGAAGTCACAGAGTTTAGTATACACCGAGTTGTCTACCGAGTAATGCTCTATGTCTACCAAGCAACAAAGATGGTATACCGAGTTAATATGAACTGAGTAAAACGTGTTACCAGATTCATTGAACCTGGACACATATGTGGAAACATGTTACAAGATCGATGAACAGGGAACCATTATCACATAGGAAATTACACCTTAAGATTTATTATGATTTTGAGGACATCTATCCAATGAAATAATTTGTATGGTTATTCATTTGATGAATCATGTTTGTAAGATTGAAGCATGAACATATCACCATCATAAGAGATCTATTTATACAACATGAAATGAGGATCAAAATATATGAAGCAAGATATGTGTGATAGATAAGTTGAAAGGCAAAATCATGAGAAAGCATAATGTGTTGTGACTATTATGACTGACAGAGATATTCAGAGGTCACCGAGAAAGATTTCAGAGAACAGTTAAGGAACAGAGTAAATAGAAGGGTTTACTGAGTTGATTTATCAATTATCGAGGTATGCTATGACCAAGGTAATTTCATATTGAGCACATAGAATCTGCTATAACATTTTAGATGTGAAGTTGCAGATATTTTGTAAAGATTTTGATTGTATTATTTTGAGTTGTAAGAGAAACCTTTAACATGGTAAAAGACTCTAACAAAGTCTATAAATTATAAAGCCTTTAACTAGGTACAACATTTAGTATAAGTGTTGTAAAATCCTTTAGCAAGGTAGATCTAAAGATCTTGATACTCCTAACTGGGTAAACTATCAGAAATAGCTAAACATGTAGCTCTAACCGAGCAACCTTTATTATTGCAGTAGTGAAGTTGTGGGTGCCATCCCCACCACAATTTTTCTCTCTAACAAAGAGTTTCCGCGTAACCAAAATATATGTGTTATGAAGTGAAACATGTATGAATGTTATTTATATGTTTTAGCTTTATATTATGTTTCAACAATATTCAGTTTATGTTTAAGAGTAAAGTTATTATTAAGGAAAAGTTTTTAAGTACTGATTCACCCCTCCCCTCTCAGTACATTAGCTTTCCATATTGGACCTAAAAAATATTATGTAATCATTTGTAGAGGCAAAGGAAGTAGAATTGAGAATAAGGATTGAGATTCACATTTTGTGATCTGGTTGATTCTTAGAGTCCTGATTGGATTGTATCTGGCTTGAAGACTGCATGTAACTAGTTAACTAACGAATGTTGTATGATGATTTTATGATGTTAACCAAATGGTTGCTGAAAATTCTAAAGTAATAATATGATCTTTTTATGTAATCTTGTTATGTGTTCTTGTTGCTTCATTGTGTTACTCTTGCTGCATAAGCTGATTGATTCTTTGAGGGTTTCACCGGTTATGGCTGCACCACTAACCTACCAAATAGAGATAGGATAATCACTATTAGGGCTGAAATTTTAGGTATGGTTGAACTTGTTCGATCATATAATCACTATGATGACATGAGAATTGATTTTTTTTATGTTTCTCTTTCCTGTAATGTTATGGCTGCCATAAACATTAAAGCACGTTAACTAGTCGACCCAAAAACAAATCTCCAATGCAAATTGTACAATGCAGATCTACACACACCATGGTGAGACCAAAAATGCTAATTAGACTCATCCTCCAAAGAAAAATAAAACCAAAAGAATATGATCCAAGTACGATACAACACCATAGTCAACTGGAAACCAGACTAGCTGACAACACATAACTTAGAACATCATAAGTCTTTGTGCCAATCAAATCATCACTTGAAAATTGAACTGGAACATTGCACAAACCACATGAATCCACATATCTAAAAGCACGTTAACTAGTTGGCCCAAAAACAAATCTCCAATACAAATTGCACAATATGGATCTACACATGCCATGGCGAGAACCTCGTCCTCCAAAGAAAACCTGAACCAAAAGAATATGATCCAAGTAGGATAAAACACCACAGTCAATCAAAAACTAGACTAGTTGACAATAGATAACTCCTCTTTCCAATCAAATAATCACTTGAAAATTGAAGTGGAACATTGCACAAACCACATGAACATGTCCTCCTGTAGTGTCATAAAATTGCAACCTTGAAATTTCCAACCACATTTGGGTCTTCACATTGGCAAAATGAATCCCTAAGCTTGATTGGAGACCCAAGACATCCTCACACTACCCAAAGTTTGCATTTCCTCGCACCTCGCACTCTCCTTTGCAACTTCCTATTCTGAATTAGGGTAGGACAAGGGCATGGCACCCCTATCCTTGCCCTATTTTGGGCACCTCCTCTGCATTTATCCTTCATTGGGCTTTGCAGTTGGAGAGTGGGAAAAGTTTCTCTATGTTGGCCTATGATGAAAAATCAGTCAATTAACCCTAATTGGCAAGTATATAAGACACATTTTCCCTTCCTATTTGTATAAGTGAAAGTAAGGTGAACAAGCATTATTGTCATTCAAGCATTCGAGCATTTAAGCGTTCAAGCATTCCTTTCAAGCATTGAGCATTCTCAAGTATCCTTTCAAGGCTAGGTGTTGCATTCAAGTCAAGGATTCAACCATTGAAGAGGAGATCTCTTGTGACATACAATTCTACATATCCTTTCAAACAAATCTTTCAACATTTCAATTGCATCCTCTCTTGAGGTGAATTCTATTTCAGTCATTTACTTTCATTACTTGCAAGTACTTTTCATCATTTGGTTAATTCCAAAACCAAGGTTTGACCTGAAAGTAAAATCCCAATCCCAATAACATTTCCTCTCTTTTTTGTGTGTAGGTTGCATGTGTAATACCCTAAAATTGGTCACCTAAACCAAGGTCCTAACCAAAGGCAATTAAATCAACTTTGAGCACACAATTAATTAATTCTTCAATCATTAAATGTCACATGGCAAGTGAATTATTCTATATTAATTAAATATTTATTTAATTAATTAAATCATTCCAAGAAAACCATTTTGATCAATTATCCTATTTAATTTATTAAATATCCTAACATATTTAATTAACTAATAAATTTGCCATTTAATCATAAAAAATGAACTAATTTATTACAAAAGAGGAATTAATATGCAAAGCAAGAGTTAATTTGAAAATAAAATAAAAGAATTGAATTGAGAGAGAAATCAAACTTGAGATATTATTTCTTTCTTCTAAATTGAGAACTTGAAATCAGAAAAGCACTTAAAATGAATTATTAATCATTCTCTAAAATTGGAACTCAAAGCTTTTGAGAAAATAAGTTCAGTTGCATTGAAAAGACTCTTTTCTTGAATAAATCAAAGAATATGCATATAATTACCTATTTTCATCTGAAGTGTATGGAATTAATTGAATTATATCTCTAATGCAAACTCAAACTTATAATCTGAATGCATTTCAATTCAACTATAATTGGAATCTATCTCAAGGTTAATTGAATTTGATCTCTCAATTATTTCATTTATCCTAAATTGTACTTTTTCTTGATCTCTCTTGTGATTCTCTATAAATTCAGCCTTCATCTCTCATCCAAAACACCCTAGAGATTTATTGTTATTAAGTAGTTTTTTGCTTTGGAGTCATTGAAGATATTGTGCTTGCTTTTTGTGATTATTGCATCTTAGTTTAATTTCTTTTTGCATATTTAGTTCAATTATGATTGCTTGAATTCATATAGCTTACTATTCATCAATCTAGCATAATCTTGCATCCATTTAGCTTAATATCATGCTCATATATATTAAATCCTTTGTCTTGGTGTAGTCTAGTCACTGGTATTGCTTATACAAATATGAGAGCAATCTTATACTCTCATCTTTTAGAATGCAATTGGTTGATTTGTTATGGTTTTATTATTCATGCTTATATCTGTCTAACCATACATGTAATGAATTAATTGAAGTGTCGTGTCTTACAACTTACAGACTTATTCCACTTTTTCACACACACATTTTTGGCACCCACCGTGGGGCAGAAGACTACATCTTTCGGCCTCAGAGAATAACTTTTTCTTATTTTTCAGATTTTTTTATTTTTTTTCAGATTTTCATCCATACAGTTGCTGTGAATTATCGTATGAGTTTTCCCACTCTACCGAATGACAAATGGAAAATATCGTGCAATCTCATACGACTCGGTGAGAATTGTCATACGGTATTCTGTGTTTTTGGGTTAAAAGTAGATTTCATTCGTCAGGTTTTCTCATTCAATTTTTATCATACTAACATTGACCCTGGCTTGTTGTTCGTCTGTTTGAGAAATTTTTTTAGCCTAATCATTTTTTGTAGAACACTTATTGAACAATATGCTTGCCAAACAAAGACAATATGACTACTGATTCGTTGTCTTTACAAGTTGCCTAAGGAGATTCGAGTAAACATTGTGTATTCATTAAATTCATTTTTTAGGCACCTAACTTGCTATTTAGTTAATGAACAAATCTGTCTTTCGTGTTTTTAGAAAATTTTGAGAGGTGGGAGAGTATGCTCTTGTCTGCATAGACAATCGAGACCCTTGAGGCTTTTTCCTAAGTTTGAGATTTGTATATCTTTAGTGGGTCTGCCCTCTCGAGGAGCCTTTAAGGCCAAAGCCATTAGGGTCGGTGAGAAGGGAATGAACCAAGTGGGAACAACTAAATGCCAAGTACTCCAACCCACTATAAAATAAACATGATTTGATGAAAATCAAGTCAATGGTAGTGCTCGGGAATAACTCTCCTCTGTACCTTTGGGTATATTAAACCTTGGTTTTCAAGGCCGGGAGACCTCTTAATTGAGTTTATACCTCGATGTGCCGAACATATCCCTTACTAGTTCCAATTAAAATTAGAAGCTACCTGGTTCACCTCTGAAAGGGGGGATAATCTTTGTGCAAGAGAGATAGTAACTCTCCCAAGACACTTGCCATATCATACCCCCATTAGCATTTGGAGTCGGCTAATATGACATTGAGAATCCATTGCGTGACTTAGGGACCATATTCTGATTAGGTATTGGGTGTGTAGCTAAGTCAACAAGCAAAGGTTTTCTTCTCTCACCAATTTCCATAGGGTTAGCATGCTGTGATTGGAGTCATTATACATATTGCATATTTTCTATGTTTTCATCCCTGAAATTGAAACTGAAATACCAAAACTGGAGAAAACAATAAACAACTCAGTGGTCAAAACTCTGTCCGTGTCAAAAACTAGTTTGTCCTAGTCAAAACTCTATTTGTGTCAAAACTAGTCTGTCTTAGTTGTCCAAAAACTCAGTCCATCTCAAAGCTGGTCGTCGTCAGTCATTAAAAACTCGGCCTATCATAAATTTTATTTCTATCCAGTAAACTATCATACGAGTCTTCTAATTTATCGTCCTATTACATACCTGTTATCGTACAAAATTTTATCAGGTCTAACAGTTTGTCATCTAAGCCTTAGTTCTGTGTCGTACGAAACCTGATAAACTATCATCTGGTCTTTGATTCTGTGTCGAATGAAACACCATTACATTCATTAGTTTGTCATCTGAGGTATACCCATCTGTCGTGCGAATATAGGCAACAACTCATACAAAATTCTATATCTGTCATCCTGAAGCTATTAAACCATCGTCTAGTCCTATAAAATCTATTGTATGAATGTCTGATTTTGTCAGTCTAGAATAGTCAAACTTGCCTAAAATAGTCTATAGCGAGCATAAAACTAGTTATCATCATTTTGAACATAAATAAATCTAAACAATGCACTTCTGCCATAGTGTTGTACAATTTTGTTGACCATCTTTCAGCTAGTTCAATCAACCATTTATCAAACTTAAGTCACTTAGATAACATCTTACACCTGATAGATCGTTCTTGAAACCAGACTGAGTCTTAGTCACTTCTCTTAAATCAAACTAGGTAACTTAGATAAACGTCTTACACATGATAGATCATTCCTGAAACCAGACTAAATCTTAGTTGCTTCTCTCAATCGATACATTAAACGAACAACTAGCTCCAAATTTGATCTTGACTTCTGCATCACAAACAACTTTAGGTCACATCAGTCAATAAAAATTCCTATTCAAACCATAAGTTCTCATTAGAAAGTAGCCAAGGACAAAGGACAATCCTTTTCATATCAAGATAATTTATTTTACACAAAGTATCCTCTCATTGATAAACCTTCATCATCAGATATGCCAATTTATGATCAACCCTTGTCTTCCACCATATCTAGAATAAAACAAGAAAGACAAGCTGCTAAACACAAAACTTATGATGATCTCAGTATCCATGATACTAACAGTGATTCCTCATCAAGTGAAACTAAAGCCTCTGAACCTCTAGAAATTGATATACATAAATGTCAAAAAGATAAAGGTTTTCGAAAAATTATGAAGGTTATCATGGCTAGAGAAAAAGAAGACTATTTTCTAGAACTAGCAAAGCAAGGACCTAAAATTCCTACTGGTTATAACATTGAGGCCCTCATCACTAAAGAGGAAGAGACACAATTAGCAATGATAAACAAACAATTACAAACGTTTCTACCTGAGATCACAAAACTAAAAAACAAGGATAAATCACCAAAATAATATTCTTTGGACACAATATGCCCATTTCCATTTGACAAAAACATTTACATGCCTCCATTTCCTTCACGAGTGGAGATCCCAAAATTTGACAAATATGATGGTAACTCAGATCCTCAAGACCATATCAAAGAATTTTGTGCTTTATGTATGGAGTTCATGCATGACCAAACATATCTCATTCGCCTTGTCCCGAGAAGTTTAGGAGGGCAGGCTATGTAATGGTTCTCAAGCCTACCTATGAGAATAAAAACTTTTGAAGAATTAATCTAATTGTTTCTACAACAATACTCCTATAACATTTATCACCCAGTCACTATGATAGAGCTTTGCAATACCAAATAGAAAATAGGAGAGCCCTTTCTCACTTTTCTCCAACGATCGAGAAAGATGTTCTCTAGATATTCACAACCTATTCCAGATTCTGAGAAGATGGATATCTTTGTCAACAACTTAATCCCTTAATTGAAATACAATATCCAAATACAAGTGCACCCTTCATTCAACAATATGGTAGATAATGCCCTCAAGATGGAAGATGTGCTTATAAAGAAGGGAGATATCTCACTTTGGAAAGAAAAATAACTGAGATCTAGCTCCAAAGAAAAGAACAAATATTGGAAATATGGCAAAGACAACAAAAAAAATGTTGTTAATGATGGAGTGGTAGACACTGTTAAAGCAAAATCAAAATCCATGATATTTAACCTGGGTAGTGGCACACAAGCACTCAAAGAAGCTGAAACCGCAACAGAAAATTCTTTGAAGAAAGTGAAAGAGTGGTTTAAGAGAAACCTTAGCTTTCAAAACCTAAACACGAATTCACTCCTCTGGAAGAATCATACGAATCCGCTTTCAAAACTTTATTGGCAAATGATCTGATAACCTTACCCGACAATTCTAGGTTATATGATCTGGAAGTTAAACCAAAATGGTGGAGAGAAAATGAATACTGTGAATACCATCGAAACAAAGGTCATAACACAAAAAATTTCATGAAGCTTAAGGATGAGATTCAAGATCTCATTGATGCTAGCAAAATTGTTGTGGGAAATCACACAACCAATGCTGATCACAAAGATTTTAAAGATCCCTTAGCTGTTTATGAACAAGGTGATTCCTCAAAGTCAAAGGGAGGTGCCAAAGTTAATTACACCTATACCAACAATGACAATGTGATCAACATGATTGAGTCTTCCCAACTTGAATATTGCAATGTGATTATAATCAAAGACAAACAACATGAATCACACAAGTCAAATGCTATGACCCAAGCTCAAAAGAAAGTCACTCTCCAAGGAGCTAGCTCTTCAACTCCTACTCAAACGATGTCAAACCTACCAACCTTGTCAAACAAACAAACAGATACAATATTTTCTAAATTTAAATAGTCAAATTCATCATCATCCTCTGGATATAGCATTGTCGAACAACTGAAAAGAACGAATGCTCAAATCTCCATCTTTGAATTTCTCAAAATCTCTTTTGCTCATAAAGAGATCATGGACAAAACATTACTCACAAATAATGTCCCAAAAGATTTAGATATTGATCGGTTTCAATCTATGGTGGGTCACTTGACTTCACCTCATTAGCTTACTTTCTCTGAAGAAGATGACAACTTGCTGAATCACCCACATAACCAACCATTGCACGTTGAAGCTGTGATCCATAAACACTGAGTTAAACGTGTTTTGATAGATGGAGGCAATGGGTTGAATATTTGTACCTATAATCTGCTTACACAATTGGGATTTTCTAAAAATGACATTGATCCGGCCAAGCAAATAACAATCAAAGCTTATGATGAAGAAGAAGGAAACTCTAAAGGTCTGGTACTATTACCAATTAGGGTAGGACCTATAGAAAGGGATGTTATTTTCTAGGTGCTCGTTCTTCCTCTATCATACAACATCTTACTGGGTAGGCCATGGATTCATGAAATTAAGGCAGTTCCATCTACATATCATCAATGCTTAAAATTTCCTTATAACGGGGCTGAAGTCAATATTCCTATTGATACAAACTCCCTCTGTAATGCATTGACAAAGAGTTCTAATACCTTTGTGCCTCATAATAGAGCAGCCTCTATAGCTGAAAGTTCAGAAACCTTGATGAAGGACTTAGAAAAGAAATTGAAAATCATAGATATTGGAATGGATGGATACAAGATAGAACCAGTAATTTCACTCATTTCTCTTCCTCCATCACCCAGACAATCAGGAAAACCATAAGAGGTTATGAAACCACATACTTCCACTCCAAATGTCATATATGATAGTCTCTTTGTACAATCCTCTACTTCCCTTGCAGATGAAATAGAAGAGGATGCTGTTCTCAAATAGATTTTCAAAGAAGATACTGAAAACAAAGAAGTAAGACATCGTGAGATTTCCCCGACATAATATGGTCCAGGATATAAAATGATTCAACGCATGGGATATTCAAGTACTGGTCCTCTAGGAAAAAATCAAGAAGGTATTATTGAACCCATTCATCTACAAACAAAGGCTACAAATGGCAAAGCTAGACTGGGATACAATCCAAGAAAGACATCAGACCAAAAACATGCTTCTAAGTCTAAGTGGAAGAAAAAGACACTACTTTCACTATCATAGGAAGTAAACACTCATCAGACTCAAGAAGAGTATGAAAAAGAACAAAAAGAAATGACAATCAAGAGAGAGGAAACAACTGGTGATCAAGTTCCATTGGTATCAGCTACAACATTAAAAGGAGTAGAAGTCCCAGAGGATATGAGAGAAGAGGTAGAAAGAATCAGAGAATTGTTTGCACCACTGAAAATTCTAGTCAGATACACTGGTAGACAACAAGTAGATGATTCAGAAACAGACTCGAACAAGTATGAATGGGGTCCAAATCATCTGTCAGATACATCTAGTACATAAACTCTAGAAGAGTCCAATGATATCATAGATGACACACAAGAGCTGATACACTTAAAACTACAAACAGAGATAGAAGAAATCAGATTAAAAAGATAGGTAGACTATGAAAAAAAGCTGAAAGAAGAAAGGACACAAGAAAATTCTTTGCCTACCTTGTCTCCCAGATACAAGTGATAAATGAACCAAATCATGAAGGAACTTGCAGCATCAAAGATGTAGGTATTGACACTATACATACATTCACTCAATCACTTGAAGAAGAGTCGAAAACTCCCTCTTATGACTCTGATGACTCTGACAATAGTCCTATTGATGATAATACTTATTCAACATCAAACTCTAACTCCTTTGTCATAGATGTCAGGAATCTGTCTATCGAAATTGTTACTATCGAATCACGATATGTAGTCTATATTGGCATAGAAAATGGTGCTACGAGTAGGTCTATTAGATTTGGTCAACTAAATATTAACATGCACTTCAATGATCATGTTGTGACTATTCTTGGTCTTGAGACATTTATGCAAGGTAGTCTTCTAGAACTCGACTTGTTAGTTCGAAGTTATGATGATAATACCATGAACTCTCTCGAGCCTATCCAAACTTTATCCTTGGTACATCTTGAACTAATTGACTGTAGTCTCCAAAACCAACCTATGAATGTACCTATCTTTTCCAATGACTATACATTAGCCTACTACCTTAATGCAGTTGAACCAATGGACTCTTCCACTAGTGAAAAAAGTGAGAATATGACTGAAACAGATATCAAGTATCTTAGTCGCAAAAAAAGATCTGATGGCGAAAACCACATTGTGGCGGTGTTAGAATCAAAAAGAGAAAAAATAAAGGACATACCTAAGGGTGAAAACCTCTCCGAGGCACCTAAAGGTGAGATAATTGATATAGTACCAAGTCATTTCTAGGAAAAGTCTTCTATATTGATTGAACCAACTCAACCAGTAAATATTGGGAGTCAAGAGACACCACATATCATCCACTTAGCTCAATCATTATCAGTAGAAGAGTTGAAAGATTTCAGCAATCTCTTCCTAGAAAAGAAGATCAAATTTGCAAGGACATACTATGATATGCCAGGCCTAGATCCCGATCTCATCATGCACCATCTTTCTATTACACTAGGAATTAAACCAGTCAAGCAAAAACTCCAAAAGATGCACCCTCATGTGGCACTGCTAGTCAAAGCTGAGCTAGAAAAATTTCTAAAAGATGGATTTATTAGAGAAATAAACTACGTAGAATGGATTTCAAACATAGTACTTATATCAAAGGCAGACAAATCTATTAGGGTTTGCATAGAATTCAGGGATCTCAATAAAGCATGTTTGAAAGATGATTTTCCATTGCCTAACATTGATATGATAGTGGATATGACTGTTGGATATGAGATGTACTCACTAATAGATGGATTCTCCAGTTATAATCAGATCAAAATAGTTTTTGGGGATCAAGAAAAGATAACTTTCACCTGTGCATGGGGAACCTTCTGTTGGAACGTAATGCCATTTGGGCTAAAGAATGTAGGAGCAACTTACCAAAGAGAAGTAACAACTATCTTTCATGATATGATGCATAAGAACATGGAAGATTATGTTGATTACACTTTAGTGAAGACTATGAAGAGATATACACATATTCAAGTGTTAGGCCTTATAGTAGATAAAATGAAAAAATTCAAGCTTTGGCTAAATCCTAAAAAGTATGCATTTGGAGTGACATCTGGTAAACTACTTGGTTATATCATTTCAAAGAAAGGAATTGGGGTTGATCCTGAGAAGGTCCAAGCTATAATGGAAATGGCACCTCCAAAGAATATTAGTCAAATGAAAAGTTTACAAGGACGTCCCCAGTCAATTAGACGCTTTATTTCTCAGCTAGCAAATAAGGCTCAACCCTTCAAAAAAGTATTAAGGGAAGGAGTAACATACAACTGGGATCAAGAATGTGAACAACACCTTCAACAAATCAAAGAATACCTATCTAATCCACCAATACTGATGCCACCAATTCAAGGTAAACCATTGATCCTATACATATCAGCTACTGATTCATCATTGGGGGCACTTCTGGCACAACAGGATGAAAATAAAAAAAGAGAGAGCTATATATTATATTAGTAGAACATTGGTGTCTTATGAAATGAACTATACTATAATAGAAAAAGCATGCTTAGCATTGGTCCTTGCATCACAAAAATTGAGACACTACATGTTAGCACATTCCATCAAGCTAGTAGTTAAGATTGATCCACTCAAGTATCTTCTCAAAAAAGCAACACTTACAGGAATATTGGCTAAATGGGTCATGGTTCTTACAGAGTTTGTGTAGCGTCCTAAAATTGCGACACTTGCAATTTCGACTGCATTTCGGTCTTCACGATGGTGACGCAACACGCAACCTGAATGGAGACCCCGAAACCTGATTATGACACCAAAAACTGCATTTTCTTGCACCCTGGCCTGAACCTCCTTTGCACCTTGCTATCCCGGGAGGTGGGACCAGGGCGCCCAGCGCCCTGGTCCCTGGGTCCTATTTTGGGCCCGGTCTCCTAAGGGGTCTCGGGTCTTTTTGTTTGCAAATTGGAAATTATCTTTCCTGGTCGGCCTAAGGTCGGGAAAATCAGTCTATCAGCCCTAATTGACAAGTATATAAACTACATTTTCCTCTCCCATTTGGAGAAGAGAGACAGATGTGTACAAGCGTGAAAACTATACTCAAGCATTCAAGCATTCAAGCATTCCTTCAAGCAATTGATCATTTCAAGTCTCCATTCAAGGCTAAGTGTTGCATTCAAGACAAGGATTCAACCATTGAAGAGGAGATCACATACTACATACAACATACTACAACAACATACAACATCTATACCTTCGCACATAAGGATACAAACATCCTTAGAACAAGGTGTTAGTACTTGTTTTACATACATTTACATTTACAGCACTTGCTCATTTCTTGGTTAATTCCAAAACTGGGGTTTGACCTAAAGGCAAACCCCTAATCCCTAACCCCCCAATCGTCTTCGCTTTTCTGTGTGTAGGTTGTAGGTACGCGGCTGAAATTGAAGATATGGAATCCTTGTACAGAGACGAACAGATCCCCCTTCGTTTCGCGGATTTTTCGGAGGACCGTGGCGGTCGGGCGCCATCGTCCCGGCGACTTTTGCTCAAATTTGCAGGACAGCGCCGTATCGACATTTCACTGCTAATTCCAGGTCTGCAGCTTCATACTATATCCCTATCTCAGTTTATAAGTGAATCTTTGTCACTTTCTATGCATTCCTAGCTTAATTCTTCTATGCACATTCTTTACAAAAGAGGGTAGCCTTGCTTTCTTAACCCTTGAAACTCATTTAGCATCCAATCTTGCATTGTGTGGGATTGGATCTTGTGGGTTTCAACCCCTCTTTTGAATGTAAATTCTCTCCCCTAAGTGAAAACCATCAACCCTAGTGAATCTCCCTTCTCTCTCCTTGGAGTTGGAAGAGGGGAGAGCAACTAGGGTTCGATCGCGATTTTTCGCTTTACATTTTGGTGAACCCGATGTGAACATCCTTTCTGATTATTCATGGTTAGATCTGAAAATTGGATTCCTTGATTACATTTCCATGTTTGATCTTTTGCAAAATTTTAGAGGTTAATTGCATAAAAACCCTAAATTTTCTTTTTAGTAATTAAGCTTGTGAAATGTCTAAATGTTAATGCTTGTTTCAGATCTGCCCTTCTATTACAAATTATCAATTCATATCTGTGCTTTAATTTTGAAAATTAAGTGGTTAAGTGTCAAAACCCTAATTTTTGAAACCCTCTTGATTCAACCTTTGTCCGACAATTTCACTGATCAAAACATCTCCAAATCAGCTGTAACTTTGGATTCCGCAATAAAATCACAATATTTTTCATCCCTGAAAATTTGGAAAAAAGTTGCGAGGACTGTGTGCACTCCGAGCGCCATCGTCCTCGACATTTTTTCCGAAATTTCGGGAGCGAGATCTTATTGTATTTTCCTGCTAAAATCCAGAATTTTGGCTGATTTTATCAATTTTAACACCTTCAAAATTACAGTCAAAGTTGGTCTTGTGATTGCTTGGATTAAGGCTTCTAAACATTCAAAAATCATTGAAATTGAAATTTTGTGTCAAAATTGTGTTCTTACTGTCCTAAATCTGAAAAGTGTGTTTACATTCATTAAAAATTTCAGTGCTTTATTCAAATTCTTACAATTTGTGACTTTTGAAATTAAGTGCTTAATTACAACAACTTTAATTTCCGCTTTCAAAATTGAATTTTGCGTGAAATTGAGTCAATTTTCAAATTTCAAAATTTGCATTGCTCTTGACATTCCCTCTAAAATCATAACATTCAAAATTTTAGTTTCCCTCTCTTTTTCAAAATTCAAATTTTTGCATTTTTCGACAATCTTGGTAGGGTTCAATTTCGAGATTGCAACTTTAATTTGGCCTATCTACAGATCGTAAAATCACTCAATTTTTTCAGATTAGCTCTAAAATCATCATAACTTTCATCCCTGCGAATTTCGAAAAAAGTTGCTTGGACCGTGTGCACTCCGAAGCGCCACGGTCCCTGACATTTTTTCTGAAATTTCGGGAGATTGTCTTGATTGTATTTAACAGCTTAAATCCAGTAGATTGGCTGATTTTACTGAAAATTGCTACCTCTAAAATCAAAACTTTCTCTCTCTCTCTAGTGCATGAGTTTTACAACAATAAGCCCTACTTACACTATTCCCGTTAGACGAAGCCGTAGAATTAAGTCTTTCCGAGGTTTAACTACTGAGGAGATGGAACCTAATTTGAATAGCCTTTTTAACGAGGACATGGGTAATTCCTCTAATCCTCCTAATGATGAAGAAGCTCTCCATGAGGTTTCTGAAGAACAACTTTCGAAATTGGATAACCAATTTGACGATTTTCAACAATGGATGTCTCAAGAATACCCTGATAGTCAAGCTCTTCCTTTAATTGAGGGTCTAAAACGTATGCTTCAAAGTGATAAGAATGGAATTGATATTTTGCGTGGTATTGCACACATTGTGGATTCGAATGTGATGCCTATGAAGAGTTGTGCTGAAAATTTGGGTTATACACAACCTCCTACTCAAGTCAATCATTCTATTCCTTTGATGACTTCTATTGCTAGCATACCTACCTTTACATCAAACATAATGGCTACCTCTACACAAGACATTCCTCCTGTGATCACCAATCATGGGGGCAACCCTTCTTCTTCAATTAACCTTCTTCCTTCATTTGATCTGACTTCTTCATTCATTCCTTCAACGAGTGTCCCTATTATATCTCCACAAATGAACATGACGCAAGGGGGCAATTTGTTTAATCATTCCATTCCTCCTTGTAGTATTCCTCCTGTCCAATCATCTCCTATGACTAATTATCATAGAGTCCCACCACCTTACTCTTTACCTTCTTTCAATAATATAACACCTCCATCTCAATCTAACACATCTAATATGAATTCTTCAACTGAAGCGACCATTAACAATCTTGCACAAACTGTCTCCTCTTTACAGCAACAAATTGCCTCTATGAATCAATCTAAGTTTAGTGTGCCCACATTTGATGTTGCGAGCCCACTTTCTCTTGACATTGTTCGAGCTATCCCTCCTAAACATGTTGAAATCCCGCATTTGGAGCTTTATAATGGTAAAGGTGATCCTCTAACACATGTTAAGACTTTTCAAACAATATGTACCGATTTTGCTTATGACCAAAGATTGCTTGCAAAACTATTTACTAGAACATTAAGAGATAAAGCCCTACAATGGTATTGCTCGTTGCCTTCTTATTCTATTACTTCTTTCGAACAACTTGCAAATGCTTTCATTCAACAATTTCAAAACAATATAAGTCCTAAAGTTACTTTGATTGATTTAATGCATTGTAAACAAGGTGTTAAAGAGAAAGTGACTGATTTCATTGGTAGATATAAGCATTTGTATACTCAAATTTCCTTTCCAGTGCCTGACAATGATATTCAAAGAATCTTTATTTCTAATTTACAAAAAGATATTCGAGACAAACTTCTGTTTTTTGAGTTTACTTCTTTCCAACAGTTGTGTGCAACTCTTCACAATTATCAACTGACTGTGAGTCAAATGGAACAATCACATCCTATGGCTCCGAGTGATAAGGGTGATAGTAGTCAACAACCATTTGGGAAGTTTAAACCGAACAGAGATTCCATCAAATTCAATGAAAACATCACCAACAACAATGTGAATGCAGCATCAGGTGTGCCTCCTATTTCTAAATTTTTCAAGAAAGAAAGAAAGTATACTCCTTTGAATGAATCATTGCATAGTATTATGAATAAGTTATTGGAACAAAATGTGCTTACTCTTCCTCCTATAAGGCAAATTGACCCTGCAAAGATTACTTCACCTTATTTTGATAACAAATCTTTTTGTCAATTTCATCGTCAGCCTGGGCATGATACTGAAAAATGTTTTTCTTTAAAGGGTAAAATTCAAGATTTGATTGATAATAACACCATTTCTGTTTCTGGAGTGAATGATAAAGGCAATACATCTGTAGCTCCTCCTAATCAAAATCTTCAGATTTTCACTGATCCATTACCTTCTCATACCTCTAATGCGATTGAGACTAATGATTCCTCTCTTTCATCTGATGGTCTTGTGTCTATGACTCCGAATGTGATTAACTTTGTAGAGCAGCAAGAAAACCCTAAAGAACCTTCCATCACATTTGATTCCAGTGAAACCATTAGGGCACCTGATGGTCCTTTATACATAGTTGCAAAAGTCAAGAATACACCTTGCCGTGGAGTGCTTATTGATCCTTCGTGCATGATTAATGTTATTACTGAAGAATTTCTTTTTACTTTGCAATTGAATCAAGTGATCTATGACAAAATAGATGTGATTGTGAAACTATTTGATGCATTTTCTTCTCTTGCAATTGGTTCTATTACATTGCCTATTGAGGTCCATAACAAATCCCTTGATGTGAACTTTGCTATTATTCCTTCATCCGAACAATTTCGTGTGAAGCTTGGCTATCCTTGGCTATCTTCCATGAAAGCTATTGCTTCTCCTATTCATAAGTGTTTGAAATTTCCCCATAATGGTGAAGTTGTTACTATCAATCATAGTCTCTTTAAACCTACTGAAAGAACTTCTAGTGTTCCTATTGATTATTTTTGGCCTAAACAATTCCAATCTCTTCCTCCGCGAAGTGATCATCTTTTCAAATCTTATCAAAAGTGGAAAACAGATATGATCCTATCTCTAAGTGAACCTAGAACACCCAAACTTGATATTCCTATCATTCTTGAGAAGGAAGTTCTTCCTTTGAAAGATAAAACTAATGTCTTTCCTCAAGAAGATTCCCAACCCGTTCCCATGGATGTGACTATGTCTATGCCTAATAAAATTTCTAAAAGCAGACCTATACCTCCTCGTCATGATGGACTTGGTCTCCTTCCTAAACCAAATATTCCTCCTTTATATGGAGCAGTTCCTCCTCCTTCCTTTTATAGAGGGAAGAGACCTTCTTCTTCTCCTATTATCCAGCCTAAGAGACCACAACCTAAACACCCAAGTGATAAGGATGAGAACATTCCTCCTCCTCAATCTTCTCCACTTCCTACTAAGACTAGACGAAATCATTCTGCATGTGAACGCCGACGAAAGCATCATCTTAGAGATCAAACAGCTGCTTCTCAAACTTTACAATCTCTGAAAACACCTTCAACAAGCATTATTCCATTTTCTCCTCAACTGACGATTGAGCCGAAATCTCCTAAACATAAGATGCATGATGGTCTTGATCCTGTGCGAGTTAAAGATCCTATTTTTATAAATCTTGATGATGATATAGATGAAAATGTTATTCATGATGAAAATGTTACTTCCCTTGCTTCTGATAGTGAATATGAACTTGTTGATATTGATAACCATTTATCTAATAAATTTTCTAAAGCACTTATCCTAGCTCCTAGACAAGAATAGCGTGGCTTGGAACATGAACATAGCCCTTGTTTGGATCTTGTGATAGCTCCATCTGCTATGTTGAATGTTCCTCCTCTAGCGTGTTCCCTGCCTTCCCGAAACATTGATCAGCAAGATCGGGGGGTAGATGACGTGCTAGACTAGTTACATTAGCATAGCAGATTCTCTCCTCCTCTCTTGTGTTACTTCTTCTATATGTTATTCTCATTCTTCTATTTATTGTCCTTAGTGTTGTCTACTTGAGGACGATGCAAAGCATTGAGATCTCTCGATCTCTCTCACGTTGACTCAAAAGACACATGTGTTCCCTTCTTTTAGGTGACCTTCCTTGATTGGGGAATGAAGAACAATTATGCATACATACATATGATATACATGAATTATCATACAGCATACTGACCCCGAGGAAAGCGAAGTCACCTCGTGCTTTGTGTTTAGTGTCTATTATCCTTGGGTTTATCTCACACTTGGGGGCTAAATCCTTGCGATAACGTGCTCCTTTTCCTTTCTCATTTCTTATATGTATCACTACCTTAAAGCAATCACCCTCGGTGAGGCGTGTGCGATCGCTTTAACGTAGGGGGGCATACATCCCGTTCATATCTTTTCAAGATACTTGAAAATTTCTTGACAAATTTAGCTTTGCCTTGAAAATTTTTGATATCTTTCTTGCATGACTCATAGTGAGGGAACCTTACTACTGACAGTCATGGTTCTCCCTCGTGATCTTCCCTTTTACTTTTTCAATCGAAGTCGTAAGATCCTTATTCCACTGGGGGCTTGGTGTGTCTTGCCTCCTTGACGTGGTGAAAGTCTTTCAATGTTGTTTCCTTGTACTTTACCGGAAGTATGAGCATACATACTCCCGCTAAAGTGGGGGCTAAATGTAGTGTCCTAAAATTGTGACACTTGCAATTTCGACTGCATTTCGGTCTTCACGATGGCGACGCAACACACAACCTGAATGGAGACCCCGAAACCTGATTATGACACCAAAAACTGCATTTTCTTGCACCCTGGCCTGAACCTCCTTTGCACCTTGCTGTCCCGGGAGGTGGGACTAGAGCGCCCAGCGCCCTGGTCCCTGGGTCCTATTTTGGGCCCGGTCTCCTAAGGGGTCTCGGGTCTTTTTGTTTGCAAATTGGAAATTATCTTTCCTGGTCGGCCTAAGGTCGGGAAAATCAGTCTATCAGCCCTAATTGACAAGTATATAAACTACATTTTCCTCTCCCATTTGGAGAAGAGAGACAGATGTGTACAAGCGTGAAAACTATACTCAAGCATTCAAGCATTCAAGCATTCCTTCAAGCAATTGATCATTTCAAGTCTCCATTCAAGGCTAAGTGTTGCATTCAAGACAAGGATTCAACCATTGAAGAGGAGATCACATACTACATACAACATACTACAACAACATACAACATCTATACCTTCACACATAAGGATACAAACATCCTTAGAACAAGGTGTTAGTACTTGTTTTACATACATTTACATTTACAGCACTTGCTCATTTCTTGGTTAATTCCAAAACCGGGGTTTGACCTAAAGGCAAACGCCTAATCCCTAACCCCCCAATCGTCTTCGCTTTTCTGTGTGTAGGTTGCAAGTACCCGGCTGAAATTGAAGATCTGGAATCCTTATACAGAGATGAACAGATCCCCCTTCGTTTCGCGGATTTTTCGGAGGACCGTGGCGGTCGGGCGCCATCGTCCCGGTGACTTTTGCTCAAATTTGCAGGACAGCGCCGTATCGACATTTCACTGCTAATTCCAGGTCCGCAACTTCATTCTATATCCCTATCTCAGTTTATAAGCGAATCTTTGTCACTTTCTATGCATTCCTAGCTTAATTCTTCTATGCACATTCTTTACAAAAGAGGGTAGCCTTGCTTTCTTAACCCTTGAAACTCATTTAGCATCCAATCTTGCATTGTGTGGGATTGGATCTTGTGGGTTTCAACCGCTCTTTTGAATGTAAAGTCTCTCCCCTAAGTGAAAACCATCAACCCTAGTGAATCTCCCTTCTCTCTCCTTGGAGTTGGAAGAGGGGAGAGCAACTAGGGTTCGATCGCGATTTTCCGCTTTACAGTTTGATATTGAATATGTGGAACACAAAGCCATAAAGGACAAGTAGTTTTAGATCAACTTGCTGATGCTCCACTTGAAGACACTCAACCGTTGCATATAGAATTTCCAGATGAATCAATAATGCACCTTACTCAACAATCATGGAAGATGTTATTTGATGCATCTTTCACTCAAAATGGTTCCGGTGCTGGAATATTTTTTATTACTCCTCAAAAGTATTCAATCTCGAAGGCTTACAAGATTCTTTTCCCTTGCACAAACAACATTGTAGAGTATGAACCTTTGGTAAATAAGATCAAGATGGCTATCAAATGGAAGGTTCTTGGAATTACACATCTATGGAGATTCTTAGCTAACCATCAATCAAATCAATGATACATATCAAACTCGAGATGAGAAATGTCTTATGAGAATGGTGGATGATCTCAAGAAATATTTTACTTTTGTATCATTCCAACAAATTCCCATATCTGCAAACAAAGTAGCAGATGCTATGACCACCTTGGCATCCATACCAGAGTTACAAGAATCTATTTTTTGCTTTGAATTCTTGGTGGAAGAGTTACATTACCCTGCCTATGATTCTTCTAAGTCCCAGATGGTCTATTCTATTATTGGACATGACTCATCTCACTACAACCATATTTACTCTTATCTATGAGACCAAATTGTCCCAGAAAATCTTACCCGTAATGAGAAAAGGAACCTAATCTGAAATGCTTCACGGTACATCATCATCACTAACAACCTATTTAGGTGAGGTTTGGATAGTACTTTGCTTAGGTGTCTAGAAACCGAAGAGTCCCAATGTGCATTATTGGAAGTCCATGAAGGTATTTGTGGATCTCATTTGAATGGTCTTACTTTAGCTCCAAAACTACTAAGGAATGGCTACTACTGGCCAGACATGGAGAAAGATTCTATAAAGTTTTCTTAAACTTGTGAGAAGTGTCAGCTACATGGGAATCTCATACATGCTCCAACAAGGGATCTCATACCCTTCATTACACATTGGCCTTTTCAGCAATGGGCCTTTGATCTCATTGGTCAAATATATCCTGCATCATCCAATGAACACAAGTTTATCATAACTGCCACTGAGTACTTCACTAAGTGGGTAGAAGCGGTTCCGCTCATCAAAGCAACTGGTAAACAAGTAGCTCTATTCATCCTTAACTATATCATCTGTAGGTATGAGATACCTTCATCCATTGTGACTGACAATGGAGGACAATTTAATAATAAAGATCTAGAGGAGCTTTGTGAGAAATTTAAAATCAAACAACACTGGTCATTCGTATATTACCCTCAAGGAAATGGACAAGCTGAAGCATATAACAAAAACCTGCTGACTATCTTACACATAACAATAAACAAATCTGGGAGGGATTGGCATCTGCAGCTCAATCCTGCACAATGGGCTTATAGAATAAGTATTAGAACACCTATTGGGGCTACACCTTTTTCTTTGGTGTATGGGTCCGAAGCAGTATTACCTATTGAAGTGGAAATACCATCTTTGAGAGTTTCTTTGCAAGGTCTTGTTACTGATGAAGACTATAGAATATCTAGATTGCAAGAACTCAAATTGCTGGATGAACGTCGACAAGTGGCATTTGATCATCTAAGAATGTATCAAAAGAGAATGTCTAAAGGATATAACAGGAAGGTTCGACAATGAGAATTTCAGGTTGGTGACCTTGTTTTGAGAGAAAATCCTAAAAATCAACAGTTTCGAGACAACAAAGGGAAGTTTGAACCCAACTGGTTGGGTCCCTAAATCATTACTGTAGTCTTTGGCTCTGGTGCCTATCAGCTCTCAACATCAGAAGGAGAACAACTCCGTGAACCGATTAACACCATCCACTTGAAAAATTTCTTCACTTGGTATTATCTGCTCTAGCAACCTGTACAACTAAAAAATATCCTAAAAAAAAAAAGAAGCTAAATCCTGAAAAAAATAAAAAAATAAAAAAAATCTTTGCCAAGCAGGTGAAAACCTGGCAAACAGGCACCTCTTGTACTCAAGTGCTCCATATATCAACGCAACTTTGGCATTTCTTGCTTTCCTGCATATTTGGTTTTGCTTGTACATATCTTTTAGTCACTTTTGTTACATCTTGGTTCTTTTAGAACCCTCATGGCTTGAAATTGATCAATGTCCTAGTCTTAGGGTAATCGACTGAGCAATTTACATGTCCTAAGAAGTTTCAACCAAGTCATCATTCTATCAGTGATACTCGGTCATCCAATCTGAGTCAGTCACCCGTCTCCTAACTACTGAAGAGTTTTATCATTGAGTACACAAGCAAAACAACATTACTGAAAACAATAACTAAACAGTTTGAGATATGCATAATTTTTTTCTTTGTGTACTATATTTTATATTGGTTTTCTATTATTGTTCCCTTTGAGTAACTTGAGGAAGTCTATCTTGACTAAGAGGAGCAAGGATTGGGGGCATAGTATTTTCTTTGTTTTCTGCTTGTAGGAATGATTCCGATGATCTGGAAACATCTAATCAGTTGGGTGTCTATGATAAGAGCCTTCACATCAAGGTGAAATCACCACACATACCTTGAATTCACTTATTTGTATGCTACAGGGAGGTTGGCATCATTTCTTTGTCTGTTTTGAGGGAATTTTCTTAAATGTGCAATCCAGATGCATGCGTAATTTGTTCAAGGATATGAACAAAAAAAGGGTCATTGTGAACAAGATAATTAATATTTCACATGAAAAGGAAGGAACTCTATTTTTCTTGCTATGTTTGTAAATGCTTAGTGATGAAAATTAAGCATTCCAAATCCAGTGACTAGTTTAAGCTGCATTCATTCTGTATTTTCTGCATTTCGAGTGATTTCTGCATGATAACAATAATCTCTTTATCTTCTGAATGAGAGTTTGAAGTATCATCATTTCTCAGCTAAGTGGTCTTTGTTTCATCATTTCTCTGATCGAGTACTTGTGTATTGAGATGTTAGCTACATACATATGCATCTTATATAGATTCATACACTCATTTGCATTCATATTATTGCATAGGAAAAAAAACAATTTGTATTACTAGTTACTCATTTTCATCATTTATTTGCATATGAAAATAAACAAAAACAAACATTCATATTCATTTGCATTACATACATCCATACTGAACAAATATGCATACATATAGAACAAAGCGTATTGAAGAAATCATCTCATAAACCAATCGACACAAGTATAATGAAATCAAATCAAGATCTCATATATATAAACATCGATATCTCAGAGTACAAGTGATATAACCGTCATATACAATCTCCCATCAAAGCAAGAATCATATGGGCTACAAAAAATGGGGTATCTAAAAAAATCTAAGAGCTATAAAAAAATCTATCTCTCTGCCTCTCCCTCATCGCTAGGTGGTGGAGTAGGTGGAGCCTATTGACCGGCATCCTGCCTCGGTGCCTGAGCTCCCTCAGATTGTGCCATGTACTGAGAGTAGGGGACAACCTGCTACGCTACAGGAACAACTATGCTATACGCTGCCACATAATTTGCTGCCCGACTAGTTTGGTGTAAATTCTTTTGCTGAAGAGCATCTCGCTCTGTCCTAACCTCAACCAACTGTAAGTCTCGCTCTGCTCTGAGCTCCACTAGCTATCAGTCTCGCTCTGCCATCATCTCTGCGACCTAATGATCGTGCTTTGCTCTAAGCTCCGCTAATTGTCAGTCCTGCTCTATAAGCTATGTTTGAGCCACTGTCAACTGTGACTGCAGACCTGCTAATCTTGCTCTCATCAACCATGCTACATCAGTTGCCCCCTGATCCCTCACAGGCTCTCTGCCTCCATCTCCACCCTGCTCATCCCTCCTCTGCCATACCTATCTTGGAGATACTCGCTCCTCCTCTCCTCCACCCTCCACTATCCTAACACCACTCCTTCTCACAACAACAACTCCTAGAGATCCACCCTCTCCTCTCTACTGTTGTCTCCCCCAGCTGGTATCCTTCTGCTGCTCACACTAGGATCACCACTTGCCCACCTAGGAGGCTCTGCTCTCCATCCCTGTCCCTGTCCTTGTCCTTGTCCCTGTGCCTATCCCTATGTCTGTGCAGGGGCATCATCCTCAATCTCCTCTATGAGAGGAGCTTGCTCAGCTGGATCTGTAAACCTAGGGAGCGGATGCTGCTGGAACCAATCCTTGTACTGGGGCAATACCCCCGCATCTGTAATGTCATCCAAATAATCCCACTAAAGTCACTATAACCCTATCAGTGCTTGCATGCTCAAATATTAGGACAACCTAGGGGCCCATCCTTGTCTCTCCTTGTCTGCATAACAAGTGTAGGCGGTAAACTCTTGTGAAATCCCCTGAGGCCTACCATACTGCCTCATAACCCGAGATACAACAAATTGCTCAATGACTATCATGGATCTGCCCATAAGAGGACGAGTCATGAAAATGTCTCTCTGCACAACTCTCCAGTCATCCCACAGCTTGAGGCCCCTGTACGGTCTCCATACAACAACAATAAGGTCATCGAGTTGTCATTGCCAGTAGTCTATCTTGCCCAGATGGGGTTGAGTAACATATCTAGAATATCTATAAACAATCAGATGCTGTGGATCTTTGGTGTCATCCACTATAAATCTGCAAACTATGATATGCTCCCAGGCCCATATCTGTAAAATCAAGACCCCTGTTGCTATGCTCTTCCCCTCTCTATATACAATCTCATGCATCTCATGATACATGTGGGCTAAAACACACAAACCCCATCCTAATCTCTCAGGGTGATCCACAAGCCTTTGTAATAGCCTAGCCCAACCGCATAAGAAACCCTGTTGTCCCCTGTTCGGCATAATGAAGCAACCAATATATCCTACCAAGACACAAGCTAGTGGAAACTGATCACTATACCTGGTCATCATATCATCCTAGCTGATAGCCCGCGTAAGGATGTCCTCATCGTGAAATACCTGTCTCAAAGCTAGTAAGCCAAGACACTGTGCAAAATTGTAATCAACCTTATCCCTAGTGAATGGAATCCTGAAAATCCTGTAAACATCCTCAGGAGTGATGGTCATCTCCCCAACTAGTAAATGGAATGTGTTATGCTCAGAATAGAATCTCTCAACTAGTGCAGTGAGCATCCCGTGATTCAAATAGATATCTGGCATCTGTAGAAGGTGGGTAAACCCGCACAAGTCAATATGTGCTCTGTCCATATTAGATAACTCACGCACTAGCCTCATAGTCAGAGGATAGACACATCAGAAAAGAACATGTGGTAATCACACCTGCAAGAAGAAAACAACAGAGCATTAGAGAATCATTCAAATTTTGCTATAAGACATCTTAAACATCACGCAAATCCAAATACATCAATTGCAAAATCAAATTTTCATGTTTGCACCCTTAAAAATGCTCACTATTTTTTATACGACATTTCACAGTGTAGGCAGAAACTCGTATGAGTTAGGAATAGCTGTAGGATGACAAAAGACTCTAATACGACACAAAACATGCATTCACACGACAAAATAGCCTATCAAGCAAAATTTCGTATGACACAAGGGGGTGTACCAAATGACAAAAATAATGGCTTTAAATGATAAAACACAAAAGCACAATTTGTTGTGAAAGATAGAATGTAGTCTCACATGACAAATCGAAAATGACTGACTTATAAATGCTATAAAAAGCAAAAAATCAATAAAAAAATTTAGAATTGATGACATAAAAAGGCATAAGATTAGTCACTTACCACTGGCTCGTAGTTCCAAGGTTGATTATGATGTTTTTGGCACTCAAATTTGTGCTCCTAGATCAGAATGACCATCTTTCTTCGCGTAAGGCTTTTTGAATTTTTGAACTTGGAGAGGTTAAAATGAATTGAAAATGACACTTTGACCCCTTATATAGCGCAAAACCTAATTTTTCAACTTGCTCTGATGGACATGAAAATTGTACCCTTAGCTAATTTGCCCGTCCTGATTCCATTTTTGGGATCGAAATTGAAATCTGAGATCGTTCTTCTAGTCAATTTTGCACAACTTAGACCACTAAGTGCTTTCATCACATTCTCATTCTTTTCTTCAATTTGCACTCAATTTCTCATCAATCACTCACTAAATCTTCAAATATTCCTCTGACTCAATCTTTGTGCTCAAGTCATTATCATCGCCACCAATTGCCTAAAATCATGTACTCTCACTCTCTTTCGATTTCACTCTCAAGGGGGCATACTCGTGACTTCATGACCTCACATCTTCAAAGTCGAGAAAATTTTCAAATCTTCATCAAAAGTCGAGCAAAAAAAATATTTTCAAATAAAGAAAAACAAACAAATTCTTATTGCTAAAGGGGCATCTCAGCTTCATGGCTTCATATCAAGTTGAGATTTCTCGATCATCTGAGTTGAATCAATCGCTAGGGGCATATCAGTTTCATTGCTTCAAATCAAGCTGATATTTGTCTTCATCTGAATCAGTCTCTTAACGATAATCAGTTTCATTGCTTTTCATCAAGCTGATTATTCATTTAAACTCAATCAAAAGTTTAAAGAGTATCTTTGATGACACACTCAATATAAGCAGGCATTCAGTTTCATCGCTTCAAATCAAGTTGGACAGTTTATCTTTGCTCATCGTGTCTTGATCCATCAAGTTCAAGATCGATTTTATCTTTGCTCACTGTGTCTAGTTCAATCAAGTTCTAGATTAGTAAGATCCGCTTCTTGATCAATCAAGTTCAAGTTAGGTATCTTTGCTCTCTATCGGTCCTAGTTCAATCAACTTCGGGATCGGTTTTGCTTTAATCAACTTTGTTTAGCTTCATCGCTTCAAATCAAGCTAAACACCTCACTTTTCATCTGGTTTGTGATCAATCAAGTTCAAAATTGGTATCTCCTACACATCAACATATTATTTGAACCAACGCGCTTCTCACACATTAATTCAAAGAGGGGAAAACGTAATACCCTAAAATTGGTCACCTAAACCATAGGCCCCTAATTTCGACAAAATCACGAAGGTCCTAACCAAAGGCAATTAAATCAACTTTGAGCACACAATTAATTAATTCTTCAATCATTAAATGCCACATGGCAAGTGAATTATTCTATATTAATTAAATATTTATTTAATTAATTAAATCATTCCAAGAAAACCATTTTGATCAATTATCTTATTTAATTAATTAATAAATTTGCCATTTAATCATAAAAAAAGAATTAATTTATTACAAAAGAGGAATTAATATGCAAAGCAAGAGTTAAATTGAAAATAAAATAAAAGAATTGAATTGAGAAAGAAATCAAACTTGAGATATTATTTCTTTCTTCTAAATTGAGAACTTGAAATCAGAAAAGCAATTAAAATGAATTATTAATCATTCTCTAAAATTGGAACTCAAAACTTTTGAGAAAAGAAGTTCAGTTGCATTGAAAAGACTCTTTTCTTAAATAAATTAAAGAATATGCATAGAATTACCTATTTTCATCTCAAGTGCATGAAATTAATTGAATTATATCTCTAATGGAAACTCAAACTTATAATTTGAATGCATTTCAATTCAACTATAATTGGAATCTATCTCAAGGTTAACTAAATCTGATCTCTCAATTATTTCATTTATCCTAAATTGTGCTTTTTATTGATCTCTCTTGTAATTCTCTATAAATTTAGCCTTCATCTCTCATCCAAAACACCCTGGAGATTTATTGTTATTAAGCAGTTTTTTTCTCTGGAGTCATTGAAGATATTGTGCTTGCTTTTTGAGATTATTGCATCTTAGTTTAATTTCTTTTTTCATATTTAGTTCAATTATGATTGCTTGAATTCATATAGCTTACTATTCATCCATCTAGCATAATCTTGCATCCATTTAGCTTAATATCATGCTCATATAGATGAAATCCTTTGTCTTGGTGTAGTCTAGTCACTGGTATTGCCTATACAAATATGAGAGAAATCTTATACTCTCATCTTTTAGAAGGCAATTGATCGATTTGTTATGAGTTTATTATTCATGCTTATATCTATCTAACCATACATGTAATGACTTAATTGAATTGTTGTGACTTACATCTTACAGACTTATTCCACTTTTTCACACACACAGTAGGTGCACAACTATATTTGTAGATTTAGACTCCATTCTCAGAGGCAGAAAAACCCTTTTCGGTGCACGGATTTTTTGGAGGACTGTGTGCACTTTCAACATGGTCCTGACAACTTTCACCCAAATTTGCAGCGGAGCTTTGTCTTGACCTTTTACTGCTAATTCCAGGTGCACAGCGTCATCCCGTTTTCTATCTCAACTTATAATCATTTCTTTGTTACTTTTACACTTAGTCTTAAAATCGCATAATTCAAACTATTGCATTCTAACAGAGGGGTTACTTTCACTTTCTAAATTCATTGTCAATTCACTTAGCATTCAATCTCTTGAGATTAGATCTAGTGAATTCTTCCCCCTCTTTTAAATGTAATGTGTATGTGAGAGGTTGAAGAGAATCTTTTATGAAAGTTTCACTCTTTTCCTTGAGGAGAGAAAATCTTTCCTCTTGACTTCTCCATCACCCCTTTTCACCACATTACATTTTGATGAATCCGACGTCTTACTTGCTCGACATTTCAAATCATTGCATTTTTTTCATTTATAATTTTAATTTTCTTGCAAAATTATAAAACTTAATGGTTAATTCAATCAAAACCCTAGTTTTTAAAAATTGCTATCTATTGTTTTAGATCTAAAAATTTCTTTGCTTGTAAAATTCAATTTCATCATTGTCTTATTCAAATTGCAAATAAAACTTGAAAAATGAAGCGGTTAATTGTCAAAACCCTAATTTTCAAAAATCAATTTGAACTTGTGCAAAACTTGAATTTACATTTAGTTTTCAGATTTAGGCATATTTTTAGATTTGTTTTCTTGCCTAAAATTCAAAATTTCAATTTCCCTCCCTTTTTCAAAATTCAAAAATTTAAAAATTCAGTGGTTAGGTCCTAAAACTCTAATTTTCAAAATTAATTAGATTTTGTGCAAATTTCAATCAATTTCAGTTTTCTCAGCATTCTTCAAGGTGGCCCTATCCAATAGGTTTGACCTTTTTCAAATTTGTAATTCAAATTCTTGTCTTTTTCAAAACCCTATTAGGGTTCTATTTTCACATTCAAACCTCAATTTCGCCTATCTAAATTTCATAAAATCAATCAAATTTTTTGGGTTATCTTTAAAATCATCATAACTCTCATCCTTGAAAAGTTCAGAAAAATTTGGGAGGACCATGTGCACTTTCAATGTAGTCCCTAGCTTTTTTCCCGAAATTTCGAGAGACTGTTATGACTATATTTAATTACTTAAATCTAGAAAGTTGGTTGATTTTCTCAAATTTTGCTCTATCTAAAATTAAAAATACTTTCCAATTTCAATATCACAAATTTCAAGGAAAAATTTGAAATTAAGTGGTTAATTCTAATCTGCCCTGAGTTTAAAAATTCAAATTTTAACAAATTTAATTTTGAAATTAAGTGGTATTCAATTGGGCCTAATTTTAAAAATCAGTTTCTTAAATTATTTTGAAATTTGTGTCATTTCTCCTTTCAAAAAAGTTCAAATTGTGTAATCATAAATTCCTTGAATTTTGCATTATTCAATTTTGCAAACTTTGTTCCCAAAATTCAAATTTCAAATTCAAAACTCAAATTTTCCCTCTATTGCATGATTTTTACCACTATTAGTCCTACCTAAACTATCCTTGTTAGACAAAGCATTAGAATTAAGGCTTCCCAAGGATTAATTACCGAGGAGATGGAGCCTAATTTAGGTGAGTTTTACAATGAGGATAATAATAAATCTTCCCATCCTAATAACATTCCTATTTACCCAATTGATGATTCCAATGATGAAGAAGAAGCTTTGACTAGAGTTTCCATGGATCAACTTTCAAAATTGGATAATCAATTTGACAACTTTCAACAATGGATGTCCCTAGAATACCCTAATTGTGAATCTCTTCCATTAGTTGAAGGCCTAAAGCACATGATTCAAAGTGATAAGAAGGAAATTGATATATTGCATGACATTGCTCATATTTTTGATTCTAATGTCATGCCTATAAAGAGTTGTGCTAAGAACTTAGGTTTATTCACAACCTTTTACACAAATCAATCATTCTATTCCTTTGACCACTCTAATGGCTAGTATTCCTACTTTCACTTCAAACATCATGGCTACATCAACTCAACATGTCATACCTACAACCATTATTCATCGGAGCAATCCCTCTTCTTCAATAAGCCCATCATCCTTACCCATGCCTTCCATAAGTATTCCCCTTGTCTCTCACCCAATCAATGTGACACAAGGGGGAAATTCATCCAATCATTCTATTCCTCCTTTTAGTGTCCCATTTCTTACTCAATCATCTCCTATGCCTACTTACCATAATGTTCCTCCACCTTATTCGCAATTAATGCCTTCTTTCAACAACTACACACCACCTTCTCAATCAAACATGTCTAACATGAATTCTTCAATCGAAGCAACCATTAATAATTGTGTTCAAACTGTGTCATCATTGCAACAACAATTCACTTCTATGAGTCAATCCAAGTTTAGTGTGCTCACGTTTGATGTTGCGAGCCCACTTTCTCTTGATATTGTTAGAGCCTTCCCTCCTAAACATGTTGAAGTCCCTCAATTGGAACTCTATAATGGAAAAGGTGATCCTTTAACACATGTGAAGACATTCCAAACTTTGTGTACTGACTTTGCTTATGATCAAAGATTGCTTACTAAATTGTTTACTAGAACACTAGGAGATAAGGATTTACAATGGTATTTCTCTTTTCCTTCCTATTTTATTATTTCTTTTCAACAATTAGTGAATGCTTTTATTCAACAGTTTCAAAACAACATAGGTCCTAAGATCACTTTGACTGATGTAATGCATTGTAAACAAGGTGTTAAAGAAAAAGTGTCTGATTTCATTGGTAGATACAAGAATTTGTGTTATCAAATTTGTTTTCAAGTGCCTGATAATGATATTCAAAGAATTTTCATTACTAATTTGCAAAAAGATATTAGAGAAAAACTTCTCCTTTATGAGTTTACTTCCTTTCCGCAGTTGTGTGCAACACTTCACAATTATCAACTGACTGTGAGTCAATTGGAGCAATCCACTGCTATGGCTCCAAGTGATAAGGGTGACAGTTATCAACAACCATTTGTGAAGTTCAAACCATGCAAAGGATTCATCAAATTCAATTACAACATCATCAACAACAATGTGAATGCTACAATAGGTGTGCCTCCTATTTCTAAACTTTTTAAAAGAGAAAGATAATTTACTCCTTTGAATGAATCTTTACATAGAATTATGTCTCACTTGTTACAAAGAAATGTTATTAAACATCTTCCAATAAAGCCAATTGACCCTTCTAAGGCAGCCTCACCTTACTTTGATAATAATTTTTTTTTGTCAATTTCATCGTCAACTTGGTCATGACACTGAGAAGTGTTTTGCATTAAAAAGTAAGATTCAAGATTTGATTGATAATAATACTATATATGTGGTAGGTGTGAATGATAAGGGGAACAAATCAATATCTCCTCGTAATCAAAATCTTAAGATTTTAACTGATCCTTTACATTCTCATACCTCTAATGTGATTGAGACTGAATATACCTCTTTCTCTCATTCTGATGTGACTACCATAGTTCAAAATTTGGTGAATATGGTAGAGAAACAAAGAAAACCTAAGGAATTATGTATCACATTTGACCCTAGTGAGACCATTAGAATACTAGATGGGCCTTTATACATAGTTGCAAAGATTCAAGAAATGCCTTGTCGTGGTGTGCTTATCGATCCCTCTTGCATGGTTAATGTCATCATTGAGGAGTATCTTTTCACTTTACGTTTGCATAAATAAATCTATGATGAAACTAATGTGATTGTTAAGTTATTTAATGGATTCTCTTGACCTACCATTGGTTCTATCAAACTTCCTATTGAGGTTCACACTAAATCTATGGATGTCAACTTTGTTATCTTTCCTTCCTTTGAGAAATTCTATGTGAAGTTGGGCTATCCTTAGCTATCTTCCATGAAGGCTATTGCTTCTCCAATCCATAAATGTTTGAAATTTCCCCACAATGGAGAAATGGTAACTATTAACCATAGCTTATTTTGACCAACTAAAAGAAGCCCAGGTGTTCCTATTGATTTCTTTTGGCCTAAACAATTTCAGATGCTCTCTTTCAATCTTATCAAAAGTGGAAGAAAGATACGATCGTATCCTTAAGCCAACCTAGAACTCCAAAGCTTGATATTCTCATCCTTCTTGAAGATGAGGTTCTTCCCTTGATCGATAGAACTAACTTTCCTCCTAAGGAAGTGTAGCATCATAAAATTGTGACCTTGCAATTTTCAACTACATTTGGGTCTTCACATTGGGGAAACAAATCCCTAAGACTGATTGGAGAATAGAGACATGCTCACATTGCCTGAAGCTTGCATTTCCTCGCACCCCACACTCTCCTTTGTTGCTCACTGTCCCGAATTAGGGTAGGATAGGGCCATGGCGCCTCTGTCCTTGCCTATTTTGGGCCCCTTCTAATCAAACTTTGCATTGGGCTTTTCATTTGGAAAGCGAGAAAAGTTTCCCTATGTCAGCCTATGATGAAAAATTAGTTAATTAACCCTGATTGATGGATATAAGATGCATTCTTCTCTCCTATTTATATAACCCGGATAAGAAAAAGTAAGGTGAACAAGTATTATCGTCATTCAAGCATTCAAGCATTCCTTTCAAGGCTAGGTGTTGCATTCAAGTCAAGGATTCAACCATTGAAGAGGAGATCTCTTGTGACATACAATTCTACATATCCTTTCAAACAACTCTATCAACATTTCAATTGATCCTCTCTTGAGGTGAATTCCATTTCAGTCATTTACTTTCATTACTTGCAAGTACTTTTCATCATTTGATTAATTGAAAAACTAGGGTTTGACCTGAAGAAAAACCACCAATCCCAACAACATTTCCTCTCTTTTCTGTGTGTAGGTTGTAGGTGCACCACTGTATTTGTAGATTCAGACTCCATTCTCAGAGGCAGAAATACCCTTTTCGACGCGCGATTTTTTCAGAGGACCATGTGCACTTTCAACATGGTCCTGACAACTTTCACCCAAATTTGTAGGGGAGCTTCGTCTTGACCTTTTATTGCTAATTCCAGGTGCACAACTTCATCTCATATTTCTATCTCAACTTATAATCATTTCTTTGTTGCTTTTACACTTAGTCTTAAATTGCATAATTCAAACTATTGCATTCTAACAGAGGGGTTAATTTCACTTTCTAAATTCATTTTCAATTCACTTAGCATTCAATCTCTTGAGATTAGGTCTAGTGAATTCTCCCCCCTCTTTTAAATGTAATGTGTGTGTGAGAGGTTGAAGAGAATCTTTTATGAAAGTTTCACTCTTTTCCTCGAGGAGAGAAAATCTTTCCTCTTGACTTATCCATCACCCCTTTTCACCACATAACATTCTGATGAACCCGACGTCTTACATTCTTGACATTTCAAATCATTTCATTTTTTTCATTTATAATTTTAATTTTCTTGCAAAATTATAAAACTTAATGGTTAATTCAATCAAAACCCTAGTTTTCAAAAATTGGAATTGAACTTGTCTTTTAAAAATTGATATCTATTGTTTTAGATCTGAAAATTTCTTTGCTTGTAAAATTCAATTTCATCATTGTCTTATTCAAATTGCAAATCAAACTTAAAAAATGAAGAGGTTAATTGTCAAAACCCGAATTTTCAAAAATCAATTTGAACTTGTACAAAACTTGAATTTACATTTAGTTTTCAGATTTAGGCATATTTTCAGATTTGTTTTCTTGCCTAAAATTCAAAATTTCAATTTCCAACCCTTTTTCAAAATTTAAAATTTTAAAAATTCAGTGGTTAGGTCCTAAAACCCTAATTTTCAAAATTAATTAGATTTTGTGCAAATTTCAATCCATTTCAATCAATTTCAGTTTTCTAAACATTCTTCAAGGTGACCCTATCTATTAAGTTTGACCTTTTTCAAATTTGCAATTCAATTTCTTATCTTTTTCAAAACCCTATTAGGGTCCTATTTTCACATTCAAACCTCAATTTCACCTATCTAAATTTTGTAAAATCAACCAATTTTTTGGGGTTATCTTTTAATCATCATTATCCAAAAAAGTTGGGAGGACCGTGTGCACTTTCAACATGGTCCCTGACTTTTTTCCAAAAATTTCGGGAGACTATTATGACTGTATTTAATTGCCAAAATCTAGAAAATTGGCTGATTTTCTCAAATTTTGCTCTCTCTAAAATTAAAAAAAACTTCCCAAATTCAATATCACAACTTTCAAGGAAAAATTCAAAATTAAGTGGTTAATTATAATCAGCCCCGAGTTTAAAATTCAAATTTTAACAAAATTAATTTTGAAATTAAGTGGTATTCAATTGGCCCTAATTTTAAAACTCAATTTGTTAAATTCTTTTGGAAATTGTGTCATTTCTCTTTCAACAAAGTTCAAATTATGTAATCATAAATTCCTTGAATTTTGCATTATTCAATTTTGTAAAATTTGTTACCAAAATTTAAATTTTAAATTCAAATTTTCCCTCTAGTGCATGAGTTTTACTACTATTAGTGCTACCTACACTATCCCTATTAGACAAAGCATTCGAATTAAGGCTTCCCAAGGTTTAATTCCCGAGGAGATGAAGCCTAATTTGGGTGACTTTTTCATTGCGGATAATACTAATTCTTCTCATCCTAATAATATTCCTATCTACCCAATTGATGATTTCAATGATGAAGAAGAAGCTTTGACTAGAGTTTCCATAGATCAACTTTCAAAATTGGATAATCAATTTGAAAACTTTCAACAATGGATGTCCCAAGAATACCCTAATAGTGAAGCTCTTCCATTAATTGAAGGCCTAAAGCTCATGATTCAAAGTGATAAGAATTGAATTGATATATTGTGTGGCATCGATCATATTGTTGATTCTAATGTCATGCCTATAAAGAGTTGTGCTGAGAACTTAGGTTTTTCACAACCTTCTACACAAATCAATCATTCTATCCCTTTTACAACTTCGATGGCTAGTATTCCTACTTTCACTTCAAACATCATGGCTACATCAACTCAACATGTCATACCTACAACCATTAGTCATGGGGGTGATCCCTATTCTTCAATAAGCCCATCATCCTTACCCATGCCTTCAATAAGTACTCCCTATTGGCATTTGATCATTTGAACTAAATCAGTAATGTGTGTTTACTTGGTGTAACCGATTTATGTCTGTTGTGCATAGAGATTATATTTATGTATGATGACTATTTTGTATGTTGTCATTGATGGAAACTATGTTTCTTAAGTCATCTAAGTCCTACAGTTCAATTGGCCAGACTTAATCGGTGAAGAAGAGATATTTTTATCAAAACCGGTAATTAGGACTTCAACTGGTAAATGAAAAATAGTGTTACATTTTGACAACTAGTACATGAAAATCATGAAGATTAAGATGATGTGGTTTTGCAGTAGCATTGAAGACTATCAGATGAAGCTATGTTCATGACCGCACGTGTTGAATGGATTAGATGAACAAGATTTGTTTGATAGAACATATTAGTTGATGGAGACTTAACCGGTAGTGATGAAAATCACTCAGATCGATAAAATGACACATGATTGGATTTGTTATGTCGGCGGCCGACATAAATAAAGCATACAATGCAAGCTTGTCTAGATGCATTGAACCTAAGAAATTGTAATAAGGTTCTAGTCGACCTTATGATGATTTTAATTGTGTGATGAGGTATGAAAGCATATATATATGAGCTTGATAGAGTGATAAAGGATGAGCAAATTTTGTATTTCTGATAGTGCAAAGATCAGAGGAGTTGAGAGATGAAGTTTATGTGATGTTATAATGTTTTGAAGCATGTCTTATCAGACACTAAAGGTGTTATACTAAGATCATTTTTACTGGTTATCTTCCTAATAGTTGCAACAAGAAAATCCTCTTACAAGGTCACTCCTAACAGGGTGCAGTCAGATCCTAATAGCTCTGATCATTAAATCCTCTAACCAAGTGACACATTAACTTGTACTTTTAAATCTTAGTAACTTGGGTAGCTCCTAGCAGGGTTGGTCCTCACAAGCCTTTTTGTAAAGCTCTTAATCGAGCTTAGACACTTCTAACATGGTGTGACCCTAACCAGGAGTTGTAAACCTTAACTAGTCAAATCTCTATATTGTAGATAGTGGATTTTGTGGGTACTAACTCCCACCGTGGTTTTTCCCATTTGGGTTTTCCACATATAAACTCTTGTGTTATGTGGTTTATGCTTTATGTGGTGATTGCATACTTGGTGTTATTTCTTACATGTCTATTGAGTTTTACGTTGGTGAAATTGATATTTAGATTTATATTATTTTTACTATCACTGATTTACCCCCCCTCTCAGTGCCTTGTAAGTTCATCAATTGGTATCAGAGCCTAACTTCCTTAAGGATTAACTACTTGGAATGGATCTCTAATCCTAAGGACAATATGGGTGAAGGAATGAGCTATAGATAGATGGTTAGAGAACTTTCTGAAATGAAGGATAAGTTAGAAACCCTAAGGGGAAAGTACAAGACATCACTAGCTAAAAGGAAGGAACTAACCAAACATTTGTTGGAGATCTCTGACAACAACTATTTAGATGAAGCAAATATTGATGCATTGGTTGAAGAAGTAGAGAAAATTAATGGTGAGAAGACTAACCTAAGCAGAGAACTTGGATCATTAACAATCTGGATGAGTGAGGAAGTTGAAGCTAGAAGAAAGGTTGAGGATCAAATCTGAGATAAAGAGCATGAAATATTTAAGATCAAGCAGGAGAATGCAACTTTGTATGAACATTGGCATGAGGAGAAAGAAGAAAAAGAAGCATTATAGTCATATCTTGAAATGGAAATGTCTCTTAGAGAGACCCTCATGAAAAGAAATGAAGATCTTACAAAGGAACTTGCTGAGGCCAATGAGAAGCTTGATAAATTCAACAAGAGTTTCTCTATGATGGATGAACAAATCTAATCTCAGAGGATGAAAGGTGATACATCTGGGTTAGGATACAATACATCTGAGAAAGGTGAACCTTCCAGTACCAAGAGCAACATATATGAAGGTAAAACTACTCCTAAGGCTTAGAAGCCTACTGGTAAGAAAGCTTACAAACCTGTTTGGTTTAACTATCATAAACCGAGACATACTGCTAATGTTTGTAGAAGTAGATCTGATGCTAATAGTGGTTATAGACCTAATGCTAGATATGTGCCAAGGAAATTTGAAGGTTATTGTTATACATGCAACATGTATGGGCATAGATCAGTTGAATGTAGATTTGGAACAAACAATCCTGCACCTCACATGAACCCAAGACCTATTGGTGATTGGAGAAGGAATTTTAATGATCAGAGGAACACAAATTGGCAAAGACCTTATGTCAACTGATCTAGTCCTTATGAGATGGAAAAGAGAGTCAATATGATTTGTTCAAACTGCAACAATTTTGGACATGTGGCAATGAACTACAAAAGAAGAACAGGTAGAGGCAACTCAGGACCCTAGAGAGCATCTGGAATGGCATTTTATCATTGCAACAAACCGGGACACATTGCTAATTTTTGCAAAACATAAAAGAACCAACCGCTGAATCATCCTACAAACCAGAATGGAAAGCAGAAAGTTGATATTGAAGAAACCAGAGCTGAGATGAATAAGACCTAGAAGAAGAAGAGTGATGAAAAACCATTTGAGGAATCAAATTCTTTACCCAATGGGGAGAATCCATCTCCGACAAACTAAGTTGTTTCTATAACTTGGGGTGATCTTATTGTCAAATCTTGAGTTGAACCCCTGGATGATGTATTGTAAGTTAAATCTACATATTCTGATGCATTTTTATGTTTTGATGTGTTTTTGGATCATAACCGGTAAACATCATTGAGTTTTTGCTACCGGTAATATGCTTTAGAGTATTTCAAGGTGTTTTTAGGGTTTTGTCGGTAAATGCATTTATTGCGGTAGTTAAAGGGCATTTAAATAGAACTTTTTGAATTTCATTTGTCACTTTGCATCTTGAGAACTTTTGGCGAACCGAGCGAAGTAGAGATAAGTTTGTGCTAGCAACATTCAGATCATTTACCAACAATCTGAGGTGATCGAAGTAAAGTTTGAATCCGTGATCGTGTATTGAAAGTTTTGATGGTTGGAAACCCTAGTATCGAAGTAGAAGAGGTATTTATTTGAGAAATTCTACTCTTTGCTTGGTGATTTTCATAGTTGAAATGGATACACCTCATCTTGTCATTGTGACCGAGAGGGAAAGACCCAAATTCAAATGACATCCATATAAGTATGAGGAAACAAACCCTGTCAGTGCCCTATCCGGTGTATCGAATGGTGTTTTGCATGTAGAAGATGTAAGATCCTTTTATCACTACAAACTTGAAGACTTGGGAGTTGTAGTTATTTATGAGCAATACAGATCTTTGTGTAAGGAATGTGGAAGATTGAAAGAATAGTTTAGAAGTGTAGCCGATAAAGGTTTTCATCATGCGATCAATTTCATTGATGATTTTAATGACGAGTTGATAAGATTTATTTTGAGCTACATTCATGATCAGTTCATGTGGCTGGATAGACCTCATAAGATAACAAAGAAAGCAATCCATGTAGTAACTGGTTTCTGCTCAACCGGTGAAGTGCCATTGCTTAGGTTTGTACCTAAGAATGATGTTGAGAAGTTAACTGGATCTAGATGGGATAGAAGAGCCATGACTATGAATGATATTAATGATCCAGCTGTTAAATTTGCATCTATGGTGATTGGCTATAGAATCTTCTATTCAAGCAAAATGAACAATATATCAACAACAAAAATTCACAATGCATATGGGATGATTAAGGAAAACGTGGACTATGACTTGATTGAAGATTTAAGGAGTCAATTAGTGGCAAATTTGGAAGCAGTCAAGAAGGAAAAGAAGATTAGATTCAAGTTTGGACAACTTATCTTGGGCTTATTTTTTTATTTTCAAAACTTTTTCCCCGGTATTGGTGATGTACAATGGATAACTAGGACACCTACCCTATTGCAGATGAATAACAAGATTAGGATGCTCAAAAACAAGTTTGATGATATTTCATGGGATATTTTAAGAAATTTCAGAAGGAAATGTATGCTAGGGAATGCATACTACCGGAGGTAGTCAATCGATATGAGGATTCTATCTATTTTATGGTTGACACAGATACATGCTTGATGGAAGCTGTTATTCCCAAGAACACATGGGTAATGCCCATGGGTTATGAAGTAGATAAAGATCTACTTGTCACTTATGCTGATCATTTGTTAGTTCAACCAGTCGATACCACTGTCGAGAGGTTTGGAACCTACAAGGAGAAACTACTAAAAGTGCACTCTGAATTACAACAATTGGTGATAGTAAAGAAAGTAAGGAAAGAGGTAGATGCCTTTGCTGAGCAGGAAAAAGTCACTAAAGAACATATACCTACAACAAGAGCCAAATATGAGGCTCAACAAGGTGGAACTTCCAGTGTACCAACCGGTAAGATGAGAGCAGCCAAAGTAGCTGAGAAGAAGAAGGCAGAAGAAGCTAAGGTGAAGCCTGGTGAATCCCAAAAGGGAAACCCTCTAAAATACAATTTTGAAGGAAAGGTAAACCTATTGAACCTTCTATTGTGCCTGCCCAAACCGGAAAAAGAAAGAAGGAGAAAGGTCATAAACCGGTGATAGATATAGAGGAAACAAAATTAGAAGAAGATAAGAGAGCACTAAGGGCAAGTGCTAAGAAGAAGAAGACTACTCGAAAAGGTAAAGCAACTACTAAAATATTGACACTTGAAGATTCTTTCACTAGAATGGTTAGAATAATTAAGGAGTATGGTATTTACAAAGGTTTAAACATACTGTTTACTCACCTGTCTGAAAGTCAATGAAGGGAGATTGAAGATGCAGTCATCTTCAGTATGAACAAGTTTAGTAGAGCCCTCATTGAATTACAAGGGAAATTCCATATTCCTTATATAATTTGATTGATGATAGGTGGCAAGGGGCAATTAGCCTAGATAAATAATTTATTGATTATACACTTAAACACTTGCAACCGGAAGCAAATGAAGAGGAAATTGAACATATAAAGGTTAATACAAAAGCATTGTTCAGATTAAAGAAAATATTAACAAGAATACTTGTTCGAGAGACTGAATTAGTTTAAAAGGAGACTGAGATTTTGGTGAAAAAGGCTTTAGGTCTCATCCTTGATGAAGAAGAGGAAAAAGATGAAGTAATTGAAGATAATACTCCTGAAAAGCCAAATTTAGAAGAACTTCTTGAAGGTGTAAATATCACAAACTTTCAACCAGACAACAAGTATATGCAAGATGATCCTATTGATACTAAATCAGTAGATATAACAGATGATGATACCAGTGATGCTAATAATGTTGCTAACACTGCTGACAATGTAGATGTTTTTGAAGTTGAAGTACAAATATTTGACACTCAACAGGATCAGGTTGAGAACAAAAGAGAAGAGAAAGAAGTAGACAAAAGCTCAACCAAGCAACCAGTGAATGCACAATCAACAAAGACTCAAATTGCACCAATAAATGTAAGTGTAGATGCAAATATAAGTGTTGATATTAAGGATAATCAAAAGGATACAGTTGATAAGGAAGAGGAAGCACTGGTGAAAGAACAGATTGTTGATAATCCACAAGCGGTCAAGAACTCCACTAATGAAGAGAGGACATAAAAAGATAAGGAGGAAGAGAAGAAAACAGAGAAGATGGAAGAGGAGAGGAGAACAGAAGAAATAAAGATAACTCCTGAGGTGCCTCCTAAATCCAAACTGAAGAAAAGAGTTGTTGATGATGATGATGATGACTCCGTGAGCATTAAAGGTCTATTAATATGGACAATTTGAGTTCTTTATAGCTAATGGATATTGCTATTGCAATGCAATCTTGTGCACAAAAAAAAAGATTGAAGGAACAACAAAGAGAAATAGAGACTATAAGGACTATTGTTGATATTTTGTCAAGTCTCCTAGTAGAGACTGATACAGAACATTTGGGTACCCCTATTGCCAAACTTGGACAATTAGTTGTTAGTGCCGATGAACAACTTAAAACCCTTGAAGAAGATGCATACATTTCTATTGAAAAGTTTTGGCTTGATGATGATGTTGGCATTATGTGAACCGGCATGGCGTTATGTAAATTGGCATGAAGACATAATGATATTGTATGTTGTCATTGATGTCAATATGGGACATAGTGTGAACCGACACATGTGATAAGTGAAGAGAGAGGAATCGACATATGTATGAACCGGTTTATATGCCAAAGTGAAGCGACATATTTGTTCAAGGTGAACCGACATGTAGCTATGGGAAACGACACATGGAAGCATTGTATGACTATCGGTTGGTAGGTAGCTTCCACTTTGGGGTTCCCGGTTGGAGTACCTCAAGTCTATGTGACTCAATCGGTGATCTTTGTGTGATGAGTTAGCAGTATGATGAAGGACAGATCATGTTGCCACATAAAATCTGTGTGCGTGAAGGATCTTGCATGAAGATGACTATTCTTATCTACCTCAGGAATGTGTGAAGTCTGTCAAACGGTGATAATGTGTGATGGGTTATCAGCCACCATGAAAATGGTGGATAATGGATGATGGAGAATGTCTTGAGATAGATTCAAGATTGTTGCATTTAATGCAACATGATTCAACAGTTAGGATCGAACTGTTTGAATTGCTTAACCTAATAGGTTTAGGGTTTAGGGTTTTTGCTACTGACCTGTATGTTTCCTATAAGGTCGATGTTGGGTTTCTTTCTGAGGTTGTTGGCAAAAGTTGTGAGTGTGTATCCAAGGAAAGTGATACATGATTCTTTCCAGACCAAAGGAGAGAAGAGATACCTACAAAGTGAATGTGCAAAAGGAAAAGAGGATCCTAAATGGATCTGCATTAGCATTAAGTGCTGTTAACAGATCATTGTAATACCTGTTGATCTCTAACCATTTCAACAGTTGTAAAATCCCCTAACAAGGTAGCCTTAACTGGCTTGATTCAAAATCCCTTAAATCGGGTGGTCTTAACCGGCTTGTTTCAAATCCCTCAACCAAGTAACTCGAGGCTAATGAGTTCTGAGAAGCTAGAGAAGCTTAGGAGATCCTTTCAGCTATTGAGTTCTTGAAATCCTTTAACAAGGTGACCCTACCGGGTTTAACCCTTAACCGGGTATCCCTTAACCGGGTGATCCTTAACAGGATCGGTTCCTACCAGAACCTATTGTAATGTCCTTAACCGGACAAGGATCCTAACAGAGTGGACTTCTAAAGAGTTCAAAAAGAAGCTTGTGGGTATTCATCCCCATCGTGGTTTTTCCCAGTTGGGTTTCCACATGAAAAATATGTGTGTCATGTGAAATGCTTCTGTCTTGTGATGCTTTGTTTTACCTATCAAGCACATGAAGGTTCTATGTTTTATGCCTGTCTATAAAACATATTGAACTCATTGTTGTGAAGATCTGATGGTCAAGTTTACTGGTTTATGCATGAGAATATAATGATATTGTAGTATTGAGCTAAGAGGAAAGCTTATTGAGTGACCGGTTCATGACTAATTGAGCTATATTGGATGTTACCGGTTGCACTTTGCTTTATTGGTATCCCTGTTTGTCAGTCATTTGGAACATTTGCTATCAAACCAGTTTTTGACTGTATTTGTGTTTGTACTGATTTGCCCCCCCCTCTCAGTACTGGTTTGGTACTAGTGGTTCATCATTGACCTATCAAATGATTGTAATGTATTCATCATTTGTTGTCATTGATGAATCACTCACACACACACATGATTATATTGACTACCGGTGTAACTTCAATTATTTATAGTATCAACCAATATACTTAGTGGTTAATCTCTAATTGGTACTTTGTGTTAATTGGTACATACATAAGAGACAATCTATGGTTATACTAAGTCAACATCAAGATGAAGATCAAGATGGAGATCAAGCGGAGATTCAAGGGCAATGGTTCATATGTTTTACTCAAACTGGTACTTGATTGTTCCAACCAATATTTGGTAATTTTGTGATGAGTTGCCACATTTCATGATGATTTACTAGCACCAACTGCTTGGATGAGTTATGAACACTTGTCTAGATACACAACACCTAGGAAATTGTGTTATGATTTCTTAAGGCCAACATGAAATCATAAGGTCTATATATTGACATCGCAATGAAATATTTTGATATAAGTGAAAGTGTTATGTTATGTGCGAAAGTAAAAAAAGAGAGTTAAGTTGCAGAGTATGTAGAAGAGCAGTGTTGAATATGTTTAAAAGGATCTAATCAAGCAAGTATTGTGCTACTCAGAACAAATCAAACCATTCTTGTTGTTTTCTAACAATTACAACAGAATCAAATCCCCTAATCAGGTAAGCTCTAACAAGCTTCAATGTATAAATCCTTTAACAGGGTGATCCATTAGTTTGGATTCAGAAATCCTCCACTGAGGTTACTCCTAACAGGGTACTACCTTTAACAGGGTATAAGCTTCTAATAAAGCTTTTGGATCTCTAAGAAGATTTTCTCCTAGCAGAGCACTTTGTAGACCTTAACCGGCCAGTTATCTATTACTGCAGATTGTTAACTTGTGAGTTCCATCTCACTGTGGTTTTTACCTATTTGTGTTTTCCACGTACAAACACTTCTGTTATGGTGGATGCTTTACTTTTTTTGGATGTTGTTATATCATTTTGCATTGCATGCATTGTGTTTAAAAGCTTTGTTAAGTTCATCTACCAGTTAGTGTTTGAAGTATTTTTATTTTTGGTGTCACTAATTCACCCCCCCTCTAAGTGATTTTCAAGTCCATCAAAAAGGATTACAAGAAGAAAAAGGGAGAACAATTAATGGTTGAGATAGATAAAGGCAAAGTAGCCCTAACGATGAATAAAGACTGGATTGGAAACCAACTGTAAGATTTTGGTTAACATTTCCCAATTTTCATTATTTTGTGCAAACTTGAGAAAGAAGAGAGATGATACTAAGAAGGAGATACAAAAGTTAAGTGAAACATTCATACTGATATAGGACTCAATGATCACTTTTGGTAAAAAGGTTGTTGATCTAGAACACCGGTTAGAACTTTGTGAACATGAGCAAGTGAAACGGGTCAGATGATTGAAAGAACTCCAGACTCAGCTACTTTCAAAAGTAGATATTATTTAGAGAGAATTCAAGGATTCAGAGGCAATTTTGGCTACTCCAGAGATGAGTACAATTGATGCTATGGAGGAGTTCGCAGCTCAGATCTTGACACATGTTGAGATCACCAAGACACCGTTGGAAACATGGGACAATGATCTTAAATAGTTGAAGTTTCATTATAGTGATGCTTTCTTGAGAAGCATTGTAAATACCTTAAAACTTTTATTTCTATATATACTGTTGGATTGTTGGCATTGACAAAACCAGCCAATCTAGAGAACCGGTATATGTGCTAAGGTTTGTCATTGATGTCCAACACTTACTGGTGAAGACACTAATTGGTGAAGTGGTATAGGTAGAGTGGTGTTGCTTTTTAGTAAGCAAAAGTGATGACTTACAATACATGGAAACACCATTAGTATTGAATGATCAAAGGTTCAAGCAGCTCAAGGAAAAAAAGACTAAGCCAACCGGTCTATCATTTAGGAAGATCGGTCACTTTGATGATAGTGAAGTCATAAATGGTGACTTAAGAAAGAAGACTTGAAGTTGTATGCAAACCGATAACTCATTGGCAAACAAGGGAAGAGACTTGGTGCTAGCACAACAAACTGGCAATCAAAGGAAGAACCAGTAATATAGAAGTGCAGTGGCATACCAATACACCGGTATGACAGAAGGAAGACAAGTGATCACCATAAATCTCAGAGTGGTGATCAATTATTCAGTTGTGGTGGCCAAGGATGAGTTGGTGAGCTTGTGTCTAAGCCAAATCATATGTTGGTAAGGTCAACTTTCAGTTATCATGTAGTCAAGCATGATTACATGCAGATTTTTTGGTTCACACTTATTTGGTTGAACACGACTCAGAAGTTTCTATCTTTGAGAGATGCAATGGTAGAATTGGGTGAACACTTGGCGAAATTTCTATAAGGCACGCAGAGAAAGAGTGGAAGATTTTGAATTTGAAATCTTCTGAAATCCATGATTGGTTTGATTGAGGGAATTCCTGAAGGTGTCGACATAAAATGTATAAAGTATTCTTGAAGTTCATTTAGAAAGTTTTGATCATGAAACTTGCAACAAGGAGAATTTGTTGAAGGTGATCCAAAGTGAAGAGTAGAGAGAGAGGAAGTGCTAAAAGATATTAGCACAATAGAGTATGTTTGAAGTAGATCGACTAAGTGAAAAGTCAAGATACAATGAACTGACAAAGTGCAGAGCTAAAGATCAGAGGACCGGTAGAGTATGAAGCTGAAGGTCAGGGGACCAACAAAGTGCACAGCTGAAGGTCTAAGAATTGGTAGACTGTTGTGTCAAGGGATAGGTGACTGGTTGAGTGAAGAGTTGAAGGTGTAAGAAGGAAATCGGTGCTATGCAGAGAAGACACAATTGGTCTGTATTAAGTGTGATGCATATTAAGGTCTAATCAAGCTATCAGTAGCTAATTCAGCAGATCATCCATCTGTTGCTTTCTAACAACTACAACTTAAATCCCTTAACCAGGTGGACTTTAATAGGTCCTTAGTGTAAAATCCCTTAATTGGGTGACATCTTAACTGAGGTTCTAAGTCCTCTAACCAGGCTACCTTTAACAGGGTAAAGGCACTAACCGACCTTGATCAAAATCCCTTAACCGGGTGGCACCTAATAGTGTCTTTGTAATATCCTAACATGGATAACTCCTCACAGGGTGTACTTCAGAAGAGTACAAATTTTGTGAGTTCCTACTCACACCATGGTTTTCTCCCTTTTGGGTTTCCACGAGATAACTCCTTGGTGTCACTATCAACTTTTCATGCTTGCATATTTTACTTCAGTGATTAAGTATATTGTTGGATCTTAGATGAATGTAGATTTAAGATATAAGTTAAATTGTGAAAATTTGATTAAGCGTTGATTCACCCCTCCCCTCTCAACACTGGTTGGGACTAACATATACATGCAGTTTTGCTGATAAATTTTGATGTAATGCATGTATTTTACTTCTTTATTTGGCATTGTTGTCAAAGGAGGAGTAGGAATAGTTAAGAGTCCAGTCAAAATTTTGTATGTATTGTTAAGGGGGAGTAATGATTTTATTTTTGTAACAACATGCAATTGCTAAGGGGGAGTATATGTCATGAAGTAAAATTTTTGTTTTGCACACTTGGTTGACAAAATTTTCCTAAGTGTTGCCTTCAATGCCAAAGGGGGATATTGTTGGCATTTGATCATTTGAACTAAACCGGTAATGTGTGTTTGCTTGATGGAACCGATTTATGTCTGTTGTGCATAGAGATTAGATTTATGTATGATGACTATTTTGTATGTTGTCATTGATGGCAACTATATTTCTTAAGTCATCTAAGTCCTAGAGTTCAACTGGCTAGACTTAACCGGTAAAGAAGAGACAATTTTCATCAGAACCAGTAATTAAGACTTCAATCGGTAAATGACAGACAGTGTTACATTTTGACAACTGGTACATGAAAATAATGAAGATTGAGATGATGTGGTTTTGCAACACCATTGAAGACTATCAGATGAAGATATTTTCATGACCACATGTGCTAAATCGATCAGGTGAATGAGATTTGTTTGAGATAACAGATTAGTTGATGGAGACTTAACCGGTAGTGATGAAAATCACTCAGATTAGTAAAACGACACATAATTGGATTTGTTATGTTGGTGGCTGACATAACTAAAGCGTACAATGCAAGATTGTCTAGATGCATTAAACCTAGGAAATTATAATAAGGTTCTAGTCGACCTTATGATGATTTTAATTGTGTGGTGAGGTATGAAAGCATATATATATATATGAGCTTGATAGAGTGATAAAGGATGAGCGAATTTTTTTATTTCTGATAGTGCAAAGATCAGAGGAGTTGAGAGATGGTCTATGTGATGTTGTAATGTTCTAAAGTGGATCTTATAAAAAAATGAAGGTGTTATACTGAGATCATTTGTACTTGTTGTCTTCCTAATAGTTGCAACAAGAAAATCCTCTTACAAGGTCACACCTAACAGGGTGCAGTTAGATCCTAACAGTTCTGATCATTAAATCCTCTAACTAGGTGAAACATTAACTTATGTTTTTAAATCCCAAAAACTTGGGTAGCTCCTAGCAGGGCTGGTCCTCATAGGCCTTTTTGTAAAGCTCTTAACCGAGCTTAGACTCTTCTAACAGGGTGTTCCCCTAACCGGGTGTTGTAGACCTTAACCAGTGGATCTTGTGGGTACTAACTCCCACCATGGTTTTTCCCATTTGGGTTTTCCATGTATAAACTCTTGTGTCATGTGGTTTATTCTTTATGTGGTGATTGCATACTCGGTGTTATTTCTTACACGTGTATTGAGTTTTAAGTTGGTTAAACTAATATTTAGATTTGAATTGTTTTTATTATCATTGATTCACTCCCCCTTCTTAGTGCCTTGTAAGTTCATCACTCCCCTTGTCCCTGACCCAATCAATGTGACACAAGGGGGGTAATTCATCCAATCATTCTATTCCTCCTTTTAGTGTCCCATTTCCTACTCAAACATCTCATATGCCTACTTACCATAGTGTTTCTCCACCTTATTCTCAATCAATTCCATCTTTAAACAACATCACACCACCTTCTCAACCAAACATGACTAACATGAATTCTTCAACCGAAGCAACCATTAATAATCTTGCTCAAACCATGTCATCATTGCAACAACAAATCACTTCTATGAGTCAATCCAAGTTTAGTATGCCCATGTTTGATATTGCGAGCCCACTTTCTCTTGATATTGTTATAGCTGTCCCTCCTAAACACGTTGAAGTCCATCAATTGGAACTCTATAATGGAAAAGGTGATCCTTTAACACATGTCAAGACATTCCAGACTTTCTGTACTAACTTTGCTTATGATCAAAGATTGGTTGTTAAATTTTTTACTAGAACATTGAGAGATACGGCTTTATATTGGTATTGCTCTTTCCCTTCCTATTCTATTACTTCTTTTCAACAATTAGAAAATAATTTTATTCAATAATTTCAAAACAACATAGGTCCTAAGATCAGTTTGACTGATTTAAAGCATTGTAAACAAGGTGTTAAAGAAAAAGTGACCGATTTCATTTGTAGATACAAGCATTCATGTTCTCAAATTTCTTTTCAAGTGCCTGATAATGATATTTAAACAATTTTCCTTTCTAATTTGCAAAAAGATATTAGAGAAAAACTTCTCCTTTCTGAGTTTACTTCCTTTCCGCTGTTGTGTGCAACACTTCACTATTATCAACTAACTGTGAGTCAACTAGAGAAATCCACTCCTATGGCTCCAAGTGATAAGGGTGACCGTGCTCAACAACTATTTGTGAAGTTCAAACCAAGAAAATGATTCATTAAATTTAATGACAACATCAACAATAACAATGTGAATGCTACTATAGGTGTGCTTCCTATTTCTAAATGTTTTAAAAGAGGAAGATAATTTATTCCTTTAAATGAATCTTTACATAGCATTATGTCTCAGTTGTTACAAATAAATATTATCAAACTTCCTCCAATAAAACCCATTGACCCTTCTAAGGTAGCCTCACCTTACTTTAATAATAATTCTTTTTGACAATTTCATCGTTAACCTGGTCATGACACTAAGAAGTGTTTTGCATTAAAAAAGTAAGATTCAAGATTTGATTGATAATAATACTATATCTATGGTAGGTGTGAATGATAAGGGAAACAAATCAATAGCCCATCCTAATCAAAATCTTAAGATTTTTACTGATCCTTTACCTTCTCCCACCTCTAACGTGATTGAGACTGAACATACCTCTTTCTCTCCTTCTGATGTGACTACCACGGTTCAAAATTTGGTGAATATGGTAGAGAAACAAAGAAAACCTAAGGACTTATGTATCACATTTAACCCTAGTGAGACCATTAGACCACCTGATGGGCCTTTATACATAGTTGCAAAGATTAAAGAAATGCCTTGTTGTGGTGTGCTTATCTATCCCTCTTGCATGGTTAATATCATCATTGAGGAGTATCTTTTCACTTTACGTTTGTATAAACCAATCTATGATGACACTAATGTGGTCGTTAAGTTATTTGATGGATTCTCTTGTCCTACCATTGGTTTTATCACACTTTATATTGAGGTTCACACTAAATCTATGGATGTCAACTTTGTTATCATTCCTTCCTCTGAGAAATTCTGTGTGAAGTTGGGCTATCCTTTACCATCTTCCATGAAAGCTATTGCTTCTCCAATCCATAAATGTTTGAAATTTCCCCACAATGGAGAAATGATAACTATTAACCATAGCTTATTTCGACCAGCTGAAAGAAGCCCAAGTGTTCCTATTGATTTCTTTTGGCCTAAAAAATTTTAATCTCTTCCGTCGAGAAGAAATGCTCTCTTTCAATCTTATCAAAAGTGGAAGAAATATATGATCCTGTAAACACCTAAAAATGGTCTAAAGATAATTAATTAAGTAAGCAATTATTTAATTAATCCCCCTTCCCAATTTAATTTAATTTAATTCATTAACAATTTGATTAAATTTTCCCATTCATCTACTTATTAATAAATCTAAGGTTTTATTTAATAGGTTCATTTCAATAGTCCCCTTTAATTAATTAATCTAAATTAATTAATCCTCCCCCATTTAATTCATTTCTTCTAATCCCCTAATTAATTTAAATAAATCAATTTATGAGTTGTTGAAAGTTAATTAGCCTTTTCCTATTATTTGAATTTTTAAATTCAAATTACCCACACCTAACCCCGAGTTTAACTAACCCTATCCTATCTTGCACATCTTAACATCCTTATCCTAACCTCCTATGGGGTGGATATTCTCCCCTTGAGAGACATGTAACTTATGCCATCTATCTCCTCTCTTATACACTTTCCCTCTTATGAACAAGGCTCCTTGAGACTTATCACCATAGAGATGACAAGTGTCCCTCCCTCCAACCTCTTCTCCAACCTCCTCCAATTTGACCCTTGATATCTTCAAACTCAATATTGACCGTTGATTCCTGCCACCTCACCCCTGGTCTTGGAAATCCTATAAGTATTCCCCATTTTGGAGCACAAAGGATCCCATCTCATTTTCATCTTAAGTATTCTTATTATAGGCACATCCCATCTCATTTTCATCTCAAGAAATTTTTACTACATGCATATCATTTCTAGCATTCCCATTTTAGCATTGTTAATCATTTATTGCCTCTTAGATCTAACTTAATTTGATCATATTCTAGTGTAATTTCATCATCATTTAGCATAATCATGCATATCATTAGCTTAATTAGCTTCTTGGATCAATCTAGTTTAATCATACACTCATCTAGCTTGCATATCACATCCTCTTAAATCCTCCATCTAGGTGTAGTCAAGTCACTGGGATTGCTCATCTAGATCTGAGAGCAAATTTATACTCGCATCCCTTAGGAGGAGATAGGTCTCTTTGTCATGGTTTATCTTTCATTTTATTTCAATTTTCTAACCATGCTTGTAATTATCTATTGAGTGTTTGTGTTGCAGCTACAAGTATCCTACTTCACACACACGACATTTTGGTGCCCATCATGGGGAGAAAATCTAATTTCTTGGCCTCTCTCATTATCAAGTCTTCAATCTCACGGGTTTTTGGTCGAGCTTATTTTAGAATCTCTTAAGAGTACCTTTATAGTACTGTACAAGTTTCTTTGTGCACTTGTACGGGTATGTGAGAATACTTGTATGAATTTCTGCTTCTGTGTTTTCAAAATAGTTTGCATTTTAGGGTTTTTGTGCTTGAAATTTGATATCACTAATGCTAACCCTTGCCTGATTTTGAGTTTTCTAGCAACCTAACTGGTTTTTGCAGGATGATTGTTGAAGATTACGCTTGCCAAAGATTCAATTTCTCAAAACAACATAATTACTAATGTATTTGTTTTGCAAGTTGCCTAAGGAGCTCAAGAAGACTTTGTGTATTCTTAAGTTTTCTAGGCACACTTATTTTGCTAATAGTTAATGAACATCTTGTTTTCTATGTCTGAGAAGTTGTCTAAAAGGTAGGAGAGTATTCTCTTATCCATTTGGACAATCAGAAATCCTGACCCTTGAAGCGCTTCTATGTTTGAGATTTGAATACCTTTAGCGAGCCTGCCACAATGGGAAAAAGTAATCACCCTGTGAGAATGACCCAAGTGAGTAAAACTAGACCTAAGCTTTCTGACTCACTCTAAAAAATAGGCCTCTTGAGATTAAAGTCTCAAAGGATTATTTGAGTCTTCTCTTTTGAGATCTCTCATATCAAACATTTAGTAGGGCCTCGCGGTCTCAATCACACTTGCATGACTACTTCTTGTTTCGGTACCATTTTTGGCTATAGGCCTTAATCACGCTTGTGTGACTGCAAGGGGCAATTCCAAATGGAAATCCTTACTACGAACCTTAAGATAGAAGCTACCCAATTCACCTCCGAAAGGGCGAAAATCTTTGTGCAAGAGAAATAGTAACTCTCCCAAGACACTTACCATATCGTGCCCCCATTAGCATTTGGAGTAAGAAAATACGATATTAAGAAACCATTGCGTGAGACTCAATGACCATATTCTGATTAGCTATTGGGTGTGTACCTAAGTTTGCAAGCAAGGGTTTTCTCTCTCAGCCAACTTCCTTAGGATTTAGCATGCTGCGCTTGAGGTCACTTATCATATCATGTGTTTGATGTGTTTTCATCCCTAAAACAGAAAATCATGCATCTAAAACTGGAAAATAGAATCAAAACATCAAACATTTTTGGTCAAAAATCTGTCAAAGTAAAATTTTTGTCTCTGCTCTATCCTCAGTTGTACGAGCTTTCTAGTTTGTCGTACAAAAAAGCTAGTTTATCGTCTGGTTCAGTGGGGATTGTCGTACAAGTCGGATTAGAAAAGACTTATTTGTTATTAGTTGTCATCTAATTTTGTAAAAAGTGTCGTATGAGATTAGGCCTTTGTTGTATGAGATTTCTAGTTTATCGTATGAATTTGTCTAAATTGTCGTCTGGGATTGTATAAACTGTCGTACAAATTTATGTCTCTATAACTCCAGAGCTATCTTCTTGCATGTCTTTTTCAGATCTGTCATGTTTTCTTGGTCAATTTATAGTAAGCATATACACCTGATATCTATCATTCTGTGCTTAGATTGTCTTCTTAGTTCGCTCGATCAAGTTATCTTCTATCAAATTGGATTCTAGAACTAGGCACCCCAATATTTCCAAGTATTCACCTTCAACAAGTTCAATATCTAACATCTCAAAGTGCATTATCACCTTCTTTGACAAACTGATACTTAAAACATAGTTTCTCATTAGGATCTATCATCCTCTATCACAAAACTACAATGTTTGGTCAGGATAACCTTGTCCCACATCATAGGATATATCATTCCTATTGGACTTGGTTTTTTACCAAAATCATCATCATTGCACTCCAAACCGAAGATCAAAAAACTTACAAATCTACAAATACTTGAATTATCTTTTCATGTCATATCACTCTATGATATCTACATTGACAATTGGTCACTTATCGAAACACCTTATACATAATCGAATCCTTGCACAATACTCAACACACGTGTATGCCCGTTTTAACTAGAGCGCAAAGACAAAAGATCATAGAAACAAAAATTAAAACATTTGAAATAACTGAAGACTATAGGAACATGGAACATGAAAATTAAATACAAGAAGAAGAGGTAACAAATCAACATATTAGAGAAATCAAACAAGATCCTGAATTCCATAAATTTATGGAGAAAATATTGGAGGGAGAAAAAGAAAAATACTTCCTAATGTTAGCAAAATTTGGTGCTACACTCCCCCAAGATTTTATGGTGCAGGAGCACCCCATCAAACCCTTCAAGATGATAAATTAGACTATGAGGAGGGAGACTAAGGCATTAAGTATATCTTTAGAATTTTTTGCATAGGTTTTCAATCATACATTATGTGTTTGTAATAATAAACCCCATCTTGTGACCCAAACTCCTATTTTGGCATTTATATGAGCCAATTAGGACTTTTGGACAATAGGGGATCAAATTTGTTGGTTTTAGTGTTTTCAAGATGTTCTAGGAGGGATTAGACTTGACCCAAGACATTAGGAGGCGAAATATGACATTGTGACAACTTTTGCAAAAGTTGTCATGAGCAACTTTTATGCACTTTTTGCATTTTGTTAATTTGAAACTCCTCCAATGGGTCTAACCTCTTGTTTTTTGGTTGAGAGAAGTTGTGGAGTATTTTATACACCTTGTGGATCCAATTCCCAAGGGGTGATTGTATGGAGAAGAGTTTTGATGTCAACAAACTAATAGAATTCTGAGTTTTTCCTACAATTTTGGAGTTTTGGTTTGTGGTACGGTACTGTACGGATTGGGATCCATTCCCAATGATGTGAATTGGCTGGAGAGAAGAGTTAAATTTTTTTTGGCTTTTATTTTAAGTCCTAGTTGTGTGTGTTGATCCTGATATTCAACTTTTACTGTAAGTGCCCGGAAAACAAGGGTTTACCTTGGGTTTTTCCTCCTCCATGGCCATATCTTGCATTTTTTTTAATCTGAGACCCATGGGATTTGGTGAAAGGAAAGTATGGTCAGTTTATTCTAGGATTCAAAGAGTTTTTTATAGGAGGAGCAAGGGAGAGGTGTGTTTCGAGTGACCCTAGGTAGACATCTCTATGTGGCTACCTAGACCTTGAATAGGAAAATTACCCTTGTGTGCAAATGGTGATGATTCTAGGTGTGTAACCTTGGAATCCATTATGGTTTATGGTTCCCTAAATTCCCATTGGATTTTAATTGGCTGATTCATTCATCTGAATATAGGTGCTTCACAAAAGAGGCCTAATTAGCCCTTTAGGACAGTCAACATCCTACTGACTTAGACCTTTGTTCATCAGACCCTAAACCTTCCTTTTGGGAATTTGCGTAACTTCCAAAAGGGTACTTGAATCCATAATTTTTTTGCCAGGGTGTTTGGGAAAAGTTGAACCTATGGTCCCTTTACCCGCTAAATAGAGCTACAAGCAACTAGGCCTAATTGGGTAGGTTTCTTAAGGAATGGGCATGAATCCTTATAGCTGATGCTTTGTTTGACCTTGGGGATTCTTGTATGACCCAAAACTAGTATACAAATTATTTTTAACCCTTGGAGGTATCATGGAGTGTGTTGTAGCAAGATACCCTTGATTGAGTAGGCATGAGTATTGAAGATGGTGAGAATATTGAACTAATGTTGTAGACCCTTGCCTTGATAGGATCCCATTCTTATTTTGAGGGGTCAGCTTCATACATTTTGAGGTGTTTGGTAGGTTACAAGGAGGGCTCTGCATCATTTTTATATGAGCAATTTAGGACAAAAGAGAAGTGACCCTTTCCATGACAACAAACGACATGAGGAGATTTTCGGTCACAAAAAGGATGACTCATCAATTCCCGATAACACAAGAACCAATGAGGAAACTTCTGCTCCTAAAAGGGATGATTTAGAAATTCTCAACAAAGCTAAATCTAATGAGGAAACAAGAAATAATCGAGATGATATAAGAAGAGATCAAGATCACACTAGAATGCAAACTCATGGTTATACAAGAACAAATCGTGTTGATAATCCTATCACAACTCTTACACAACAAATACAAACGCTGAAAACATAGATTCAAGATATGCAAAGAGGAACTGTTAGAAGATACTCACTTCAAGAAATCTATCCTTACCCATTCAACACAAATCTAAATATGATACCATTTCCTATAGGTTGTGAAACTCCTTGATACGATAAATATAATGGAATCACTAATCCCTAGGATTATATACGAGAATTTTGCATGATGAGTATGGAGTTTTCACATGAGGATACATACCTGATGAGATTATTTCCAAAGAGCTAGAATGGACTAGCTATGGAATGGTTCTCCAAACTTCCACCTGGAATTAGATCATTCACAGAATTGGTGGATAAATTTGTTTCACAATATTCTTACAACATTCAACATGAGGTCACAATGCTAGACCTATGTAATACTAAACAAAAGAGTGGAGAACCTTTCATGACATTTCTATAGAGATGGAGATGGTTAGCTTCATGATATCCCCATACAGTGCTAGAATACGAGAAAATAGACATAGTCATCGACAACCTAAACAGACAAATGAACTATCATCTAAAAATGCAATGCCATCAAAATTTTGAAAAGATGATTGATAATGGAATTAGAATGGAAGAAGCTATGGTAAAGAAGGGTGAGTTGAAGCTATACAAAGAAGAAGTTAATCTTCCTAACAACAATGCTAACAACAAAAATAATAAGACAAAATTTTGGAATAGAAATTGAAATATCATCAATGATGGGATTGTGGATAACAACAATGTAAAACCAAAACAACCGGTTTTCAATTTATCCAGTCACTCGACAACAACTCAACAAAACAACAATCACCAAAAATCAACTTTCAACAATTTCTTTCAAAGGAAATTTACAAACATTTGTGAACCACTGGGGTACGTATTAAAGACGCTTCTTGCAAAAAAAATGATTACTTTTCTAGAAGGAAGGAGCTTCAAACCTCAAGTGAAACCTTCTTGGTGGAATGACAACCATTATTGCGATATTCATCGAAACAAGGGACATCACATGGATAATTGTCAGTGATTGAAACATGTCATCCAATATTTGATTGATAATGGAGTAATAACTGATGGACTTGTAAAGGGAGGGGGTGAATAGGTGACACCAAAAAAAAAACTACTTTAAACACTGACCGATAGAAATACTTAATAAGTTTGTTAAACAATATGCATGCAATCCAAAATGATATAACAACATCCACACTAAGTATAACATCCATGATAACACAAGTGTTTATAAGTGGAAAACCCAAATAGGTAAAAACCACGGTGAGATGGGATTCACAAGTTAACTATCTGTAGTAATAGATAACTGACCGGTTAAGGTCTACAAAGTGCTCTGCTAGGACTGAATCCTATTAAAGATCCCAAAGCTTAGTTAAAAGCTATACCCTATAAAAGGTAGTGCCCTATAAGGAGTAACCTCGGTGGAGGATTTCTAAATACAAACTAATGGATTACTTGGTTATAGGATTTGTATAATGAAGCTTGTTAGAGCTTACCCGGTTAGGGGATTTGACTATTGCAATGAATAGAAAACAACAGGTAGTGTGATCTACTAATAACACAACTTTCTTGGATAGATCCTCTTCTATGCACTCAACACTTCTTTACCATCATACTCTGCAACTTAATACTTCTACCTTTTCACATAACATATCTCCTTCGCTCATTAAAAATAATTCATTGTGATGTCAATATATAGACATTTAGATTTCATGTTGGCCTCTAGAAATCATATCACAATTACCTAGGTGTAGTGTATCTGGTCAAACAGTCATAACGCATCACAAAAATACCACCAAAACTTGTCGGTAAGGATAACTCATCACTATTAGTGATAACTCATCACATAATCAATGAATACCCATTGGAACAATCAATACCGATTGGAGTTAAACATATAAACCATTTATCCTTTGATGCTCCTTTGATAATCTCCGCTAGATCTTCATGTTGATGTCAAGTTAAGTATAATCACTAGTTGTCTCCATGTATATACTGGTTGTCACCACGTACCGATTGTAATATAAGCAACTTTGAAGTCACACCGGTAGACAATATGAACATATGTGTGTGTATGTGTTTCATCAATGACAACATATGATGAAGTTAATCATTACAATCATCATCAAGCCAACAATAACTGTGGATGGACATACGACAAACAAATCTCATACAACTTTCAAAACTTCGCTTCCAAACTATGAGAAGGGTGAATCATCTGCAACACATAATGTTAAATGTAAAGAAAAGGTAAAATATGCTCATGCATATGATAATATGGTAAATGTGATTGTGGTTAAAGAAAAACAATATCAAGAAATTGCTCATGTTATCACAAGAAGCAAAGCCAAACTTGTTTTATTGGGTCCTACAACTAATACGTCATCCACTGCAAAACAATACAGTCTAGTGGATCAACTACATAAAACTCCCACACAAATATCCATCTTAGAAATTTTAAAGCTTTCTCCTGCACACAAAGAAATTTTTGAAATAGAATTAGTAGATACAACTGTGTCGAAATATCTTGATATATATCAATTCCAAACCATGGTGGGACACGTCACAACCCCTCACTGCTTATCCTTCACTGAAGAAGATGACATGTCCTTGCAACATCCACATAACACTCCCTTTCATATTGAAGTCATCATTCATAAGACGTGCATTAAACGTGTCCTAATAGATGGGGGAGTTGGCTTAAACATTTTCTCATTAGGTCTTGTCTGTGCTCTAGGTTATTTTGAAGAGTCAGTGGATCCTTGAAAAATATAACAATAAAAGCATATGATGAAGAAGAGCGTTCCTCTAAAGGAATTGTGATATTACCCATAAGAGTGGGACCTTTGCACAAATACACAACATGCCAAGTTATAGACTTGGATCTATCATACAACATACTCTTGGGAAGACCCTGTATACATGACATACAAGCTATTCCATCAACATATCATCAGTGCCTGAAATTTTCATACAATGGGTAGGAAATCATGATCTTAGCAGATTCAAATCCATTTCATTACTGTAGTAATCTAAAACCAGCTCAAGAGGTCATTGTTCCTTATAATAGAGAGGCATCGTCTTCAGACACACAATACAAAGAAAAATCATTTTCCTTAATTTTGTCAAGTATGGAAAAACAAATGCAACTAAGAGATCGAGGGAACATAGAATATTCACTATCATAATTACCACTTTCTCCTAAATCCTATGGAAAACCATCAAACTCTAAACAACAACCAATTGTGAAACAACTTCCAATATTTGATGGAGCATTTGTTAGTGCTGGGACCTTATCAGAGGAAATATAAGACAAAGATGTACTGCAGTGGCTATACAAGGATGAATAAGTCCAACAAAAGATCAACAATGTCAAAATACCTACCAAAAAATATGGAAAAGGATTCAACATCCTTCAAAAAATGGGATACACTCGAACAAGTCCTCTAGGAAAATGAAAAGAAGGTATCTCAGAACCTATAGAACCTCATACTCAGCAGGCGACATACAAATCCGACTTAGGGTATGGACAAGTTAATCTACAAGATGACACATCTTCTAGCCAACAACAAGATGAATATGAAAACAAACAAGAACAACTTGCAATTAAAAGGGAAGAAACATTTTCCAAGCAACGAGAACAAACAAACATGAAATGGCAAAATAAGCAAGCTTCTAATCAACCAAAAAAAAGAAACTAAAGATACCTCCCAAGTAAAGTTAACTCCTAATCAACACAAACAAGAAGCTGGTAGAAATAAAGGAGAGTTGATAGCAAGGTTGACAAAACTCAATATCAACCCAGAGGAACTTGAATATGAGAGAAGAAAGGATATATCAAGAAAAACATAAGAAACAAATCAAATGCTATATGAACAAATCTACAAATTGCAAGCTGCAAGTGAGACATATTCTAATGAATGGGAATGAGATTCCTATCATTATGAGCAATGAATGGAAGAAACTTTCTTTGAGGAAGATGTAGGAGTCGATGTAGTTCATGCGTATGCGGGGCAAATGTTAGGAACTAGCCCACTTGAATTAGAATCACATTTGGTTGACTTTGACTTAATCGAGGACAATCATGAGCTACTTGCGAGAGGTCATTCTGGCAAGAGTATCATTCTAGAAATTGAAATACTTATCAAAAACTTTGATATCTCTATCATGACCCTTAATACCCTTGAAGCATCTCAACCTGAGGAACCCTTACCTCTAATCCATCTTGAACTTATTGAATGGGAAAATGAAAGACATACTGCCATTGATACCTTTCTTAATGACCATGCCATATCCTTATATCTTAATGCAATCAAAACCACAACAACTTTCACCAGGGATTTCGCCAGTGCATATTCCAATCAAGTGGGTACCAAATCTCCTAGTCGCAAAAGTGAAAATAAAGAAAATAATATCAGGTTAAATGGTAAAAACCATTTATTGGCAACATTAGATCGAGAAAAAGTAAAAAGAAAGGACACATTTAACGGTGAAAACCTCCTTGAGGCATTAGAGGATGGGAGATTTGACACCTTACCAGAGTACTATCAAGAAAGGTCATCTATTTTGATCGAACCAACATAGGCAGTTAACATTGGGACAATAGAGCAACCAAAGATTTAACATCCAACAACTTCTCTATCAGAACTAGAAATGCAACAATATATGGATTTTTTCCAACGACGATAAATCAATTTCACTTGGTCATATGCTAACATGCTAGGGTTGGATCCAGAGCTTATTATGCATCACTTAAATGTCAGTCCAGGAGGCCAACCAATTAAATAAAAATTAAGGAAGATGCATCCACATATTGCACTTCTTGTCAAAGCAAAACTAAAGAAATTACTGGATGTAGGATTCATCAGACCTATATCATATCCTCAATGGGTATCAAACATTGTTCCTATTTCCAAACTAGATAAAAGTATCAGAGTATGCATAAATTTCAGAGATCTTAATAATGCATGTTCAAAAGATGACTTTCCTTTGCCTAACATTAACATCATTTTAGATTTAATTGCACGACACTCCATGTTTTATTTAATGAATGGTTTCTTCGGATACAACTAGATTAAAATAGCACCTGAAGATTAATAAAAGACAACTTTCACATGTCCATGGGGTACTTTATGCTAGAATGTCATGCCTTTTATATTAAAGAACGCAGGTGCTACATATCAGCGAGCTATGAGAACGATATTCCATGACATGATGCATACATTCATGGAAGATTATGTGGATGAAATATTGGCCAAATCATACAAAAAAGAAGAACATATAGGAATATTGGACCAGTTAGAATAGTACAAGCTATGGCTCAATCCCAAGAAATGTGCCTTTGGTGTTACTTCAAGTTAACTATTAGGATACACTGTTTTAACTCGGGGTATCGAAGTCGATCCAACTAAGGTCAAATCAATCATGGAAATGGCATCTCCTAGGAATATCAATCAACTAGGATCACTCCAAGGAAGACTAAAGTCAATCAAAAGATTTGTTTCTCAGCTCGTAGATAAATGCCAACTGTTTACTCATCTATTGCAAAAAAATGTTAATTTCAAGTGGGACTATCAATGTGAGGACACATTCAACAAGATCAAGACTTATCTCATGCAACCACCTATCCTAATGTCACCAATTCCAGGAAAGCCATTGTTACTATATTTATCAACCACTGAAGTATCATTATGAGTTTTGTTCACACAACAGGAAAATGAAGGAAAAGAACGAGCCATCTATTACATCAATAGAACATTAATGGGATACGAGCTCAACTATTCATCAATAGAAAAAGCATGCTTGGTTGTAGTGTTTGATTCTAAAAAATTGAGACACTATCTAGTATCTCACTCCATCAAGCTGATTGCTAAAATTGATCCATTGAAGTATTTACTTAGCAAGGCAATCTTAACATGAAGACTAGCAAAATGGATCATGATCCTAAGCGAGTTTGATATTGAGTATATGGATATAAAAGCTATCAAGGGGCAAGTCATTATAGAACAACTAGTAGAGGCACGGCTTCAAGATGATCGTCCTTTACATATTGAATTTTTTGATGCTGATATTCTAACAGTCACCACAAAGACATGGCAATTGTACTTTTGATGGTTCATATACACAACATGGATCTAGAGCAGGCATTCTATTCATCACACCACAATGTCATACAATTCCAAAGGCATACAAATTAAGCTTTCCATGAACCAACAATACAATAGAATATGAAGCTTTGGTCATAGGTATCAAAATGGTTATAGAATGGAACATTACACAACTTCAGGTCTTGGGAGACTCTCATCTCGTCATCAATAAAATCAATGATGATTATTAAATAAAGGATGAAAAGCTAATTCCTTATAAGAAGATGGTTGATGATGTCAAGAAATACTTTGTTGAAATAAATTTTCAGCAGATTCTGAGGAATGACAACAAAGCAGCAGATGCCATGGCAACACTTGCTTCTCTACTTCAGACACAGGAAAATCAAAAGCGTTAAAAATTCTTGGTGGAAGAGTTGTTTTACCCTACTCATAATTGTTTTTATTTCCAAACTATCTATCATCTTGTTGGGCATGATTTCACAAAATGGATTGAGGCAGTACCTCTCATCAATATCACAAGAAAATGAATTGCTGCATTTATCTTGAACTACATCATATGTCGCTATGGCATACCCATGACCATTATCATTGGTAATGGGTGACCGTTCAAGAATCAAGATGTACAAGAGCTATGTGAGAGATTCAAGATCCAACACAGATTCTCCACACCTTACTATCCACAAGGGAATGGGCAAGCAGAAGCATCAAACAAAACTATTCTGAAAATCCTCAAAAAGACAGTGAATGATGCTGGTAGAGATTGGCATATTCAATTGAACCTTGCTCTATGGACCTACCATACTAGTATCCGCACACCAACAGGTGCCACACTTTTCTCTCTTCTCTACGGATTAGAAGCAATACTGCCAATAGAAGTAGAAATACCTTCTCTACGAGTATCATTAAAAGGTATTATCCTAGATGAAGAACAATGAGTATCTAGACTCCAAGAGTTAGAATTGATCTATGAACAAAGACAAAATGCCTTTGATCATTTGAAGGTTTATCAAAAAATAATGTGACACAACTACAATCACAAGGTCAAACCAAGAGCATTTCAAGTTGGAGAACTAGTACTAAAGGAAAATCCATGCAACCTGACAACTTGAGAAAAGAAGCGGAAGTTTGAACCAAACTGGTTAGGTCCGTTTGTGGTCACAACAATATTTGGGTCAGGAGCCTATCAACTATCAACACATGACAAGGATCAACTCGAGGAACCCATCAATAGCATGCATCTGATAAAGTTTTATGTTTTGAAAAAATAGGAAAATCCAAAAATAGTGAAAAAGTAGAAAATCCAAAAACAGTGAAAAAACAAAAAAACAAAAAAACAAAAAATAGTGGAAAAAACAGAAAAAATAAAAAATAGTGGAAAAAACAGAAAAATAAAAAACAATGAAAAAGCAGAAAATCAAAAACAATGAAAAAGTAGAAAAATAAAAAACAGTGAAAAAGTAGAAATATCAAAACAGTGAAAAAGCAGAAAAAATTAAAAACAATGGAAAAATAGAAAATACAAAAACAACGAAAACGGAGAAAAAAAATCAAATATGAGAAAAAGTGCAATAAAAACAGATGGTGAAAACCTGCAAAACAGGCGCTATCTATTAGCTAGCTCTTCCATCTATTAGTTAATGCATCCTTCCTCTTGCATTTCATTTTTCTATCAGCACTGTTCATATCCATAATAAGCCTTTGTACATACACAGATATTGCAGCTGATTTCTCACCATGGTTTGGATCATTGGGTATATCATAGAAAATTTGTTTCTAGGCTTGGGGCAAAATCCTGCACCTAGCTGGGGGCAAAATTTTTGATCGTTTTGAGTTTCATCAAACATTTAAAACAATAGTTAGACAACTCTTGTCAAGCAAAACTGAGACACATCCAATGTTGAACACGAGATCAAATTATCAACCATCAAACTATCACATGTCAGTCTAAGCATGACACACACTTTTCAATGAATGATATCTTTTGCCTAATGATTTTCACACTTTAATCAATGATTGTTCAACTTTTATATCTTGATTTTGGCTATCATGATTTCTGAGTGACTCTAGGTTTTCTTTAACTAGAGGAACAAGGAAGGAACACAATATTTTTCTTGTCTGTTGTCTATAAATTAATCATTAATATGTGCAAATTTGTCTCAGGACATGAACATCGGAGTATCATCAAAGACATTTCTGATTTGCATATAGAAATGGTTAATATTGCCTGTTTTACACAAGCAACACTTCACTCAGATCATCTTGGTTCAATTATACCTTGATGCTTAGGCTAACTTGCAATATCAAAATCCAAGAAAGTAGTGGTCAGGTCAACATTGTTCAATTATACCATCGATGTTTGCACTCACTTCCCACATTTTAAAAAGCTCAATGATGACAAAACACAATAACCCAGTGACTGGTCCGATCATGACTTTGCATTTCATTTGCATTTGTATTTGCATTTAGCTTGCATTTCATTCTTGCATAGGATCCCAAAAGCTCACCTTATCCAAGGCCAAATCTATTACAGGAATCATCAATGTATCATCATAGGTGTATACACAATCAGAACGATGACTCATCTCTCTCTAGATATTGTCGACCCAAAGAGAATCTTATGCCACTCCCTCAACATATCTTTAGTGAATCTTATGAATCAGAACATCTGAATCTTCCTGCAACATGATATCAATAAAACGTCAGTTCTTTATCCAATCAATTTTATTAATTATATCAATCGATCTCATCTGATCCATCCTATCATGTCTTATACATAATGTATCTTTCCTGGAACCAGCTATTTTGATCATGTCTTACACATGATATATCATTCCTAAAACCAGATGCTTTGATCATCTTTGTCTTATATAGGAGGTGGCATTCCTGAAACCAAACTAATCAATCTTATCAATCTAATCAATCTTATCAATTCAATCAAGCTCTATCAATCATCACATTGAGGAATCACATAATAGTGATCGAAGAAATCTCACTTTCATGAATCAACATTGCATAAATCAAATCATTTCTAATCGGGAAATCAATTTTGAAATGATCCAAACACACCACAGGTCAATTTTTGCAATTGATTTCTCGAGGAGGAATCATCGTATTGCAATTTAGCAATCAATGGCTGGGGCATCCTATCGAACTAATATCACATCAACATAATCAAAATGAGATTATTTTTTGAATCAATGCGACATCACACCTTGCTTTAAAGAGGGGCAAAATGTATACACGTAAAAATGGTCTGAAGATAATTAATTAAATAAGTACCTATTTAATTAATCCCCCTTCCCAATTTAATTGAATTCATTATCAATTTGATTATATTCTCCCATTCATATACTTATTAATAAACCTAAGGATTTATTTAATAGGTTCATTTCAATAGTCCCCTTTGAATAATTAATCTAAATTAATTAATCCTCCCCCTTTTAATTCATTTCTTCTAATCCCCTAATTAATTAAAACAAATCAATTTATGAGTTGTTGAAAGTTAATTAGCCTTTTCCTATTATTTGAATTTTTAAATTCAAATTACCCATTCCACCTAACCTTGGGTTTAACTAACCCTATCCTATCTTGCACATCCTAACCTCCTTATCCTAACCTCCTATGGTGTGGATATTATCCCCTTGAGACACATGGAACTTATGCCACATGTCTCCTCCCTTCAACACTTGCCCTCTTATGAGAAAGGCTCCTTGAAACTTGTCACCATAGAGATGACAAGTGTCCCTCCCTCCAATCTCTTCTCCAACCTCCTCCAATTTGACCCTTGATATCTTCAGACTCAATCTTGATCATTGATTCCTGACACCTCACCCCTGGCCTTGGAAATCCTATAAATATCCCCCATTTTGGATCACAAAGGATCCCACCTCATTTTCATCTTATGCATTATTATTATAGGCACATTTCATCTCATTTTCATCTCAAGCATTGTTACTATAGGCATATCATTTCTAGCACTGTTAATCATTTATTGCCTCTTAGATCTAGCTTAATTTGATCACATTCTGTTGTAATTGCATCATCATTTAGAATAATCATGCATATCATTAGCTTAATTAGCTTCTTGGATCAATCTATTTTAATCATACACTCATCTAGCTTGCATATCATATCCTTTTAAATCCTCCATCTAGGTGTAGTCATGTCACTAGGATTGCTCATCTAGATCTGAGAGAAAATTCATACTCGCATCTCTTAGGAATCAATAGGTCACTTTGTCATGGTTTATCTTTTTTTTTATTTCAATTTTCTAACCATGCTTGTAATGATCCATTGAGTGTTTGTGTTGCAGCTACAGGTATCCTACTTCACACACACGATAGATCCTATCCTTAAGCCAACCTAGAAATCTAGAACTTGATATTCCTATCCTTGAAGATGAGGTTCTTCCCTTAATGGATAACACTAATCTTCCTCCTAAGGAAGATTCCCAACCTATTTCTATGGATGAAACTATGCTTTCTCCTATGAAGAAAAATAACATTCCTCCTAAGGTTAGACCTGTACCTCCTCCTCATGATGGACTTGGTCTCCTTCCTACACTAAACATTCCTCCTTTATATGGTGCAATTACGCCTCCTTTCTCTTATAGAGAGAAGAGACCTACCTCTCCTCTTGTTCAACCTAAAGGACCTCAACCTAAACCTTCAACTACCAAAGATGAGAATATTCTTCCTTCAACAAATATTCCTTCTTTTATAAATATTCCTCCTTCTTCTCAGCCTTCCCCTAAGACTCGATGAAATCATTGTGCGAGAGATCACTGATGAAAGCATCGTGCTATAGCTCGTGAATTTGTTCCTCAAAATTTTCAATCTCCCAAAACTCCAACAGTTGACATGATTCCCTTTTCTCCTAGACAAGATGCTGAATCTACATCTCCAAATCATAAGTTCCAAAAAACATGTAAAGGTTTTACTCTCATTTGTGTTTGCGCTCCTCTTTCTATAAATCTTGATGAATAAATAGGTGAAAATATTATTCATGATGGCAATAAAACTCCTAATTCTTCAGATAGTGACTATGAATATGTTGATGTGGACAAACATTTATTTGGAGAATTTTCAAAAGCCTTAATCCTAGCTCCTAGAAATGAACAAAGTGACTTAGCACATGAGCATAGTCCTTGTTTGGATCTTGTGATAGATCCATATTCTATGCTCAATGTTTCTCCTTTGGTGTGTTTTCCCGCCTTCCCAAAATAGTGATCAACAAGATCAGGAGGTGGATGATGTGCTAGATTTGCTTCATTAGCACCATAGATCCTCTACCCCTCTCTCTTTTCTTTCTCTTTTGTGACCATTCCTCTATGTGTATTCTTGTTCTTCCATATTCCCTAGTAATGTCTACTTGAGGATGATGCAAAGCACTAAGATCTCTTTTGGTCTCTTTCATGTTGACTCAAAAGACACCTTCTATTCCCTTTCTTCCAAGGTAGTTTCCTTACTTTGGGGAATGGCAACTATTCTATGCATATATATATATATATATATATATATATATGATATACATGAGTTATCATACACCATACTGACCCCGAGGAAAGAAAAATTACCTCATGATTTATGTTTGTGTTTATTATCCTTGTGTTTATCCCTCAATTGGGGGCTAAATCCTTGTGATAACATTCTCTCTCTCTCTCTCTTTTTCTCTTGGGTGTATCCTACCTTAAAGCAATTGCTCCTGATAAGGCAAGTGCAATTGCTTTAACATGGGGGCTTACACTCAACTCATATTTTCCTTCTTGATACTCAAAGTTACTTAGTGAACTTGGATTTACTTTGTAATTTTTGGTATCCTTTCTTTTCATGACTCATAGTGAAGGAAACCTTGCTACAGTTAGGCATGGTCCTTCCTTCTTGATCTTCCCTTTTACTTAGTCCACTGGGGCTTGGTGTATCTTTAGTGCCTCAAGTTCCATCACTTGATCTTTATTGTCTTCATTTCCCCAGTTAATTCCATGACTTGTCCCGCACTCATGATTTTGACATATATATTTTCCTTTTCTAGCAGATGAACCGATAACAAAAACTTTAAAGGCAGATTCAGTAGATTTTGTCACGCTATTGTCAAAACTATTTAACTCAAAAGCTGTAAGCTTACAAATCAATAAATCAACAATTACCTTATCCTTTGAAATAGATCTAAGTTCTTTGATTGCAGATACTCTTATAGCATAATGAGGTTGAAGAGTTATAAGAATTTTACTTACTATTGCATCATCTTCTATTTTAGCTCCAACACTCTTTATGCCACCAAAAACTTCTTTGATTCTCTGACCATACTGTGCAATATTTTCTCCTTCAAGCATTCTCATGTCATCAAACTTTCCTCTCAAGCTTTCCTTTTTGGGTCTTTGAATATTCTCATCTCCTCCATACATTGTCTCTAACTTTTCTCAAAACTCACCTGCAGTTTCTAATCCTTGAACATCTATATATTCTAAATCAGATAAAGTACTTACTATTGTCACATGGATTTGCAACCGATGCAAGCTTGAAATTCCTGCAATCCAGTGACACATTAGACTACTCTTAGGTTGTGGGTATCCTATTATGAGAGCAGACCTCCAAATATAGGCCGACTTCCTATTTGATCACCTAATACTAACTTGAAATTCTAAGAAAAGGGAAGAAGGATATAAATAAGACTAAAAATTAACTACTGCTAAGCGATCCACCAATTATTGAAAATGACTTGTAATGATAAGGAACTCACAAAAATCCAATAAAGAAAACTAAAACACTCACAACTCTAGATTGCATACTTTGCATAAACGCCTCATGTGAAAGGTTCAATCTTTCTGATATTTTTGTGAAGGAGAACAAAGATAGTCCCCACAAATTCATTTACCAAAAAGTATAACTCAAACACTGATCTTCTCTTCAGTATGCTTAACCATGCACTGAACATTGAAGGAATAGAGATAAAATGAAGAATTATTTGATAATAATCACAACTAATTCATCCAAAAGTATTCACAAAAACATTTAGAACACAAAAAATAAGAGAAGGATTCAATTGTTTATTGAAAACAAGGAGTATTTCTCATTACAAATTTTGAATAATGCTCATGAAAATCTGAAAATATTCATAAAAAAAATGAGTTACAAGAGCAAAAATCTCTGCTACTGAACACGTACCAACTCTAGAACTCTCAAAAAAGAGTGAAAAACAATCACTTATATAAAAGATTGCAAAAAATTCAAAATTTGAATTTTTGGCTCCAAGATGGATCAACTGTCATCAATTCTAAGCCTTTCCTCAAAATCAGGGGTTTAACTGAGAGAGAAACTCCTCCAAAACTGCTGACTTCTTGTCATTTCTCGCTGAGTTCACCTAGAATGAGTCACTCATCTATAGATAGTTTACAACTTGTGCACCTTCTTATCAGTTTATCGACATAGCTTGAAAACACTCCCACCGATATTTGATGGTGCACTCCCAACAACATGTTGTATCTGACGGCGCGCTCCCAATAGTATAATTTCCTATCGGGTTACCAAGCGACACAAAAACTAGTCTCGAAAACTCATAACAAATGAGCTCCCAACACGCACTTTGATGACCGATGATAAATTTTTGTGCTCCACCATGTGGCACATCCTAATTCACCTTCGGATCCAACTGGACGCTACCTTAACCGCCATGTCATCAGTCGCTATGCCGTGAGGATTATCCTTCAGGCACCTTTTAATTGCAGTATAGCGATAGCCCTCGGATCTTCAAGAACCTGTTTGATTTTTAACCATCTCTTTAACCTTCAAAACGGGCCGACTTTTGAGTCATTTGTCTATAGATCCTTGCCATGTGTTACAATCTGACTTGTTCATGGCCACCACCTAGGCTCCATCTAAACACCTCAAAAATTTAGACTGGACCCACTTCTTCTTGGGATCGCCTTGGTTCTTCTTCTATGCTCTACCATGTGGCACATCCTGATTTGCCTTTGGATCCAACTGGGTGCTACCTTAACTTCCATGTTGTTATGTCACAAGGGATAACTATCGAGCATCTTCATCTTGTAGTATAGTGATGGCCATTGGATCTTCTCAAACTTGCGTGACCCTTATCTCACCTGAGCACTCACCTTTTCCACACGTTCTTTGTCGCCAAGTCATGGGGATAACTAGCGAGCTTCTTTCTATAGCGGTATAGGGATGACTGTTGGATCTTTTTGACTTGCTTGCTAGTTAATCCCGACTGATCTGCGTGACCTTTATCTTCTCTGTGCATCTGTTCCACATGTCAATCTCTAGTTTGCCACCTGATCCACCTGAGCACAGACTCATCCACCACCTCAGAGCCATGGGACCCACTATTTTACTTAGTTTGTTCGACATCAGTCTTTTGGCCAAACTACCTCCCTCAGTGAACAGTTTTCATGTCTCATCAAAGCTCTAGTTTCATCTATTTATGGTGAAAATGGATAACAATAATAATAATATTGAAAGGCTAAATGAATTCAACCACAAAAACCCTAGCCTAACAACAACAAAGATCCACCATAACATATGAAGATTACCTAAGATAATGCAAATCAAACAAAATCACAAAGATTATACCATCACATGTCCAATAGGGTTTTGATCTCCATTCTTCCTATCTCCATTGATCTTGCTTGATATATTTGCTCTCAGATTTTATGTGCACAAGAGCTCAACAAAGAACAGAATGTGGTTGAAAGTAGGATCATAGTGTAGCCAAGTCCTTAAGATCATTCATTAGGGTTTGATAATGAAGGAAGCATCTCCTTATATAGAAGATACAATATGAAATGGAGGGATAAGATTGAGAGGTGTAAAAAGGAGGTTGGCTATGATTAGAGGGTAGGTAGAGGAAATAATAAAATAATGAAAGGGGTAGGTAGTGTATGAATTAAGAGATGAATGACATGTGTCATGGGTAGAAAAGGTTAATGAATTAATTAAATAAATAAAGATTTATTTAATTTAATAGAAGAATGGGATAATTAAATAAATAAAATATTTATTTAATTTAGGGAAAGGATAATTTAAATAAATAAATGTATTTATTTAAATGAGAAATAAGGCTAGAAGAGGATAAATGAGTTAATTAAATAAATGAAGATTTATTTAATTAATAGAAGAATTAGGCTTAGATAATTAAATAAATAAAATATTTATTTAATTAGACTGGACAATTTTAGGTGTCTACATCATCGATACCTCTTATTTTGATGAAACCAATGCCTTAAGTGAAACCATTTACGGATCCATCGCGGCCAAGGTTTGTTCGACATTCACTTTGATGACATGCCACCTGTTCTGTCACGTGTCACCACGTGTCACCTTGTGATTTTCTTAGAGTCCACCTCAGCACCACTTCACCTGCCACCTGTTCCGAGGGTATTCATTCTGGGCACATCACAACCACGGTACAATGACATTCATGGATAGCCCTAAAATGTCACTCCACTATCCGATGTTCCTTGATCTACCATTGGATCTCAGTGATCTTCTCGAGCTTTAACTTTCCCTTTTTGGCACGTGCTTTGTCGCCAAATCGTGGGGAGTATCAGTCGAGCACTTTTGCATAGCGGTATAGTGATGGCCATTAGATCTTTTGCAACCTGCTTGCCTATTAATTTTCCCTTTTACCGCAAAATTTGGCCACTTTGAGACACGCGCACACGCGGGGGCCCACCAACGGTGAGCTGCAACTTACCAAAAGCCCTTAAGCTTTGACACTAAGGATATATGCGGCCTTGCATATAAATGTGATAAATTTCCTCCGCATGACCAATGTAGGATAAATGGTCTACGCCTGGGCCTTTCCATCGGGATAACATGAAAATAGTCCCACAATTACTTGATGGCTTCACACACCGCTTTGCACTTTCCATCGAGTTATCGGGATAACATGAGATAGCTCCTGTGTGTGTGAAAAAGTAAACCTATAGCTGCAAGCACAACACTTCAATTAATTCATTATATGCATGGTTAATAATCAATAATCAATAAGTAATAAACCATAGCAAAGTGACCAATTGCCTTCTACAAGATGCGAGTCTAAGATTGCTCTCAGATTTTTATAAGCAATACCAGTGGCTAGACTACACCAAGACGAAGGATTTAATCTATATGATATTAACTATATGGATGCAAGATGGATGAATAATTCAAGCAATAATAAATTCAAGCAACAATGGATGCAAGCAATAATGAATGGAAAATGGATGTAAAGGATCTAAAAAGCACAATAATCTTCAATGACTCCAGAGCGAAATTAGCATGATAATAATCTCCAAGCTTGTTCTCAAAAATCTCTGGGGTCAATTGGAATGAGAGCTGAAGACTGAATTTATAGAGAATCACAAGAGAGATGACGAAAAAGCTTAATTTTGGATTAATTGAAATAATTAATCATGTTCAGTTAACCTTGAGATAGATTCCAATTATAGTTTAATTGAAATGCATTCAAATTAGAAGTCCAAGTTGCATTGGAAAATAATAATAAATTAATTCCATGCATATATTTGATTTATTCAAGAAAAAGGTCTTTTCAATGCAACTGAACTTCTTTTTTCTGAAAAGCTTTGCGTTCCAATTTTAGAGAATAATTCAATAATTCGATTAAATTGCTTTTCCCGATTTCAAGCTCTAAATTTAGAAAAAGAAATAATATCTCAAATTTGATTTCTCTCTCAATTCAATTCTTTTTGTTTTATTTTCAATTTAACTCTTTGTAATAAATTAATTCATCTTTTGTAATAAATTAATCCTTTTTGCATGATTGAATGACAAATTTATTAATTAATTAAATATGCAAAGATATTTAATAAATTAAAATGGGATAATTGATCAAAATGATATTATTGGAAATGATTTGATTAATTAAATAAATATTTAATTAATATTGAGTAGTTGATTTGCCATGTGATATTTGATGATTAAAGAATTAATAATGTGCTCAAGATTGATTTAATTGCCTTTGGTTAGGACCTTGGTGATGTTGTCGAGATTAGGGGCCCATGGTTTAGATGATCAATTTTAGGGTATTACATTTTCCCCTCTTTGAATTAATGTGTGAGCAGTGCGTTGGTTCAAAGAATGTGTGATGTCTAGGAGATGCTAGTTCTGAACTTGATTGATCACGAACTAGATGAAAAGCAAGGTGTTTAGCTTGATTTGAAGCGACAAAGATGAATGAAGTCTGATTAAAGTGATACCGATCACGAACTTGATTGAACTGAGGAATGATAGAAAACAAAGATACCGAACTTGAACTTGATTGATCAAGAAGCAAATCTTACTAATCTAGAACTTGATTGATCTTAGATACAGTGAGTGATGATAAAAATTGATCTTGAACTTGATTGATCAAGACACGATGAGCGAAGAATGAACCGTTCAACTTGATCAAGAAATGAATACTGAACACTTACTTAGATTTAGTGTGATCAAAGATACTCTTGACACTTTTGATTGAGTTTAAATGAATAATCAGCTTGATTTGAAGTGATGAAACTGATATGCCCCTAGTGATTGATTCGATTCAGATGATCAAGAGATCTCAACTTGATGTCAAGCGATGAAGCTGAGATGCCCCTTAGCAATAAGAATTGATTTTCTTTAGTTGAAAAGATTTTTCTCGACTTTTGATGAAGATTTGAAAAATTTTCTCGACTTGTGAGATGTGAAGTCATAAGGTCACAAATATGCCCCCTCGGGAGTGAAATTGAAAGATAATGAGGGTACTTGATTATAGATGATTTGGTGGTGAAATTAAGTTTTTTGAGCACAAATTGATTCTGAGGATTTTTTTGAAAATTTCGGCATTGATTGATGAGAAATTGAGCATAGAGTTGATCGAAATGTTAATGTCTAGAATGAAATTGAATTAAGATTCAACGTTGAAATTGAGCACAATTTGAAGAAAGAATGAGTATTTGATGAAAAGAGCGCTAAGTGATCAAAATTGTGAAATTGACTAGCAAAATGATCTCGAATTTCGATTTCGATCTCAAAAATGGAATCAGAGTAGGCAAATTAGCTAAGGGTACAATTTTCATAACCATCGGAGCAAGTTGAAAAATTAGGTTTTAGGCTATATATGGGATGAAAGTGTCATTTTCAAATCATTTTAACCCTCCAAGTTTGAAAATTCAAAAAGCCTTCTGCGAAGAAGATGGTGGTCCCTACTCATTAGCATCGATTTGAGCACCAGAGAAGACATAATCGACCCCGAAACTATGAGCCAATGGTAAGTGATCGATCTTAAGCCTCTTTATGTTTCCAATTTTGAATTTTTTTATGCTTTTTTGAAGTTTTTCACGTGTTTTTGGTCGGGTGTCTTGGTTTATCATGCGAGACAGGATCCTGGCTTGTACAAGAAACTGGTAAAAAATATTTTTTCATTTGAGCCTACTAGTTTTGTCATACAGGGTCCACCCTCATGTCGTATGACATGTTTGTTAAAAGACCATTTTGTCATGCGATGTGTAAAAGTTTATCGTTCGAGGCTATTTTCTCGTATGAGAGCCATTCCTAACTCGTATGAGATGCTGCTTGACTGTGTTTTGTCGTTCAAAAGACAATGATTGTTTTTGAAAGTGTAAACATGAAATTTTGGTTTTGTATTTGACTTATTTGGATTTGCGTGATGTTTAACTTCTCTTGTAGGCTCATTTGGAATGTTTTCTGATGATCGTTGTTGGGTTTTTGCAGGTTCGATTACCTCCTATTCTCTTCAGATGTGTATATCCACCTGCGATGGTATTAGTTCATCATTTATCTTAGGTTGAGTAGACTCATGTTGATTTATGCGGCTTGACTCATCTATTGCGATTACCTGATATCCTTGTGAACCACATAATGCTCATGACATTGGTTGAGAATTTTCATTAGGAGCAGAATACATTTCATTTTCTAGTTGGGGAGTTGACTATCACTCCCGAGGATGTGTACAGGATTCTTCGTATCCCTTTTGCTAGGGATAAGGTGGATTATAATACCGTGTTGTTACCTGGACTACAGGCACTTAGGAACGTATTTAGGGACCCAGACATTTTGACTTGTTCCATGAGTTGGGACATACTTATGAGTAGGTATAGTGAGGAGTATCCCCTGGCATGTGTTCTAGCAAGGTTCATTGGTTGCTTCTTGATGCCAGACAGAGGGCAGCAGGGTTTCCAGAGTGGATGGGGCTAGATGCTAGAGGGGTTGATAGAGACCCCTCAGAGACTTGGCTGGGGTTCTTGTATATTGGCCCACATGTATCGGGAGATGCATGAGATTTTTTACAGAGATGGGCGAAGCATGGCCACGGGTGTATACATTTTATAGGTGTGGGCTTAGGAGCACCTTCTTGTTTGTTGGCCGATTGTAGATGACACTAGAGAGTTCGGGCAGCTGATCATTTACAGGTATGCCAGATATATCACACAGCCCCATTTGGGCAAGACAAATTTTTGGCGACGACAGCTTGATGACCTTATAGCAATTGTTTGGAGACCATACAGAGGATTGGATCTGTGGGATGACTGGCGGAGGGTTCATAGGGACCTTTTTGTGACACGCCCACTGATCGGGAGACCACAAACTATTGTGGAGCGATTCGTCATTTCATGAGTGATGAGGCAATACGGCCGGCCTCAAGGGATCTCATAGGAGTATACAACCTACACACACTATGCTGATGAGGAGAGGTAAGGGTGGTCTCCACAGTTGTTGTATTCTTTGGCTATGCAGGAGCTGACAGGTTTACATCGCCTAAGATGGGATTACCTGGAGGATGTAGCAGATGCGGGGGTATTGCCCCAGTATAGGGATTACTTTCAGCAGCATTCATTCCCTCGATTTATAGATCCGGGAGAGAAGGCTCCTCATATTGAAGATGTGGAGGATGATGCCCCACACCGACACAAGGATAGGTATAAAGATCAGAGGCTCCATGATGGACTAGTGGTGATCCTGGTGCTAGCAACAGTAGGGTGCCAGCTGATGTTGGACAACAGAGGGGTGAGGGTGGATCCCTTGGGAGAGTAGGCATGAGGTTGGGTGGCAGAGAGGAGGAGAAAGCATCTCCAAGGTAGGTCTGGCAGTGGTGGGATGAGCAGAGTGGATCCACAAGTGGAGATGGTGGTGGAGAACCTGCGAGAGAGCAGGAGGCTAACACAGGACGGTTGATGAGAGCACGTCTTGTAGAGCTACAGTCACAGTTGATAGTGGCTCAAACTCAGCTAGTGGAGTGAGACCGACAGCTGGTTGAGGTGAGGGCCGAGCATGATCGCCAGATCATAGCATTGAGAGTAGAGTTGAGATCAGAGATAGAGTGTCTACGACAGGAGGTTCTTCTCCAGAGCAGTAGGGTAGCATATTATCTGGTGACATATAGTGTCACAGTTCCTATTGCACAGCAGGTGCAACCCTATTCGCAGTATATGGCATGATCAAAGGGAGCTCGGGCACCACACCAGGATCCTAGACATCAGGCTCCTCCTCCTCCACTAGGTGATGAGGGAGAGGGTGCCAACTAGATGATTGATTTGTAGCTCAAATTTTTTTTTTTGTAGACACACCCATTTTTTGTAGCCTATATGATTCTTGCTCCGATGGGAGTTTGTATATGTCACTGGACATCATTTTGTACTCTTATACTTGACATTATATATATACGAGATCTGATTTGACTTCATCATACTTGTGTTGATTCGCTTATGAGATGTCTCTTATATGCTTTATTCTATATGTATGCATTTCTTTTCCATATGAATGTATGTAATGCAAATGATTATGAATGTATATTTTTGTTTCTTGTATATGCAAATAAATGATAATGCAAATGAGTAATAATGAAATGTATGAAGCTATATGAAATGTTATGTATGCAGCTAAACATCTCAAAACACAAGTACTTGATCGGAGAAATAATGATAAATAGACCACTTAGCATAAGAAATGATGATGCTTTCAGCTCTCCTTCAGAAGATAAAAAAATTATTATCATCCCGAAATCACTCTAAATTCACAAAAATGTAGAATGAAATGCAAAATGATATGTGAAATGCAACCTAAACCTAGTCACTAGATTTAAAATAGTTAAGATTCATCACTGAGCATAACGAACACAATAGGTAGGTTAGAGTTCCTTTCTTTTTCAATGTGCAATATTAATTATCTTGTTTGCAATGACCCTTTTTTCATTCATATCCTTGGACAGATTTCGCAGGGACCCAAATTGCATCATAAAGAAATTCCCTCAAAACAAACAAAGAAATGATATGGACCTCCCTTTAGCATACAAATAAGCAGAGTTGAGGTATGTGAGGCGATTTCACCTTGATGTGAAGGCTCTTATCATAGACACCCAGCTAATTTATATGTTTCTAGATCATTGGGATCATTTCTACAAGCAGAAAACAAAGAAAATATTATGCCCCCAATCCTTGCTCCTCTTAGTCACAATAGACTTCCTCGAGTTACTCAGAGGGACAATAATCAAAAATCAATATAAAAGACAACATACAAAGAAAATTTTCATTCATAGCTCAAACTGTTTAGTGATTGTTTTTCTTGTGAACTCAGTGATAAAAAATCTTTGGTAGTTAGGAGACAGGTGACTGACTCGGAGTGGACGAACAGGTTTCACTGACAAAAAAATGACTTGGTTGACACTGCTTAGGATATGTAATATGCTCTGTCGAGTAACCTAAGACTAGGACGTTGATCAGTTTCAAGTCATGAGAGTTCCAATGAACCAGGATGTCACAAAAGTGACTGAAAATATGTACAAGCGAAAGCAAAAGATGCATGAAAGCGGGAAATGCCAACGTTGCATTGATAGATGGAGCGCTTGAGTACAAGAGGCACTTGTTTGCCAGGTTTTCACCTGCTTAGCAGAGATTAATTTTTTTTTTTACCAAGGTGCCTGTTCACCAGGTTTTCACCAGGACAATTTCTCTCTTTATATATATATATATATTTTATTTTATTTTTGTTTTTTTGGATTTCTTCAGGACTTTTTCTATTTTTAAGGATTTTTTTCAAGACTTTTTTCAGCTGTACATGTTTGCTGGAGCAGAGAATGCTAAGCAAAGAATTTCTTCAAGTGGATGGTGTTAATTGGTTCATGGAGTTGTTCTTCTTCTAAGTTTAAGAGTTGATAGGCACCAAAGCCGTATGCTGCAGTAACAATGTAGGGACCCAACCAGTTGGGTTCAAACTTCCGTTTATTGTCGCGAAACTGTTGAATTTTTGGATTTTCTCTTAGAACTAGGTCACCAAATTGAAATTATCTTTGTTGAACTTTCTTGTTATATCCTCTGGACATTCTCTTCTGATAGACTTTGAGATGATCAAACGCTACTTGCTGATGCTCATCCAACAATTTGAATTCTTGCAATCTAGATATTCTATGATCTTCATCAGTAACAAGACCTTGCAACGAAACTCTTAGAGATAGTATTTCTACTTCAATAGGTAATACTGCTTCAGACCCATACACCAAAGAGAAAGGTGTAGCCCTAGTAGGTGTTCTGATACTTGTTCTGTAAGTCCATAGTGCAGGATTGAGCTGCAGATGCCAATCCTTCCCAAACTTGTTCACTGTTCTATGCAAGATAGTTAGTAGGTTTTTGTTAGACGCTTGAGCTTGTCCATTACCTTGAGGGTAATATACTGATGACCGGTATTTCTTTATTTTGAATTTCTCACAAAGCTCGTCTAGATCTTTATTCTTGAATTGTCCTCCATTATTAGTCTCGATGGATGAAGGTATCCCATACCTGCAAATTATATAGTTTAGGATGAATAAGGTGACTTGTTTAACAGTTTCTTTGATGAGCAGAACTGCTTCTACCCACTCGGTGAAATACTTAGTGGCAGTTATGATGAATTTATGTCCGTTGGATGAAGCTAGATATATCTAACCAATGAGATCAAAGGCCCATTGCAGAAAAGGCTAGTGTGTTATAAATGGTATGAGGTCCCTTGTCGGGGCATGTATGAGATTTCCATGAAGCTGACATTTCTCACAAGTATTAGCAAATTTAATGGCATCTTTTTCCATGTCTGGCCAATAGTAGCCAGCTTGTAATAGTTTTCGAGCTAAAGTAAAACCATTCGAATGAGATCCACAAATACCTTCATGGACTTCCGATAATGCACGTTTAGATTCTTCAGTTTCTAGACATCTAAGCAATGTATCGTCCAAACCTCATCTAAATAAATCGTTAGCTATGATAACATACCACAAAGCGTTTTGAGTTAGGTTTTCAAGGATAATTTGATCTCATAGATAGGAATAGATGTGGCTGTATCGGGATGAGTCATGTCCAATAATAGAACAAACTATTTGGGTCTCAGGAGAATCATAAGTGGGGTTGTATAACTCTTCCACCAGGAAATCAAAGAGAAAATTGGACTCCTGTAGCTCAGGTATAGATGGAAAGGTGGCCATAGCATCTGTTGCTTTGTTCACTGATCTAGGAATCTGTTGGAATGATACAAAAAAAAAGTGCTTCTTGATATTATCCAACATCCTCTTGTAAGGCATCAATTTCTCATCTCGAGTTTGATATGTATCATTGATTTGATTGATGACCAGTTGAGAATCTCCATAGATATGTATTTCAACAACCTTCCATTCAATAGCTAGTTTTATTCCATTCACCAAAGCTTCATATTCTACAATATTGTTTGTGTAGGGAAACCGAATCTTGTAAGACTTTGGGAGTGAATACTTCTGAGGAGTAATAAATAATATGCCAACACCTAAACCATTTTGAGTAAAGGAACCATCGAAGAACATCTTCTAGGGTTGTTGAGTAAGATGTATTATTAATTCATCTAGGAAATCGATGTGTAGTGGTTGAGTATCCTCAAGTGGAGCTTCAACAAGTTGATCAACAATTACCTGTCCTTTTATGGCTTTGCATTCTACATATTCAATGTCAAACTCTGTAAGGATCATGACCCATTTCGCCAATCTTCTGGCGAGTGTTGCTTTATTAAGAAGATACTTGAGTGGATCGATTTTGGCCACTAGCTTGACTAAATGTGCTAGCATATAGTGCCTCAGTTTCTGTGATGCAAAGACTAATGCCAAGCATGATTTTTCTATTATACTGTAGTTCATTTCATAAGACACCAATGTCCTGCTGATTTAATAAATAGCCCGTTCCTTTTGTTGTCATCCTATTGCACCATAAGTGCCCCCAGTGATGAATCAGATGCTGATATATATAAGATGAGTGGTTTACCCTGAATAGGTGGCATCAATATTGGAGCTTGAACTTTTCCATTCTGTCAAGTATAGGACCTAACTCTTGAATATGCATTGATCTTTTCATAGTCTTCACTAAGGTGTCATCAACATAATCTTCCATATTCTTATGTATCATGTCATGAAAGATAGTTGTAATAGCTCTTTGATAGGTCGCCCCTGCGTTCTTTAACCCAAATGGCATAACGTTCCAGCAAAAGGTTCCCCATGCATAGGTGAAAGCTGTCTTTTCTTGATCTCTAGGAGTGATTTTAATCTGATTTTAGCCAGAAAATCTGTCCATTAGTGAGTACATCTCATACCCAGCTGTCATGTCAACTATCATATCAATATTTGACAATGGAAAGTCATCTTTTGGACATGCTTTATTGAGATCTCTAAAATCTGTACAAACTCTGATAGATTTATCTGCCTTCGACACAGGCACTATGTTGGAAATCCATTCAACATAATCTATTGCTCTGATGAATCCAGCTTTGATCAATATCGCTACATGTGGGTGCATCTTACAGAGTTTTTGTTTAACTGATTTTACTCCTAGCATGATTGAGAGATGGTGCATAATGAGATCAGGATCCAAGCCTGGTATATCAGAGTGCATCCATGCAAAGTTTATTTTCTTTTCTAAGAATAGCTGAGTGAACTCCTTCAATTCTTCTACTGATAGTGATTGAGCTACATGAATGATTTGTGGTGTCTCTTGATTCCCGATATTCACTAGCTGAGTTGGCTCGATCAATATGGAAGACCGCTCCTAGAAATGACTAGGCAGTATACCAAGTATCTCACCTTCAAGCACCTCAAAGAGGTTTTCACCTTTAGGTACGTCCTTTATTTTCTCTTTTTTAGATTCTGACACCGCCACAATATGGTTTTTGCCATCAGATCTTTTATTTTTATTTTTCTTGTTTTTGCGACTAAGATACTTGATATCCGCTTCAGTCATATTTTCACTCTGTTCACTGGTGGAAGAGTTTATAGGTTCGACTGCATTGAGATAATAGGATAATGTATAGTCATTGGCAAAAGTAGGTATATCCATGGGTTGGTTTTGTAAAGTACAGTCAATCAAATCGGGATGTACTAAGGACAAATTTTGGATAGGTTCAAGAGCATTCACAGTATTGTTATCACAGCTGCGGATCAAAAAGTTGACTTCCAGAATGATACCTTGCATAAGTGTCTTGAGACGAGAAAGAGTCAGATCATGATTATTAAAGTTCATGTTAGAATTTAATCGATCTAATCCAATAGACATACTTGTAACATCATTTACTACGCCAGACTAGACGTCATATCGTGGTTTAACATCAATAAGACTAGTAGGCAACTTTTCATTGTTTGTATCAGATGATTCAAAATTTGAGGCTGAGTGGATATCATCATGAATAGGACTATCATCATAGTCATCAGAGTCATCGTAGTCATCAGATGGAGTTTCCAACCCTCTTTCAGGTGATTTAGTAAGCATATGTATGGTGTCAATACCAACATCTTTAATGCTACAAGTTCCTTCATGTTGTGGTTCATTTGTCATTTGTATCTAACACACATGTTGACATGATCTCATTGTTTCTGTGATTCATTGTTGTCTACTCCATTCAGCTTCTTCTAGACTGATGATTGGTTCTTGTTCTGTAGCTTCCAACTCTTCATGTGTAGTGCTATAACTGATTTGTTCTATTTTAGGATAAGGGCACATAGATGAGAAGATTTATGGTATTCTTCCTTCTTTCAATCCTTGTTCATAATTTGCTTGCCTCTTTTGTCTAATTTCTTGTATTCCCTTCTCTAGTTTTATGTGCATCAGCTCTTGAGTATCATCTATGACACCACTAGATTCTTCTGGAGTTTCTATAGTGGATGTGTCTAAAAGATAGTCAGGACCCCATTCATACTTGTTTAAATTAGTCTCTGAATCATCTACTTGTTGCCTACCAGTATATGTGACTAGAACTTTTAATGGTGCAAACAATTCTCTAATTCTTACCATTTCATCTCTTATATCCTCAGGAACCTCAACTTCTTGTATTATCATAGCTGAGTCGAAGCTTGAGCACTGACTATTTCTTCTTTCTTGACTACTGATTCTTCTCTCTCTTTTCTACACTCTACTTTTGTTTGTTTATAATTTGCTTCGTGTAATGTTAAAGGTGATATCCTTTTCGGGCACTTAGACTTAGAAACATGTTTTTGGTCTAATGTCTTTTTCGGATTGTATCCTAGTCTAGCCTTATCATGTGTGGATTTGGTTTGTATCTGAATTGTTTCAGTAATACCTTCTTTTTGTTTGCCCAAAGGACCAGTTTTTGAGTACCCCATGTGCTGAATCATTTTGTAACCATGACCATATTGGTTTGAGGAAATCTCACAATGTCGTACCTCCTCATTTGGACTATCTTCCTTAAAGAGCCAGTTAAGCACAACATACTCTTCTATTTCATCTGCAAAGAAGGTAGAAGACTATACAAAGAGACCATCATATATGGTATTTGGAGCTGAAGTTTGTGTTCTCATAGCCTCTGATGGCTTTCCCAACTATCTTGGTGATGGAGGGAGAGAAACTAATGTTAGTACTGGTTCTATCTTGTAGCCATCCATTCCGGTATCTGTAATCTTCAATCTCTTTTTTAAGCCTTTCATCAATGTTCCTGGATCTTCATTTGGAGAGGCTACCCTATTATGAGGCACAAAAGTATCTGCACCTTTTGTCAATGCATTACAGATGACATTTGTATCAGTAGGAATATTGACTTTAGCTCTGTTATAAGGAAAATTTAAGCATTGGTGATATGTTGATGGTACTGCCTTCATTTCATGAATCCACGACCAACCCGGTAATATATTGTATGACAATGGAATATTGAGAACCTAGAAAAGGACATCTCTCTCTATTGGTCCCACTCTAATTGGTAATGATACTAGACCTTTGGAGGTCCTTTCTTCCTCATCATAGGATTTTATTGTTATTTTCTTTCTAGGATCAATAACATTTTCAGAGAATCTTAGTTGTGTAAGTAGATGATAAGTACAAATATTCAACCCTGCGCCTCCATCTATCAAAACATGTTTAACTCTGTGTTTGTGGATCATGGCCTCAATATGCAATGGTTGGTTATGTGGATGATTTGATGAATTGTCATCTTCTTCAGAGAAGGTCAAATAGTGAGGTGAAGTCAGATGACCCACCATAGACTGAAACCGATCAATGTCTAAATCTTTTGGAACATTGGTAGTGAGCAATGCTTTTTCTAGGATTTACTTGTGAGCAGATGAGAGTTGTAGCAATTCAAAAATTGAAATTTGAGCATTTTTCCTTTTTAATTGTTCAACCACGCTATATCCGGAGGATGATGATGAAGTTAAATTTTTACATTTGTCCAAGGTTGATTCTTTTTGTTTGTTTGACAAAGATGTTGGATTTGATGTTTCTTGAGCCGGGTTGGAAGAACTAGCTCCTTGGAGGGTAACTTTCTTTTGAGATCGGGTCAGAGCTCTTGCATATCGTGATTCATTTGGTTTATCTTGAACTATAATCACATTTCAATATTCTGAGTGTGAAGGCTCAATCATGTTGATAACGTTGTCTTGGCTGGTATAAGTATAATTTACCTTGGCACCTCCTTTGGTCTTTGGGGAATCACCTTGTTCATAAGCAGGCAAAGGGTCTTTAAATGCTTTATGATCAGCATTGGTTGGATGATTCCCAACAATAACTTTACCAACGTCTATGAGATCTTAAATCTCATGTTTTAGCTTCATGCAATTGTTTATGTTATGACCCTTATTCCGATGGAAGTCACAATATTCATTTTCTCTCCACCATCTTGGTTTGACATCTGGATCATATGGTTTGGAGTTATCTGGTAGTGTTATTAAGTTGTTTTCCAGTAGAGTTTTGAAAGCAGATTCATATGATTCTTCGAGAGGAGTAAAATCATGTTTAGGTTTGGAAAGCCAAGTCTTTTCTTTGAACCATTCCTTTGCTTTCTTTGGTGAATTCTCTACGGCAGCCTCAACAACTTTAAGTGCTTGTGTACCACTAGCCAAGTTGAATATTTTGGATTTTGAGTTGGTTTTAACAGTGTCTACTACTCCATCATTAACAACATTCTTATTGTTGTCTTTGCCAAATTTCCAATACTTGTTCTTCTCTTTAGAGCTAGATCCTGTTTGTGTTTCTTTCCAAGGTGTGATATTCCCCTTCTTTATGAGCACATCTTCCATTCGAATGGCATTATCTACCATTTTGTTAAATGATGGGTGTACTTGCATTTGTATTCTATATTTTAGTTTGGGGACCAAGTTATTGACAAATATATCCATTTTTTCAGAGTCTGGAATAGGTCGTGGGTACCTAGAGAACATCTTTCTCCAGCATTGGAGAAAAGTAAGAAGAGGTTCCCTTATTTTTTGTTGAGTATTACAAAGATCGATCATAGTCATAGGATATCGAATGTTGTATGAGTATTGTTGTAAAAATAGTTGGATTAGTTCTTCAAACATTTTTATTCCTTTGGGTAGACTTGAGAACCATTCCATTGCTTGACCCCCCAAACTCCTTGGGAAGAGACGCATGAGGTACATTTGATTGTGCATGAACTCCATACAAGCAACACTAAATTCCCTAACATGATCTTGAGGATCTGAGGTACCATCATATTTATCAAATTTTGGGATTTCCACTCATGGAGGAAATAGAGGCATGTGTAGATTCTTGTCAAATGGAAAGGGACATATTGTTTCCAAAGAAAATTGTTTTGGAGACTTGTCCTTATTCTTCAATTCTGTGACCTCCATCTATAAAGCTAGTAATTGTTTGTGTACCATGAGTATAGGTGAGTCTTCCTTTTTAGTAACAAGTGTTTGAACATCATATCCAATAGGAAGTTTGACACCTTGTTTTGCTAGTTCTAAGAAATAGTCTTCCTTCTCTCAGGTCATGATAGTTTTCATCATTTTTCTAAAGTCTTTATCCTTTTGACAGTCAAGGATTTCTTTTTCTGGAGGTTCAATGTCTTCATTAGTCTCACTTGATGATGAGGAGTCATTATGATTTTTTGGAATATTACAGTCATTTTTGTTTCCATCATTGTATTCTGTCTCATGTATGGTGGGAGATTCAGGTTCATCAAAAATTGGTCTGCCTAATGATGACGACATGTCAGTGAGTGGATCCTTCACGTAGAATGGATTATCTTGATAGGTGAAGGTTTGTTCTTTTCCTTTGGCTTGTTTCTTATTTTGAATAGGCATTTTTATGGATTAGTGTGACCTAAAGTTGTTTTATGATGCAGAGGTCAAGATCAATTTCAGAGCTAGTTATTCTATTTGGAGTATTTGTTTGGGAGAAACAACTGAGATTCAATCTAGTTTCAGGAATGATCTATCCTATACAAGAGGTTTAGCTAAGTTGATTCTAAGTGTAGTGTAAGATTCAATCTGGTTTTAGGAACGATCTATCCTGTATAAGACGTTATCTAAGTGACTAAAATTTGATAGGTAGTTGATTGAACTAGCTGAAAGGTGATCGACCAAATTGTGCAATGCAAACGGTAGAGGTACACTGTCTTGATCTATTTATGCTCAGGAAAATGATAACCAGTATTATGTTCGCTGCAAGCTATTTTTAGGCAAGTTTGACTATTTTTTTCTAACAAAACCAGAGACTCATACGACAATTTAGCAGCTACAGGATGACAATAGTTCTATTTTGTATGAGTTGCTACCTTGTACTATAAGACAAATGGGCATGTACAGGATGACAAAAGACTGAGGGCAATTTTGTCTCATACGAGATAGGATACAGTGCAGAATGATAGATGACTCAGACTTGTACCATAGATAATATGGTATAGGATGACAAACCAGTAGACTCATATGACATAAGACCTAGTGCGACACGATGGATTATCAGACTCGTACGATTGTTCACAGGACAGAGCCTAGAAATTTTGAGTTTTTTTGATTGCTGAGTATGATAACTGAGTATGACTAATTCTGAGATGGATTGATTTTTGACCAGGATAGACTAGTTTCTGACTCGGACAGATTTTTGACTTAAAATGGACTAGTTTCTGACACGAACAGAGTTTCGACTTAGGATGGACTAGTTTCTGACACAGACAGAGTTTCGACTCAGGATGGACTAGTTTCTGACACAAACAAAGTTTCGACTCAGGATGAACTAGTTTCTGATCTTCACCAATTTTTGGTATTTCAATTTTTGTTTTAGGGATGAAAATATAGAAAACAAGTAGTATGTATAGTGACTCCAATCACAACATGCAAAACCCTAAGGAATTTGGTGAGGAAAGAAAATCTTTGCTTGTAGACTCAGGTACACATCCAATAGCTAATCAGAATACGGTCACTAAGTCTCACGCAATGGATTCTCAACGTTGTATTATCTGACTCCAAATGCTAATGGGGGCATGAAATGACAAGTATCTTGGGAGAGTTACTATCTCTCTTGCACAAAGATTATCTCCCTTTCGGAGGTGAACCGGGTAGCTTCTAATTTTGAATTGGATTTAGTTAGGGATCTGTTCGATGCGTCAAGGTATAAACTCAATTAAGAGGTCTCCCAGCCTTGAAAACCAAGGTTTAATATAACCGAAGGTACGGAGGAGAGCTATTCTTGAGCACTGTCGTTGACTTGATTTTCATCAAAATCATGTTTATTTTATATTGGGTTGGAGTACTTGGTGTTTAGTCGTTCCCACTTAGGTCGTTCCCCTCACACCGACCGTAATGGCTTTAAGTGTTTTTCAACCCCTCGGGAGGGCAGGCCTGCTAAAGATGTACAAATCTCAAACAAAGAAAAAGCTTCAAGGGTCTAGATTTTTGATTGTCTAGAAAAAGATAAGAGCATACTCTCCTACCTCTCAGAATCTTCTAAAAGCACGGAAGACAAATTTGTTCTTTAACCAGATAGCAAGTTAGGTTCCTAAAAATGAATTTAAAGAATACACGCTGTTTGGTCAATTCTCCTTAGGCAACCTGCAAAGACAACGAATGAGTAGTCATATTGTCTTTGTGCGACTAGCATATTCTTTGACAAGCGTTCTGCAAAAACTAGTTAGGCTGTGAAAAACTCTGAGATAGATAGATAAATAGTTAGGGTCAGTCGTCAGAATAATCAATCAGAAATGAGAAAATTATGAAATTTGCCTCTTTTACCAATAAATACAGAATCGTACGACAGACACTTGACTCATACGAGATAGGATTTAGTATCGTACAAAAGAAGATTGCTGATGATGTCTGCTCGTACGACAGAGGATTTCTACTTGTACGATAGAGGATCTACTCGTACGATAGGATATTGCAATTCATGCAACACCTGCAGTTTGTCGTTTCAGCCTGTAAAAATTGTTGTATGAGATGTACGAACGAAAAACCAAAAAATCTGAAATCTGAAAATTAACCCAAAAAAAAAAAAAAGTGGTCAGTCTTGGAGGCTGAAAATGTGTAGTCTTCGGGCCCCACGGTGGGCGCTAGAAATGTGTGTGTGAAAAAGTGAACCTGTAGCTGCAAGCACAATGCTTCAATTAAGTCATTATATGCATGGTTAATAATCAATAATCAATAAGTAATAAACCATAGCAAAGCGACCAATTGCCTTCTAAAAGATGCGAGTATAAGATTGCTCTAAGATTTTTATAAGCAATACCAGTGACTAGACTACACCAAGACGAAGGATTTAATCTATATGATATTAACTATATGGATGCAAGATGGATGAATAATTCAAGCAATAATAAATTCAAGCAACAATGGATGCAAGCAATAATGAATGGAAAATGGATGTAAACGATTGAAAAAGCACAATAATTTTCAATGACTACAGAGCGAAATTAGCGTGATAATAATCTCTAAGCATGTTCTCAAAAATCTCTGGGGTCAATTGGAATGAGAGCTGAAGACTGAATTTATAGAGAATCACAAGAGAGATGATGAAAAAGCTTAATTTTGGATTAATTGAAATAATTAATCATGTTCAGTTAACCTTGAGATAGATTCCAATTATAGTTTAATTGAAATGCATTCAAATTAGAAGTCCAAGTTGCATTGGAAAATAATAATAAATTAATTCCATGCATATATTTGATTTATTCAAAAAAAAGGTCTTTTCAATGCAACTGAACTTCTTTTTTCTGAAAAGCTTTGCGTTCCAATTTTAGAGAATAATTCAATAATTCGATTAAATTGCTTTTCTGATTTCAAGTTCTAAATTTAGAAAAAGAAATAATATCTCAAGTTTGATTTCTCTCTCAATTCAATTCTTTTTGTTTTATTTTCAATTCAACTCTTTGTAATAAATTAATTCATCTTTTGTAATAAATTAAACCTTTTTGCATGATTGAATGGCAAATTTATTAATTAATTAAATATGCAAGGATATTTAATAAATTAAAATGGGATAATTGATCAAAATGATATTATTGGAAATGATTTGATTAATTAAATAAATATTTAATTAATATTGAGTAGTTGATTTGCCATGTGATATTTGATGATTAAAGAATTAATAATGTGCCCAAGATTGATTTAATTGCCTTTGGCTAGGACCTTGGTGATGTTGTCGAGATTAGGGGCCTATGGTTTAGATGACCAATTTTAGGGTATTACAGCTCCTTCCGATAGCCGATGACAACATTCCGTGCTCTGCACTTCTTATCAAGTCATCGGGGTAGGTCTTGCCGATAAGGCAAAAATTCAAAAAATTACAAAGAAACACCCATCTCCCTCAGCATGCTGGGCTCAACCCTCATGGGAGCCACATTTTACCCCACATGCTATAATTCAATGAAAAAAAAGTTATTTTCCCTGTGTCTGCACATGAAGCAAACAAGTTAGACAAAAACACGTATTCTTGTCATACTTAGCACTTGTTTCTCCTTCTGAGGCATATTGAGCTTGTAGCAAAAATAGGTAACATTTTTGGCAACATCTGCCATATGTTTGCCTGCTAAAATTTTTGACCAGCTGCCTTTTGCATTCCATTGGGTATAGAGTCACTAAGATTGATAGAAAATTGAAACAACACATCACACATGACTGCTAAAACTCTCTTTTCCCTCAAAAAACTTATCCTAATCTATTGAGTATAGGTGTGTGGTTTATGTTAGTGAGCTTAACACCTTACTGTCATGAATTAGGCATGTGTATTGACAAATTAGGACAAGACAAAACAACAAAACACTTTTGAAACACTGCAACAATTTATTGTAGCTATATGAGGGAGATGCCTTTTGTGTGTGCGAGGGGATAAACATATTCCTTGTTTCATATGATGGACACCTCTCTTTTATAGCTGTAATGGATTGCAGTAGTATCACTCTTATAACTCCTCTGAACTGTGCACTAGTCATTTAGGGAAAACAATACTACAAACTGACCTATTGTGCAAAGCACTAATTACCACTAGAAAAATTGAAATATGTACAAATTTTAGGCATACCTCAAAAGAAATGATTGAGTTGAATCCCATTGACTGGGATTGGTTCAACTTCACCATCCAACTTAGACAAATGGAAGGCATTGTGCTGCTTACACTTAGAAATCATATAAGGCCCACTCCAAAAAGCATCAAACTTTGTATGCTTGCCTGGCCTGCTCTTGAATTCATCCCATTTCAGGACAATGTCACCTTCCTTGAACACTCTAGGAGAAACCCTCTTATCAAAAGATCTTTTCATTTGAGCTTGGTGATGCTCAATTTGCCTCATTGCCTCATTTCTAACTTCCTCTAGCTCAATCAACTGAGCCAATCTTACTGTCATAGGCTCTTCTTCAATCATATCTAGCTAGTTAGATAGATCAAGGGCTGAAAACTCAAGTGAAATAGGCAACCTTGCTTCTTTCCCATACACAAGCATGTATGGAGACATTCCAGTGGACCTCTTTGGTGTGATTCTATCAACTCATAAGGCTGATTTGAGCTTGGTATGCCAAGCTCGCTAATTTCCTTCCATGGTCCTTTTGATGATTATGAGTAGATTCTTATTTGTGGACTCAACTTGTCCATTGCTCTAAGGGTAATAGTTAGATGAGGTGTTGAGATAAACACCATTCTTTACTACCCAAGCAAATATTCAGCTCCCTACAAAAACAAGAGCATTATCTGAAACTATAGATTTAGGGACACCAAATCTAGTTATCAACTCATCATAAAAGTTCAAAATAGTCATCTTGTTTGCTTTCTTTAGTGCTACAACCTCAGTCCACTTAGTAAAATAATCAGTGGCTATGAGAACCCACTTGTGGCTAGCACTTGAAGGTGGATTTATGACTCCAATGAAATCCAAACTCCACTTCATAAAGGGTTGTTATACTTGAATAGGCTGCAATGGCAGTGCTGCCAACCTCTCTTTTCCTAGAAACATGGCACATTCTTTACACTTTCTAACCCAAGAATGTGCATCTTTGAACAAATTAGGCCAATAATAGCCTCCTTTCATAACTTTCAGAGCTGTAGCTCTTACTGAAAAGTGTCCTCCTATTGATCCTTCATGAAACTCATACAATACCTTATCAACCTGATCAACATCTATGCACCTCAATAATACACTATGAAAATCCTTTCTAAATAGAAAACCATTCAAGAGTACATAGGGAATGGACTGAAGTCTATAATACCTTCTTCTTTACTTACTCAATCCATGAGGACACTCACCGATTAGCAATAAATGAGTCATTTCTTGTACCCAGCCAGTAGGAGGAATAGGAACAACTACTTTGTGAGGCCCTACCCCGACCCATCCTATCCTTTCAGTTATTTTCATTTTGGAACTATTTTGGATGCTAGTTTTGACACACTATGGATATAGAACTTTTCATGATTCCGCGATTTTGGTAACATTGATATATGTGGATGCTTCATTTCTATGCCTTGTGGATTATAGAATATTATATGATTCTAGATTAGGGTAATATTGTGATGATGCAGGTTATTATCTAAATTTCAGGATTTGATATAATGTTTGGAAAATGTTTGCATATATTGTAGATGGATCAAATTTTGAGGATTATGAGGAAATTGCTTTGAATTGTGACAAATTATATTTCATAATGTCAAGTCTTTGTAGAATGAATGTATTGTATTCTGATTTTGTGATTTTATATATTATATGAGGCTATTTGGGAAGTACTAATGTTTAAATTGAGATGTGCAGGAAAATATCCATGTGACCATGGAAATATTAGGGAGAATCAAGCCTAGGCCAATGTGCGTTAGTAAAACCAGGGGTTGTCTATTTGGAGAGACAACACCCCGTATGTACTGTATTTTATTCGTAAATGTAAAATGTTGCATGAGTGTAATTTGTATTTATTGGATTATTTAAATTGTTTAAGGGACAATTGCCATGTGTTTATTGTGATGTGGAATTATGTTGTAGTGTCACTTGACACCTATGTAGTATGTTGTGTTGGCAATTTGTCATGTCACCTTTTTGAAAGTTTTATTTTTGTTAATAGATATATCCCCTAAATTATCCTTGAAGGAACCAAGAAATCTAGGTTAGAGAGCCACAAGGAAGGTCAACTCAGAGTTGACCCGTAGGTTAACTTCAGGTGGACTTTTTGAAGGTCAAATCAACTCCTAGAGTCAATTTTAGAGCTTTTCTATTAGGCCTCATGGGGTACCTATGGGTGAAGGCCAAAATTGGCCATGTGTCTTTCCCTTAGGACTTGTTTAACCACCCAAAAAAGTGGTTTTCCCAAGATGGACGAATTCCATCTATAGGAGTGCCATCCTTGGAAGGAGAACCTTCTTGGAGATAGTAATCCCTCTTCCCCATTCCATTTCCCTTCTCTAGGCACCTAGGTTAGGGAGTGTGTAAGACCTAGGGAAGACCAACCCAATGGGAGATCACTCACTCTATCCAAGAGGTTGGAAGGAGTGAGAGAGGCCTTCTTAGGCTAAGAATGGAAGCTTAGTGAGATAATCACCCACTCTCCATTCTTGGAGATTTTTGGAAAAACTTGGAAAAAAAAAAAAGAGAAAACCAGTTTTAGGAATTAGAGGAATTTGGGGGGGCCAAGGATTGCAGAAAGTTGTGTGGATTGGGCAGCTCATCTCCAACTAAATTTAGCATACCTATTGGCAGAATAAGGTTGGTGGTTATCTCCTCTTGTTTATGTTGTTTATGTAGTTATGTTGTTTTGTTGAAGGAAAGATTTGCTTGTAAAGAAAGTGTGTATGTAAATTGTTGTTGAAGAAAATAATGTGTAGTTTATTTCTATGTTTTTTCTGTTTTGTGTTCTTGTTTTGGGAGTGTCCAAGATCTCCTACTCTTGGGAGAGTAGGATGATCTTGGGGTGGAAGAAGCATGACAACCTTGGGTGAGAGGCTCTCCTTAAGGAGAGTGATCTCAAGGGTGTCCTTTGTGACCCTTGCTGCATAGCCTTGTGTATGCATTTGGGGGTCATAAGGGGAGAGAAATGGCTTTGAGCCTTTGGGGGGGGCATAAGGTGGTTGGGATGAATTCTGATTGAGTATTTTGTGTTGCCATGAGGTGGCTTGTGATATATTTTTTTTTGCTGCAGTCTCCCCAATGGTACTTGGTCCACTTCCACCCATAGATTGATCTCCACAAATGTGGTGATAGTGTAGCTTGGGATGGGAAAGTGTATGTGTTGTGTGTTTTCCCTATTGTTGTGTTGTATTTCCTGATTGTAACCCGTCTAGGTCTTGGTTCTCCTAGCTCGGGGGTGGCTTCTGGTAAGCCTAGGCTGGGAGGTGAGCATCCCATGGTCACAGTCCTAAAACTTTACTTGCAGGTGGCTTGGGGAAAAAGACTAGGAGTTGCAGATTTTGTGTTGCAGACTTCTATTCAGATTTCTTATTTTTATTTAAATGCTGAAAGGAAGAAAGAAATGTAACCTTATGCTTTGTAGCAAAAGAAAAAAGAAGGGAAAGTGCATATGTAGATATAGGGCTTAAAATGATTCTGTTTCTGTTTAAATAAATGTAAATATTATTTTCTGTGTAAAGATTAGAAAAGAAAAAGGGACTGTTAGATTATCTACCCATTTTCTTATTTGGGCGATTGTAACTATCATTCTGGAAAAACAATGTGAATGTAATTCTTTTTATTATATTTTTATGTCTATTGTGTTTGCTGTAGTCTACATTTAAATCTGGTCTGTAACATGTTTATTTACTGCATTAGTAAGGAAAAGAAAAAGAAATGCAGTAGGGTTATTATTTACTTGCATAGTTTAGATTCTGTTATTTTATGACTGTAAAAAGAAAACCAGAACTATTTTATTTCTGTAGTAGGTTTAAATGAAAGGAAGAAAAATAAAATAAAATATTAACCTATTCTAAATGCTGAAAGAAGACCAAAAACAGAATGTAAATAGTTGAAAATCCCAAATCAATATAAGGATTTTAACCCTATTACTTCAACATTTAGTCATATATATCTCTATATGTATATAAGTATATATATTGAAAATATATACCTATATAGATATAAAGTATATATACATATAAGCTTCCTGTAATGTGCATACCCCTGTAACAACAAAAAAAAACATGTATTCTGAATCCTGTGCACCTCTGTTACAAATCATATAAAACATAATGCAGAATAAACCCTTTTATCCTATATATATATATATATATATATATATATATATATATTCTGCAATCTAAAGTCATGCTCTGTGGGTGCCTGTAGAAGAAAATTTCTTCATATTCATAACTTATATTGTGCATATATATATATATATATATATATAGAAAGTACACATTGATATTCAAAAATAAACACATCACATAAGCTATGCCCCACGAAATGTTTAAATGAAAAACAAAAAAAAATAATAGTAAAATAATAATGCCGGCCGAACCACTGTGTGTAAACACAGTGGACGGCTCACGGGCCGCGCCACTGTGTTTACCCACAGTGGACGGCACGGTTGCCGAGCCACTGTGTGTAAACACAGTGGGCGGTGCTCAGGCCGCGCCACTGTGCTTACCCACAGTGGACGGCACGGAGGGTGCCGCCACTGTGTGTAAGCACAGTGAACGGTCTGCGGCCGCCACTGTGCTTATACACAGTGGACGGCAACCGCCGTCACTGTGTATAAACACAGTGGCGACCGGGAGAGCCCCGCGACCCCTCCTCTCTGCGAAACCCTCCGCCGTGCCCTAGCCTTGCCATACCTGCAACCTCCAAAACCACAAAAAAAAGGGGACACTCAATAAAATATAGACGTTTAATAAACCCTAACCCATTTCGGGTTAGGGTATAAAAGAATGAAAAATAAAATAGGTCAAGTGTAAATTATAAAAATGCAACCCTAACCCAATTTCGGGTTAGGGTTAGCATTATAAGAATTATATATATATATATATATATATATATATATATATATATATATATATATATATATATATATATAAGTAAGAGAATTAAATTAGAGCATTAAATTTGATTTTTAATTTATAATGAGGGTTAGAATTTAAGAATTTATAATGTGATTTTATATATATATATATAAAAAGGGGAATTTAAATTGGAAATTTAAAGTTAGATTTTAGTATATAATTGGGGTTAAGTTTATAATTGAAATATTATGGAATTTTGAACCCTGATTTTAATGTATATATTTGGGGACAAATTTAATAATTGGATTATTATGGGATTTTAGACTTTTGATAATAGGGGTTAATTTAATATTTGAATTATTATATGTCCTCATTCTTTAGAAATTTAATTTTAATTAATTCAAGGGGGTTAATGATAAAGGATTACTATAGTTGGATAAACTATACGTTTAACCCAGCAATATATTTAATTAATCAATGGACTTACCCCCCCCATATCATTGTACGTTAGGAAAATTTATTTTAGGAACCTTAAGCCCTTGAGATCGATTTTTGGTCGGATTGAAAATTAATTGACAAAATCAAGGGGTTTAGGGAAAATCAGAATTGGCCTTAGCTTATTGTCGGTTTTAGTGGGCAAATGACATTGTAGTAAGTTGAAACCCTCATCGGGTGGATGCGTATAATAAATTTTATATAAGCATCAAATAATCATTAGCAATATCATTATATGACCTGGAATGATTTAATACGTTAAGATAGCCAATTATCCCTTGGTTTAATTAGCGGCAATTTGTCTTAGGTAATTGAGCTAGCTAACTAATCCGCAATGCAAATTAATCTCCACCAATCAAGTCACTCGCTCGAGTTGGATTTTTAACTTAACCTTAGTAAGTAAGTTTATTTACATCCTAGGAAAGACAAAACCTTAAATGCAGTTGTTATATATTAGGATTTTTAGCGAGTTCATGACGTCAAAAAAATAAATTTGTTGTTCCGTTTTTGTGCCCTAAAGTTTGGGCACGACATACTTGTTCTTCGTCTTGGAGGGCTAAAACAACCTTTTCCTCATCCTCTTCACCATTGTTTGTGTGATCAGTAAGCTACTCACATAGTCCCTTACCTCTGAATAGCTTGGTGACCTTAATATCAACATCAAATTCCATCACCTTAGCCACTCAACCAGCCCTCTTATCATTTAAGTCTATGCTAAGCAAAAACTCTTTAACTGAGGGGTGAGAAACCATCAACTCAATCCTATTGTTAGACAACATATACTCAAAATTTTTCAAACTCCTAATAACAACAAGAACATGTTTTTCAACAAAAGAATATTTCTCTTCATAATCCTTAAGACCTTGACTGAAAAAGGCCAAAGGCTGCTCCTAACCATGCTCATTTTCTTGAACCAACATAGCTGAGATGCTATCAATACTGCCATAAGAATACAAAATAAAGTCTTTTGAGAAATCTGGGTTTAGCAAAGTAGGAGCAACTGCAAGTGCCTCTTTTATAAGCTCAAAACTCCTCCTCCCATCCTTAGACCAACTAAAAGGAATATCCTTTTTCAACATAGAAGTTAGAGGTTTTAATAATTCTGCAATATCTGGAATAAACCTCCTATCAAAATTAATCCTACCCAAGAAGCTTTGCAAGCCCTTCTTGTGTGCTAGTAGAGGTAAGGAAAGAATAACACTTACCTCTTCAGATCAATAGTAATACCTTCTTTTGACACCACATAGCTCAGAAGCTTACCCTCATGAATAGAAAACATATATTTCTTTGGGTTAAGAGATATACCATACTCTCTGCACCTCTCAAAATTTTTCTTTAAGTGAGCTAGGTGTTAAACTAAATTTTTGGAATAAACAGTGATATCATCCAAATAAATAAGTACAAATTTATACATCAAACCATGAAATGCCAAATCCATAGCACGCTGAAAAGTGGCACCAGCATTTGACAAACCAAATGGCATCTTTTAATATGCCATAGTGCCCCATTTAGTTGTAAATATTGTCTTAAATTGATCTTCCTCCTTCACTAGCACTTGGTTATAACCTGAAAAGCCATCTAGCAAGGAGAATCTCTCAGAACCTGCAACAACTTGCAAAATCTACTCCATAGAGGGCAGTGGATATCTATCCTTCAATGAGGCTCTATTGAGATCCAAAAATCAACACAAAGTCTGATTTCACAATTCTTTTTCCTAACTGGGACAAGGTTTGACACCCAAGAGGTGTGTTTAATAGGAAAAATGATGTTGCTCTCAATGAGTTTATTAAGTTCTTTGACCATAAGGGGCTCAAGCTTTGGATTAAGAGGCCTCTATTTTTGCTTCATAGGTTTAGCATTGGGCTCAAGCTCTATGGCATGTTGGGAAATACTACGGTCAAAGCCTTTTAAATCAGAATATTGCCAAGCAAAAATGTCACTAAACTCTTGGCATAGTAAAACAAATGCATGCCTTTCCTCTAAAGTACACACCTTGCCAAGCTTTAACAACTTATCCTTGAAAATCTCAACATTTTCATAATATTCCTCCTTGATCTGCAAGCTGGATTTTTCTTTTCTCACTTGATCATCCTCATTAAAAATTGACTCCAATGTGACCAAACCCTTAGGTAGCTTGTTTGTTTTCAGCTATATGACCTGTTCATCACACTGTTGCTTAAACTTCTCTTTGTTGGTATTTGAAAACTCTGCCTCTTCCCTCAAAAAGTTAATAATTTGTTGATCACTATCAAAAACTTGCCAATGATCAGCATTGTTAGGAATAAAAGACCTACCAATCACTTTTACATATTGATGATCATTAATATTGCTGATATCACTTGGAATATCATACTATGCTCCTATTGCAACAAGTCTATCAGCATGCTTATTAAGATTTCTAGGAATAGACAACATTTTGAAAGCTTGGAAATCTTCAATAAGATCCCATACCCTATGTTTATAAGACTTTACGAGATCATTCTTAGTGGTATGAAGACCTCTTACTTGGTTGACAACCAATTCATTGTCACCATAAACCTACAAACAACTGATTCCTCTCTTCTTTTCCCATTGTAGACCATGAATTAAGGCCTCATACTCAACTGTATTATTGGTGTAGCTAAAAGAAAACCTGAAAGCTACGTAATACTTATCATTAATAGGAGAAATCAACATACAACCACCACTAGCACCATTCTTACTTCTTGACCCATCAAAATAGAGCTTCCAAAGCTGATTTTGATGTTGATTATCTTGTTGTTCAACATCCTTCATCAAGTTTGGGATAACAGAACCTTGTTCATGAAACATATAAACTCCAAGGTTTACCTCATCCATATTTTTGAAAGGATCTTCCTGAAGATTCTTAGCTACCCATTCATTCATAATAATGTTAGGAATGTCATCAATAGGGGTGTTTGGATCACGCAGAATAGGTTGGTCAACTTGCTCATGAATGGTCAAATTGGTTTGACAACACTAGGGACATAGGGTTCTATGTGATCATTAGCTAAAGCTTCTGATTTAATAGTAACTTTAGTTCCATACCTAGTCCTAGAAAACATATGTGACTAGTCAGATGACAAATAACCCCCTCTATCCTCTTCTCTTTCTTCTTTTCTTAATTCGGATCTTAGCATAAATGGATCACATATCTGGAACCATGTTTCTAAATGTAAAGATGTGATTGCTAAAGGAGTGATATGGAAACTTGGAAATGGTAGAAAAGTTAGATTCTAGGAGGATCCCTAGCTTTTTGACAAATGGATTTCTATGAGTGGGCTTCCCATGCCCCCTCCTATATTGGTTCTTTTTGCACCTTAGTGGTAGATTACTAGGATGGAGACAACTGGCAGAACATTGATAGTATTCATCCCAGTCTCTCTAAGCTCAAAACCCAATTGTCTGCTATTTGGCTGAATAAGGAAGAGGATTCCTTGATCTGGAAACATGACCCCAAAGGCATTTTTACTATGTCTTCGATGTATTGTATCCTTGCCCCCTCCCCTCCTATGAATCCCTTTTTGTCTAAAGCTTGGTTAAAAGGTCTCACTCCCAAAATCAATTTGTTCTTCTGGACTATTCTCCAAAATAAGATCCTTACTGTTGACAACCTAAAATGCAGAGGTTTTGCCCTTCCAAACAGGTGTGAGTTGTGCTTTCAAGAGGAAGAGTCAGTGGACCATCTTTCCCTCCACTATTCTTTCTCAACCTTTGTTTGGGAAAGCTTCCTCAAGAGCTTTAGTCTAGCTTGGGTGTTTCCCAATAACATCAAAGATTTGTTCTCCTCCTGGCAAATTCATTGGACTAACTCTTTTCTGAGATGTATGTGGCAGCTCTCTCTTCCACACATTTTGTGGGGTCTTTGGAAGGAAAGAAACAACTGAATATTCAGGGATGTGTCCCTAAATCAAGACATTGTTTTTCAGAAAATTCAAAGGGCTATTCAGGAAAATATGGGAACCATGGAGGTCTCTTGTTACTCTAATAACTCCCTAGAGTCAAACATCTTAAGAGCTTGGAATATGAAGATCACTGATGGTCCTAATCTTAGCTACAATAAAAGGCTTGAAGCTAAATGGAAAACTCCTCCCCAAGGCTGGCTCAAAATCAATTTTGATGGTGCAGCCAAAGGAAACCCAGGTCCCTCCGGCTGTGGAGCTATTCTCAGAGACTACAGAGGCATTTGCAAAGGTATGATTGCTGTCCCCATTGGCACTCAAACCAATCATAAAGCGGAAGCTATGGCAACCCTTCAAGGCATTATTCTAGCCAAAAAATGGAACTGTCCCTATCTCTGGATAGAAGGGGACTCCAATAATATAATAAAGTGTCTCAATGAGACTTCAAAGCCCTCTTGGTCAATTCACAATATAATTTTTTCTGCTATTGAAATCATTAGAACCTTCAAAAAATGCCACATATCCCATATCTATCGGGAGGCCAACTGTTCTGCTGATTGGGCTGCAAATGTGGCGGTTAAGAATGAGACTATTACCACGTGGATAGGTGAGAGTATTCTCCCCAAAGATGTTAGACAAATCATAATTGATGAAAGATATCGAAGTACCCCAAAGACTCTTGATTGACAGGGCAATTATGACAAGTACTGAAGTAAGCACTTCGAGTTACTTCTATAATGAGGTAATTACTCATTATAACATCAAAGCCAGCAGAACATGTTTTATAATCTATCAAATCATTAATGCCACACACGCTTTCTAGGTATTTGTTTTAGCTCCGGAAAGCTCTCTATTTTACTAGTTCTGTAATCTAAACTTGGCTGTGAGAAACGAAGCCATGGGTGGAAATAGGAGACGATATGAGCCAAGCAGTTGCAAGGAGTGGAAACAGAAAGAAGAGGTGTGGGAAATTTTGTAGAAGGGTGGTCTTTTGAGTTTCATTGAGAGACTCCACGGCCGTGATGGAAAGATAACTAGCTTCTTCTACAAAAATTGGAAGAAGGGCATGCTTAAAATGGGCGACCAATTGGTGGAAATTGATGAAGATTTAATAGCTAAAGCTACGGGTCTCAACAGGGAGGGCTACAACTTCTACAAAGACAGGAAGGCCAGTAGGGAAGCCATTGAAAGGTACCCGGTCACTAAGAAAGAGAAGAAAAGACTGGTAAAGTTGAGTAAAACCTATTACCCACCTAGGGCTTTTGCAAAACCTTGGCGGGAAATTCTCTTTGTTTTAATGTGGTATATAACCCTAGATGGTAGGTTTACAAAATTCTATGGGTATCATTTTGTCTTGTTAAATCATTTTAGGCATAATGATAAGGTGAATTTCCCTTACTTCTTGCTCTGCTCTATGAATGCCTCCCTAAAAGCCTACAAAGAAAATCCTTGGGGTGATACTGCAATGCACCAGGGACTTATGGTCCTCATTTATGACCATTTAAAGGCCAATAAAATCAACTGGATGTAGCTCTTTGTGGACTCGGAAGATGAAATTTCTGATTCTAATTTCTCAAAGGAGGAAGAATCAAACAATGATTCCTTGACTAATAATGAGGAAAGCTCTGATGACTCAGAGTATGAGAGTAGTAAGAAGAGGAAATCAAGACCCTCTTCTTCTAAGAGCAAAAAACCTCATAGCAAACCCTTGATTAGTATCTCTTTGGAAGAAGAGTACTCTGACTTCCCTGAGGAGAAGAAGAACCCTAAGGGGTTGTTGAAGAAAAAAAGTAAGAACCAAGCCCAGACCAGGAAGAAGAAAAATAAAATAAAGGAGACTGGCAAAGATCCGGAGGAGACTGGTAAGGAACCGGAAGATGACAAGCAAACAAGGACCCTAGAAGCTGAGCACAGCCTAGATATGGAGACTATGAAGGAGACTCTCAGGGCCACCGACACTATTTTTGCCCTCCATATCTCTAAGAATGAATAGATAACCCCTAGAAAAGTGACTCCCTCTTCTGGCCCTCCTCCTGAGGCCTTGAACGGTTTTATGAAAACCATAGAATGGCTTATTGATGGGAATAAGAAAATTGCGGATGAGTACAAAAAAATCTGCAATAGAGTCCTGATCCTGGAGACCATCAACATTGGAGAGGGGAACACTATGGCTGATTATATCGAGGATCTGAAGAACACCATTGCTAAAGTGGAAGGCATTAGAGATGCTTTTAATCCCCGGTTTGAGAAAATTGAAAAGGAGATACAGGATAGAAAAACCCTGGCGGAGACTAGTGAAAAAACGCTCTCGGACACAATTGCCAAAGTGGAAAAGATAGAGGAATGCCTTAAGAACATCACGGAGCAGAGCCTCAACATTTTGAAAATATCGGCCAACAACACCCATACCCTCATTAGCAAGCTTGATGTTGAAAAGGAAATCCAGGAAATTGACCTGGATGCTGAAGGAACAGGGGAAGCCCAAGGTCCCAGAACCTGCACCTGTGGGAAGAGGAAGGAAAAGAAAGTGAATAATGACCTAGAGGAGCTGAAAGAAGTTGGGGTGACCTATGATGAGTTGGTGACAATGCAGAGGATCTGCTAAAGAAAATTACTATGTAGTGTCTCCTTGGTTTCTTTGTTGTTTTTTGTTGTTTAGCTGTTCTTTCTGTTCACTGGTCTTTTGACTAGTCGCTCTGTATGTGGACTCTTATTTTCTCAGCTTTCTTTCTAACTATTTTGTAATGGTTTTGGGTACTTAAAACCTATTTTTCAATCAATCAGAACAAGCTCCTGTATATAACTCTAAATATCAATAACTTTCCCCCTGTGAATAATATCCCTCTAAAGTTCAGAATTTATTTTTCACATCACTATCTCTCCCCCTTTGACATCAATGCTAGAAATCTGACAATAATATCAAAGAAATAATATAAGCCTCTCAATCTCAAAGCTAACTACTCCCCCTGAGTAGTACCACCACTCATTCGTACCAAAATGAATGATATCTCTGATAATGCATGTCAGACTGATGCCAAACTACATCAATCGAGTCTCTGTCAGAGGGGAAGAAACCCCTAATTTGTCTCTCAAATACTCAAATGATTCCTTGGAAAATGGTTTAGTGAATATATCTGCAATATGTTCTTTAGTGTTCACATAAACCAATTTGACTTCCTTTTCTTCCACCTTGTCCTTCAAAAAGTTATATTTAATTGATATGTGCTTAGTCTTAGAGTGAAATACTGGATTTTTAGATATGTCAATAGCTGCAAAGTTATCATAGTAGATAACTACCAGTTCACTACAATTTACCTTGATATCCTGCAACATTTTCTTAATCCATAAGACTTGAGTGCAATTAGTTGCTGTTGGAACATATTCAGCTTCTGCAGTAGATAAAGAAATGCATGACTATTTTTTGTTGATCCATGAAACCAATTTCTTTCCAAGAAAGAAAGCTCCACCAGAAGTGCTCTTCCTTTCATCAGTATCTCCTGCCCAATGTGAATCTATATATGCACATAAAGTGAAGTTATCATCTCTAGAATACCACAAGCCATATTTTGTTGTTCCTTTCAAATACCAAAATATCCTCTTTACTACACATTCATGATTTTCTTTAGGATTAATTTGATATCTTGAAACAATACTTACTACATTCATAATATTTGGTCTAGCTTGAGTTAGATATAACAAGTCACCAATCATAGAACTATACCTTGTTGGATTTATCAGTGCTAATGTATCTTTGATAGATAATTTCTCACTTGTCACCATAGGAGTACTTACCGGTTTAAAATTATCCATACCAAACTTATTTAACAGCTCCCTTAGATAATTAGTTTCATAGATAAAAATGCCTTTGTCAGTTTGAATAATTTGCAAACCTAAAAAAAATCTCATCTCACCAATCATGGACATTTCAAATTCATTATTCATATTATTAGAGAATTCCATGCACAATTATTCTTCACCTCCAAAAATGATATCATCAACGAATACTTCAATAATCAGAATATCACCATCAATGATCTTATAATATAAATTACTATTAGCACTGCATTTAGTAAAATCAAGCTCTAGGAGCTTGTTTCAATCCATATAAAGCTTTTCTTAATCTACAAACCATATCTTTATCATCTGTCAGTTAAAATCCACCAAGTTTCTCAATGTATACTTCTTCCTCAAGTTCACCATTCAAAAATGCACATTTAATATCCATTTGATAGACCTTCTTATAAGCTGTATAGGCAAGAAATAGTCTAACAGCTTCAATTCTAGCTACAGGTGCAAATGTCTCACCATACTCAATTCCTTCCATATTTCCAACACTAGCTGTTATGGTTGGTTACTAGCAGACAGGTTTTGGTTACCAGTAGAAGATCTTGTGTTATCAGTATGGGTTTAAGGTTTAACCGGTAGAGCTTTCACTGAGAAACCTTGACAGAATGCTAAGTGGTGTTGGTGCGGCTCCTACATGGAAGTCAGGATGTAGAAGGTTATCCTTGATCATGCCTGAACTAATTTAAGACATTTCTTTGCCATGGTGGACCCAGATTAGGTCTTGTACCTATCTAGGTTACGGAGTAGTATCATATTAACGTGTTCTCTACATGTTACTGGGATGATTTATGGATTGGTTATTGTTGTTTTGGTCTTAAGCCGACATGGAATATCATTGTAATATGGATGTATGTAATGATCTTATTGTAATATCTTTTAGGTGGCCGACCTAATTGGTTTAGGTCTTAAGGCTTGTATAAATTGATGTAAGATCTCATTGTAGATCATGGTATGGAATGAGAAGAAAATAAGTATCGTGGTCGTGGAATGCAATATCATATGCGAAGGATATTTGGTCAATCATAGGTGATCAAATTAGGTTTATGGAAGAGGTCTAAGACCTCTAGTATTGAGCTTAACTAGGACTGTAATTAGGCATGGCAGATGCTATCTCTGGCACTTCATTAGTCTAGATTGTTGTCTAATTATCTTGAGGTAGTTATAACCTCTCTGTAGTTAGTGAGACTATTTTGTAATGAGCAGTATGCTCTAGGCATTGTGCCTTCCTATATGTGCATGCCCCTTATTGCATCACATACTTTCTGCAAAAGTATCATCTGACTATGGGTAGGCTTCCCACTGTGGTTTTTCCCTTTATTGGGTTTTCCATTTATAAATCATGGTGTTATGTGGTATGGTTGCATTGCGTTAATTATCTATTTTATTCTTAAGTTTTATTTATTACCGGTATTTGTTTCTTCTATTCCAGTATTCAATGTTTATGTATTCTAATTAAAGGTTATTAAGTGGTTTGATTGACATAATCTATTAACAATTTATTCACCCCCCCTCTTAGTTGTTCACTGATTATCCTAACACCTAGAATAAAAAATAAATGTCAGAACAAAAAAAATATAAATTTCTCACCTTCATAGTTACACATAACACTATAGATGAACCTTCCCAGATTATCATGAAAAAAAACATAAAAAACAAACCACTTACTTGTGATGTTGTTGTTCGTGTTGGCTCTATTGGACCCTACAATTAAGATTCAATATACATTATTCAATAAGATTAACTGTGCAACATAATGAAATATTGAAAAGTGTGTTGTCTTATTGAGCTTCTCTTGGTTTAGAGAATAGTTTAATATTCTCTACTTAACAGGGCCAACCACGTGAACGTGGAAGCTCATTTGGCTCCTCCCCCCCCCTTACATCACTCTAAATTCCTCGTTAACATCTAACATTCATTAATTATTTAATCCATTAATAAAATATAACATTCATTCATTATCACATAACATTCAATAACATGTAACATTCATTAACACTCATTAACACACAACATTCATCAATATTAACACATATCATTCATGAACATTCATTAGCACATAATTACATTCATTAACACATAAAAATCAATTATTATCAAATAATGTAGATTACAATCATTTTTTTTTTCTTCTGAAGCTATGAAAAGTCTAAGTGGAGCATTGTTTTCTTCATCATTTGCCCCCTCTTCAGTTGTTCTGCCCTCTTCTCATGATCTCGATGTATGACAAGGACATCGATGCAAAGGGGGGTCCTCTGCAATAACAAAGATATGGATTAAATTCAAATCATTTTTAATTTTTGTTACAAGTATTTCATTAATTTAAAGAACATAACCGTGGCACTCTTTACCTAATGGAGCCACATCATCTTCGAAATCATTTTGTCTAGCCTCAACCTCAACATGCTGAACACCCTCTAGATCCTCTGGAGTTAAATATGAAAGGTTACATTAATCAATACACCAATTGTAATTACATATGTTTAAAGGAATAATAGTGGTCCTGTTTACCTAACTGGGGAACATCACGTTCCTGATGTTGTCTACCCAGATCATGCTTTACTTGGTCACCACAGACTACATGCTCTAAAATATTAACAAAAAATGTTACATTAATTTCTAAACCAATTATAATTTAAGATGTTTATATGTATTAATAATTACATAAAAAAAATTGAATAGGAAATGAATACCTCCACTACTGGGATGCACATCCAGACCTTCATGTGGAGGTTGTGTTCCATGATTATCAGGTTGCATTCCAATGTCATGCACATTGTTATAATTGCTTTCTTAATTAAAACAAATAAATTCACTTTATGTTGGAACTTAACATCAAATAGATTATTGGTAAGGTATTCAATTTGAAATTATTTTCATATAGCTTATTTACTTGTGTGATGGATGAACCATAATCTCATGTTTGCCCACTCAATTCTCATAGCCATTCAGCCACGACTGTATAGCCTTGATGGTAGGCAATTCTCTTGTCATCTTCCATGGGCGCTCTATTAAATTCAGAGCCTTGCATTTTTTCTTAATATCATGAATTTTTCTTGTATCGTTTGATAAAAAAAATTGTTTGCAATTTTTAAATATTTTGATGTGATATTTCATTTACTGATTCTTACAATTCATGCGACAAGTTTCATATAACCACCAGAGCCGAGTTTGTGTTGCCCATTCTTTTCTTGTCTTACCTTGGTTGCCTTTGACGTGTCACTCACTCTATGAAAAGTTTGAAATATGCTATATTATATAAATATAAAGAGTAATTAGTACGTAATTACATTCTTAATAGTATCACATACCTTCTTCTGGCGTCTAGTGGTGTATTTCCTTTTTTCCTTTTTTCCTTTCCAAAATCAGGTCTTTCCACTCCCTCTCTAGAATCATGGGGGGATGCTCATACTTTACATTCTTCTCTTAATGTTTCCTGTACTAGTCCCTCACATGCTTTAGATATGTGACCTTTTTCAAGGAGCTTGGTTTTGTCAAATGTGTCATTTCAGAACAACTCAACCATATAGTTTGTGAGTTCATCTTTTATGCTGTTTTCTTGGTCATTCCACCTTTTAAGCAAAAACAAATCTATTAGATTCAGAAATGAACTAAAGCTACCTTTAATATAGTTCAAGAAATGGATCAAAGGAAAAATATTCTAGAAATGATGTGAAATAAAAATAGTGGATTAGGGTTAGTTCACATATGATGTTCCACCTTTTACGTATGGTGGGCCCAAACATCTGCAATGCAATGTCATTAAGTTTTTTATAAAAAATATCATTTCTTGAAAAAAATCATGGGATAATTAGTCCATAATGAGTGATGAGTAAGTAAATTAAAATTACACTATATGTAATAATAATTTTAAGGTACCTAGAACTTTTTGTATCTTCAAGGGAATCAATTATTCGTCGCTCACCACCAATGTGGTCTACAATGTTCCCGTACTAGCAATATGGGAAGATCCAAGAAATGATGGTATCTTATCACTAGTATTTGCCTCTGGCATGTCTTCTGCTGTAGAAAATGAATCCACTATGAAATGCCCCAAGAAAGAACACTTCAAGGGAAATAAACACATAACAAAAGAGAGAGCAAAAGAGGGATCTAGCAATAGTGGGCGGGTCAACATGACGAGTAGTAGAGGATGTTTGCATGCTGCCTGTTGCCAACATTGCAGTCAACAATATGGATGGGGATTGCAACACAAAACACTCAATAAATCATTACAAGAAATGGTTAGGAAATTAATCAATGAAAGATAAAACCATAGCTAATCGATCTATTGCCTCCTAGTAAATGTGAGTATGAATTTTTCTCTCAGATCTAGTTATGCAAGTTCCAGTGACTTGACTACACTTAAATGGAGGATTTAAATGATGAAGATGCATAAGCTAGCAATGATAGCATGATTAAGATAAATGATTTCATGATTATTCTAGAAAATAAGCTAGAATGAATATGCAATTAAGCTAAAATTGAACATGATAACAATGCTAAGAATGATTTGCTAAGAGATATATGCCTATAGTAACAATGCTTGAATGAAAATGAGATGGGTTAATCAGGGGCCCCTTTGAACTCCAAAATGGGGTCTATTTATAGGATTTCCCAAGGCTAGGGTTGAGGTGGCCAGAATCAATGGTCAAGATTAAGTCTGAAGATATCAATGGTTAAATTGAAGGTGATTGGAGAAGAGGTTGGATGAAAGGGAACAATTGGAGGTTGGTAGGAGAAGGGGTTGGCTGAAAGGAGACAATGTCATCTCCATGGTGACAAGTGTCAAGAAGCTTCTAGAAGAGGTTGGATGAAAGGGAACACTTAGTGACAAGTGTCACAAAGATTCTAGAAGAGGTTAAATGAAAGGGAACACTTAGTCACAAGTGTCATAAAGATTCTAGAAGAGGTTAGAAGAAAGGGAACACTTAGTGACAAGTGTCACAAAGATTATAGAAGAGGTTAGATGAAAGGGAACATGTAGTGACAAGTGTCACAAAGATTCTAGAACAGGTTAGATGAAAGGGAATACTTAGTGACAAGTGTCACAAAGATTTGCTCATGAGAGGGCAAAGTGTCCAAGGAAAGGGGACATGGTGATTAGGATGTGCAAGCTAGGATGGGGTTAGGAAAACTTGGGGTTAGATGGAATGGGTTAGGTTTAGGAGTGGTTAGGTTAGGTGAATTTGAATTTAAAAATTCAAATAATAGGAAAAAGCTAATTAATTTCAACAACTCATGAATTTGATTTGTTTTAATTAATTAAAGGATTTTAGAAGAAGTAAATTTGATGGGGGGAATTAATTAATTTGAATTAATTAATCAAAGGGGATTATTGAAATGAACCTATTAAATAAATCCTTAGATTAATTAATAAGTAGATGAATGGGATAATTTAATCAAATTATTGATGAATTCAATTAAATTGGGAAGGAGGATTAATTAAATAATTTCTTATTCAATTAATTATCTTCAGACCATTTTTAGGTGTATACATTTTTCCCCTCTTTGAAGCGAGGTGTGATGATGTGTTGATTCAAAGAATAATTTCCTTTTGATGATGATATTGATTTGATAGGATGCCCCAGACCTTGATTGATAGATTGCGATATGATGATTCCCCCTTGGGAGATTAATTTAGATTTGCGAGATTGATGTCCCGATTAGAATTAATTTGATTTTTGCAATGTTGATTGATGAAAATGAGAGTTCTTTGATCTCGATGATACAATTCTGATTGATTGATAAAGCTTGATTTGATATGATAAGATTGATTGAGATTTAGTCTGGTTTCAGGAAGGATAGATCCTATATAAGACAAAGCTAGTTAGAGCATCTGGTTTCAGGAAGGATTCATCATGTATACGACTTGATAAGTGCATCTGGTTTCAAGAAGGATACATCCTGTATAAGACTAGATCCGAATGTCTGGTTTTAGGAAGGATACATCCTGTATAAGACATAATTAGATAGATCCGATGTAATCGATTGACAAAATTGATAGGATTGATTAGATAAAGAACTGGCAGTTTGTTGATATCAAGTGCAGGACCAATTAGATATGCTGATGGTAGTTCTGTTGTGGGGATAACATAAGATTTTGGGCTGGGTCGACAATATCATGAGAGAGATGAGTCATTATTCTAATTGTTTATACACTTGTGATGATGCTTCACTGATTCTTGTGATATATTTAGCCTTGGATAAGATGAGCTTGTAGGATCTCATGCAAGAATGAAATGCAAGCTAAATGCAAATGCAATGAAATACAAACTATGACGGGACCAGTCACTGGATTATTGCTTTTTTGTCATCATTGAGAATTTTGAAATGTGGGGAGTGAGTGCAAACATCGATGGTATAATTAAACCATGATGACCTGAGCACTATATTCCTAGATTTTGATATAGTAAGTTAACACGAGCATCGAGGTATAATTGAACCAAGATGACCTGAGTGTTGTTTGTGTAAAACAAGCAGTTTAATCATTTTAATATGCAAATCAAAAATGTCTTCAATGATACTCTAATGATCATGTCCTGAGACAAATTTGCACATATTAATGATTAATTTTTAGACAGCAGACAAGAAAAATATCATGTTTCTTCCTTGTTCCTCTAGTCAAAGACATCCTGGAGTCACTCAGAAATCATGATAGTGAAAATTAATTATAGAAAAGTTGAACAATCATGTTAAAATCATTATCCAAAAGATATCATCCATTGAAAAGTGTGTGAATGTGCTTATACTGACTGTGTGATAGTTTGATGGTTGATAATTTGATCTCGTGTTCAACATTGGATGTGTTTTAGTTTTTGCTTGATAAAATATTGTCTAACTGTTTGGTCTACCTGTTTGATTAAGTTCAAAATGATCAAGAATTTGCCCCCAACTAGGTGTTAGAGTTTTGTACCAAGCCTAGAAACAAAGTCGTTATGATATAATCAATGATCTAAACCATGGTGAGAGAGCAGTTGTGATGCGTACGTATGTAAAAATGCTTATGATGGATATGGATAGCACTGATGGAGGATGAATGCAAGTGAAAATATACAAGAACTAATAGATGGAAGAGCTAGTAGACAGATAGCGCAAGTTTGCCAAGTTTTCACCGTCTATTTTTATTGAACTTTTTATCATATTTGAATTTTTTTTTAGATTTTTTTCTTTTTCACTGTTTTTGGATTTTTTTGCTTTTTCACTGTTTTTGGATTTTTCTGGTTTTTCACAGTTTTTGGATTTTTCTGCTTTTTCACTGTTTTTGGATTTTTCTTCTTTTTCAGACATAAAATTTCTTTAGATGCATGCTATTGATAGGTTCCTTAAGTTGATCCCCATCCTATGTTGATAACTGATATGCTTCTGACCCAAATACTGTTGTGACCACAAATGGACCTAACTAGTTTGGTTCAAACTTTCCTTTTTTTTCTCGATCTGCCTGGTTGCATGGATTTTCCTTTAGCACTAGTTCTCCAACTTGAAAGACTCGTGGTTTAACCTTATGATTATAACTCTGACACATTCTTTATTGATATACCTTTAGATGATCAAAGGCATTTTTCTACATTCATGGATCAGTTCTAACTCTTGCAGTCTAGATACTTGTTCTTCATTTGGGATCAGATATTTTAATGATACATGTAGAGAGGGTATCTCTACTTCGATTGGCAATATGGCTTATGATCCGTATACAAGAGAGAAAGGTGTGACACCTGTTGGTGTGCTGATACTGGCATGATAGGCCCATAGAGTAGGGTTTAGTTGAATATACCAATCTCTTCCAGTATCGTTCATTATCTTTTTGAGGATTTTTAGAATAGTTTTATTAGATGCTTCTGCCTACCCATTTCCCTGTGGATAATATGGTGTGGTTAATTTGTGCTGGATTTTGAACGTCTCACATAGCTCTTGTACATCTTGATTCTTGAATGGTCGGCCATTATTAGTGATAATGGTCATGGGTATTTCATAGCAACACATGATATAGTTCAAGATAAATGCAACAATTTTTTTCCTGTGATATTGATGATAGGTACTGCCTCAATCCATTTTGTGAAATATTATGTATCTACAAGGATGAACTTGTGACCATTTAATGAGGAAGGATTTATCTTTCCTACTAGATCAAGACACCATTGACAAAAAGGCCAAGATGTTGCTAAAGCATGAAGTTCTTGTGTTGGTGCATGAATCAAATTCCCATGTATCTGACATTTTTTGCATGTTCTAGCTATCTGAAAAGAATCACGTTCCATAGTTGGCCACTAATAGCCCAAGCATATGAGTTTTTTCAAAAGGGTAAGAGCACTTGAATGAGTGCCACAAATTTTGTTATGGATCTCACGTAAGGCCTTCTCAGATTCTTCTTGTTCAAGACATCTTAAAAGAGTACTGTCTAGACCTCATTTAAATATGTCACGCCCAAACTTTTGGGCACGAATGGAATATTTTTTTTTTAAAACACAACTTAAAACATTAAATTTGCTAACAAGTAACGCTCTATCAAGTTTGGTCTTTAACTATGTTTGAGTTAATCTTTAACCACTAACTCAAGTAAACGAAAATAATTTAATATTAAATGCGGAATACTAAATGGATTAATCTATTATCTCATCAAATTTAGTCAATAGACTAATTAAATCAAAACTCTCTAAAATAATTGATGAAGATAAAATTAGTCTCCAATAACCATTATTTGTTTTTAGGATCTAATTAAATTAGTCCCGACACTTAGTTTATAAATGTCTATATTTTATTTTAACAATAATTAAAATATGATTACAGTAAATCGACATAGGGTCAATTAAATTCATAATGAACAATCGTCCAATAAGGTTTAATCTCCAAAGTCTATATCAGATTAAACTACAAAAATAATAATAAAATATTAAACATCATTTAAAATATACCCTTATGTTTATCAAAAATCATATATTTTCCCATATGTTTATTATAAACATATATATAGATTAAAAACACTTAATAGAATATTTAATCTATAGTTTGCCCTATCCCTTCATATTTTAAACTCTCTATATATGATACACACACACACACAAAGAAATATATATATATATATATATATAAGTGTTTTAACCATGCAAACCCTAATCCTTTATTTAATATAAAATATGCCCCTCATTTCTTTTTTTTTCATTCTTTATTATCTTTCCACATTTTACCCTAGCCCTAACCAGCTCTTTTTTTTTTTTCCTGTGTAGGGGCGATGGTTGACGAGCGGCGGCCATGGGTGGAGGGTCGACGACGGCGGTCCCCAGGGACGCCGCTCACTATGGGTTTCCACAATGGCTGCAACCATTGTGGCTGCCCACAGTGGCGGTGCTCAGGTTGTCCCCTGTGGGACGCTATAGTGGCGTCGTCCACTATGGTCGCCCACAGTGGAGGCTCCCTGGCCATGCCGACCACTATGCTAAACATAGTGGTTCGGCCCCGAAACCCTATGCGATGAGTTTTTTTTTTATTATTATATATATTTTTTGTTTAAAAAGAAATGATTTCGTTTATAATATTTAGTAAATTATATATATATATATATATATATATATATATATATATATATATATATATATGTATGTATGTATGTATATTTGTATATATATTTGTATACACACACACACACATATATATCAGTATGTTTTAAAAAAAAAACTCATTTAAACATATTTATCTATAAATAAATTTATATATATATATATATATATATATATATATATATATATATATATATATATATATATATATATATATATATATATGTAAATCTATTTTAACTGTATATTAGATCTAGGGCATTTTCTTTCTTAATAAATGTTGATATTCTTTTATTTTGAAACATTTTAACAAATTAGATAATAGAGATTTACTTTCTGCAAAAATAAAGTAAATAACATGATTAAATATACTTAGAACATCAACTCTAAAAATTATTTATTTCTATTAATCTGTTTAACTATAGATTTTATTTTCTGCACATAAACAAATGATAGAATTTAATAATTCTTTCCGCTACTATATAAATGACAAAATTTAATAAATTTAACAACAACTAGATAAATGAGTTGATATTTAGACTAAACCTTAGAGGTATGCATAGGAAATAACTGATTCTTTTTTATTTTCAGAATTAACATGCAAAATAGACTTTCATTTCCAAACTAACTTGCATACTACTAACAACAACTACAGGGAACTTAATCCAAGATAAATATATTTCTTTTGCAACAAAATTTTATTTTTTTTCAATAAAAGTGGCATAGCCACCAAACTTTATTATATTATTTTTAAAATGATTATACAATGGGTTCAAAAAAAGGCATACCCGTAGGAAAGAACCTGCAAGAAAACCTTTAGTTGTTGCCTTTAGAAAAGAAACTATACTACCCTTACAAAATAGGAGGATCTTGATGACCTGAAATCTCACCCATACCCATATAGATGCCCTATGTACATAGACCCCATAGGGCATATATCTCAATTGATTAAAAAAACTCAGTTGGTTACAAAAAGCGAGGTTGAAATGCCAAAAAGTTTACAACAAGAAGAACCAGGAGCTCATCAACTGATAACAATAGCAAGATATAAAATGAAGAGGAGCATGTCAAGATACCAAGAAGTGAAACCAAGGAGGACTGAAACTAGAATCAACCAGAAATCTCCAACTCCATAGAATTGAGAAAATGAGAACTATCCAAAATCCATCTCATAAATAGCCTGCAAAAAATATGAGATATCTACAAAAGGTGGGAATAGTTAGTCCAAAAACCAATTACTTGAGCTTTCCTCCAGAGGAGAAGGTCGGGCATCTTGAGGAACCAATGACTGTATAGGGATCACAGGGAGAGGAGTTGCAAATGAAGCAAAATAGAAATTAATTAGAGCATGAAGACCAACTAACACTTCCTGTGCTTTGACCAAAACTTGGAAAGATATAAAACCAGACAAACTTTCCACAGATTTTAGAGCTTCATCAATAGTGTCACAGATCAAGCCCATTCTAATTTCAAAGAGCAAATGCCCATAGTGCCCATCTTCCAAAAGATTTTGAACAGAAAGAAAGCCCCCATAAGGAAGAGAACCCATATCAAAAATATAACTATCCAAAGCTGACCCAAGATGATGCATATCAAGCATTGGAGGTACCACAAATTTTGATGCAATAAGCTAGACCAGAGTTTTATCCCACAAAAGATCATAACATATAGTAAAAAAATGAGACAAAACTTCTAAAAAAGAGATAAAAGAAGGAGAGAGCAACCAATGATTACCCACCACCCTGCGAATTTTAGACGATAACTCCAGATTATGCAAAACAAAAACTCGCCCAAGCTTCTCAGAAACATAACCATAGTTGTTAACAATGTCTTCCTTAGAAGTAGATACTATAACATGATAAGTCAGAAGAATAAAAGACATGAGGATTATTTACCTTTCCCTCAAAGAGAAGAATTCCTTAAGATATCGTCGATGCAGGTAACCAAAGACATTCTGCAGCAGAGTTAATATATAGCCGAAAGAAAACTAAATTAATTGGCCACCATACACTGTAATGAATGTCATCCATGTGAGAAGCCAAGAAACAACATGCTGAGAAATGCATCCTGATCGATCAAATAAAAACAAAGGCCTATAATAATGTAGCCACCTTTCATAATAATGAACGATCCGCTCATGTGAAAAAACAAGTCTCCAAAAAATCATTGTAAGAGATGCATCTCAGGAGAGCCACAAAATCATTAAGCCTCATAATCACCTCTGTGAGAAGTACCATACTATCTCCACTGAAGCTGATAAATAGTATAGCAGTAATCATTATATTGAAAGCCAAGGCACGTCACAATTAATCAAAACATGTATTCCATATCCCACGTATGAAAGCAACCTCGAAAAAAGCTAATGATAAAGCATGTCGCCACTCTCAAAGCATTTTGGAGATAAAAAGAATGAAATAGAACCAATAAACATAGTCTCCCATAATGCTTATGACAGCTCGCAACCACACTATGTATATGGCAACAATTACCACATACAAAGATAGATTACCAGTTGAACATAGACACTTCTTTTAATAATGCATGATCTATTTATGTGTTAAAAACACATTTCCAAACAATCATTTAAAGAGATGTATAGCGAGTGAACCACAAAAAGCCAATAATAATTAAACCTCACAATCGCCTCTATGAGAGGTATTGTACAATCTCCCCTGAAGCCGATAAATAGAATCGGCAATAATGATTACATAGAAAGCCATGGCCCATCACTTTTAATCAAAAAACATGTGGTGAAAATCCCTCGCTTGAGAGCAACCTCGAAAAAAGGCTTTGAGAGAAAAATCACTTTCAAGAAGCTTTTTTTTTTTTTGAAGATAAAAATAATGAACCAGAGCCAATAAAGATAGTCACCCTTAATGCTTATGACAACTCGCAGCCAAACTATGCATCTGACAATTCACATACAAAATCAAATTACTAGCTGTGCATAAACAATAATAATGCCTATCCGGACTGGCAATAGAAGGAAATTTAACAAAAGTCAGAGACAAAAAGACCACAAAATTATTGCAAAAATTCCAAAACTGAAATAGGAATTTCAATAGGGCTTATATCACGAAGAATAGCATTACTATCAATAGCAAGATTAGCTAAAAAATCTGCTACTCGATTAATTTCTCTATAACAATGAGTAATGAAGAAAGAATAAAAAGATTCCAATTGCTGAAGGATAAGATCAAGAAGATATTGCAATTGCCAACAATGAGATTTCTTTTTTAACACACTCTGAATGATCACCAAAGAGTCCCCTTCAATAATGAGGTCTTTAATACCAAGGGAAATAGCCAATTCCAAACCTAAGGACAAAGCCTTAAATTTAGCAAAGTTATTAGACTGAATACCAATTGCTTGACACCTAGCATGAACAATATAAGTGTGATGGTCAAAAATCACCATACCTACCCCAGCTAAACCCGGATTTCCACAAGAGGCACCATCAAAGTTCAATTTGAACTTACCAAGAGGAGGTGGTTTCCAAGATGCCAACTTTCTTTTATTTAAAACAACACCTTTTCTCAAAATTGAACTATGGAAAGGAAGAGCAGATATCATGCTCCAAACTCTAGTCACTCTACTATCCCAATGAGAAAAAGAAGTGAGATTATCCAAGTTCCTACACATATGCGACAAGGCAACCTCAAAAATGGACAATTCAATCTTTATTAGAACCTCAGGGAGAGAAGAGCTAGTATTTCTAAAGATCCTGTTATTATGTTCTAACCAAATATTCCATATTAAAATAGATGGAGAAATAATCCATAAACATGCATAAAAGGATGAAGTAAACAAAAGTGGCCAAGAACTAAAGAAGGTAATCAAGTCATTTCCCATAACAAATGTCAAATTCAATTTATCAAACAACCACTACCAACATTAATACGCAAAGTCACAATGTAAAAAGAGATGGGAAGAGGATTCCAGGTGTTTATTACACAACACACATGTGAAATCCATTGTGATACCCAACCTATCCAATCTCATGCCTGTGAGAACCCTATCTTGAACTGCTAGCCAAGCAAAAGCACCAGCTTTTGGCAAACAGGCTGAATGCCAAAAAAATTTATACAGCCAAGCAGGGTGGTTATTATCCTTCATGAGGGAATTATAAGCATCCCTCACCGTATATTTGCTAGAAATATTCTTAGTCCAAACCAATTCATCCTCAACATCAGAAAGGATAACCACCCTCTCACTGAGGACCTTGGTATACTGCATTTTCAAATCATGATCAATAACCAAAAAGTCAATCGGCTTCCATTTAGCTAGTCTCATATTTCCATTATAAATAATGTCAAAGTAATCTGCCATTGAGGTGCCCCAAAGAGAAGAAAGAATGGATATCAGGGGGGACCAATTCCTTAGACTTTGTAATGGAGGGTGACCATTCCAACTTTCATCTCAAAATCTGATCTTAGTGCCTTTATGTACAACCCAGGAGAGGTTAGGCAAAATAACAGATCTACATTTACATATGAAGTTCCACATAGCAGAACCTGAAGGTAGATTGGAAATCTGGAAAATATACTCCCTAGGACCATTATTAAGATATTTAGCAAACATAATCTGAGTCCATAAAGAATCAGACTTCTCATACAAATTCCAAACCAATTTTGCCCCCAAGGCTAAATTTTGTTTTTCCATATTTCTAATACCAGTGCCCCCTAGGTCCTTCGGTAAGAAAAATCTATCCCATGCCACAAGAGCAAGTTTTTTCCTCCCATCTTTATTGCTACTCTAGAGAAAAGACCTTAGAGTATCCTTTAAGCTTACCAAAACATCCTTTGGAGATCTTAATACTGACATAAGATAAATAGGAACTGCATTCAACACGGATTTAATGAGAACAATTTTTCCAACTAGATTCAACCACCTATGATTCCAAGAAAGGATTCTCTTTGAGATGGCTGAAATGATTTTATCCCAAAAGATAGAATTATCCTTTTTGATAAAGAAGGGTATACCTAGATAAGTACATGGAAGTGAGCTGGGATCAAAACCCCAAAAAGCCAACAATCTAGTTTGGATTAATTGCGGGGTGTGAAGAAAGAATATTTTTGACTTCTCAGGGTTTATTTTCTGACTTGCACAGGAGGCACAATTCTGAATAACTTCATTCATGATCAAAGCTTCCTGCATAGAGGCTTGACCAAATAACAAGGTATCATCTGCAAACAAGCAGTGTGATATAGATCCTGGTACTCCTAGGATTTTCACCCCAAGCCAAAGGTCTTTCAATTTTGCAACCTTAATAGCCCAACTAAAAGACTCTACTAAAAGAATAAACAGAAATGGGGAAAGAGGATCTCCTTGTCTTAAACCTCTAGAGGAGGAAAAAAAACCACAGGGGGAACCATTAATTATAATCAAAAACCTTGCAGATGAAATACAGGCCATAATCCATTTAATCCAAGCCCTGGAAAAGCCTAACCTTTCCAAAACAAGACCTAAAGCCCTCCATTCTACTCTATCATAGGCCTTAACCATGTCAAGTTTTAAAATCATGGTCGGGGATCTCTGAAGGGAGATAGAATGTAAAACTTCATGAGCTACAATAGCTCCCTCAGGTGTCTCCCTATTTGGTACAAAACCACCTTGTTCTACTGAAATGAGTTTAGGGAGGATTTTGGCTAGCCGAATGGATATTGCTTTAGTGAAAATCTTATATAAGGTATTACACAAAGTGATAGGATGAAATTCAGCAAAAGAATTAACAATTTCCTTTTTAGGAATAAGAGCAACCATCATGGTATTAAGTTCTTTCAAAATTGATCTATTTCTCCTAGTTTCTTCAAGAATGAGGAGTAGATCCTTGCCCACAAAATCCCAACACTTCTAAAAAAATAAAGGAGTGAACCCATCCGGACCTGGGGCCTTATCAGGATGCATAGCAAAAACTACTAGACTAACTTCTTCAAGGGAAAAAGGAGACATCAAAATCTTGTTATCCTTAGGCGACACTAGAGATGGAATGCCAGAAATGAAATCTTTTTGAAAATTACCACCTTCAGAAGATAAAAAAGTTTTGAAGAAACTTACTGCCTCCGCAGCAATCTCCTCGAGCTCTGTAAGTAACTTTCCTGAAGAATCTTTTATACAAGAGATCCTATTCCTACTCCTTTTTAATTTAGTAGAAGAGTGAAACAACTTAGTATTTCTGTCCCCATCAAACAACCATACCTCTCAAGATTTTTGTCTCCAAAAAATCTCTTCTCTAGCTAGAATTTCTTCAAGTTCTATCCTTAAAGATTTTAGCTCATCAAAAACCAGGGGAACCATACCATGATGAAGCACATGCTTATTAAGAGTTTCTATCATATCCTAAATTCTCTATTTTTCATGAAAAATGTTTTTAAAATGTAAATTATTCCATTCTTTAATGTTCAATTTTAAGAACTTCATCTTATTAACAAATTGGAACATTCGAGAACCTGCACAGAAGGGAGCAGATTCCCACCAATTCCTTAGGAGAGGTAAAAAGGATGCATCTCTAAACCACATAGGTTGAAACTTAAAAGGAGATTGAAAGGGAGCCTTATCCTCCAAAATACAGAGAGAAATCCGAAAATGATCAGAACTTGTCATAGGCAAGAGGAAGGAAAAAAATTCAAGGTTTGACTGCAACCAATTTTCAGAGAGTAGGAACCGATCTAATCATTCTACTATTTGTGAGAAATCTCTTCTCATATTTGTCCAAGTAAAAATCCCATTTTGAGACTTGCAATCAAAAAGACCCATGTGAAAGATGAAATTCCCAAAATCCCTCCACTTTTCTCACTAGAGTCCAAAATCGCATTAAAGTCCCCTCCAAAGACAACAAGAGACCCCTCCCTCAAAGGAGAAGCCACCCTACTCAATTCCTTCCATAATTTCTTTTTACTCTGAATCCCAGAGGGAGCATAAATATTGAACAACCAGAATTTAACCTTAGAGACCTCGCTAGTAAGCAAGAACAACATCCAATGGACTACCGAAGAGACCAATTGTACCTCTATATTATAAGCATTCCATAATAAAGCTAACCCTCTAGAAGCACCATCAGAAGGGCAAGAGAGAAAGTTCCATATTTTCCAAGATGTAAAAAGCACACTAGCAGATTCATCAGATAATTTTGTTTCCTAAAGCATAACCAAGTCACACTTGATTAAATCCAATTGTGATGTAATCAAGCATCTCTTGTTAGGGGCATTTAAGCCCCTAACATTCTAGGATATAAGTTTCATTGCTCTTGAGGGGAGGTCAAAACTCCCCTCTTCTCAACATCAAGAGACTTAGTAAAGTCTTCAAAGCACTTTTGTAGGTTCTTTTTGATAGCCCTCGACCTAGTCATAGGAGGACTAAACAATTGAAGCTTATCCTTCTTTCTATTACCTAAGGAAAGCAAAATCTTCCTCTTATCAATCCTAGGAGAAAGGGATAGAGTCTTCTAGATCCTAGCAGCAACTTCTAGATTAGTACAAGAAACTTTAGGAGGCCTACCTCTTCTAGGAGAACCAAAAGGAGGGGACAAAACCAAAGAGGATTGAACAATGGGAAAGTCCTTACCATTATGTGAAGGGGAGATCAGTTTATCAGTCAATTTCTCATCTTTAGAACCCAAAATGTCAAAAGGATTTGAAGTTGTAACAATAGGAAGAGACTTGATTTGTCCTAAGTCACTATCAATAGAGCAAATAACTCTATCTGTCACCTCCATCCCACCAAGGGGGGCATGATTTTCCAACAGCTCATTCACCTATTGTACTAGCTCTAAATCAGGGACAACTATCTCAGGTAACTCATTAAAACCTAGATTAGATTCCTTATCTAATGATTGAGGACCCTGATGAGAAGAATCAGAGGTTAAAAGTTTAATCTGAGCAATTAAGGATGAGTCAAATAGAGTCTCTCCTTTAGAAATCTTTCCAAAAGAAATCATTTTAGAAGCATCTAAGGCTACTGGGTCAAGAAGAGAAGCCACAATTTTATTTTTTGAATTGTCCATAATATCCAGAGGATTTGAAATAGTCTTAGAGTCCTTCCTAAAAAAGTTAGTGATGGACTCTGTAATTTTTAATGGTTTGTTTATGGAAGGAGAAACATTAACCTGAACAAAATTCAACAGATCTTTTTTAGTCAGATTTTTCCCAACAGAAGCCATAATCTATTGAGGTTGCAATATAATATTAGGGTTTGCATCTATTGAATCCATCACCTGATGTTTTTTCTTGAAGTCCATAAACAAAGGAGAATCTATAAAAACAAGGGATTTTAAAAGTTCAGACTCCAATTTCTCAATAGTTTGATGCCAAATCCCATCATGAGACTTGATATTACAAGTACGGGGATAAATAGTTTTAGGCATAAGTAAAACACAGATTTTTACTAGAACCTCCCCCTCCACAAAATCCAACTTGGATGTGACAAAAGTACCAAATGAGTTACCAATTTGTTATAGAACATTAGGGTCCATGAATTCAAAGGGAAGCTTAGGCAGAGCAAACCAAAAGGGAGAAAAATTACATTTTGACCAAGTAGGAACATAGAAAGGTTTCTAGGTAGAAACAAAAAGAAAATGCTTCCCAAACCAGTGGTGAGGAGAATCCAAAACCCTATCCCAAGTCATATTAGAATCGAAGACAATAATAAATGAACTTGATGAGAGGAGCTAAAAATAATGAATGTCCACCCAACGCTTCTGTAGTTTAGCAAAAAGTTTGGACAAACAGATCTATTCCCCCCAAAGTTCTCCAATAATAGCATTCAGAATAAGGGAATAAGCCTTTTTATCAACATAAGAACCAAGGAGATCAATACAAGGAATGGGAGCCCAAGAATGAGATGAAGGATTAGTAATATGACATACCTTATCCTTTTTAGGACTAGCATTGATAGGATTTGAACTTACTTGACCATTTACCAGAGTCGTAGAGATAGAAACCCTAGTTTCCATCGCATCGGTACCCAATTTGCCAGAAGGATTTGCCAAACCCTAACTTCATGATCCATTCATCGAGAACCAACAATTGGAGCAAATGAACAATTTTTTCCATAAAAATATCCTTGATGAAAAGCGGGATGCTAATGGCGGTGCCCTTGTTTCCCAGGATTTGCAGACCACCAAGTGTAATTAGCCCTAAACCCTTGCTTACGAGGAAGATTACGATGCGGATTGGAAAACCTTTGAAAGTAGGTAGACACAGGCCTAAACCATTTACTGTGAATTGGTTGAGCTGGTTGCAAAGATGGAAGCGCCTTATCCTCCCAACGACCATTGGTAAAAACCCATTGAGGAGTGTGCGACGGATCATCCCAAGAGACATCTGCCCAAACCCCTAGTCGCTGATTGTCCTCCATAGCACTGAAAAGTTGCTAATGAATTACTTTTATTATTATTGTTTGTTAAATTAGCTTTATCGATCTTTTTACAACAAAATATTATTTAACAAAATAATTTCATTTATTTAGAGAACGTTTAAAATACATTATAGCCATCAATACAAATGGGATCTTTTTTTTTCTGCAAAATAGCATACTAAAATATTACAACTATTTAAAACGTATTTCAAAGACACTATCGTCACTTTACAAATGGGTCTCTCATTTCTAATAAGTGAGGACTTTTCAAATTAATAATTACATTTACAAATATTTTTCTGCAACAAATAACTCCAGCCACATCTACTTGTCCTAATCTTTTCTTCCAACAACCTGCAATAAATCAAAAGCTATGACCATGGAGTGCTCACCTCCTAGCCTAGGCTAACTAGTAGCCACCCCCAAGCTTGGAGAACCAAGCCCTAGACAGGTAACACACATGCAACACAACAAAGAAGGGGAAACAATCACAAACATATTCCCAACCAAGGCTACACTACACCACACAATGTGATGTCTTTACATGGGTGGTAGTGGACCAAATACCCTGAGGAGACTACAAGTATAGTAAAACTCAAGGCCACCTCATGGCAAACAATTATACATCATAAGTATAAGAATCTCCACAACCTTATGCCCCCCAAGGCATTCATGCCTTATTTCCCTCCTTATGACCCCCAAATGCATAAACAAGCCATGCAACAAGGGTTACATAGGAATCCCTTGAGATCACTCTCTTAATGAGAGCCTCTCACTCGAGGGTTGTCAAACTTCTACCACCCACAAGACCATCCTCTCTCCCAAGAGTAGGAGGTCTTGGTTACTCCCAAAACACAGAAAATACACAAGAGTAAAATGTAGAACCCAAAATAATTTTTCATAGGGGAAAATACAAGAAACAAGCCTTTTCCATACAAGCAATTCCTTTCAACATAACATGCAATATAAAAAACAATACAAGAGAAATTTAACCAACCTTCAACTACCCAAAGGAATGCTAGATTAGTTGAGGATGAGCAGCCCAATTCCACAATTCCTTGCTTCTCTACCCTTAGCCAAAATCCTATACCAAATCTATCCTTTTCAAAATTGCATTGTCTCCAAAAATGGAGAGTGGGTGATTACCCGCAAAATCTCTCATTCTTTCCTAAAAAGGCCTCAGTGAGAGTTCTCACAGGTTTCTAAAATTGAAAAAGGAAAAGTAAGAAAAAGATCCAAAAGGATCTCTCACCAAAAAGGAAAGTTAACAACTTAGGTGATGTCGTCTAATTTTCAATTTTCGCTCAACTTAGGAAACCCACTTTTTAGGGTGTCTAAATGGTCACATGGGAGTTGAAACATGCCTAAAATTACTCCTAACCCTTAGGTATACCTTATGGGTTTTAGGAAACACTCTTAAACTACCCCTAGGTGTCCATTTAACCCCTTTTAAACCCCTTTGAAGTCAATTTTCGGGTCAAACTTAAGTTGACCACCCAAAGATTCTCTTCCCAAGGCAATTATGGAATCACATTAAATTAATTAAAAAAGATATGGTTAAACAACTCCCTCCAAGAGACAATTTAAAAAAAACAAAACATAAATCAACACATGTCAAGTGACACAATAAAAATACTTTTACAAAATTACACATGAAATTTTGTCTCTTGTTGGATTTACACAATTTAATAAATTCAATTTAACACACATGCCACATTCACTTTCACAAATAAAATACGATACAAGGGCTAGTGCAGGATCAAGGGGGGCCAAAAAGTGGCGATGTGAAAAAAATAGTCTTCCTCACTCGCCTAAAAACGCGAAAATCCGTGTTGACTTTTTGCTTGGCCTGGGTGTCAGTACACCTTGGCCTGGTAATTACGTATGCAAATCGGATATCGGATAAAATCGGATATCCGATTTTTATTTGTAATTTTAATTTAAAAATATATTATATGTTACGTATTATATAATACATATTATATTATATAATATTGTATTATATTATATATTATAATATAATATAATATAACATAATATTATATCATATATAATACAATACAATATTATATAATATATAATACAATACATTATAATATTATATTATATTATATAATATAATATTATATTATATTATATATTATATAATATTGTATTGTATTATATATTATATAATATTGTATTGTATTATATATGATATAATATTATATTATATTATATTATATATAATACAATACAATATAATATAATATAATATAATATTATATTATATTATAATATATATAATATAATACAATACGTATTATATAATATATTATTATATTATATATGTTATTTAAAAATAATTTAAGTGTTGAAATCAGATATCTGATTTTCTGAGACTTTTATATTTAGACAGCGACAGTCCCGTGAGTCATTTTTAACTCACGAGTCACACAAATTTGTCAAAATCCGATATCCGCTCCATCCGATATCCGGTTTTTTGACAAAAAATTGCTAAAAAATAGATTTAGAGGTAAGAATTTTGTCGTTTTTAATCATTTTCATTCATTTTTTGTATTTTTTGTGAATGTTTATTTGATTTTTCATTGAAAATATATATTTTTTTCATGAAAACTAGGTTTTTTAAAAATCAAATACCTAATTGTTTAAATTTGTTAACTAAATTTAATTGTTTACATTCAATTAGGTTAAAAATGGGAGATAACAATGAAAACACTGACCAACCACAACTACAACAACCAAAACCTCATTTGCCAAACCCCCCCTCAATTCAAGATTTGATTGCACAAAATTTGAATGAATTGAGGGGGATTGCAAAAGTATATCGTAGGATCCCTCGTCTAAACCCATTGTTTGATCCTCTCACATCAATCGTAAAAAGTATGGAAACCATGACTAAGGAGCACAATGCCACCCTTTTGTGGCGAGATTCTATGAAGGAAAAATATGCAAATGGCTTGTCGTATAAGGATATCAAGGATCTTGAGATATCCAAAGCCGAAATCGCCTCATTGTTTGTCAATCCCCATACTGGTCAGCCTGTAGATCCCCAGAAAGAAAAAACTTTCTATCAAATGGTGCACAAATGATGGGATTGTGAAATTTTTTTGGGATCGTTGGTGGATGGTTTTCGACAAACCACCCAACAACAATCTTGATATCCCCTTCTATTTCATAAAAAAATTGTATGTTGAGTTTGTTTTACAGAAACATGTGAACTACTTTGACATCCAACCTTTCCAGGGTGTAGGTTTAGGTATGCCCCAAAATAGACCTGGGGCAGTCAGAGTAGTCTAGGGCCCATATGTCCCCCCTCCTCCTGTTGATCCCCCACCTATAGTTCAGCATCCTGATATCATTTGTGAGGCAGCTTCACGGACCATATCGGCTATTCACTCTTTGAGTAGCCTTTTGGTTTCTTAGGCTACGTCAGTAGCTCAGCCTACTTTTGATGGTAGCGGTGCATTGGGTGGTGCTGACACGTCATCCTCAGCTCCACACATATGTGTGCCCCATAGTTGTGTCATGTGTGGGAACGTATGCTTGGGTCCAGTTGGATAGCCCATTGATCCTGCTGTGGATAGTGCGGATTATGAGGTGCATGAGATGCATGATGCACCAGAGGTTATTACACAGACTGGAGGATACCTTGGGGAGTCCTCACATGCTAGAGGCGAGGAGGCACCATCATCATACATTGATGATGTATTGGTAAGATTTGTGTTTTCACAGTTCAAGTAATATTTTAATTAAATATTTATAAATTAGATAATATTAAGTACTAATTTTTATTCACATGGTCTATTTAACAATTGATGACTGAGGATGAGTTGAGACAGATTCAGGAGGGCACCTTGTCGGCCATTTCATTTGGCCTCGATAGCTTGACGGTACATATATTATTGCACCTAGTCGTTTGTATTTTATTGTACATACATGCTCATCATTTATATTTGTATTAATTAGATTATGTAGTAACTTGCATGTATATCTTATTTTACTCTTGTAGGGCACAAGCAGCACGAGTGCGGTGCAGTGTGATCTAGGATCTGGTAGTGCAATTGGAGACAAGGGAAAGGTAATTGAATGAAAATATGATTGAATGAATAATTTAAATAACTTATAGTGATTATACATGTCTAGACATAGATTGATAGTTTCGTATACTTGTTGTGTATATATACAGAGAATCCTTGGCTTCACATCCTTGATGACTACACCCAGTATACCTGAAGAAGAAGAAGAGATGCCTCAAGTAGATGTGTGTTTATTTTATTTTTTGATTAGTAGATATAATTTGTTATTATCAGTGACAATTATATGCTAACTTGTATCAATGTCATGTTTCTAAACATATGTAGGTTGTTTATGAAAATATTCAAAACATACCTCCTCTACCGAAGACATACATCAAGAGTCCTGCAAAACTGAAGAGAAAATGTGGAGATGAGGTAAACATGAATTGTTCAATTAAATAGTTCATTTTTATGTTAACTTTTTGAATGTGAATTATATAATATAACTAATATTAATCGTGGCTTGTTTTTCTTGTGCAGGATCCTTCAGAGCCGAGCAGTGTGGAGAAGAGGATCAATTTTGATGATCCATCAGTAGCTTAGGATGTTATAGATAGTTTTGGGATGCTTACATGTCTAGTTGGCATGTATATTTTGTATATGGACATACATTCACGTATTTAGACATACATTTTGTTTCAGTTGGTGTTTATGCCATATTTGTGTATGGACATACATTTGTAATCATTCGACATTTTTATATATACAGAAGTTGATATTTAATCATATAAATTGTTGCTCATTTATGTGTGGTGTTATCATGGAAATCTTTAATATTCATTCCAATAATTAACAATGGTTAATAATGGCTATTTAATGAACAATAAAATTCATTTCATTTCATCATAAGTGTTGTTTTTATAATGAACAATATAATTCATTTAATGAACAATACAATACAATTCATTTAATGAACAATACAATTCATTTAATCAACAATACAATAAAATTCATTCAATGAACAATACAATTCATAAACAATACAATTCATTTAATGAACAATACCCTATGCATGCTCCTATTTTGCCCTCCCACTCGATCGAACGCTCAGGGCCATACCCTACCGACATCGTCCCTTGAGCGCCCTAAGTGCTCAAAATTATCAAACTTTGATGGGCCCTAACTCAGAATCTGTGGCACCTACGAATGATCCGTTTGAACCTACAGGGCCACGAGAGGGGTCCCTACAAAATTGTATCTCGGTATTTCAAGTTTCCCTAAGGTTTTATTAGGGCAGCAATTTTTTGGTTGGCAAAAAAATCGTCAGTCTCACTCAATGGAATGTTGTCGCCTAGTCAAATTATCGTTTAGCTCATTGCGATGACGAATTGTCAGCTTTGACATGTCCATTTAGGCATAATTACCCTACGCATGCTCCTCTTTTTCCCCCTCACTCGATCGAATGCTCGGGGTCATACCCTACCGGCGTCGTCCCTTGAGCACCCTAAGTGCTCAAAATTATCAAACTTTGATGGGCCCTAACTCAGAATCTATGGCACCTGCAAATGATCCATTTGAACCTATAGGGCCACGAGAGGGGTCCCTACAAAATCCTATCTCAGTATTTCAAGTTTCCCTACGGTTTTATTAGGGTAGCAATTTTTTGATTGGCGAAAAAATCATCAGTCTCACTCAATGGAATGTTGTCGCCTAGTCGATTTCTCATTTAGCTCATCGTGATGATGAACCGTCAGCTCTGATATGTCTAGTTAGGCATAATTACCCTACGCATGCTCCTATTTTGCCCCCCCACTCGATCGAACGCTCGGAGTCATACCCTACCGATGTCGTCCCTTGAGTGCCCTAAGTGCTCAAAATTGTCAAACTTTGACAGGCCCTAACTCAAAATCTGTGGCACCTGGGAATGATCTATTTGAACCTACGGGGCCACAAGAGGGGCCCCTACAAAAGCCTATCTTGGTATTTCAAGTTGCCCTACGGTTTTATTAGGGCAGCAATTTTTTGGTTGGCTAAAAAATCGTTAGTCTCACTCGATGGAATGTTGTCACCTGGTCGATTTCTCGTTCAGCTTGTCATGATGATGAACTATCAGCTCTAACATGTCCATTTAGGCATAATTACCCTATGCATGCTCCTGTTTTGCCCCCCCCACTTGATCGAACGCTCGAGGTCATACCCTACCGACATCATCCTTTGAGTGCCCTAAGTGCTCAAAATTGTCAAACTTTGATGGGCCCTAACTTGGAATCTGTGGCACCTGCAAATGATTCATTTGAACCTACAAGGCCACGAGAGGGGTCCATACAAAAGCCTATCTCGGTATTTCAAGTTTCCCTATGGTTTTATTAGGGCAGCAATTTTTTGGTTGGCAAAAAAATCGTTAGTCTCACTCAATGGAATGTTGTCGTCTGGTCGATTTCTCGTTCAACTCATCACGATGACGAGTCATCGGCTCTGACATGTCCAGTTAGGCATTATTACCCTACGCATGCTCCTGCTTTGCCCACCCCCCCACTCGATCTGACGCTTAGGGTCATACCCTACGCATGTGACATCCATGAAGGGATATGAAGGGATATTTTGTAAACAATCAAAAACCTTTAATGATAATTAAGTCGAAGCCTTGAGATTTATGCAATATGGTTCAAGTCCAAAACTGTACCTTGAGAGCATTTTGATTTTACTTATGTCTTGTGTATTATAATAAAGACCAATTTGCCAATGTGACATCTTCATATGAGAGAAAAGCTTCATTTTATCTCAATACAGTTGTACCTATTTCATTATTAGAAAAAATAAATATACAAAGATCTGTTATTGGTATCCTCTAGATTATGGATTTGAATTGATGTTCTCAATTAGTTATTATCTGTTCAGCTTTTCTTCATAAGGCACAACCATCTGGTGGTTATCATATGAGGACAACCATCCATGACTTTCAAAGTAATTGATATTTATTCCTACACCTCACACTCACAAGATTAATAATAAAGTGACATTTATGATTCATCAAATGCTGACAAAGTCTAATCAAAGTTCAACTTCAAGATGTATACAACATATCATATTCAACTTCAAGATGCATACAACTTACCATATTCAAGCTCATGCCAACCACCACTTGGATATTGTTATATGTCGATTAAAGTACAATATATGTAATAAAACCATATAGTCTTACAAAAAGCCATCATAGACCATCTATGTCGATTAAAGTATAATTTATTTGTAACAGGGGCACACTCACAATCTGAAGTTGCAAAGCCCCATGGGAAGCATCAAATTAGAAATTTATTAATCTGACTCATACTACTGTCAAAAGAATCAAATATGCTACTGCTAGAGAACACCATGCTCCATTGTGGAGAGAATATTAGGTGCATCTGATGTCAGCATCTGAAAATGAAACAATGTTATTAAATTGCCAAAATCTAATTGACTTTTTTGTATAAACCATTAATGAATAAAAATAGACAAGGTTACTTGAGTGAAAGTTCAATGACCACTTTGACTAGTAGGTGTTGATGTTGAAGGCCCAACATTAACCTATTTACCTGACTATCAATGTCAAATGTTTGATTCAATAGATCATCTGTCATGACAATTTGATCCACTACAGATGTGTCCTGGCCACATGCATTTGAATCATCTTCATGATAATAAATACAAAAAGACCCACAATTTAATCTCATTAATGTACAAAGGAATATGTACCATCACCAAGAGAGGGTCTCGTCAATGACGAATGATCTAGCATGAACCTGTATTTTTAAGAATTGTTAGTCTACACATAAAATGCATGGATGAACATAACGGATTTATGATAATCACTTCAACTGAAATGCATGATAATAAATGAAAAGGTGGGATCATATACCATAAAAATACGTCCCTTCGAATTATATCAACAAAATCCACTATGTTGACACAAAAATCGTAATGTGATACTGTTGTATATCATCAAAAAATACCTTCATGAGCATAAAGGTTATGCGATAATTATATCATAAAAAATTATCAAATAGTGTTCTCTAATAACAAAAATTGTAAAGCTCATCAAATGCATGATAATAAGTCGTGTTGCAAAAATACGTCCCTTCCAATTATATCGAGTGTACTCGCTATGTGCATGCAAAAACCGTGTTGCCAAAAAAAAATGTTCATCAATAGACCTACATTTTGAACACATCCTTAATATACATGTAACAAACTTGAACATTAAGGTTTAATGATCATTGTTTGAAATGAAATGCATGATAAAAAAATAAGGCACCATTAAAGACCTACTACTCAAGTGTGCCTAAAGGGTCATCTCTTTGTTTAAGAGTATCCAGTATTGCTTCATGATCAGCAGTAGTCACTGTCCATAGCTCTTTGGTCTTCGATTTTGCTTGATGCTTCAACAACTTGACATTTGTAGCTATAATAAGGTGTGAATACATTATAATGGTTTTGTGTCTCTCATAGTCTTCAAATGCAGGTATACCATTCTTTCTAATCATGTATGTTCGCAACCAAGTTCCCACAACAACAACTGAACCTGTAGGATATGTGAACCCATCATCATCTGTCACTGGTTGTGTTAGCTTTTGTTTTCCTTGTACACATCATGCCAACCAATATTCTAATCTCTCTTCATTCCCTTGTGGTACAACAACTACAAGAACATGTCCTGGTTGTACAAGATCTGATAGATGATCATACTCAAGTGAACTTTCCATGTCATCATTTGACAAGGATATTGTTTGAGATAAAGGAGTTAGATAGTGGGGAACCCACTCACTTGACTCACACTAATCCCAATCACACCGAAGACAACTCTGACAAAAATAAGCCAATGCTTGTGTCCAAATGGTCCATGTACTTGCATCTGAGCTGAGAAATGAATGGATCTTTGAAGAATCTTTAATTGTTTGACAATCCAATCTATCTCCCACTATTCCCTCCTCAACCAACCAAAAGAATCTGCTCACTGCTGAATCAAGAGTACCTCCATGTGACAATGCTGAACTACACCAATCAACAATAGAACATGCATCAGAGAAATTTGCACCTGAAATCCTCAATTGCTCCTTAACTAGAGCTCTCTTCAAACATGCACCTGCTCCATCATGCCCCGCCTCAAAAAAACACCAAATATGAGGTATACGCTTCTCCACATGTATTCTACTCAACCAATAAAACATACGTGCATTCTTGAATTGACCCGTACAGTTATTTGACCATATTATATGTCAGTCAATTGCAATATCTTTCTCATGCAAGAACTCAAAAAAATTCTCAAAAGAATGTTGCACATACTCGGAGGAGTGTGATCTATCATTGCTCATATAAAAATGATACTCCCTGATTATCTTCCTATCCTTTTCTGTACTATCAGGAGCATGTCTATATGTAATGTGAACAAAAATAGCAATCTGGACTGAATTGTAGTACTGAGACTATACCTCATTTTGTGGTTGCAATGTATAGTTCTCTGCAAAATCAACCACTGATACAATAGTGCCAATCGAGAAAGAGTTCTTACACATCCTGAATTGTTGATCCAACCACGGAGACCTATGGGTGTGCCTTGCATACTTGTAGAAAAGATTTTCCTTAAAATCCAAAATAAAATCAGCAATACTCACTTCTCTTGAGACTAATTCGCATCTAGAACCTTCACCTCCACTCTTCAAATTATATTTCACTGTCTTGCATCTTTTTTTCTCAACATAATTATTTCCAAACTCATGTTCGTTGTTGTCATGAAAACATGAAACAAACTTTGACAACCCACTGCATTCTGAGCACTTCTCATTCAAACAATCATTTCTATAGAAATAGTAGCCATCATCTCTAGGACATAAAAATAGATCTTGCAAGTCTCTTGATGATCTCGGAAATAGCATTGCACCACACTCCTACAACATCTCATTAGTATGCATCATAGAATGAATATGACATAAAAGTTCATGGTACATTGAAAACTCCACATGGTACTTGCAACAACAGGTATTGCGAATCTTAAGAGGAACACAATAAAATGGTTTCAAAGATTCAAAGGCCCTTTGTGATATTTGCAAAGTTGGATGTAATTCACAAAATTTTTTGTACAACATTGTTTGGCTTGATTCCAAGAAATGTTTAGGATGTGGTGTGCAGTCTCGGTTGTCGATTCTTAATTTCAAAATGTCCTTTACATTGGGTGACACTCTAGAATTAGAGTGCCAAAATTGTTGAATCTCTTAGTTCACATTGTCAGTCAACTTTCTATCAACACGTGGAAGGCTCCCACCAAATGCCCATGTATCTTGTCGAAGTGGATCGTCAAGTCTTTGTCTTCGTGCAAGTGCTCTATCCAAAGTTTTACAGTTTATGTTAAAATCAACACAAGTTTGTCTCATTTGATGAGCCTTCCTCAATTGATGGCTTACTAAGGAGGTTGTAATCACTCTTCGAGCGGCTCTCTTATCTCTTTCTTTGGTATTCTTTCCAATAGAATTTCTCTCCATTTTCTTGTTCATACGAATCTTCAATTTGTTTAGCAATGGTCTCATCTTTATCATATTTAGCAATTGAACAAAGAGTTGGCATTGCTCGGTCAATGTCTTATTGCTAAAATTTTGGTTGAAAATTTTTGTAGCCCACAACCGAATGGTTCTTGTTGACCTCTTGCCTTCAAGATTCGCAATAATGTTCTCATCGATTTCAAATAACAATTTTGGGGTTCTTGAAGGTCTTGAATTTGGAATTTGTCTTTCATCCATGAGAGGGTCTTCATTTCTAAAGTAATTAGGTGTTACATATGGTTCACTTGGTGAGGCAATTCCACCTTCAATGTAAAAGTTTTCCACATTTTCACCTCCTATGTCAAAATTTTCCACATGTTGAGCATTTTCATTATCACTTTCAAAATTTTCAAAATTTTCAATATTTTCACTTTCAAAATATACATTTTCATTTTCAATAACTTGTGGCACATTTTCAATTTCAATTTCCTCTTCAGTTGAAGTAACATTAGCAATATTTAACATACCTTGTCTTCTCCTCCTATGACATTCTCTATCTCTTTCTCTATACACTTCAACTTGGTCATTTGAAACTTTTCTTTTGCGTTTAGACTTTCGATGACTACTACTCCCCATTTCCCTCCACACATATGCTCCTTCATTATTGATAATGTAAGCTTTCACTTTAAGAATCTCCCAAAAGCATTAATTTGTCTCTAGCTGTCTGCAACCCCGTGATCGTCAACAGAAAACATAGGACCTAGACTGTCGGCCCTTGGAATCAATAGAATGGACCACAAACCCTTTTTTTTTTGGTTTTTAGTACCAAAATTGGATAAGAGGGAGAGAGAGAGAGAGAGAGAGAGAGAGAGAGAGAGAGAGAGAGAGAGAGAGAGGAGAGAGAGAGAGAGGAGGAGAGGGAGAGAGGGAGAGAGAGAGAGAGGAGGAGAGGGAGAGAGGGAGAGAGAGACAGAGGAGGAGAGGGAGAGAGGGAGACAAAGAGAGAGGAGAGGGAGAGAGAGAGATAGAGAGAGAGAGGAGGAGGGGGGAGAGAGGGAGAGAGAGAGAGAGGAGGAGGGGGAGAGAGGGAGAGGGAGAGAGAGAGAGAGAGAGAGAGAGAGAGAGGAGAGGGAGAGAGGGAGAGAGAGATAGAGAGAGGGAGAGAGAGGGAGAGAGAGAGCAAGAGAGGAGGAGAGGGAGAGAGATAGAGACAGAGACAGAGACAGAGACACAAAGAGAGAGAGAGGAGGAGAGGGAGAGAGGGAGAGAGGGAGAGAGAGATAGAGAGAGAGAGGAGGAGAGGGAGAGAGGGAGAGAGAGAGATAGAGAGAGAGGAGGAGAGGGAGAGAGGGAGAGAGAGAGAGAGGAGGAGAGGGAGAGGGAGAGAGAGAGAGAGAGAGAGAGAGGGAGAGAGAGAGAGAGAGGAGGAGGAGATGGAGAGGGAGAGGGAGAGAGAGAGAGAGGGAGAGAGAGAGAGAGGGAGAGAGGGAGGGAGAGAGAGAGAGAGGAGGAGAGGGAGAGAGGGAGAGAGAGAGAGAGACCCCTTAAGACACCAAATCATGTCATTAGGGGTCATATTGTGTCCTAAGAGGTCATAAGGGTTCATGGGACACCATATGACCCCTATGGACACCAATATGGTGTCATTAGGGGTCATATGGTGTCCATAGGGGTCATATGGTGTCTTGGGACACCATAGAACCCCTTAAGACACAATATGACCCCTAACGACACAATATGACCCAAAGCGACCCAATATGGTGTCATTAGGGGTCATATGGTGTCTTAAGGGGTCCTATAGTGCCCCAAGACATCATATGACCCCTATGGACACCATATGACCCCTAACAACACCATAGGACCCCTTAAGACACCAAATCATATCGTTAGGGATCATATTGTGTTGTACGGGGTCGTAGGACACAATATGACCCCTAACAACGTGATTTGGTGTCTTAAGGGGTCCTATGGTGTCATTAGGGGTCATATGGTGTCCATTGGGGTCATATGGTGTCCATAGGGGTCATATGGTGTCTTGGGACACCATAGGACCCCTTAAGACACAATATGACCCCTAACGACACAATATGACCCAAAGCGACCCAATATGGTGTCATTAGGGGTCATATGGTGTCTTAAGGGGTCCTATGGTGTCCCAAGACACCATATGACCCCTATGGACACCATATGACCCCTAACGACACCATAGGACCCCTTAAGAAACCAAATCATATCGTTAGGGATCATATTATGTTGTATGAGGTTGTAGGACACAATATGACCCCTAACGACATGATTTGGTGTCTTAAGGGGTCCTATGGTGTCGTTAGGGGTCATATGGTGTCTTAGGACACCATAGGACCCCTTAAGACACAATATGACCCCTAATGACACAATATGATCCAAAGCGACCCAATATGGTGTCATTAGGGGTCATATGGTGTCTTAAGGGGCCCTATGGTGTCCCAAGACATAATATGACCCCTATGGACACCATAGGACCCCTTAAGACACCAAATAATATCGTTAGGGATCATATTGTGTTGAACGGGGTCGTAGGACACAATATGACCCCTAATGACATGATTTGGTGTCTTAAGGGGTCCTATGGTGTCATTAGGGGTCATATGGTGTCCATAGGGGTCATATGGTGTCTTGGGACACCATAGGACCCCTTAAGACACAATATGACCCCTAACGACACAATATGACCCCTAACGACACAATATGACCCAAAGGGACCCAATATGGTGTCATTAGGGGTCATATGGTGTCCTAAGAGGTCATAAGGGTTCATGGGACACCATATGACCCCTAATGACACCATATGATCCCTAACGATATGATTTGGTGTCTTAAGGGGTCCTATGGTGTTGGTAGGGGTCATATGGTGTCCATAGGTGTCATATGGTGTCTTGGGACACCATAGGACCCCTTAAGACACCATATGACCCCTAATGACACCATATTGGGTCGCTTTGGGTCATATTGTGTCGTTAGGGGTCATATTGTGTCTTAAGGGGTCCTATGATGTCGTTAGGGGTCATATGGTGTCCATTGGGGTCATATGGTGTCTTGGGACACCATAGGACCCCTTAAGACACAATATGACCCCTAACGACCCAATATGACCCAAAGCGACCCAATATGGTGTCATTAGGGGTCATATGGTGTCCATAGGGGTCTTATGGTGTCCCAAGACACTATATGACCCCTATGGACACCATATGACCCCTAACGAAACCATAGGACCCCTTAAGACACCAAATCATATCATTAGGGGTCATATTGTGTCCTACGACCCTGTACGACACAATATGACCCCTAATGTTATGATTTGGTGTCTTAAGGGGTCCTATGGTGTTGTTAGGGATCATATGGTGTCTTGTGACACCATAAGACCCCTTAAGACACCAAATTGTGTCGTTAGGGGTCATATTGTGTCCTACAACCCCGTAAGACATAATATGACCCCTAATGACATGATTTGGTGTCTTAAGGGGTCCTATGGTGTTGTTAGGGGTCCTATGGTGTCCATAGGGGTCATATGATGTCTTGGGACACCATAAGACACAATATGACCCCTAATGTCATGATTTGGTGTCTTAAGGGGTCCGATGGTGTCGTTAGGGGTCATATGGTGTCCATAGGGGTCATATGGTGTCCCATGAACCCTTATGACCTCTTAGGACACCATATGACCCCTAATGACACCATATTGGGTCGCTTTGGGTCATATTATGTCCTAAGGGGTCATATTGTGTCCTAATGACACCATAGGACCCCTTAAGACACCAAATCATGTCGTTAGGGGTCATATGGTGTCCTAAGGGGTCATAGACCACAATATGACCCCTTAGGACATAATATGACCCAAAGCAACCAAATATGGTGTCATTAGGGGTCATGTGGTGTCCTAAGAGGTCATAAGGGTTCATGGGACACCATATCACATAACTATCATTAGGGGTCATAGTTATGGGTCGTAAGACACAATATGACCCCTAACGACACCATAGGTCCCCTTAAGACACCAAATTGTGTCATTAGGGGTCATATGGTCTCTCTCTCTCTCTCTCTCTCTCCTTCCTTCTCTCTCTCTCTCTCCCTCTCTCTCTCTCTCTCTCTCTCTCTCTCTCTCTCTCTCCCTTTCCTTCTCTCTCTCTCTCTCTCCTCCCTCTACCTCTCTCCCTCTCCTCTCTCTCTCTCCCTCTCTCCCTCTCCTCCTCTCTCTCCCTCTCCCTCTCTCGCCCCCCCCCCTCTCTCTCTCTCTCTCTCTCTCTCTCTCTCTCTCTCTCTCTCTCTCTCTCTCTCTCTCTCTCTCTCTCATCCTCTCCTTCTCTCCCTCTTTAAAATACGACTAATAAAATCCGATATCCGATTTAATCGAATATCAAATTTCTGCCATGTGGCAGTTTACTTCACAAATGGCAGCAAAGGGAAATTCATTGGGGACCACAAATTTTTGTACAAAAATCAGATATTTGATAAAATCCGATATCCGATTTTATCCGATATCTGATTTTTGTACTCAAATTTTCAAATTTCAAATTTCGGCTCAGGAATGCTTTGGTATTAGGCTTGGAAGTTACAAGCCTGGAAAGTCAACTAAAAAAACGTGTTTTTCAGTATTCCTTGGTTTTCCAGACTTTACATTGGTGGCTGATGACTTTTTTTGTAGCCAAAATTGATAAAACGAAAAGGGTTTTTTAAGGACGTTCCCAGCTTTCCAACAATATAAGGCTTGTCTTATTTTGAGTTTAGTAAATAATTATTATTTATTTTCTAATTTAATTCTAACAATAGTCCTGATTGATATACTGATTGAAAAACACTCATAACTTTCAAATGGTATAGCATTTTTTGAAACCGAAACATGAGTCACATCCTATGCTTCGTCTACTATAGGGAAAAATTAAAAAAAATTAAATTTCATAAGTTTTTGACCAAGTTAAGGTGGTCAGACATAGGAGTTCTTGAATTTCTGAAAAGCTGTAGTAAAAAAATCATAAATAATTATTTAATTCATAAAAAATTAAAAAAAAATGTGTGTCACATCTGGAAATGAGTCTAATACTTATATTATAAATATTATAAAAAAATATTAAGATTTTATTATGATTAGGGTGGTCAGACATACGTCTACTTCTTATTTTTTTCTTGAAATTTTAGTACCATTGCATTGAAATTTGAAATTTTCATCAAATAGGATTTTTTTTTTCCAAAAAACAACTAGTAGCTTAGAAACTACATTCAATTTTCTATATATTCTCTTGTTACATATTTTAAAAATAATGTTCACAACTTATTCAAATTTTCATGTCAAGTTGCATAACTCTGATTTTTCTGAAATTTCATTGCCACTTAAGGGCCTGTTTTGGCACACCATGATCCTGCACATACCCACAAACGGGGTGTTGTCTCTCCAAATAGACAAACCCTGGTTTTACGAATGTACATAGGTCTAGGTTTGGTTCTCTATAATATTTCCATGGTCACATGGATAATTTTCCTACGCATCTCAATTACACATTAGTACTTCCAAATAACCTCATATGACATTTAAACACATGAATAAGAATACACGTCAAACACTCTGCATACCATATACATTTAAACAAATCAATACATCTTACATCCAAATAAATACACATACGCAGTTATCATAATCCTCATAATTTAATCCATACATAAAACATACATCCTATTTCTATCATCATAGTGAAGTCCTACAAATCCAATAATGACATATCACCTCAAAGTAATCCTATTCTAGAATCATCTAGAGTTCTATATCATAACACATATAAATGAAGCATCAACATACATCAATGTTATCCAAATCCTAGACTCTTATAAGTTCTAAATCCATAATGCATAAAAATGTACACCTCAAGGTGAAATGATTCCAGAACCTGGTTCAATTACTTTTCTCACCAATCTATCTGTCTAACATAGCCCATCCTATTGAATTATAGCATTTATTAGTAGGGTCAAACATGGTCAACTAAGTTAATCAAAGCTTGATTGGGGAGGGCCTTACATCCTCCTCCCCTAGAGTTTGACTTACTCCTAGAAGTCGCATGAGTAGATTTACGAAGTAGGGACATAACATTTCCCTCAATTTCAATAAGTTACTCAAAATATTATCTTGCCTACTAGAAAGGTGAAATACCCAAATCAACTTATTATTGTAATTAACTTACTATCTTCACAAGGTTAAATTCTTAGTATTTTTATTACATTTCCCTTCGATCTTAGGTAGGTGTTTACAAGTACTAACTTTCAACAACTTTCATTAATGCGCCATCCAAATCATATCAATAAAACACATCAACTCCCACAATCAAGGTTACACATGATAGTTTACTTATTAATTTCTAGGAGTCATACTTATTAAGGGTTTATGTAAAACATGTTTATCCCACTACAATTGTCATCCATGCTTGCCTCTAAGAGAATTGACATCACAGTTTACCAAAATGAATCTACTTATTCTACATCAAGGCACCTCATTAGGGTGTTAATAAAATATTTTCTAAACCATCCTAGGTGCATAATTTCTTCCAACTTCCTTAGGTAACAAGGTCTAATCAAATTTAGGTTCTTCAAATCTGCCCCTATATAGGGTAGTTTTCTACCACTAGGGATTACAATGTTTATATTTCTAGGCACCAAGGTTTAAGTTTCATAGGGTACATTATTCGCAATTTCCAAACATTAAGGTCCATAACCCATTCTAAGGGAGTGATGGAAATTATTAATACTTATTTTAGATATCATCCATGCAAACATCTCCATACACATGCCAAATTTACTAGTCGACAATCATCACTTTCGCGAATCACTAGGTCTAGGTCACACTATTGTTATAAGTTTTTCTTTTTCAGATTACTCGCAATTAATTTTACTTAGGAGGATATTCCTTCCTTTATCTTAATTTGATAAAATATATTCTTTGTTAATTCTTTGTGCCTAGTTTCACTCCTTGCGGTATTCTCCCTTGACACACTATCAGTGGTTCAACGAACATGATAGACATTTACACAAATCACATCACTAGGGCTAGCTATATCAACCATCAAAATGACCACTTGACACTTTAAAAGGTCAAAATTAAAAAAATTGCTTTTACCAAGTCCCCTCAAAAGAAGAAAAATGCCGGCAATTGAAAGATATTAAAACTAGAAACATGGCAAGTACAATAGTTCCAATAAAAAAAACAAAAGGAAAACATACATTTAGTGGTCCTCTCTTCATATATAAAAATAAATAAAAAGAATAAAAGAAAGTACTAGCCCCTAGGTCACAATATACTTTTCAAAGAAAGTTGAAAATACTGACGAATCAAAACTCGAAACAAGATGACCATAATGGTCATACCCTAGGGAGTAACCGCAACACATCACCCAAGATCACATGTCCTGAGTGTGTTAGGAAGTGATTGTTAGACTCTTAAGGTTCTTAGATTCTTTATAATCCTTTATGAAATAAATTCTTATACGTGAGAGATCTCATTCATTTTTATAAATCATGTTCCATTTTAACCTTCACATGCTTACTATTCCAAGCAACACTTTATGATATAATCCACTATCTATTTAGGGTTATTAACATCCTTAATTATATTCTAACAGGTGATTGCACTAACTCTACCATTCTTCGTCCATTCCTCTTGCACTATTTTTTTTTTTTGAACACTGAATTATATGCAATCTATGCTTAATTAGAGGTTAAAGCTTAACAAGATGATCCAACAAAACCTTAGGTCTCGATAAAACTCCTAGGCGATAGGATTAAGAAAATCACTAACATAACAATTACGATAACTCCTATTATCAAGTAGATCGAATAAATTTTACAAGGGCAATAATAATTTCTCTCAAAAGTCCCTTTCATTTCAGTTGCATTTAATAGTACTTAATTAGATCATCTTCTACTAAATAGACATTTATATAGTTACTTGGTTCAATATCAATTAATTAATAAATATCCAGTTTCCTCCGTCCTGTTAATACATCCTTCCTTAATAACTTGATTTAATATGGCTTCTATTAATTATCTTAATATGTTAAACCTTGATTCAATGTTACGTGGTATCTCAAGTATCGACACTTCCATGTCTTACACACACAGTTGATAGTTCGGTACAAAATTGACACTTGTTTACTTAGAACCACTTAGGATTTGTATAATGTAATCATATAATTTTACTAGGGACACCATTTGTTTTCTTAGCACCTTATGCTAGCTCCTTATATTTTCACCTCTAACATTCACTTGCCTTCATAAGGTAGGAGCTTGTTGTCAAATTACTAACAATTATGGTTAAGAACCATTTGGGGTGGAATAAAGATCGATAACAGTTGACAACAATTTCTACTCGCATATTTCATGACATATTTCAAACAACTCGGAGAATGGACTTATTCTCTCCTACTTCACATTTGCAACTATGAAATCAAGGGGGTGGACACTTGAGAAGTGACCAACACCCACCCTTTTAAATAAGATTTGGTAAGAAGGAATCTATCTCTTTCCATATTACTTATTTATATTTACTTACTAGCCAAATCCGACACATCACAACTTACGATTTCCTTCAATCCACAAAAAAAAACACCTTATCATCATAATATCTTGTTACCTAATTATGGTATAACTTAAAGGTGTCCAATAATTACCAATGTCTTAAGACTCCCATAATTTTCCAAGTTCCCCCTTGGCTAACCACAAAATTCGGCTCCTTATCAATGTTCTCATAAAATATTTTATATTGCCAACTAATTCTCATTAAAACTTTGGTATTATATTATTGTTATACTATCTTTCCATAAGCCATTTTCATTCGCATGTTGCTTCATCCATAACTAATGTTTTCGCATACTTCTACATTTGAGTGCCATAATTTGAAAAACTTCTTCAATTGTGCCTAGTAGTTAAATTGTGTTACACACTGTCTTGAACCTAGCGTCTAACCATGATTGGGTTTCACTTTTCTCCTTAGTTTTCTGAATGAGAATTAGTTACTTATTCCTAGATTATAAGATCTTAATTCTTTTACACTCCTTTCATTTCAATGGGGATTTTTGTACGATTCCCAAATCCACTCTACTCTCTCTTCCATTATTTACTTTCTCCAAAATTATCTTCCCATAAAGGAACTAGTTGAGGTTTTTAATTGCTTGTTTCCCCAATTATATAACCACGGATGAACTTAGGGTTTATTGTAATTACGTGTTTTAACCCAAGAAGTTCATGCCTCCTTTCTCCTTATTTAACTCATCTATAGTATTACTAGGGTTTTCTGATCAAGGAGATTGCCATTCATTATTTTAGTTCTAATCTTCAGGGTTATCCAACTCTAGCTTCATTGCATTACTACAAAAATTGTCTAACAAATGCTCTTAATATGAAATCTAGCATGACCACATTCTTAAGGTACCTAGTCATTAGGATAGGTTAATGCTTCTATCTGAGATTCACAAGGGTTCCTTTTAACTCTTCTTCATTTATGTTTCCAATGGCGGCCTTGATCTTTTTAACCATCATAATTTCACATAGCTTAAAAACTTAACTTGAACTGTCTCGATCTTATTTATCTTGTTTATTGTGCCTTTATCTTAGGTCTAACTATCTTGCTTGACTTGCCATGTCAAGAACATATCTCGATGGAAGGCATTCTCTTAGTTACCATCAAGAGTATTTTATTGAAGAATTAAATCTTCATACTTGATTTGATTAGGGCAATTATTGCATTTAGGTTCCAATTGAATGGTACCCCATAAGTACTAAAGAGCTAAATTTCGTAATTTAACACCAAAAATACTTCATATAAATAAATAATTGAAAATTTTGTAGCCTTTGGGGTTTTATTTAAGCCATAAATATTATGACTAATAAGTTTCAATTTCAGGGCTTACAGTGATCCTTGGAATCCCTTGAATTGATATATGTTGATCTATTGATTTACAAGAATTTTCACTTATGTTTCACTTTGTTATTTCGCAAGTTTTCACCTAGGTGTTATACTTCAAAGCCATAGTTTAGTTCAACTAAGTTATGAATGTAGCCCATGTTCACCAGTGTATGAACCTAGGGCTCTGATACCAAAATGTCATGCCCAAACTTTTGGGCACAAACGGAATATTTTTTTTTTTAAACACAACTTAAAACATTAAATTTGCTAACAAGTAACGCTCTATCAAGTTTGGTCTTTAACTATGTTTGAGTTAATCTTTAACCACTAACTCAAGTAAATGAAAATAATTTAATATTAAATGTGGAATACTAAATGAATTAATTTATTATCTCATCAAATTTAGTCAATAGATTAAATAAATCAAAACTCTCTAAAATAATTGATGAAGATAAAATTAGTTTCCAATAACCATTATTTGTTTTTAGGATCTAATTAAATTAGTCCTGGCACTTAGTTTATAAATGTCTATATTTTATTTTAACAATAATTAAAATTTGATTACACTAAATCGACATAGTGTCAATTAAATTCATAACGAACAATCATCCTATAAGGTTTAATCTCCAAAGTCTATATCAGATTAAACTACAAAAATAATAATAAAATATTAAACATCATTTAAAATATACCCTTATGTTTATCAAAAATCATATATTTTCCCATATGTTTATTATAAACACATATATAGATTAAAAACACTTAATAAAATATTTAATCTATAGTTTTCCCTATCCCTTCATATTTTAAACTATATATATATATATATATATATATTAAAGTGTTTTAACCATGCAAACCCTAATCCTTTATTTAATATAAAATATGCCCCTCATTTCTTTTTTTTTCATTCTTTATTATCTTTCCACATTTTACCCTAGCCCTAACTAGCTAGGGTTCTATTCTCTTTTTTTTTTCCTGTGCAGGGGCGATGGTTGACGAGCAGTGACCATGGGTGGAGGGTCGGCGGCAGCGGTCCCCGGGGATGCCACTCACTATGGGTTTCCACAGTGGCTGCGACCACAGTGGTGGCGCTCGGGTCATCCCCTATGGGAAGCCATAGTGGCGACCCTTGGTCCATCCACTATGGGACACCACAGTGGCACCATCCACTATGGAGGCTCCCCGACTGTGCCGACGACTGTGCTAAACACAGTGGTTCAACCTTGGTTCAGCCCCGAAACCCTATGCGATGAGTTTTTTTTTCTTATTATATTTTTTTTGTTTAAAAAAATATATTTCATTTATAATATTTAATAAATTATATATATATGTATGTATGTATGTATATTTGTATATATAAATCAATATGTTTTTAAAAAAAAACTCATTTAAACATATATATATATATATATATATATATATATATATATATATATATATATATATATATATATATATATATATATATATATATATATATATATATATATATATATATATATATATATTAACTGTATATTAGATCTAGGGTATTTTCTTTGTTAATAAATGTTGATATTCTTTTATTTTGAAACATTTTAATAAATTAGATAATAGAGATTTACTTTCTGCAAAAATAAAGTAAATAACATAATTAAATATACTTAGAACATCAACTCTAAAAATTATTTATTTCTATTAATCTGTTTAACTATAGATTTTATTTTCTACACATAAACAAATGACAGAATTTAATAATTCTTATAGCTACTATATAAATGACAAAAGTTAATAAATATAATAGCAACTAGATAAATGAGTTGATATTTAGACTAAACCTTAGAGGTATGCATAGGAAATAAGTGATTCTTTTTTTATTTTCAGAATTCACATGCAAAATAGACTTTCATTTCCAAACTAACTTGCATACTACTAACAACAACTACAGGGAACTTAATCCAATATAAATGTATTTCTTTTGCAACAACATATTATTTAACAAAATAATTTCATTTATTTAGAGAACATTTAAAATACATTACAGCCATCAATACAAATGGGATCTTTTTTTTTTTCTACAAAATAGCATACTAAAATATTACAACTCTTTAAAACGTATTTCAAAGACACTATCATCACTTTACAAATGGGTTTCTCATTTCTAATAAGTGAAGACTTTTTAAAATAATAATTACATTTACAAATATTTTTCTGCAACAAATAACTCCAGCCACATCTACTTGTCCTAATCTTTTCTTCCAACAACCTGCAATAAATCAAAAGCTATGACCATGGAGTGCTCACCTCCCAGCCTAGGCAAACTAGTAGCCACCCCTGAGCTTGGAGAACCAAGCCCTAGACATGTAACACACATGCAACACAACAAACAAGGGGAAACAATCACAAACATATTCCCAACCAAGGCTACACTGCACCACACAATGTGATGTCTTTACACAGGTTGTAGTCGACCAAATACCCTGAGGAGACTACAAGTATAGTAAAACTCAAGGCCACCTCATGGAAAACAATGATACATCATAAGTATAACAATCCCCACAACCTTATGGCCCCCAATGCATTCATGCCTTATTTCCCTCCTTATGACCCCCAAATGCATAAACAAGCCATGCAACAAGGGTTACATAGGAGTCCCTTGAGATCACTCTCTTAACGAGAGCCTCTCACTCGAGGGTTGTCAAACTTCTACCACCCACAAGACCATCCTCTCGCCCAATAGTATTAGGTCTTGGTTACTCCCAAAACACATAAAATACACAAGAGTAAAATGTAGAACCCAAAATAAATTTTCATAGGGGAAAATACAAGAAAGAAGCTTTTTCCATACAAGCAATTCCTTTCAACATAACATGCAATATAAAAAAAAATACAAGAGAACTTTAACCAACCTTCAACTGTACAAAGGAATGCTAGATTAGTTGAGGATGAGCAGCCCAATTCCACAATTCGTTGCTTCTCTACCCTTAGCCAAAATCCTATACCAAATCTATCCTTTTCAAAATTGCATTGTCTCCAAAAATGGAAAGTGGGTGATTACCCACAAAATCTCTCATTATTGCCTAAAAAGGCCTCAGTGAGAGTTCTCACAGGTTTCTAAAATTGAAAAGGAAAAGTCAGAAAAAGATCCAAAAGGATCTCTCATCAAAAAGGAAAGTTAACAACTTAGGTGATGCCTTCTAATTTTCAATTTTCGCTCAACTTAGGAAACCCACTTTTTAGGGTGTCTAAATGGTCACATGGGAGTTGAAACATGCCTAAAATTACTCCTAACCCTTAGGTATACATTATGGGCTTTAGGAAACACTCTTAAACTACCCCTAGGTGTCCATTTAACCCCTTTTAAACCCCTCTGAAGTTAATTTTCGGGTCAAACTTAAGTTGACCACCCCAAAGATTCTCTTCCCATGGCAACTATGGAATCACATTAAATTAATTGAAAAAGATATGGTTAAACAACTCCCTCCAAGAGACAATTTAAAAAAAATAAAACATAAATCAACACGTGTCAAGTGACACAATAAAAATACTTTTACAAAATTACACATGAAATTTTGTCTCTTGTTGGATTTACACAATTTAATAAATTCAATTTAACACACATGCCAAATTCACTTTCACAAATAAAATATGATACAAATGGGGTGTTGTCTCTCCAAATAGACAAACCCTGGTTTTACAAATGTACATAGGTCTAGGTTTGGTTCTCCATAATATTTCCATGGTCACATGGATAATTTTCATGCGCATCTCAATTACACAGTAGTACTTCCAAATAACCTCATATAACTTTTAAACACATGAATAAGAATACATGGCAAACACTCTGCATACCATATACATTTAAACAAATAAATACATCTTACATCCAAATAAATCCACATACGCAGTTATCATAATCCTCATAATTTTAATCCATACATAAAACATACATCCTATTTCTATCATCATAGTAAAGTCTTGCAAATCTAATAATGACATATATCACCTCAAAGTAATCTTTTTCTAGAATCATATAGAGTTCTATATCATAACGCATATAAATGAAGCATCAACATACATCAGTGTTATCCAAATCCTGGACTCTTTATAAGTTCTAAATCCATAATGCATAAAAATGTACACCTCAAGGTGAAATGATTCCATAACCTGACTCAATTACTTTTCTTGCCAATCTATCTATCTAACATAGCCCATCCTATTGAATTATAGCATTTATTAGTAGGGTCAAACATGGTCAAGTAAGTTAATCAAATCTTTGTTGGGGAGGGCCTTACAAAATAGGGTATCCACGATGAGAGTAAAATGGGAGGATTGGCGAATAAAGTTTCTCTTTTGATTTTTTGATAAGTCAGGAGGTAAGATGTTATCTTTCAAGTATGTATAAATTTGGCCGTAGTGGGAGGAGTCATGCCCCACAAGGTGACAGATAGTTTGGGAATCAGGACAATTATGAGTAGGGTAAAACAATTCTTCCACCAGGAATTCATAACGCTATTGATTTTCCTATGTCTGAAGTAGAGAAGCAAGTGTAGCCATGGCATCTATTTCTTTGTTGTCATTCCTTGGAATTTGCTGGAAAGTTATTTCTATGAAGTATTTCTTGATATCATCCACCATCCTTTTATAAGGCATTAATTTTTCATCCTTTGTTTGATAGTCATCATTGATTTGATTAATGACAAGGTGAGAGTCTCCAAAGACTTGAGGTTGTGTAATGTTCCATTCTATAGCCTTTTTGATACCTGTTACCAAAGATTCACATTTTGTTGTGTTGTTGGTGCATGTAAAGATTAATTTGTATGCTTTTGGGATTGTATAACCTTGTGGTGTGATCAATAGAATACCTATTCCTGATCCATGTTGTGTTCTATTATTGATGCTTGCTCCCAGACTGATATTTGGGTGATGTATTGTAAGATATGGATCGACCCTAGAATGTCTGTATATGAACAAGTAAAATTGATTTGCCATCTTTTGAAGGGTTCCAAATATTTTTGCCTTCTTGGTTTTGATAGATAAGTTGTTGAATATAGATTACTTGTATCAATTATAACTACCTCTGCTGGTTCTATTAGGATAGATAACTTCTCTTGATAAAATTCAGGTAATATGTCAAATCTCCAATCTTCTGGTGCCTCGAGGAGGTTTTCACCGTCAGATACATCCTTTATTTTTACTTTTTCTCGGTCCAATGTTGCCAATAAATGGTTTTTAACATTAGACCTAATATTGTTTTCTTGATTTTCACTTTTGCGACTAGGAGATTTAACATCCGCTTGACTGGAAGATACATTAGCGGAATCCCTAGTGCAAGTTGTTGTGGGTTTGATTTCATTGAGATATAAGGATATGGCATGGTCATTAGGAAAGGTATCAATAGTAGTAGGTTCTTCAATTTCCCAGTCCGTAGGTTTAGGATAGATTAATGGTAAATGATCTTCAGGTTGAGGTGTTTCAAAGATATTAGGGGTCATGATAGAGATGACAAAGCTTTCGATATGTATGTCAATGTCTAGAACGGTACTCTTGTTAGAATGATCTCACGCAAGAAACTCCTGATCATCCTCAATTAATTCCATGTCAACTGAATGTGATTCTGATTCAAGTAGCCTAATTCCTAACATTTGTTCTGCATACATGTGAACTACATCGAATTCTACATCTGCTTCTTCCATTTCGATTTCAAGTTGCTCTTGTTTATTTTTCCTTGATAGCAAATATTCTCCATTTCCTTGGTCTCTTAGTTGTATTTGTTTTTCCATGTTTGACAAAATTGATATAAATAAACGTTCCTTGGATTGTGTGCTTGAAGCTGCTACCTCTCTGTTATGTGAAATAATGACCTCTTAAGCTGATTTCAGATTATTACAACACTGCAATGGATTTGAGTCTGTTGATATTGTGATTTCCTATCTATTGTATGGAAATTTTAAGCACTGATGACATGTTGATGTAATAGCTTGTATGTCCTAAATCCATGGTCTCCCCAAGAGTATATTGTATGGTAGGTCCAAGTCTATAACTTGGCATGCTATGTCCTTCTGCAAAGTTCTTACTTTGAGGGGTAATACCACAATTCCTTTAGAGTAATGTTCTTCTTCATCATATGCTTTGATTTTTATCCTTTTCCTGGGATCAACTGCATCTTCTGAATATCCTAGACCACAAACAAGACTCAAAGAGTAGATGTTCAATCCAACTCCCCCATCCATTAGGACTTATTTAACAAAAAATTCATGAATGAGGACTTCAATTTGCAAGAGAGTGTTATGGGGATGCTGCAATGAATTAATGCTTGGATATGAAGGAGATGGGCTTTGAATATGATCCTCTGAAATAGGTTTGATGGCAATTATGGATATCCCTTGGGGAAGTTCATCTTTGGATATCTTCTTTGGTGATGATGCTATGGAAGATTCTTGCAAGCTTTCAGGAGGTGTAGGAATAGATGCCTTTGGAGAGTCAATTTGTTTATAGAGGGATGAGCCATTGCTAGACATAGGTGCATGATTTTGATCTTCTTTAGCCAAGTCCTTTAGGGATCTTTTTAAGAGTTGCATAAAAGAGCCACCTTTCTTTTGAGATGTATTTCAATCCTTTTGAGGTTTTAACATAGTTTGATTTCTCTGATATGTTGACTTGTTACTTCTATTTTGCTTTGGTATGTCATGTTGCTATGGTTTTCAGCTATTTCAAATGTTTTTGTTTTCGTTTCAGGGGTTTCATTGTCTAAAAGTTGTTTTGATAAGTGATCAACGGTCAATGTCAAGGCAATAGAGTGATATGACACTAAAAGAGGATTCAAGTGTTTAAAAGTTTGCAAGTTTTTTGATCTTTGGTTTAGGACTATAATGATGCTGATTTGATAAGAACAAAGTCTAGTAGGAACGATATATCCTACAATGTGGAAGGAGATTATCCTAACCAAATGTTTTAGTTTCATGCTAAAGGATGATTGATCCTGATGAGAAACTATGTTTGAATGATCAGTTTATCAAAGAGGGTGATAATGCAATTTGAGATGTTTAGATTTTGAATTTGTTGAGGATGAGCACTTGAAAATCTTGAGGTGTATATGTTCTAAAGTCTGATTTTGATGGATGATGACTTGACCAAGCAAACCAAGAAGACAATTTAACCTTCAAATGACAGATAATAGATGTTTATGAATACTGAAAATTGATCAAGCAGAATGACAAACCTAAAAAAGTCATGCAAGACACAGCTCTAGACTGGCAAAAATAGAGATTCATACGACACAATACACAACCCCAAATGAAAAAAGATACAAGACCAGATGACAAATCATAAATTTCCTTTGAAAAAGTAAAGACTCGTATGACAAAACTTTATGAACCATATGACAAAACAAATTCCTTGTATGACAAATCACCAGACTCGTACGACAAAGAGCTTAACTTGTATGACAGATAACAGGACAAATATTAAAAAAAAGTTTGTTTTGCCGAATTTTGAATAGTGGATTTTGATGTTTTTCTTATGTTTTCTAGTTTTAGATGTCTGATTTTTTTTTAATGTAGGGATGAATACACAACAAACACATGATGTGATAAGTGTCTCGAAGCATGCTAAACCCTAAGGAAATTGGCTGAGAATGAAAACCTTTGCTTCCTGACTTAGGTACACAGCCAATAGCTAATCAGAATACAGTCACTGAGCATCACACAATGGATTCTCAACACCGTATTATTCGACTCCAAACACTAATGGGGGCACAATATGGCAAGTGTCTTGGGAGAGTTACTATCTCTCTTACACAAAGATTATCACCCTTTTGGAAGTGAATCGGGTAGCATCTATTTTAACCAACATTAGTAAGGCATCCGTTCGATGCATCGAGGTATAAACTCAATTAAGAGGTCTCCCAGCCTTGAAAACTAAGGTTTGATATACCTAAAAGTATGAAGTAGAGCTATTCCCGAGCAGTGTTGTTGACTTGATTTTAATCAAATCGTATTTATTTTATAGTGGGTTGGATTACTTGGCATTAGCCGTTCCCACTTAGGTCATTCCCCTCACACCGGCCGTAATGGCTTTAAGAGTTTTTAGCTCCTTAGGAGGGCAGGCCTACTAAAGATATGAACTAATGAAAGCAAAAGATGAGTCTAGCTTTTTGATCACCTGAGAAAGGTGAGAGCATACTTGCCTATCATCAAAAACAAAACATACATGATTGTTCATTTTTAGCCAAAATCAAGTGTGCCTAAAAAAACTTTAAGGAATACACAAAGTTTTGTTGAATTCTTTTAGGCAACTTGCAAAATAGATCCATTAGTAGGCATTGATTGGTTTTTGAATTTGGTCTTTGACAAGCATATCTTTGACAATCGTTCTGCAGAAAAGAGTTAGGACAAGCGTGAATTTGGATTATAAATGCGTTAAATTTGTATTTGCGAGAACTAGATAGGATATTAGAAAGATATATGTGAGGCTCCAGCCCCATGGTGGGTGCCAAAATGTCATGCCTGTGAAGTGTGTACCTGTTATACCTACAGCCACAACACAAAACACTCAATAAATCATTACAAGAAATGGTTAGAAAAGTAATCAACAAAAGATAAAACCATAGCTAATCGATCTATTGCCTCCTAGTAAATTCGAGTATGATTTTTTCTCTCAGATCTAGTTATGCAAATTACAGTGACTTGAATACACTTAAATGGAGGATTTAAATGATGAAGATGCATAAGCTAGCAATGATAGCATTATTAAGCTAAATGATTTCATGATTATTCTAGAAAATAAGCTAGAATGAAGATGCAATTAAGCTAAAATTGAACATGATAAAAATGCTAAGAATGATTTGCTAAGAGCTATATTCCTATAGTAAAAATGATTGAATGCAAATGAGATGGGTTAATTGAGGGCCCCTTTGAACTCCAAAATGGGGGCTATTTATAGGAATTACCAAGGCTAGGGATGAGGTGGCATGAATCAACAGTCAAGATTGAGTCTGAAGATATCAATGGTTAAATTGGAGGTGATTGGAGAAGAGGTTGGATGAAAGGGAGCAATTGGAGGTTGGTAGGAGAAGGGGTTGGATGAAAGGGGACAATGTCATCTCCATGGTGACAAGTGTCAAGAAGCTTCTAGAAGAGGTTGGATGAAAGGGAACACTTAGTGACAAGTGTCACAAAGATTATAGAAGAGGTTAGATGAAAGGGAACACTTAGTGACAAGTGTCGCAAATATTCTAGAAGAGGTTAGATGAAAGGGAACACTTAGTGACAAGTGTCACAAAGATTTTCTCATGAGGGCAAAGTGTCCAAGGAAAGGGGACAGGGTGGTTAGGAAAACCCGGGGTTAGATGGAATGGGTTATGTTTAGGAGTGGTTAGGTTAGGTGAATTTGAATTTAAAAATTCAAATAATAGGAAAAAGATAATTAATTTCAACAACTCATGAATTTGATTTGTTTTAATTAATTAAAGGATTTTAGAAGAAATGAATTTGATGGGGGAATTAATTAATTTGAATTAATTAATCAAAAGGGATTATTGAAATGAACCTATTAAATAAATCCTTAGATTTATTAATAAGTAGATGAATGGGAGAATTTAATCAAATTATTGATGAAGTCAATTAAATTGGGAAGGAGGATTAATTAAATAATTGCTTGTTCAATTAATTATCTTCAGACCATTTTTAAGTGTATACATTTTGCCCCTCTTTGAAGTGAGGTGTGATGATGCATTGATTCAAAGAATAATTTCCTTTTGATGATGATATTGATTTGATAGGATGCCCCAGACCTTGATTTTTAGATTCTAATCTGATGATGCCCCCTTGGGAGATTAATTGAGATTTGTGATATTGATGTCCCGATTAGAATTGATTTGATTTGTGCAATGTTGATTGATGAAAATGCAAGTTCTTTGATCTCGATGATACAATTATGATTGATTGATAAAGCTTGATTTGATATGATAAGATTGATTGAGATTTAGTCTGGTTTCAGGAAGGATACATCCTGTATAAGACAAAGCTGATTAGAGCGTCTAGTTTCAGGAAGGATTCATCCTATATAAGACTTGATCAGTACCTCTAGTTTCAGGAAGGATACATCCTTTATAAGACTAGATCTGAATGTCTAGTTTTAGGAAGGATACATCCTGTATAAGACATAAACAGATAGATTAGATGTAATCGATTGACAAAAATGATAGGATTTATTAGATAAAGAACTGACAGTTTGTTGATATCAAGTGTAGGACCAATTAGATATGCTCATGGTAGTTCTGTTGAGGGGATAACATAAGATTTCGGGCTAGGTTGACAATATCATGAGAGAGATGAGTCATTATTTTGATTGTGTGTACACTTGTGATGATGCTTCACTAATTCCTGTGATATATTTAGCCTTGGATAAGATGAGCTTGTAGGATCTCACGCAAGAATGAAATGCAAGCTAAATGCAAATGCAATGAAATGCAAACTATGGCCAGACTAGCCACTAGATTATTTCTTTTTTTTCATCGTTGAGCATTTTGAAATATGGGGAGTGAGTGAAAACATCGATGTTATTATTAAACCATGATGACCTGAGCACTATTTTCTTGGATATTGATATAGCAAGTTAACACAAGCATCAGGGTATAATTGAACCAAGATGACCTGAGTGTTGTTTGCATAAAACAAGCAGTATTAATCATTTTAATATGCAAATCAGAAATGTCTTCAATGATACTCTGATGATCATGTCTTGAGAAAAATTTGCACATATTAATGATTAATTTTTAGACAACAGACAAGAAAAATATCATGTTTATTCCTTGTTCCTCTAGTCAAAGACTTCTTCGAGTCACTTAGAAATCATGATAGTGAAAATGAATTATAGAAAAGTTGAACAATCATGTTAAAATCATTATCCAAAAGATATCATCCATTGAAAAGTGTGTGAATATGCTTATACTGACTTTGTGATAGTTTGATGGTTGATAATTTGATCTCGTGTTCAATGTTGGATGTGTTTCAGTTTTCGCTTGATAAATGTTGTCTAGCTGTTTGGTCTACCTATTTGATTAAGTTTAAAATGATCAAGAATTTGCCCCCAGCTAGGTGTTAGATTTTTTCCCAAGCCTAGAAACAAAGTCGTTATGATATACTCAATGATCCAAACCATGGTGAGAGAGTAGTTGTGATACCTACGTATGCACAAATGCTTATGATGGATATGGATAGCATTGATGGAGGATGAATGTAAGTGGAAAGATACATGAACTAATAGATGGAAGAGCTAGTGGATAGATAGCACATGTTTGCCAGGTTTTCACCGTTTGTTTTTATTGAACTTTTTCTTATATTTAATTTTTTTTTTCTTTTTCACTATTTTTGGATTTTTCTAGTTTTTCACTGTTTTTGAATTTTTCTATTTTTTCAGACATTAAATTTCTTCAGATGCATGCTATTGATAGGTTCCTTGAGTTGATCCTTGTCCTGTGTTGATAACTGATATACTCCTGACCCAAATATTGTTGTGACCATAAATGGACGTAACTAGTTTGGTTCAAACTTTCCTTTTTTTTCTCAATCTGCCTAATTGTGTGGATTTTCCTTTCGCACTAGTTCTCCAACTTGAAAGACTCATGGTTTAACCTTATGATTATAACCCTGACACATTCTTTGCTGATATACCTTTAGATGATCAAAGGCATTGTGTCCTTGTTCATGGATCAGTTCTAACTCTTGCAGTCTAGATACTCGTTGTTCTTCATCTGGGATGAGACCTTTTAATGATACACGTAGAGAGGGTATCTCTTCTTTGATTGGCAATATGGCTTCTGATCTGTATACAAGAGAGAAAAGTGTGGGACCTATTGGTGTGTAGATACTGGTATGGTAGGCCCATAAAGTAGGGTTTAGTTGAATATGGCAATCTCTTCCAGCATTGTTCACTGTCTTTTTGAGGATTTTTAGAATAGTTTTGTTAGATGCTTCTTCCTACCCATTTCCTTGTGGATAATATGGTGTCGAGAATATGTGCTGGATTTCAAACTTCTCACATAGCTCTTGTACATCTTAATTCTTGAATGGTCAACCATTAACAGTGATAATGGTCATGGGTATTCCATAACAACAGATGATATAGTTCAAGATAAATGCAAGAATTTATTTTCCTGTGATATTAATGAGAGGTACCGCCTCAATCCATTTTGTGAAATATTCTGTAGCTACAAGGATGAATTTATGACCATTTGATGAGGAAGGATTTATCTTTCCTACTAGATCAAGACCACATTTACAAAAGGCCAAGATTTTGCTAAAACATGAAGTTCTTGTGTTGATGCATGAATCAAATTCCCATGGATCTGACATTGTTTGCATGTTCTAGCTATCTGAAAGAATCTCGTTCCATAGTCGGCCACTAATAGCCCAAGCCTATGAGTTTTTTTGAAAGGGTAAGACCACTTGAATAAGTGCCACAGATGCCATTATGGACTTCACGTAAGGCCTTCTCAAATTCTTCTTGTTCGAGACATCTTAAAAGAGTACTGTCTAGACCTCGTTTAAATAGGGTATCCACGATGAGAGTAAAATGGGAGGATTGGTGAATAAAGTTTCACTTTTGATTTTTTGATAATTCAAGAGGCAAGATGTTATCTTTCAGGTATGTATAAGTTTGGTCATAGCGGCAAGAATCATGCCCCACAAGATGATAGATAGTTTGGGAATCAAGACAATTATGAGCAGGGTAAAACAATTCTTCCACCAAGAATTCATAACGTTGTTGATTTTCTTGTGTCTGAAGTAGAGAAGCAAGTGTAGCCATGACATCTATTTCTTTGTTGTTATTCCTTGGAATCTACTGGAAAGTTATTTCTATGAAGTATTTTTTGATATCATCAACCATCTTTTTATAAGGCATTAATTTTTTGTCCTTTGTTTGATAGTCATCATTGATTTGATTAATGATGAGTTGCGAGTCTCCAAAGACTTGAAGTTGTGTAATGTTCCATTCTATAGCCATTTTGATACCTATTACCAAAGCTTCATATTCTACTGTGTTATTGGTGCATGGAAAGCTTAATTTGTATGCTTTTGAGATTGTATGACCTTGTGGTGTGATGAATAGAATGCCTGCTCCTGATCCATGTTGTGTTCTATTATTGATGCTTTCTCCTAGACTGATATTTGGTTGATGTATTGTAAAATATGGACCGAACCCTAGAATGTCTGTTTATGAAAAGGTAAAATTGATTTGCCATATTTTGAAGGGTTCCAAATATTTTTGCCTTGCTGGTTTTGATAGATAAGTTGTTGAATATAGATCATTGTATCAATGATAATTGCCTCTGTTGGTTCCATTAGGATAGATAACTTCTCTTGATAAAATTTAGGTAAGATGTCAAATCTCCCATCTTCCAACACCTCAAGGAGGTTTTCACTATTAGATACGTCCTTTATTTTTACTTTTTCTTGGTCCAATGTTGCCAATAAATGGTTTTTAGCATTAGACCTGATATTGTTTTCTTGATTTTCACTTTTGCAACTAGGAGATTTAACACCCACTTGACTGGAAGATATGTTAGCAAAATCCCAGGTGAAAGTTATTGTGGGTTTGATTTCATTGAGATATAAGGATATGACATGGTCATTAGGAAAGGTATCAATAGTAGTACGTTCTTCATTTTCCTAGTCCATAGGTTCAAGATAGATTAACGGTAAATGATCTTTAGGTTGAGATGTTTCAAAGATATTAAGGGTCATGATAGAGATGATAGAGCTTTCTATATGTATGTCGATGTCTAGAACGATACTCTCGTCAGAATGATCTCGCGCAAGAAACTCATGATCGTCCTCGATTAAGTCCATGTCAACTGAATATGATTATGATTCAAGTAGGCTAGTTCCTAATGTTTGTTCTGCATACACGTGAACTACATCGACTTCTACATCTACTTCTTCCATTTCGATTTCAAGTTGCTCTTGTTTATTTTTCCCTGATAGAAAATATTCTCCATTTCCTTGGTCTCTTAGCTGTATTTAATTTTCCATGTTTGACAAAATTGATGTAAATGATCATTCCTTGGATTGTGTGGTTGAAGCTGCTACCTCTCTGTTATGTGAAACAATGACCTCTTGAGCTGATTTTAGGTTATTACAACATTGCAATGGATTTGAGTCTGCTAATATTGTGATTTATTGTCCATTGTATGGAAATTTTAAGCATTGATGACATGTTGATGTAATAGCTTGTATGTCCTGAATCAATGGTCTCCCCAAGAGTATATTGTATGGTAGGTCCAAGTCTAGAACTTGGCATGTTGTGTCCTTCTGCAAAGGTCCTACTCTGAGGGGTAATACCACAATTCCTTTAGAGTAATGTTCTTCTTCACCATATGCTTTGATTTTTATCCTTTTCCTAGGATCAACTGCATCTTCTAAATATCCTAGAGCACAAACAAGACTCAAAGAGCATAGTTCAAGCCAACTCCCCCATCTATTAGGATTTGTTTAACAAGCATTCTATGAATGAAGACTTCAATTTGCAAGAGAGAGTGTTATGGGATGCTGCAATGATTTAATGCTTGGATATGAAGGATATGGGCTTTGAATATGATCCTCTGAAATAGGTTTGATGGTAATTATGGATATCCCTTGGGGAAGTTCATCTTTGGATATATTCTTTGGTGATGATGCTATGGAAGATTATTGCAAGCTTTCAAGAGGTGTAGGAATAGATGCCTTTGGAGAGTCAATTTGTTTATAGGGGGATGAGTCATTGCTAGACATAGGTGCACGATTTTGATCTTCTCTAGCCAAGTCCTTTAGGGATCTTTTTAAGAGTTGCATAAAAGAGCCACCTTTCTTTTGAGATGTATTTGAATCCTTGTGAGGTTTTAACATAGTTGGATTTTGATTTTGAACTTGTTTGATTGCTCTGATATGTTGACTTGTTACTTGTATTTTTCTTTGGTATGTCATGTTGATATGGTTTTCATCTATTTCAAATGTTTCTATTTCTGTTTCAGGGGTTTGATTGTCTAAAAGTTGTTTTGATAAGTAATCAATGGTCAATGTCAAGGCAATAGAGTGATATGACACTAAAAGAGGATTCAAGTGTTTAAAAGTTTGCAAGTTTTTTGATCTTTTGTTTAGGAGTGAAATGATGATGATTTGATAACAACGAAGTCTAGTAGGAATGATATATCCTACGATGTGGGATGAGATTATCCCAACCAAATGTTTTAGTTTTGTGATAAAGGATGATTGATCCTGATGAGAAACTATGTTTGAGTGATCATTTTATCAAAGAGGGTGATAATGCACTTTGAGATGTTTAGATTTTGAACTTGTTGAGGGTGAGCACTTGAAAATATTGAGGTGTATATGTTCTAAAGTCTGATTTTGATGGATGATAACGTGATCAAGCAAACCAAGAAGACAATTTAAGCATCAAATGACAGATAACAGATGTTTATGAATACTGAAAATTGATCAAGTGGAATGACAGACTTGAAAAAGTCATGCAAGACATAGCTCTGGACTGGCAAAAATAGAGACTCGTACGACACAATACACAACCCCAAATGACAAAAGATTCAAGATGAGATGAGAAATCAGAAATTTCCTTTGAAAAAGCAAAGACTCATATGACAAAATTTTATGAACCATACGACAAAACAAATTCCTCATACAACAAATCACCTAACTCGTATGACAGAGAACTTAACTCGTACGACAGATAATAGGACAAAGATAAAAAAAAAGTTTGTTTTGCCGAATTTTGATTAGTGAATTTTGATGTTTTGCTTATGTTTTCTAGTTTTAGATGTTTGATTTTTTTTTTAATATAGGGATGAATACAAAGCAAACACATGATATGATAGGTGACTCCAAGCATGCTGAACCCTAAGGAAATTGGTTGAGAATGAAAACCTTTGCTTACTGACTTAGGTACACACCCAATAGCTAATCAGAATATGACTGTTGAGCATCACGCAATGGATTCTTAACGTCGTATTATCCGACTCCAAATGCTAATGGGGGCATGATATGGCAAGTTTCTTGGGAGAGTTACTATCTCTTTTGCACAAAGATTATCACCCTTTTGAAGGTGAATCAGGCAGCTTCTATTTTAACCAACACTAGTAAGGGATCTGTTCAGTGTGTCAAGGTATAAACTCAATTAACAGGTCGAGGTATAAACTCAATTAAGAGGTCTCCCAACCTTGAAAACAAAGGGTTTGATATACCCAAAGGTAAAAAGGAGAGCTATTCCTGAGCACTGTCATTGGCTTGATTTTAATCAAATCATATTTATTTTATAGTGGGTTGGATTACTTGGCGTTAGCCATTCCCACTTAGGTCATTCTCCTCACACCGACCGTAATGGCTTTAAGAGTTTTTAGCTCCTCGGGAGGGCAGTCCTGCTAAAGATATGTACTAATGAAAGCAAAAGATGAGTCTAGCTTTCTGATCACCTGAAAAAGGTGAGAGCATACTCACCTATCATCAAAAACACAACATACATGATTGTTCATTTTTAGCCAAAATCAAGTGTGCCTAAAAAAACTTTAAGGAATACACAAAGTTTTGTTGAATTCTTTTAGGCAACCTACAAAATAGATCCATTAGTAGTCATCGATTGGTTTTTGAATTTGGTCTTTGACAAGCATATCTTTGACAATTGTTCTGCAGAAAAGAGTTAGGACAGGCGTGAATTTGGATTACAAATGCGTTAAATTTGTATTTGCGAGAACTAGATAGGATATTAGAAAGATATATGTGAGGCTCTAGCCCCATGGTGGGCACCAAAATGTCATGCCTATGAAGTGTGTACCTGTTATACCTATAGCTGCAACACAAAACACTCAATAAATCATTACAAGAAATGGTTAGAAAATTAATCAACAAAAGATAAACCCATAGCTAATCGATCTATTGCCTCCTGGTAAATTTGAGTATGAATTTTTCTCTCAGATCTGGTTATGAAAATTTGAGTGACTTGACTACACTTAAATGGAGGATTTAAATGATGAAGATGCATAAGCTAGCAATGAAAACATGATTAAGCTAAATGATTTCATGATTATTCTAGAAAATAAGCTAGAATGAAGATGCAATTAAGCTAAAATTGAACATAATAACAATGGTAAGAATGATTTGCTAAGAGCTATACGCCTATAGTAACAATGATTGAATGAAAATGAGATGGGTTAATCAGGGGCCCCTTTGAACTCCAAAATATGGTCTATTTATAGGATTTCCCAAGGTTAGGGGTGAGGTGGCAAGAATCAATGATCAAGATTAAGTCTAAAGATATCAATGGTTAAATTGGAGGTGATTGGAGAAGAGGTTGGATGAAAGGGAACAATTGGAGGTTGGTAGGAGAAGGGTTTGGATGAAAGGGGACAATGTCATCTCCATGGTGACAAGTGTCAAGAAGCTTCTAGAAGAGGTTGGATGAAAGGGAACACTTAGGGACAAGTGTCACAAATATTATAGAAGAGGTTAGATGAAAGGGAACACTTAGTGATAAGTGTCACAAAGATTCTAGAAGAGGTTAGATGGAAGGGAACACTTAGTGACAAGTGTCACAAAGATTCAAGAACAGGTTAGATGAAAGGGAACACTTAGTGACAAGTGTCACAAAGATTTTCTCATGAGAGGGAAAAGTGTCCAAGGAAAGGGGACATGGTGGTTACGATGTGCAAGCTAGGATGGGGTTAGGCAAACTCGGGGTTAGATGGAATGGGTTAGGTTTAGGAGTGGTTAGGTTAGGTGAATTTGAATTTAAAAGTTCAAATAATAGGAAAAAGCTAATTAATTTCAACAATTTATGAATTTGATTTGTTTTGATTAATTAAAGGATTTTAGAAGAAGTGAATTTGATGGGGGGAATTAATTAATTTGAATTAATTAATGAAAGGGGTTATTGAAATGAACCTATTAAATAAATCCTTAGATTTATTAATAAGTAGATGAATAGGAGAATTTAATTAAATTATTGATGAATTCAATTAAATTGGGAAGGAGGATTAATTAAATAATTGCTTATTCAATTAATTATCTTTAGGCCATTTTTAGGTGTATACATTTTTTCCCTCTTTGAAGCGAGGTGTGATGATGCGTTGATTCAAATAATAATTTCATTTTGATGATGATATTGATTTGATAGGATGCCCCAGACCGTGATTGATATATTGTGATACGATGATGCCCCCTCGAGAGATTGATTGAGATTTGTGAGATTGATGTCCCGATTAGAATTGATTTGCTTTCTGCAATGTTGATTGATGAAAATGCGAGTTCTTTGATCTTGATGATACAATTATGATTGATTGATAAAGCTTGATTTTATATGATAAGATTGATTGAGATTTAGTCTAGTTTCAGGAAGGATACATCTTGTATAAGACAAAGTTGATCAGAGCGTCTGGTTTCAGGAAGGATTCATCTTGTATATGTCTGGTTTTAGGAAGGATACATCCTATATAAGACATAATCAGATAGATCAGATGTAATCGATTGACAAAATTGATAGGATTGATTAGATAAAGAACTAATAGTTTATTGATATCAGGTGTAGGACCAATTAGATATGCTGATGGTAGTTTTGTTGAGGGGATAATATAAGATTTTAGGTTGGGTTGACAATATCATGAGAGAGATGAGTCATTATTCTGATTGTGTATACACTTGTGATGATGCTTTGCTAATTCCTGTGATATATTTAGCCTTGGATAAGATGAGCTTGTAGGATCTCATGCAAGAATGAAATGCAAGCTAAATGCAAATGAAAATGCAAACTATGACCAGACTAGTCATTGGATTAATGCTTTTTTGTCATCATTGAGCTTTTTGAAATGTGGGGAGTGAGTGCAAACATCAATGGTATAATTAATCATGATGACCTGAGAACTATTTTCTTGGATTTTGATATAGGAAGTTAACACAAGCATCTAGGTATAATTGAACCAAGATGACCTGAGTGTTGTTTGCGTAAAACAAGCAGTATTTATCATTTTAATATGCAAATCAGAAATATCTTCAATGATACTTTGATGATCATGTCCTGAGACAAATTTGCACATATTAATGATTAATTTTAAGAAAGCAGACAAGAAAAATATCATTTTTTTTCCTTGTTCCTCTAGTCAAAGGCATCCTGTAGTCACTCAAAATCAAAATAGTAAAAATCAATTATAGAAAAGTTGAACAATCATGTTAAAATAATTATCCAAAAGATATCATCCATTGAAAAGTGTGTGAATATGCTTATACTGACTTTGTGATAGTTTGATATTTGATAATTTGATATCGTGTTCAACATTGGATGTGTTTCAATTTTTGCTTGATAAATGTTGTCTAACTGTTTGGTCTACCTATTTGATTAAGTTCAAAATGATCAAGAATTTGCCCCCAACTAGGTGTTAGAGTTTTGCCCCAAGCCTAGAAACAAAGTCGTTATGATATACTCAATGATCCAAACCATGGTGAGAGAGCAACTACGATTCCTACGTATGTAAAAATGCTTATGATGGATATGGATAGCACTGATGGAGGATGAATGCAAGTGGAAAGATACATGAACTAATAGATGGAAGAGCTAGCGGATAGATAGCGCCTGTTTGCCAAGTTTTCACCATATGTTTTTCTTGAACTTTTTCTCATTTTTTATTTATTTTATTTTATTTTTGATTTTTTTCTTTTTCACTATTTTTGGATTTTTCTGCTTTTTCACTATTTTTGGATTTTTTTGATTTTTCATTGTTTTTGGATTTTTGTTCTTTTTCACTGTTTTTGGATTTTTTTGCTTTTTTAGACATAAAATTTCTTTATATAGGAAGGATTCATCCTATATAAGACATGATCAGATCACAATGTCTGGTTTCAGGAAGGATTCATCCTATATAAGACATGATAAGATCACAACGCATGGTTTCAGTAAGGATTCATCCTGTATAAGACATGATTAGTTCACAACATCTAGTTTCAGGAAGGATTCATCCTGTATAAGACATGATCAAATCACAATGTCTGGTTTCAGGAAGAATACATCCTATACAAGGCATGATTGATCATAGCGTCAGGTTTCAGGAAGGATTCATCCTGTATAAGACATGATTAATCACAACGTCTGGTTTCAGGAAGGATTCATCCTATATAAGACATGATTGATCACAACATTTGGTTTCAGGAAGGATTCATCATGTATAAGACATGATTGATCACAACATCTAGTTTTAGGAAGGATTCATCCTGTATAAGACATGATCAGGTCATCTTGTTTCGGGAAGGATACATCTTGTATAAGACATGATCAGAATCAGAATTAAAAATAACTAACATAATTATTTTTAATTGTCTACATTTTGACGATGTGTAGAAGATAGAAGAAGAAAAGGATGCCCCAGCGTAAAGCATGGGAGGTGTATGCCCCCTCGAGAATTTTTTTCGAAAAAAGGAAAAATTTTTTTTGTAAAAAGAGGAAGAAGGATTAGGGTGGAAGGGATAAACAAGGAAGAAATATGAAGTAGTCGTGAAGAATTTGGAAAGAAGAATAGGAGAGGCAAGACTGTGAGGGAAGATGGGCCCTCACGAGGGCCCATATACTCCACAACGGACCCAGTGAGGGGTCATTGTATCATGACGGACATATTTTCCTCTTTATATATATATGTATACATGATTCGATTGGTGACAGATGATGTGTAGCATTTATTGTGATGGATTATTTTTGTTTGTCTTATGATGTCATATATGGATGCAATCATGGATGTGTTGTGTTGACCTATTTTGTGATGCAGAGTGGATGCTTATGTATGTATGTTTATGATGTGTTGCTAACATAGTTTTTGGATGTGGGATGAGTGTTTTTTATGCTTTATGTATAAATACACATGTGTGAGTGATTTATGATGTAGTCTAAATGTAATGCTATATGGATGAGTGTATCTTTTATTGATGCAATCTTATATGGTAAATGTTTTGTGGAAAAAAAATGACTGTCTAAGAAATGCACTCTACATGATGTGAATGAGTTAATAAAAAGAGGGAATATGCCAATAAAAACACAATGACCTTAGATAGAAGAATATGGAATAGATGGGAAGTGGGGGAAATTGAGAACTCCATGGGATTATTGAGTTTAGGATTTGATGGACTGATGGTGAGATTTTGTGCACAACAAATGTGGAGAGCCAACCTAGTTTGATGTTGCCTTGAGTGGCTTGCACCACTGATTATAGAAATCAGGATGCCATGAGAAACCCAAGGCATGGACTGACTCTGTAGACAAACGGGAATTTCTTGCACACAACAATGCAAGTGTTAAGAAACACTAATACAAAGTTGTGCATTTGTGCAAGGAAACCCTCAAACACACCAATACCTCTTGTACATGAGAAGGTAAGTGTTGATAAACACTAGTACCAGGTCGCTGGTTTATACAAGAGGGATCCAAAACATGCCATACTATGAAATATGACCCAGTATGAGCCTATCATAACGTACCTAGATATGGAAGAACCCAGGCAGTCGTAAATAGTGGCAATCATAGGGAAAAAGATGCAAATCTATATGAAAAGATCTAACAAAATCTAACAATTCACTTCCTTGCGACCAAATGATACCTCTTGCCAAGAGTAGAACTAGGATGAAGGATTAGGTTGCCAAGCGAGGGAAGGGGTCATCCCTAAGGCAAAGTGGGCTTTTGGATTAGGCAAGTGGTTCTATGGTTTTGGAGAGTGACTAGGGGATTTGGGATTGTTTCTCAAGACTTCTTCAAGCTTACACAAAGGCATAAAAGCTCAGTTTTAATGGGACATTCCTTGTTCATGACTCAGGCGAAGACTCATCATCATATGCATGTTTTATTAGGAGGCAGAAAAGAAGGAATGTTGCACATGGGTGGGCTGGATGGCAGATGATTTGTAGTATCGACATGCTAGATAGTGGATCCGGTTATTTACCTTGGCGCCCGCACAAAAGTTTTCACCAAGGTACTTGTCCATAGCGCCACAAAGTGGTTTTCACTGGTGGACGAATTTTTTTTCTTTCTTTTTTTGATTTTTTAATTTTTTTGTGTCATAAGGTGCCTGTTTGCCAGGTTTTCACCAAAGTGACGACTTTTTCAGGATCTTTTTCTCATTTTTATTTTATTTTTTTGACAATTTAAGACTTTATGAGGACTAAGCATAAAATCTTTTGAGGTGCATGATATTCATTGGATCATCCAAAGGATCGCCTTCAGGAGTAGCCAACTGATAAGCTCCTGATCCATATTTTGTTGTAAGTACATATGGTCCAAGCCAATTAGGCTCGAACTTTCCTTTCTTTTCTCTTTCTTGAAGACTTTTTTAATTCTCCATGAGGAAAAGATCACCAACTTGGAATTCTTGGGTTTTGACTCTTTTGTGATAACTCATCTGCAAGAAGTTCTGATATACCTGGAGATGGTTCAAGGCCTTGAGGTGCCTTTCATCTAACAATTCTAGCTCTTGTAAGCGGGCAATTCTGTATTCTTCCTCTAGTAGGATGTCTTGTAGGGATACCCTTAGAGAGGGGATATTGATCTCAAGGGGAAGGATGGATTCGGAGCCAAAGACCAGGGAATAAGGGGTGGCACCTGTGGGGGTGCGGATGGAGGTGTGGTAGGCCCACAAAGTGGGATGGAGTTAAAGGTGCCAATCACGGCCAACTTCATTGACTATCTTTTTGAGGATTTTGATTAAGGTTTTATTAGAAGCCTCAACTTGGCCATTGCCTTGGGGATAATATGGGGTGGAGAAGTGATGTTGGATGTTGAATTTTTGGCAGAGTTCTTTGACATCCTGGTTTTAAAATTGTTTGCCATTATCTATGATAATAACTTTTGGGATGCCATACCGGCAAATTAGATAGTTCAGGATGAATTTGGATATTTGCTTGCCGATGGTGAAAGTAAGAGGGATATCCTCTGCCCACTTGGTGAAGTATTCAATGGCCATGATAATGAATTTATGTCCATTGGAAGTTGAAGGGTGGATTTTCCCAATGAGATCGAGCCCCCACTGTGAGAAGGGCCATGGTGTTATAAATGGTTGCAATTCTTGTGACGGTGCATGAATTTTGTCGCCATGTTGCTGGCAAGGGATACATTTCTTCACATAATTATATGCATCTACCTCCATTTTAGGCCAATAGTATCCTATTCTCAAAATCTTTTTAGCCAATGTGAACCCACTTGAGTGTGCCCCACAGATACCCTTGTGTACTTCGTGTAATGCCCATTTCGCCTCTTGTTTATCTAAACACCTTAGGAGGGAACCATCGAAATGCCTTTTGAATAGGGTGTCTCTAAGGATGGTGTAACGAGCACAACGGCGGATGAAGGTTTGTTGTTGGGTTTTTGTGAGATGTGGGGGAGTGGTGTTGTCTTTGAGGAAAGCAAAGGTTTCTTGGTACCAAGGGGACTCAGGACCAACAAGAACACACACCATTTTAGACTCTGGTAGGTCATATGTTGGTATAAATAATTGCTCGACCAAGAACTTGCACTTTTGACTATGTGCTGGAATTTGAAGGAGGGAGCCAATGGTGGCCATTGCATCTGTAGTCCTATTGTTTGCTCATGGGATTTGATTAAATGTGATTGCTGTGAAATGTTTCTTAAGATCTTCAACCATGGTATGGTAAGGAAGGAGTTTATCATCTTTTTTCTAGTACTCATCATTGACTTGTTTTATAATGAGCTGAGAATCACCATAAACTTGTAACTCCTTTATTTTCTAGTGGATAGCCAAATGCAAACCTGTGATGAGTGCCTTGTATTCTGCTATGTTATTGGTACATGCAAAGGCTATCTTGTATGATTTGGGGATGCCATCTCCTTGAGGTGTGACCAATAATATTCCTTCCCCCAATCCATTTTGGGTGCAGGAGCCATCAAAGTATAATTGCCATGTGGAGGATGTGGAAACAATCATAATGAACTCATCTAGTAATTCTGTGAGAATAGGATGGTCACCTAGAAGTGGAGCTTCAGCCAACTGATCTGCAATGACTTGTCCCTTGATTGCCTTTCTATCCACATATTCGATGTCAAACTCACTTAGGAGCATGACCCATTTGGCGGTTCTACTAGTGAGAGCGGCTTTTGATAGGAGATATTTAAGTGGATCAATTTTAACAATTAATTTTGTCTTGTTGTTTAGCATATAGTGTCATAGTTTCTGTGTGCTAAACACTAATGCCAAACATGCTCTTTCAATGGGGGTGTAATTGAGTTCATATCCTACCAATGTCCGACTAATGTAGTAAATGGCATGTTCCTTCCCTTGATCATCTATTTGCACCAGTAATGCCACCAATGCCATTGTAGTAGCATAAATGTACAAAATGAGGGGTTTTCCAAGGGTAGGTGGCATCAAAACTGGAGGTGATGCTAGATATTTTTTTAATTTATCAAAGGTCTTTTGACATAAGTAGTCTCATTTGAATTTCATATCCTTGCACAGAAGGTGTGCAAATGGATGGCACTTATCTGCTAGTTGTGAAATAAAACGTCTAACAGATTGGAGTTTTCCCTGGAGACTGCGCAGTTGTCTGAGAGTTTTTGGTGGAGGCATTTCCATGATAGATTTTACTTTTGCAGGATCAACCTCGATGCCTCTGCGGGAAACAATGAATCCTAATAATTTTCTTGATGTGACTCCAAACACACACTTTTTGGGATTCAGACATAGTTTGTATTTTTCTAATCTTTCAAAGATCTGCTTTAGAATGGGAATGTGTTCTTGTCTTGTCTTAGATTTGCCTAGCAGATCATCCACATAGTGCTCCATAATTTTTTGTATGAGGTCATGAAAAATTGTTGTCATGGCACGTTGATATGTAGCTCCTGCATTTTTGAGACCAAAAGGCATGACCCGATAATAGAAAGTACCCCATGGTGTTGTGAATGTGGTTTTATACCAATCCTCATCTACTATCCTGATTTGGTTGTATCCGAAAAACCCATCCATTAGCAATAGCATTTCATGTCCTGCTGTAAGGTCCACAATCATGTCTATATTGGGGAGCGGGAAATCATCTTTATGACAAGCTCTATTTAGATCTCAGAAATCTGTGCAGATGCGGATGCCCCCGATAGGTTTTTCGACAGGTACAATGTTAGAGACCCATTTAGCATAGTCTATTGGTTTGATAAATTCTGCATCTAACAACTTTTGGAGTTCTGCCTTGACCAGGAGTGCAATATGTGGGTGCATTTTACGTAATTTTTATTTTATAGGTTTTGTGTCTGGGCAGACGACAAGATTGTAAATCACTAAGGTAGGATCCAACCCTGGCATATCGGAATAGGATCATGCAAAATTGATTTTTACCTCTATAAAGAAGTTGATGAAGTCTTGTTTCTCTATTTCTGTGAGGGATTTGGCAATGAGCACACTTTTTGGAATGACTTCGGTGCCCATGTTGATGTTGTCTATTTCTTCTATCAGCAAATTTGATTTGTCTTGTGGAAGGTAACCAATGGTAGGGAGGTCAAGTCCCTCATCATCAAGTGCTATTTCCAAGTTTTCACTTTCGAATACACCCTTTGTTTTTATTTTTTGTTCATCCAAAGGTGCCTCAGGGAGGTTTTCACCTAGGGAATCATGTCTTTTCCTTTTATTATGTTTTTTGTGTCTAAGTGCATTGACCTGACTACCAAAGTATCCCTTTTCATGTAGTTGAATACCCTCGATTCTCTTACAATCTTCCAAGTTTCACGCCATTAGGAGAGCAATGAGAGCATTATCATCGGCACAGATATCTAAAGTGGGTTTGTCTCGTTGGCCCCAGTCAATGAGTTTAGGATGGACAAGATGTAGCTCATGTGAAGTGGGAAGGGTTACAGGGGTGATGGTATCAATGTAAGTGTCAAGGAAGGTATTTTTCTTGTATTCATAAGGTATTTCATGGAATTCCTCTTCCTCAGCACTTTTGATATCCGAAGAAGGAATAGAAGGGGCACTAGCGATAGTAATCTTAGGCACCGGGGTGTACCCCAAGCCTCTGTTGTATCTGTAGGAGATAGGATTTATGCGTGCTTTTCTTCCTTTCTCCTTTGGTCCTAGGTCGTGTCCTTTGTAACCCATTCTTTCAACTATGGCAGATGCTTTTGGGTACATTTTTTTGGATATTTTTGTTGGCTCATCATCCTCTTCCCGATACAACCAGGAAGAGACATCTGCTTCTTCAAGACTCTCCTCATTAAGTGGGCCCCATTGCTGGAAGGTGGTATTTGGCATTGCGTGACTAGTTTTGGGTCCTTTTTGAGCTCTTTTGGTTTGCCAAATGACTTAGGAGAGAGAGGGAGGTTTCCTATTAATAAGATGTCCTCCAATTTGTATTCTCCACAACCATTGTACAAGATCTTGATTTGATTATCTAGTTGGGATGATGTGAAGGCAACATTTGATGTGTCAGATGGAGGCATTGGCGAGGGTCTATTTAATGGGCAATGATATGGATGGTTTTCCTCTAGGAGTTTGCAATACTGGAAGTGTTATGGATCACTTTTGATAGTTATCTCTCTTCCATTGAAGGGGAATTCAATGCAGTGGTGATAGGTGGAGGGTACAACCTTCAAGGAGTGAATCCATGACCAACCAAGGAGAATGTTGTAGGGGAGATCAAGGTCTAGTACTTGGCAAGGGGTTTCAATTGTAATGGGGCCCACTTGAAGAGGTAATGTGATATACCCTTTTAAACTCTTTCTGCATCATCATATGCCTTTATTGTGATCCTTCCTGATGTGTCTACTAGGTCCTCAGAAAGTCCCAATTGTTTTATTAATTTGTATGTTCATAGATTAAGCCCAGATCCACCATTTATCAGGATATGTTTGACCTTGTGCTTGTGGATAAGAGCTTCAATGTGTAAAGGTTTGTTATGATTTTCATCTATGGGAGCATCTTTGGAGGTAAATACAAGGTGCTACTGGGCAACAAGGTTTCCAATGAGGGCTTGGAATTGGGTGGCATTGATGTTATCAGGAAAACATGATTCAAGAAGGGTTTGTTCCAAAATTTCTTTATGGATCAGGGAAGTCTTCAGATGTTCCAAAATAGAGATCTGCGCGGGTGTCTTCCCAAGTTGGTCAAGGAGGTCATATTGGTGGGTGGAAGACATGGGTGGGGGGTTTGGTGGGGGAAGGACTCCTTGGATAGTGACTTTACCTCAACATGTAGTTACATTGCAGTCATTCTAGAAATGGTAGGTGGAAGGTGTGGTGCCTTGAATGACTATCCTAGTAGGATTTGGTCTGCTTTGGGAAGAAGGAGGATTAACTCCTTGGATGGTTATAACATTGACATGAGTGTTTGTAGGTTCAATGTGACCTGCTAAAAACTCAAAGCTGGTTATGTGATTAGCGTAGTCATAACCCATTGTGTTAGATGATGAGTCTTTTCCTTTATCATGCTTCGGGAAGGGTTCCTGGTACATTTTGAGTTTGTCATTGTTATTACCAAGTTTCACATTTTCTACTTCAATCTCACCTCTATCAATGAGATCTTGTATGTAGATCTTCAGTCTCATACACTTTTGTGTATCATGTCCCTTGATATGATGGTATTCACAATACTCATTTTCATTATACCATCTTGGTTTAGGTTGATTGGGGTCAAACGGGCAAGTGATTGGAAAAACTACTACACCTGCTTGGATAAGTTTTTGAAACACCATTTCAATAGGCTTAGCCAGAGGAGTGAAGTCTCTTGGAGTCCAGTTATTCGATCGGGGTGGTCATCCCTGGATTGAGACATTGTTGTGAGGTTTTTGGGGTTGATTTTGATTGTTTTGATTATTGAATTGATGATTATTGGTGGTGGATTTTGGGGGAGCAGCCACAGTTTGGACCCACTTCACATCAGTTACACCATCATTGACCACGCTTTTGTTCTTAGACCAAAATTTTGGCTTGTCATTATGATAAGAGGAAGAACTTTGCACTGATTTTTGGTAATGTTTCAAGGTTCCTTCCTCCAACATGACATGTTCAAGGGAGAGGCCCTTATCGGTCAATTTTTGGAAGGAGTTGATACATTAGGATATTAAGGGTCTCGAAAGTTTAGGCACCAAGTTCTTTTGGAATAGTTCAATTTGATGTTGTTCTAGCATGTCCCATTGGAATTTTTTGATAAGATGTCACCATCTTGTAGGAAATTGGCAAAGGTTTCTCCGGGACTTTGTTTTGTATTTCATAGGTCCATCATAGAAACATCATTAACCATGTTGTAAGCATAGTGGGCCACAAATTTTTCTACCAAGTCTGGAAAGGAGACAATGGAACCTCACGGTAGAGATGAGAAACATGCGAGGGTGTCTCTCGTGAGACTCTTGGGAAAGAGTCTGCAAAGTTTTGCGTTTGCCCAGATGAAATTTGTGACATTGTTGGCAGGAAGGGAAGATTGTGGAATAGAAATATGTGGTTGAATGGAAGGAGGTGGTATAGAAGTGTGTTGGATAATAGATGAGATCGGATTTGATAGTTGTATAGATGGTAAGGAGGAAGAAGGTGGGATGGAGACCACGGTGGGATGTGCCGTGGGTGGCATTGATTGAGCTTGGATGATTGATGGGGCTGCAATTAATTGAGTCTGAATAATAGGTGCAACACTTTGTGTGGGAGTGAGGTCTCCTTATGGTTGCTGGGCGAGAGCGGATCTATTAAATTTAGGGGGAAGTTGAGCTCCATTTTCAAGGAGAGTTTTAATAAGTGCAGTAAGATTGTTGAATAAACTTTTCCATCATCTCTTGGTTATAAGAATCCGCTAGGAAAGTTTGCACTTTTGGAGAAAGTTCATCTTGGCTAACCATGTTAGGATTTTGGCTTTGATCTTGATTGCTAGGTTGTCCACTTTGTGTAGGATCTTGCGTGGGATCTTCATATAGGGAACTAATGTATGACATACCATATTGTTGTTTAGCATCTTTCTCTTTTGGAACCGAGTTGTAACCATAAACGAATAACCCTGGAAAAGTTTGGAGGGGGAAATTTGTGACGAAAGGACTTAGTAAGATATTTGTGGAATTTTGGATTTTGTCTTTTATGACAAGGGATTTTGTTGATTGGTATGGTTCTTGGATTAGAGCCTGGATTTGATTAGGATTTGACACCTTAGTCCTTGGATGAGGATTTTAGGTGGTGAATGCAACCACAAGTAAGGTGATGGCCAAGTTGTGTAGGATTTAGACCTTGGATTGATGATTAAAAAGCCTCTCTTATACCAAGGGTTGACTAATGACCCTAAGCAAAGTAAAGACGTGAGTTAAGAGTCTTGATCGACTCAAAAGGATTAGGAAAAAGGTACTTGGAGAGGATTCCCCTTCAAGCATGAGAGCCAATTGATTAATGATGAGGTCTAAATGGAATTTCACAAGGCATGTAACCTTAACGCGAGGTTAAATTGGATTAGAGGATGATTGGATTTGAATTTTGATAATTGATTTGATAATAGTGGGAGATTGATTTAATGTGCTAAGTCCTTAGGAAATCTGAGGATGATTGATGGAGGAGGTATGATAGTGATGGCTTAGAAGAAACCTGATGACTAGGTTGTTCTTGGCATGAACATGACTCAATGGAGGATAGATTTGAATGGCAAGTTATATGAAGGGACACAACCACCCTGATTTGGATGATAGTTGGTGTTTCAAAGGACAATCTTGAATGTTGATGGAGAGGATGGACTCTTAGCTTCTCTCTTGGGCTTATGAAACATGGGACAGATGGAGTTTTGATGCAATTTTGGATTTTGTGTGGGTAATGACTTGGACAATTGTTTGTGTCTTGACAAGTGTTTTTGCAAAGTGTTTGGGGATAGTGATATGTTTTTAGTCTTCTCTTGGAAAGTATGTATCAAACAAAGAAAACACAATAATCAAATGCATATTATCTCAAAGACACTCATGCTCATATACAACATTCTTAAGGCTGGCAAGGACAATAGTCATTGGATCCCAATCAGTTTCCTAGCTACGCTTACCTAGAGTGGACACTTATATGCTTGACCCCACTAGCTCCCCTCCACGACGCTCACTTCTTGGGGCAGCCAAGCATCAATTCCCATGAAAAATCCTCATGGTGAACTTTTTGTCTCTACTAAGGGCCATAAAAATATGGGCAGCTTCGGAGGTCCAACCTCCTGCACCAATGATTAGAAGGTTTTTGGCCACTATGAACAAGGTGTTTAGTAAGTCTTCCCGTTAGGAGCTACCCTTCAAAGTTGCGCAAGCGCAATTGAGGCCTATAACCCAACTAAGCACTAAGAACTTAGTAGTCAAGCAAGTGTGATTGAGATCTCTAGGATCCTACTAAGCACCCAATGTGAGAGTGAACTCTCATATAGCCCCAACCATTGACCCTTTTGTAGGCAATGGCCTATTTATTATAGTGAGTTGGGAACCCCAGGTCTGGGTGTACTCACTTGGGTCATTCCCCTCTTACCTTCTCAAAGAGCAAGTTGGGAGAGCAGGCTCGCCAAAGGTAAACATGCAATCAAAAAAGAAAAGGTTGGACGGTCTAGATTTTTGATCGTCTAGCTAGACGAGAGCATACTCTCCTACCTTTACACTTTTCTTAAAGACACATAAGACAATGGTTCATTCCATTTTAATTAATATCTAGGTGCGTAATTTAAATAAATGCACAATGTTTGGTCAGATTTCTTAGGCAATCTGCAAAACAACTTGATTAGTAGTTTGAAAAATGGAGTCTTCAACAAGCGTCCTACAAAAGACAACAAAATAACAAAAATATTAATTTTTTTGAATTTTTGGGAATAAGTAGAAAAACATGAATAAAAACTTTTTTACTACTGACAAATGTGGATGTGGAGGAAAATTTGATGGGTAAATGGTGTTTGACTAGGTTTTTGCTACTTTCCAAGGGATAAGCAAGCAAAAAATGGGGATTTTGGAGGAGAGATGAAGGAATGGAAAAATTTGTCCAAGAGGGACAAAGAAGCAAAAGTTGGAGATGGACAATATGGGAAAATTTGGAGGTGATTGGATAAAAGGGGAAGGAGTTATGGCAAACCCTAAAAATAGAGGAATGTGGGATTTTGGGCTTCAAAAAGTGGATTTTGGGATAAGGCCCCCAAGGAAGGACATGTGCAAAATGGCAATGCAAGGGATCTAGTAAAGTTTGGAGGAAAATGGAGTGAAGATAAAGAAGATATGGTGAAAAAACAAAAAATATATATAATTCCTAATTTAAACAACAGATAACAGAGCAGACAGTCATGCTAAACAGATAGAAAAGTGCCAAAGGTTTGGATTTCTGATTGTCTAGATAGATGAGCATACTCTCCTACTTTCACACTTTCCATAAACACAAAAGATAGATTATTTAAAAACTAAACAGATGATTAAAACTAAACAGAGTTGTGGACAGACAGATTATTAAGATGAAATAGATGATTAAAATAAATAGAGCAGCTAACAGACAGATTATTAAAACTAAATAGATTATATAACAGAAAAGGAAAAAATGCAGTCGCGTTGATATTCAATTTTTTTTACAAAAATGCTTGCGCTGAAGCAGAAATAGAAAATAAATAGAAGTGAGAAAATGTAGAAGAGGAAGAATGAGGAGATAGAAGAATTTTATGGGCGAACGCCCAATTTTTATTTCTTTTTAATTTCTCCTGCAGTCACGCCAAACCCAAGGTGCTCGTGCTGATTCAGAAATAGTCATGCTGATGCAGAAATAGTCATGAACTTGTGAAAAGAAACTCACAAAAAAAACTAAAAAAAAATCGTTAAATTCGGGATGTGGGTCCCACTGGGCATGACAGAATGAAGAGGGGAAAAAGACTCGTGAGGTGGATTAGTTAATAAGCATACAAGTCAAACATATAATTATATGAAATCAAAGACATAACTCCAAAACACATGAAAACATGAATAAGATCCATATACCTCACAAGACCTTATACCTCTCCCTCAGATTGAGCTTGATGAAGTGAAGGCACCCCTTGGTGATGCTCCACTTGATGTGCTCCTCTTGCTTGTTTTCTTGCTTGATGTGGATGACTCTCCAATGTTGTGCACAAATGGAATGGATTTGAAAGATGATAAGGATGAAATGATCAAGTGTGGATGAGATATGATTTGGACATGATAAGGTTGCCAAGATGATTTCCTAGGCTCAAAAGGACAACATAAGATTACTAAACTTAGAGATGAAGAATGGAGGGATGGAGTCCTCAATTTATAGGAAGAGGGGAGGAAGAATGGATGGCTAGGATGGATTCAAGATGAAGGGCTAGGATTGCTTGTGAACTCACACAAGGCCCAAGAGAGGGTGTGGAAACCAAGAGATATTCCTTAAAGGCATTTCTTGTCTCCACACTCCTCAAGGTACATTGGGAAGACTTCCCAAGGTACCTTGAGAAGAGAAAAGTGCATTAGGAAGACTTCCCAATGTACCTTCAGAGGAGCAAGGGACGTGACATTCCTTGAAGAATGGGGAGGATGAATTTAAAATTCTCTGAAAAGGGATAATCATGGGGATTGGAGGAATAAGAAGGAATTAAAAATTCCTTGGGAGAGGAGATGTCTAGAGGATTGTGAGATTTTGAAGATCTCACATTCACCTAGGAAAAGAGCATTAAAAGTTAGTGGTTGGATGGAAGGGACAAGGAGTTGATTTCGTGGCTAATCATGATGATTAGCCATTAGCAACTCATTAGGAGGGGGATTAGAGGAAATGTTAGGTGGGATTAGGATTTGTAGGAGGATTTGACTAGGAGAGAGAATGAGTGGAGGGAATTAAAAATTAGAAGAATAAGGTTAAGTGAGTTTAGGGAGTTTCTAGAAGACTTTATTAGGTTAATGATGAATTAAGAAGATGGTTTGTAGGGATCATGTGGGTTAACTAATTAAGTGAAATTAATTAGCCAAGACAAAGATTTGTGAGGATTTAATCTTTTAGAAGAATAAAGAAAGGGATTGATTTATTAAATAAATCAGTCACATACTATAGTGACAATATTAATTATATTTAATTAATATTGAGGAGAATTTGAATTAACATACTTAATTAATTAATTATGCGAGGAATTAAAAGTAATTAAAAATAATTACTTTTAGGTGTCTACACATGCTATTGATAGGTTCCTTGAGCTGATCCCCGTCCTGTGTTGATAACTAATATGCTCCGGACACAAATATTGTTGTGACCACAAATGGACACAACATGAACAATATGCAATCATCATAATCATTGTATATTTTTTATTCCTTACCTTTACTTTATGTAGACTATGCAGGATCCTCAACTAATGGGTTGACGATGTCTATAGTCAATTACCTATTTACACCAAGGATGGCAACATAAGACAAGATATATACATGAAATCAACACCAACAATTGAGAATCATAAGCATTATATTTGTAATTTGATAAACAATAAATACATATGTATCATGAGCATCATAAGCATCACATATGTATCATCATATATGTAATTGAGAATCATAGGCATCACATATGTATCATCATAAACATGTAATCTATCACATATGAATCATAAATCACCATCCATCACATAGCTAATAGATAGTCCACATTCCATAAATAAATACAAAGTTCAATTTTTTTAAATGTATCATCATAGACATGTAATCCATCACATAGCTAATAAACAATCCAAATTCCATAAATAAACACAAAGTTCAAAAAATATACATTTCATTCATGTCATTGATCTTCTTCTTCATCCAACTCATCATCATGACCATGATGATGATGATGATGATGATGATGATGATGATGATGATGATGATGATGATGATGATGATGATGATGATGATGATGATGATGATCATTATTATCATCATCATCATCATCGTCATCATCATTGTGATCGTCATTTTCATCATCATCACCATCATCACCATCACCATCACCATCACCATCATCATCATCATCAACATCAGCATCATCATCATCATCATCATCATCATCATCATCATCATCTACTTCTTTGATATCTTCTTCTTCCATCTCATTATACTTTATCGGCCTTCCTCTTGGATTATGTCTAACAATAAATAACCAACCTAGTTTATGTGGAACCTCTGAGTAAAATACCTACTCACATTGGCTTGGAATAACATAGGACTCATCCCCAACTGGCTCAAACGACCTTGTATTAACCATTATAAATCCATTATCATGTTCAATAACAGTTTTGTCAAGATCATTTTTATTCATTCGTATCCTATACCATTTGATGAAGAACATAACTAATTTGAAGGAATTAAAGTCACACTCAAGTATATCATCCAAAATGACATAGTATTGATTTTGAGACTCTTGAGGATGTATGTCATTTCTAGATGAAATATTAGTCACCTCATAGACTGCAGTTATCCCAAAATCACAAGTTTTCTTTGTGTCATCCAACTTTTTGATGCAAAATTTATGACCATTGCAGCACATAGCCTTGTGGTGTTTGACCTACAATATGTTGAACATGTTAAAATTATTGCATCGTGAGTTGATAAACATACGGGTGATTAATAAAATTATGCATACATGTTTATCTCTTAAACCATATGCTAAATCAATTTCCCTTTGTGTAACATTGGAATCTCCATTATGATGAGCTTCTTTAACCAATGAAACCACACCTTCCCATGTTAATGTGCGACCAGAATGTTGGCATCTTTCAATCTACACCGTCATCCAATCAAGATTGTTTGCAATATACAAATGTAGTGCATCCCACTCCCGACCAAATGTACAAATAATTAATAGATGACTTACAACCAATTTATTTAGAAGATTAAGAATTAATTAACTATAATAACATCTTATAATTACCTCTCACTTTCCTCAATCTACCTTTCCCCATCAAGTACCCCCCTTCAAATTTGTTAATGGGGTTGGGATCCCAAATGTGATCTACGTGTATCTCTGCTATAAACTTAGGAAGATATTCATCCATGTACACCATAGTCTGGTATACCATATATCCCTCCACCATAGAACCCTTAGGATGTGCTCTTTGTCTAACCAAAGCCTTCAAAAATTTCAAGTGCCTCTCAACCATCCACATTGACCTACGGTGTATAGGTCCACACAATTCAATCTCCTCAACTTGGTGTATGAGGTAGTATTCTTGTGCATTAAAAAAAGTTGAAGGTAGAGACTTTTGCATTTCACACATTAAATGAGGAATTTTTCTCTTCCAATATTTTATATCTTCTTATGGATTTCTTTAGATGACAACCACCTAGAAGAGATTCAAGATGCAAAAATATATAAATGAGACTTTACAAAATAATATACAATATATTACATAACAAGTAAAACAAATTGCAAATATATTATCTATACAACAAATTGAACAAAGATCACTACTTACCTCATGTATTTTCCAAGATCATATATGACTTGCTTGACATTATTGTCAAAGTTGTCTGGGAGAGATAGATGTAGAACGTACTACAACAATTATCAAATGATCTTTTCATTGTTTTCTAATATAATACAATGAAAAGTACATGCGTAGTATACAAATATTTAGTAAATACACAAGAACATGAATTACCTTAATGAAGGTATGCCAATCATGTGTTTTCATCCCCGACCCAAATTCACTTTTCTTTGATATGAGATTGTTATTGTTCACAACAAATCCATTGGGAAATCGAATTTTTCGTATGACTTATTTTATTGCATTGCTTTGCTGGTTCCTTAATAACCAAGGAAGGAAACTTATATTAATCTAGTCTCCATAGCTATTTGATTGAATGATGATTTTCATTTCATGATTGGATTCTTCAATGTCACTACAAATTTTGACAATTTTTTCTTTGTCACGCCTTCCCTCCAATATTTTCCATAGTGTCTCTATTATATTCTTTCCAATATGCATAGTATCAAACAAATGCACAATTTGTAGCTGCTCATAGTAGGGAAACCTACTAAATTGTCTCATATAGCTTTTTAGTCCCTTTGGAAGGTGGTCATTAATGCCTTGATGACCTTCACCATCATCAATTACATCATTAGTAAACAAAACACAATAGAAAAATACAAATTCTAAACATAAAACATTAGATGAAATGACATTACCTTGATGATTAATTCTATTATATTCCAACTTCCATAGTTAAGGTGTCATTCTTCGTGGCTTTGATGTAGTCTCTTCTTTCCCATTGAAAAGATGTTTTTCCTTATTTCGATACTTATGATTTTTGTGGAGGAAGTGCCTATACTCATCAAACACTAGCTTTCCTAAACTTTTTGAATGATGGGATTTCATCTTTGGACCACAAATTGGACATACAAATTTTCCCTTTGTTTGAAGACCTACAAGGTAATGTATAATTGGATTATGTTAATTTTTATAATTATAATTATAATACGCAACTTGAACACTGTAACATACCACAAAAATGTGTTAGCCCTAGGGCATCATGTATTGTCTATACAAGCATTGCATGGAATTTAAATTGTCTTTGTCCTATTGGTCTAGAGATGCCATACATAGTGACACCATTCCATAACTCCAGCAACTCATCGATAAGAGGCTCAATATACACATTCATATCTTTAGCTTGGTACTTACCTAGTTGAATAAACAAAAACATTACATAATTATTATGACCATTTTACTCTAATATTTATAATTAAATGTAGATGACTATTAAATGATAAAATACCTAGAACAATCATCACCAACATTATGTACTCCCTCTTTATTGACATCCATGGAGGAATTTTATTGTTGATAACAGAAATTGGCCACGCCGAGTAAACAGATCTCATCTCTCCAAATGGATTGACACCGTCCGCTGCCAATGAGAGCTTGAGATTATGAGGTTCTTATTTAAGTGTGGCCACTTTTCCTCTATGTCCATAAATGTTTTGATTAAGTAAAAATAGGTATTTGAAAGGTACCCAAACCTTTTACAAGCCAGGAGAACAGAAAAGCATAAAAAAGTGCCTGATCACTTCAAAAAGTCAAAATGAACCCACCGGAAGGGCACAACTTAAAAAATCATTACATAATTACATAAAACTCAGAACAGACAACAACAAGAAAGCAAAAGACAACAAAGAGACAGAACCAAGGACAACAACTGGAACTAAATACTATTTAGGATCTCCTCAGCGTGAACAACCATTTGTTTCATGTTGTTTGCTGAGGTCTTCATATCCTCCAACTCACGACCTTCGATGTTGACCTTATTCTTTGTGCTGGCTCTGGTTCTCCTTTCATGACCCATCTTGTTCACCTACTCTTTATCACCTTCATTCTCTGCATTGTTCTCGTACCTATTGATAAAGATGTTCATGTTGTCCACCGAAGATTTAAGAATTTGGAAATTTTGATCAGCAAGTTGCTTAACATTGTGCTCCAGCTTGTCAATTCCACTGCCAAAATCTTTCAGTTTGTTGTCCATTTCCTTTCTATATCCCATCTCATTGACCTTTTTCTCTGTGGCTAAGATTTTTCCAACCATACATTCAATAGCTTGGACATTATGCAGAATGGCCACTAACTCTTTAACATGCTCCGCCAAGGGCTTGTCACCAACTATAATTCTTGCCATGGTCTGTGTATCTGTTTTCAAACTATTAATATCCTTCACCAAAGTAGTGATGGTCTCACAGAAAGCCTTAATGGTATCTTTGTCACCACTATCACTTTGACCCCCTTTTTCCTTGTTATGCAGTCTAGTGGTTTTCACGGTCTCCATGGTTTCCAAATTATCCTTAACTGGGTTACCCTCCCCTTCTTTGTCCTGACTATCAATCCTCTTATTATCATCATCCTCCTCCTCAGACTCAACCAGAACATAATTGAGATCAGAATTGCTACCCTTTTTAGTGTTCTTTTTCTGAGCCTTCTTTCCAAAGGCTTTCCCTTTCCTCTTTTTAATAGGTTTTTCCTCAAGGGAATTAGTTTCAGAGTCCAACATTTCAGATTCCACAATAATCGTCCTCTTCTTAGCCCTAATCCTCCCTTTTTTTCTAGTTTCTTCTGACTCTCCCTCGGTCTCAGAATCAAAGTTGAAAACACTATCCTTACTTTTCGTAGTCTCATCTCTGGCATTTTTGCCTTTAATAGGCTTTTCAATGCACTTCCCCTTTAGCATTTTATAAACCAGGACCATGAGCCCCTAGTGGAGGGCATGATCACCTTTAGGGTCCTTCTGGATCTCCTTTATAGTATGATCCATTGAACAGGCCAAGTAATAGGGAAGGCTAACCCTTTCACCATGACGACAATGGTTAAGAAGGATGAAGTGATGCACATAAGCCCTGGTAAACCTATGATCTAAGATAATATATTTAATAGAAGCAAATAAGACAAACCTCCATGGCCTGAAAATTCTCTTTGGGGAGTGGTAGGAGTTGTCAATTTTGATCATCTTTCTTCTCTCACCATTCGTAACAAGAAACTTGTTTTCAGCCTTATCTGATATCCCTCTATCCTTGTAAAATTTCATACCCTCGATAGTCATCCTCATGGCCTTAGTGATAACCTCTTCGTCTACATTCATCATATGTGATCCAATTAGAACTTTTCCATTTTTCCAGTTCTTGATGAAGTAGCTGGTAATTGTGGGGTCCTTCCCATTCAGTCATTCCATGAAAACATTGAGCCCCCCTTGCTGAAGGATACTCCAAACTTCTTCATTCTTTCTCCATTCAGAGCAGGATGTGAGTTCAAATCTCTTCTTGTTTCCTCCCATTTTTCCAGCACCTTCCTTGCAATGCCTTCTCTTATTTTGATAACTTTTCCTCTGGTTTCTATGGTTATTTTGTAAGAGCACCCATAATCTGTGCCAAATAATGATGATATGACACCTATTTAATAGCTCATTATCTTCAAGCAAGCCCTGCATCGAAAAAGGCAGAAAGGTATTAAAAGTACCACATTGCCTTGTATAGCGTTGGTCCTGATTGAGCAAGGATTTCATTTCACTTGCAATCTCCTTTTCACCATAACTAGTGATGATGTCTCCCGATTGGCAAGCCAGGTTGGCTGCCCAATGAGCATAAGAGTTGGCCTCCCTATAAACATGTGTAAAAACACACATTTTAAACTCTTCGCTGATTTTCCTTGTTGCTTTAATAGCATTACTAATCGACCATGACAGCGGGAATTTCATATTTAAACAATTGATAATGTTCAAGGAGTCTCCTTCAGACCAAACTTTAGTGCATTTGGCTTCTTTGACAAGGATAATCCCATGATAAGCCGCCATGGCTTCAGCAACATGGTTGGTCTGTTTTCCTATAGGAATACATTTTATGATTTTACATATTCCCCATTCATCCCTTAGGACCACTCCACATCCTACAACCCTTGGGTTTCCCTTAGAGGCCCCATCAAAATTGATTTTCATCCATCCCCTAGGTGGGCTGGTCCATATCACTCCCTCTCTTGGGTTACTCTAGATACTCTCTTGAGCTTTTAATCTCCATTTTTTATAGACAAATTGATCCTCCTTAGTGTTAGGATTATCAATACCACCTATAATATTCATATTTTCCACTATGCTTCTTCTTATTTTTTCAAACACAATGTTAGCCTTAGTATAATTTTCTCTAAAAATTCTATCATTTCTCTCTTTCCATATACCCTAGTACATGTGTGGTAAAGCAATTCTCCATAGCAAGGTAGTAGTTCTATTTTTTGAAGGATGATTCCATGACTTGAAAATCTCCTGAATCGAGTTGGGGAAGCTCCAACTGATATTGAATAGATCCAGAAAACTTCCCCAAACATCAACTAAGAAGGGGCAATGAAAGAGCATATGATTTATTGTCTCCTCATTCTACTTACAGAGTGTACAAAAACTTGGTATGTTGATACCTCTTTTTCTTATATTCTTTGTTGTAAGAATTTTGTCTTGGAGAGCTATCCAAAAGAAAATATTCCCCATTCTATGTCCATAAATGTTGAACCATCCATAGGCATTCAAATAATATCATCTCAACTTCTATTACATGCCCGGTAATCCATAAATTGTGCCAAGCTAGTGCACCTAAATAATCATTGAATACATGGAATAATGGGAATATAACGAAGAATTTTGCGAGGCACCTTTTTTGTTATTTGATCTGTTCAATATCTACTTATATGACATTCAGGGCTTTCTATTACAAATTCATGTTGTTTATGATATATAATATGATCATTGGGACAATCATCTATTTCTTGATACTCCATTCCAATATCTTTCAAAATGGAAGATAATTCTTGGTATGAGCGAGGTAGAATATTTGATGGTGGTAACAAAAACTCACCTATCAATCTACATAATATTAATTTGTTAATATAAAGAATATTAATGGTACATGATTCACCCTTTATTAACTATAATTATATATACGACATACCTTAACATACGTGAGATTGTTATGCTGGATAAACCATTCATAACCTTGAAGTTCACCAACAATAATACATCGAAGAGAAGAGTTGTTTGGGAGCCTTCATAAGGGGCTTGTATGCCTTCTCAAGTACAGGTAAATCATGAACAACATCAAAGTCATCTTGTTCATCATGATCGACTACGCTAGTACTAAATTTGTCATGGATCAATTTATTTGTACCATCATCTTCAATTGTGTTTTTTGATGCATGATCGTCATCTTCCATGCGATCATTATCTTAAGCTTCAATATTCACACCTCCATGTTCCTCCACTTCAAAAAACATATTCTTCAGGTTGTGTTGGTCCATATTATGTGCCCTAGGGAGATCGACCTATATAAAAATGATCAACATAAATAAACCATGATCATGATCTCATCATGAAGTTATTTCTTATGTATATAAATTGTTAAAACGATATAATGAACAACTTACTAATGGATGATAATCATGTCCCCCTTCAATGTGACCATGTTGCCTACAATGTTTCTTAGCTATTTTGATTAGAAGTCTTCTAGTCTTTAAGCCCTTACAAATATTGTAGGGACAATAAAATTTTCCATCACCTTTTCTTTTCAAGTTAGACCACAATCTAGCAATTGTCTCCTTATTTTTTTCTTCGCTGATATTTTCTGACATGGTCTTTCTTCACACGCAAAAAAATTGAGCTATCAAAAATTCGGCGTGTAACCTTCACATACTATTTAAAAGGATATCGTAAGTAGGAAAGTCTTCTTAGAACTAGTTATATAGAAGTTGAAATGTTACTTAAAGTTAGACTCTCTTCAATTATGAAGACTATTTTATTTAGATAGTTTTCTTGGCTAAAAAAGAAGCTTGATTTTGGCAAGTTGATGAAAAATATTTGAGTTTAAAAAAAAGAGAAACCTTTTTATTGTGTCATCTAATAGAATCAACTTAGGAATGATGAAATTATGAAGAAGTCAACATGAAACCAACTTCATATGAAAGAAACCCGTACTAGAGGCAAAAAGAAAGAAAAGAAACCTAACAAGGACCTAGAAGATCTCAAAGTTGTTGGAGCCACCTATGACCAGCTGGTGAAAAAGGTGAAGGACCTCTTGAAGACTATAACTATGTAGCACCTTCCTTGTTTCTTTGCTATTGTTTTTCTTTGCTGTCTTTTCGGTTTGCTAGCTTTTTTGCTAGTCATTTTGTATGCGGTTGTTAAGCACTAGACTTTTTGGTGTCTTATTTTAATCTCCTTTGTTAAAGGTTTCAGGGTTTGAAAACCTATTTTTATAATTAATAATAAATTCATATGAAAGAGAATTTAATTGAATATTAGAATCCAAAATATGAAGAAACTTGAGCGGTTACATTAAGAGTTATAATCAATTCTTTTGTTGCAACCCTGTTAACAAGGGTTTTATGACAGTTTTGACAAAAACCATTAAAAATTTCTTTATAATCCATGGATGACCTTCAAACCTATCTTAAATTAAAGATAACTCTTCATTTTAAAACCTCAAATAGGTTATTAGGGGTCAGATTCAATCCAAATCTTATTAGGAAAAACATCTAAAGCAACAAATAATCATGACTGTAAAAAACAACAGTTAAAAGTATTGAACAAAATATCAATTTTCTCATTTAATCTTCATCAAAATTTTTTTCCAATACATACTTTATAGCAATAAAATTCCTTCCTATTTATCCAACAAACAATTACATGGAAGTTTTACTTTGAAATGTATATACAACCCAATAACTGTCACAACCCTGCAAAATTAAGTGATAGACAAAGGCTTTATTTGATCTAGCCTTACAAGACTTTCCTCCAACTTTGTCACACACACACACTTAATCCAAATAAATGATGGATTTTATAGCCTCTCATGGATCTATAATTTTTCCAACTACCCCTAAGACCGAAATGTACAATTTGACAACATTTTATGCATTGTTGCATTACAACTTTTTAGTGACACCTTGACAACTTTTGCCTTTTGACATGAATGACCACTAAACATTACTTAGATACTTTGAACACCTTAGAATGGACTAAAAAAAACATATGAAACCTTTATTTCCCTTCCATGGGTACATTTACATTATTTGAACAATCAAGACCTGAATAGGACTATTTGACAACTTTTGACAAAATGGCTAAGTTAGGCTTACACATTGATTTCAAGCTTGACAAGCTTGTTTATTTCTCATTACTCATGATGAGTATGTAGCTTCTTAATATTAGTACCATTTAGTTCTCCATTTTATTTAAGAAATGAGAGATTATGTATGTCTTTAAGTATGGATGTCTAGAAGTGGAAGAGAAATGGAAGAAGTCCATTAGAACTCCACAAGTCTGCAAAGTAGAAGTTATTGAAGATTGCGGGGCTGTTGAGAAGGATGGGAGGTTGCAAGATAGACAAGGATGGGAAGAAGTTTGGATGAACTCTAAAATTCCACAAAAGGGAAAATAGAAGAGGAGAAAAGGCTTGCAAAAATTGGGAGCAAAGAAAGACCAAAGGTTGGGATGAGAAAGGGAAGGATGAACCTTGAAAGTCTAGAACTATGCAAAATGGATGAAATGGTAAGAGAAGCAAGTAAAGTTAGAGAATACAAATTTTTTTTGGAGTACATGACAATGAAATGATGTAGAAGAGAATGGAATATTGGGACAAAAAGACAAAAGTCCAGTTGTTCATTAAAAACCCACAAAAGGAGAAAATAAAAGGAGATGAAGAGAAGAAACACACAATATAATTAGTAGAGCTTCTATTAGCACATAATTTTCAAATTATTTATGCTATTGAGATACTATTTGCTTATTATTTTAAACAATTATTTTTATCATGAGAATAGTTACTACTGAAATTTTACGTGCAAGATTAATCCTACAACATCAATTCCCATCCATGTGTGATATGTCTCTAGTGATTCAACCATTAGTCGGGCGATTGGGGGGTGGCACTGAGTAAAGATAAGGCTTTCACTTTGAAAAATTTAGCCAAAGAGGCAAATATCTATGTGATATCTCAAAGGTTGAGCTTGTATGAGGTTTTGTTCAGTTTATATGTAAAAAATCATAAACATGTGTATTTCATTAAGGCAATCACATTTTATAAGAAAATCAAACCATCGGTATAGCCTACCCTGAAGAAAGCGCCCTAGAAAAGCCAAAGGTCATTGAGAAGTGATTAACTATTGCTAAAAGGGATAGGAGTTATCTCGATACCCAATAGACACATTGGGAGGATATACACTAACTGAGTCATTACTAAAGTATCATTGACATGACTTTCTCTATTGAAACATGCGAATTATTGTCTTGTCGATAGCCAATAAGGCTATCGATAAGACTTACACCAATATCAGCTATCGGTAAGACTTACACCAATAGGAAGAGAACCCTTAGTTATTGGTACAACTTAAAGAGATCGGGGTGTAACATTTCAAGCTATCCCAATGCCTGATGGAAACAATAGAGCAAGAGATTCATCGAGAAAAATGTAACTATCGGCAGAGGCTATTCAAGGTTATGTTGATACCTGATGGAGGGCTCGGGAAGACACACATCGATAAAAAACAAAGTGAATTAAGGAATGAAATATTACCAATGGAATCGAGGGAGTAATTCATCAAGAAAGCATATATCGATGAGCCATTACAGATACAATTCAAAGCTGAAACCAAAGCAACATGTATTTAATGCATGCAATTGAGTAGATTGATGGCTCACATGAGGCAAATTAAGAACCAAATGCAGGTTGCATCTTAGTAAAAAAAAACAAGGTTAGAATTATTGCTCACAATTAATCACGCATCATGGAGACTACAAGTTCATCAAGAAGAAAGAGGAGTGTTAAGGGCTCTGAATCCACGTCTAAAAAATCCAATATAGTGGAAGTCCCTCCTACACGAAAACTAAATCAAGATATCATTGATCAATTGTAGTCCCCAGGCCCAAAATCAAGGAGGCCAAAACAACATTTGCCTAGAAAAGACCAACTTGAGGATAGGTTTAAAGTGGTTGAAGATGTGTGGACAAAGGTGAGAGGTTATGAACTCTTCCTATTTCATTTTCTGAGAAAGGACAGAGAAGTGCTAATTTGTAACTCATGGATAACCAACTTACGTAAACTAGTTGTTCCAAATGTTTTCGTAAATATCAGATTGATGGAAGTCATGGTAAACAAATACAATTATGTGAAGAGATGCATTCACTTTCCAAATGGTGAAGTGTTTATTAGATTTAGTCGTGGAACCATAGATGAAGTTTTTTAGCTTAGACCCTAACCTTGATGTACCCTTGTCATTTGAAGAACTAGAGGAGGAATTTGTTAAAATGGATACTACTTATAAAGGGTGGAACTTAGCTTTCCATAGGGTTGAGAAGGGCATTCTAACCAAAGATTATGGCCCCCCATTCAACATGGACATATTTGAGACACTACTTATAGTACACCTATATGTCATGCAGACAGGTTGGAGGTATAGAGGTCCCTGATGTAGCTAATATTGGGTTGCTGGTGTTAGTAGTAAGTGTAAATATGTATGAGCCAAGACCCTTTGATTATGCTACTTATGTTGTAAAAAAATTACAAGAAGGTTTCTTGAACCTCACAGATAATAGGGAGCCCACTTTCAACTTTTACTCGTTAATGCATTTGATTTAATTTTATGGAAGATTTAGGGGTATGTGGCCAATGAATTTAAATTTGAACATGGTGGACAGAGCAAGTAAAGAACAACCAGTACAGATGTGGACATCAGTTTGGGATTCGCGATATGTGAAATCAAACTACATCAAGTTTGAAGAGCTAATAGTAAAGACATTTTACCAGATGTATGGTGTCCCATGTGAAGGATCTATTTCCATTGAAGTTAAGAGATTTCTTAGACCTGCTATTTTTTATGAAAGAGGTATTCTTAATCACAACTGGGGTGATTGGTTTGTTCACAATGATTTTACTTGCTTCAAGATTCATGGTTAGGAAGGAACCCCATATCTATTTCCAAAACATGTACCAGACAAAATTCCTTATCTGGAGATTGTGAGACAGTTAAGTGTTTCGAATGCCAAACATTTTGGAGGTATGTATAAGAAGACTTTCCTGCCTGGGACTCTTAGTTTTGGGGATTTTACCATTGTATCAACAAAGGCTTATGAGGCCATTGATAGGAAACTAATTGAAGAATACAATTTGTTCAAAGGAAACTAATTGAAGAATACAATTTGTTCAAATATGCTTCTAGGGTCAATTATGACCCTGAGGGATATATTCACAATTGCAAGAAAAGTCAAATCTGACAGATTATATTCATGTTTACTTGGAAGAAGAGGACATGTTTAGAAACATTGAGGAGGAAGAGGCCTAGACGACCATTGATGAATTAAAAAAGAAATTGGAAGAAAGGAAAAAGAGATTGCAAGAAATTGAAACTGAAGAAGAAGAGGGTGAAGGCGAGTCCGAAGAAGTTGAGGTGGTATCTAGGTATCAAGAATTAGACACAACAAAAGAGATAGACTTGCAAGAGAAAATTATTGCCAGGTTGAACATCCATAGTGATGCAAGATATGATGAGTATTCTACCTTTGTGTCTAATGATGTTTTTATTAAGTCAAAAGAATTTAAATCCTTTTTATATAATTTCAAAGGGAAAAAACTGAGAGACTCTATCCCAAATGTAACCCCTGAAAAAGAAACAGAATTGTTGGGGAAACTAAAGGAAGAAATCAATTTTGAATTGACCACTATAACCCCTCAAAGGGGAGGACAACTTCTTAGTGAAACAGATATCATCATCTTTCTAGGATGGGACATGAGTGCATCATTTATTTTTGATAGCATGTTACATTTTGAGAATAAGGATTTTAAATTGGATATTCAGGGGGGTAAATGATGTGTATGTCGGCTCTAGATTTGACCAGAATGAAGAGGATTTTCTTTTATGGGCTCTTTACCCTCTAAATAAGAGGCCAAGAATCATTGATGTGGATAAAACCTTTGATCACATGATGAAATTGAAAGTTGGTGAAGTAGATCCCATTGGTACTGCTGATATGGGTATTGATATTTCAAAATTTAATAAAGCACAATTGGTCAAAGTGATCAAAGAAAAAGTCAATACAAGGGATTATATGAAGAATTGATAAAAAAAGGAGGACAACCTGTGCCACAAATCCATGATGGGTCTCAGTGGAAAAAGAAATGTGAGGAAATGCAATTGGAAAATAAAAAGTTGAAAAGGAAAATGTAGAGTGTGAGGGCTGACACAGCCTCTGTTTTATTGACTACGAGATTTGAAAAATTGCAAGGTTTCCTTGAAGATTTATGGGTTGTTTATCAAAAGAATATGGATAATGCAATATCTCACAACTAGATTTATAACAAACTAGGAAATCTATTGCATGATAAGACAATGGCCAATATAGATGCTGAAGTCATTAAAGGAATACAAAAGCTGTTGAAAAAGAATGAAGACTTTGACACAAAATTGCAAAATGAATTTAATGAATTTAAGGAAATAGTACACCATGGTTTTCTAGAAATTGAAGATCAGAATGGACAGATTAAGGATAAGGATAATTGGATTGTGGAGTGCCAAAGTCTTCTCAATGCTTCCCTTAACATTGCCTGCTCTAATGTACTTAACATGACAAAGACAATCAAGCAAATGGAAAACTTCATCACTTTGGAGATTGTGGTCAGAGATATTATCTACGATGCAGATACCTACAAATTAGAAGTTAATTTGAAGCACATTCAGAAGTGCGATCAGATGCTTGGAGACAAACCATAGATATCAAAAGATGTTTAAAGATGTGACTTTGTATTTTATAGTTTTAGTTTGTTAGGGCAGTTTTTAGGTAGTTAGTTTCTAGTTAGTTTTTTGTTAATTTTAGTTTAATGAAAGGGTATGCCCTTTCATTTTTCAAACCAAATCCTCATCTATATGTGGAGGATCTTTTAGGAGAGACAAATATCACAAGTTTATAGTTTTCTTTATCAAGACCACCTCTATGCATTTTCTTATGAACTCGTTGTCTGGAAGTACCAAGTTGATGGAGGATATGCACTGAAATCAACTGGTTTAAGTATTTTATTTTCAATATAAATATTCAAGTGTTTCTCATTCAATATGGTATATATATTTTAAATGGATTGATCAGTTCCTTGGATAAATCTATTTACATAGGTTGTTTCATTGTGCAATCTTATGTTGTTGTAACTAAGATTGATTCTCAGTTTGAATATCAGTTTGAAGGATTGGTTGGCAAACTTTGAATTATCTTATTGGTCTTTCAAAGTAAGGTTAAATTTAGTAGGACTAATTGGATGTCACATTTTAATTGCAATTCATATGGAAGCCTTTGAGATGATGGTCTTGTTTTATTAACAAGTTATTAAAACTATCTCTAAGGTTACACATAGGATTTTTTATTTGAAATGATATGCAACCAGTAAGGAATCAAGCCACTGGTATTTTATTGATTTTATATATTTGAATCAAGTACATCCAAAACAGGTTTCATTAAGGAATCATATTTCTAATTCATACAATCACTACTTTATAAACACTCATTTACAAGCAAGCAGTTACAGTTTTTAGATAATAAGATTGGGTTCAGGAACAATTACCATCTTGAAGTCACCTAATTTCTTAAATTCGCTATAGAAACGTCTTTAAACTACAGTTTTAGGTTTTAGATATAGGTTCACCCACCTTGGTTTAGAGAAGCTTGAAGTGTAGGGGAATTTGATCTATTGATCATTCTCGTTTGTTGGCCAAGACTGATTCAGAATTCATCAAGAGAAGTGGCAAAACTCTTTGATTTCCAATCTGTGGTTTTGGGAACCAACAACTTCCACATGGGACTGATAGTTGGAACTGGATATTAGACAATTAGAATAAGTCTAGTGTCAACAAAAGGTCTGCAACTCCACAAAAGTGAGAAAAATGACCAAAACCTTCTTGGACAGAGAAATTTTTTGGGCTTTTGCAACTTTCAACATATGATAATAGTAGGTGGAATGAAGAGGAATGACACCTAGACAAATTTGACCGAGGGAGATCCATTTAAAGATTTCTCAAATCTGTTATATATGATGGAAAAAATAAGGCTATATGCACAAGGGGGCATTCAAGCAAAATTTCCAACGGTTAGATTGAATCCCAACACACTCTACAACTAGTGCCAAATTGAACTATGAAAGATTCAAATTCTTATCACCTTATTTGATTTTAAAATATTTTTCTATGGATTTGACAAAACTTGGAAGTTGAATTCTATTTTGTAACACCACTTAGATAAATATGTGGACATCATTGTTGCTTATGTCCCGATTCTGGTATAGTAAATAGGGTTTACTTATTTTTTAATTTTTATACAATACTTTTAGCCTTTATCTAACATAATCAATAATTTGAAAACGTTTCAATAACTAGGAGCTGCAACATTAGAAAATTAAAGAAAAATAGATAAATGAGAACATATCGGTAGGATGACAAGCTCAAATTTATGAGACACACACTCTGAAATGAACTTGTCTGCAACTAACTTTACATTATTCAAACATAGAACCTACAAGTCCACATGAATTTACAAGCATGCAAAAATATACAAGAATTTTGCCAGCTCTAATAGTTTGATACCCTCCAAACTAGCTACTCAATCCTTCAATATCACTTGCTAGACAACCCAATTTGTAGAGGCATAGGCATAGGAAGAGGCAAAAGAAACAAAGGAATTGGAAGAGGCAGAGGAAGTCGAGAGTTACTTCAATCTGTTGCATGTGGTTTTCAAATGAACCTACACTTTTCTTTTTTTAATAATGCTTGTGGTCATCGGAATTCCGAGTAACACAGGATTCCTTGGAAAATGTCGTTAGCATTTCGACGTTATCGGGCATTTAAAAAAAATAAAAAAATTTGATCATAAAATTCCTTGTCCGTCAGAAACCTCTGTTGAAATTTTAGGCCAAATGTATTAATGAAAATGTATTGAACTCATCAAAAGTCAATTCACCACCTCTGTTAGATATCAAACACTTTATCTTTAATCCAATCTCGATCTCAACCATGTATTTGAAAATCTTGAACTTCTCCAAGGCTTCAAACTTGTCCCTTAAGAAAGTAACCCACATCATCCTTGAATAGTCATCAATCAACAACATGAAATACATGTCTCCTTGCAAGCTTCTTACTCTAGAAGGACCAAATAGATTAGTATGCACAAGATCCAATAATCCATTAGAGCAATATTGTTTTCTTTTAAGAGTAACTCTTGTCTGCTTCCCTAATTGGAAGTCCTTGCATATCAGATTAGTAGGCTTTACCAACTTAGGAAGATCTCTCGCTTATTGAGTAGAACTTATCTTAACCATGCAATAAAAATTCACATGACACATCCCCCTATGCCATAACCAACTTTCATCAATCTCAACAATCAAATGACTTTTACCACTACCATTCAAGTAAAAGATATTACTTTTAGTCTTTGTCCCTGATGCAATCTCAATTCTGGAGCCACTTAAGATTCTACACTTTCCATTCTTGAATTGCAAATCATATCCCTTTTCAACTATCTATCCAACACTCAAAAGATTATGCTTTAAACCTTCTACATATAAGACATCATCAATATTATTTTTACCATCAAGAGAAATGAAACCTCTACCATGGATTATACCAGCTTTGTCATCACCAAATCTTACTACACTACCATCATACTTTTCCATACTCACAAACTTACTATTATCACCTATCATATGATGAGAGAATTCATTGTCAATAACCCATTCATCTTTCTCTTTAACTTTAGCAGCCAAATATTTCTCCTCATTAATGCAACTAGTAGAATCAATATGATGGACTTGTAAAGAACTGAGATGGGAGGGGGGGGGGGGGGATGAATCAGTGAAACAAAAAAAAAACTACTTTAAACACTGACCGGTAGAAATATTGTCATTTGCATGAAGATTGCATTAATGATATGTTATATTGCAGTGATGTCAATTATCTGGTAATGATATTGTTGATATTCTCTTGTAACCAATAGGAAGAGCTTTGTGAAGGACATTATAAACCGGTATGTAAGTTTGTGAGTTGAACTCATAACTGGTGTAAAAGGTTAAACCCTATCTATGTAATGTAACCGGTAAACCCTAACCGATTAAGGTTGTTGAATTGGTTATGTTGGTTTATGATTTGATGTTGAGCGGTAATGATGGTGACATGTATGGTCATTGTATAAAGACAAGTTCAAAATGTTTTGGCATGTTTGTTTGTCTAGGGAATGAGCAAAATGTATTGCATCTAATGCAAAGCACCTGATGAGTTACTGAGCTTGATGAAGCGGTAATCAAGGAGCGGTTGAAGTTTTCTTAATTAATGTAGAGATTGTTATGAAATCCAGTAGTCATACTTATACCGACTTGTTTGCAATCTCAATGAGAGAATTAGGTTTTGTTGTGTTACTGACCTAATTGATTTGTATTTAAGGTCGATGAAGTTGTTTTGTTTAGTGTTGGCAAGAGTTGGGAGAAATCAGTTGAGTGTGTGGTTTCCAAACTAGATAATGAGTCTACAGTTTGAGTAAAGGCAGATAGGAGCTTAAAAGGATCTGATCAAGAAAGTGTAGTGCTATTCAGAGAGATCAACAAAACTCCTCTTTTTCTCTAACAATTACAACAGAATTGAAATCCCCTAACCAAGTAAGCTCTAACAAGATTGGTTACTTATTAAATCCTCTAACAAGGTGATCCATTAGATTGTATTTTCAAATCCTCTATTGAGGCTACTCCTTATAAGGTATTTGCTTCTAACAAGGCATTTGTAGTCAATTCGTTAACCGGGTGATTCCTAACAGGATCAGTTCTTAACAGGACTTTTGTAAAAGATTTAATAGGCTTGGCTCCTAACATGATGAGCTTCAGAAGAGTTCAGATATTATCTTATGAGTCCCATCTCACCATGGTTTTTACCTATTTGGGTTTCCATGTCAAAAATACTTGTGTCATGTGGTAAATGTTTTTGTGGTTATGATCTTATGGTTGATTTGATTAACTACTTAACTATTTAGATAAGGCATGATAACCGGAAGCAATGATAAATGAAATATGTTGAAAAATGATAAAGCATTTGGATATTTACAAGTTTAATGTTGTTTACTATTAAGTTACTGTAATAGTCAACCGAATTTTCTTATGAGTATTTACAGTGGTAGTTCATTTGATAAGTTTACTTTGTGTGATTGAGATTGAGATTGGGAAGTTTGTATCAATTTTTCTATTTACTGATTCACACCCCCTCTCAGTAATCTACTAGATACTTATTCTTTCATCATACCATCAATTGGTATCAAAGCATCTTAGGTCCTTTAAGGTCTAAGCCTAACAGCTTGCGGAAAAGATCTGCTAGATCATGATGAAGAAGGAAGGTCCAAAGGTCAACAGAGAAAACTATAGGATATGGATCGACAAAATGAAAATTTACATCAAGAGTCTGGGAAGTCAGTATTGGGATCATGTATATACTAAGTATATTACACCTACTATGATTCTAACTAATTATCATAAGAAAGAACAACAAGAAAATCATCAAGCATTGGAGGCTATTATCAGTTCCTTGTCTGATGTTGAATATGTAGATGTTCATGGTCTTGAAACTGCATATGAGGTATGGAAAAAACTTGAAGAGATTTATAGTGGTGATGAACATGTCAAGATTGCTAAAGAGGAGAGTCTAAGAGGAAAGTTTGATGACATGAGGATGACTAAAGGTGAGAATATCTAGCAGTATGGTCAAAGGATAAAAGAGATAGTCGCTGAAATTAAGAGTGCAGGAGGGAAAGTGGAAGATGCCATAGTGATCAGTAAGGTACTGAGAACCCTGCTACCATCCATTCTATCTAAGTTGTAGCTATTTAGGAGCTAAAGTCCAATGAAAAAACTAACGTAACCCTTGACTCCATCATTGGCAAGCTTACTACCTTTGAATTAAATGGTTATGATTGTAGTATACATAAATCTGAGTCTGCATTTAGAGCTTCTGTTTCTAACCCATCTGTGAGAAAAAGTAGAGATACTAGTCATGATTATGAATCCAGATCTAGCAGAGATGTTAATGATGAAGATAGTTTAGTGGAGCTTAAAGCATTGTTGGCAAAATGGTTGCCTAGAGGTACTCATAAATATAGAGGTAAATTACCTTTAAAATATTTTGCATGCAACAAGATTGGTCACATAGTGGCTAATTGTCCTAATGGTGAAAATGAAGATGAGAGATAAATTCAATAAGTATAAGGCAAAAGGAAAAAGAGATTGTCTTATTTCTATTGATAATGGTATCACTAATGAAGAATCTGATGATGATTCTAGTGAAGATATTGTGTTTGTAGCTATTAAGGAAGAGATACCAGACCATAAGGCATTAGTATCCAGGATGGATAACTCTAATGATTGGATCATTGATAGTGGTTGTTCACATCATATGATGGAGCAAATTTCTTTCCTTGAAGGAATTTGATGGTGGTGTTTTTAGATTTGGCAATGACTCACCATGCATGGTTAAAGGTAAAGGAGTTATTTCTCTTAATGGGCAGAGCAGTGCAAATTATGTCCACTGGGTTGAAGGACTAAAGAACAATCTTTTGAGTGTAGCACAACTCAATGAAAAAGGATACCCACTGGAGTTTAAAAATGGTATGTGCAAAATCTTTGACAATAAAGGTGAATTGATTGCAATCAGGAAACAAACTAAAGGTAACCTGTTTTACCTTAAGTCTAAAGTTAGCAATTGTTTTATTGCAAAAATAGATGATAGTTGACTTTGGCATTGGAGATTTTGTCATATAAACTTTGATAACATTATTAAAGTGAGTAAGTCCAAGATAGTGAGAGGTTTTCCTCAGCTAGACAAACTGGTTAATGCTCTTTGCAAAGAATGTTAGTTAGGAAAGATGACTTCTTCAAATTTCAAAAGCAAATCCTTTTCAGCAAAGAACTTGTTAGATTTGGTTCATATAGATCTTTGTGGACGAATAAGAATAAAAAGCATTCAAGGTGATAGATATTTCATTATTCTCACTGATGATTGCTCAAGGATGATGTAGGTCACATTCTTGAAAGATAAGGCCAAATATTTTGGTAAGTTCAAGGCATTCAGGGCCTTAGCTAAGAAAGAAAGCGGTAAGAAGATAAAATGTTTGAGGACAGATCAAGGCACTAATTTTACTTCTGAGGAATTCACTAGGCATTGTGAAGATAATGGTATCAAACAAAAACTTTTTGCACCAAGGAGACCACAACAGAATGGTATCGTAGAAAGAAACAACCAGTCAATTATTGAAGTTGCTAGGACAATGTTGATACAAGGAGGTGTAGCGGAAACCTTTTGGAGAGAAGCTGTCTACACAATGAATTGGGTTTTGATAAAGAGAGGTAAGGAAGAGACTCCTTATGAATGTTGGTATCGAAGATCACCTGATGTTAGCTATATTAAGATATTTGGAAGCAAATGTTTTATTAAGAGAGGTGATTACATTAGGAAATTTGAGGCTAAAAGTGATGAAGGTATATTTCTTAGCTATTCCACCAAGAGTAAGACCTACAAATGTTTTAACAACTAGACACAAAGAATTGTTGAGAGTGTTGATGTTTGAGTGGATGAATTTCTTGAAGTCTTAAAAGGAACTAGTTTAGAGAAAAAGGATGATGATCCTTGCATTTTGTTTTTGGAACCAGAAACTATGACAACTAAAACTATCAAAGCAAATTCTGATGCACTTGTTCAATCGGGACAGATAAATTCAGAAGAAGATGTTGATAACAAAGAAGTTGAACCATGTTATTCCAAGATATGTGAGACTTAATCACAATCCTGAATAGATTATTGGAGATAAGGATATTGGAGTACTAACTAGAAGAAGAATAGAGAGGAATCTTGCATGATCTCCACCATTGAACCAAGAACAACTAAGGAGGCATTTGGTGATGATTACTGGGTTAAAGCTATGGAGGAGGAATTGGATCAAATTGAGAAGAACAACACTTGGACCCTAGTACCCCAACCAGTAAATAAGAATTTTATAGGTACTAAATGGGTATACAGGAACAAGTTGAATGAAGATGGTGTTGTAGTTTGCAACAAGGCAAGATTGGTTTGCAAGGGTTATGCACAAAAAGAAGGAGAGGATTATGGAAAAACTTTTGCACCAGTAGCAAGACTGGAAGGTGTCATAACTTTAGTTACATTTGCAACCCTTAAGAAGTTCAAGGTATATCAGATGGATGTTAAGTCTGCATTTTTGAATGGGATATTGCAAGAAGAAGTATACATAGAGAAACTAGATGGTTATGCTTTGACTGATGAGAAAGACATGGTATGGAGATTGCATAAGGGTTTATATGGATTAAAGCAGGCACCCAGAGCATGGTATGAAAGGATTCATACACATTTAATGAATGTAGGCTTTCTGAGAACTAGTGATGATAGTAACATATATCTCAAGTCTGAAGGAGATGAAATACTAGTCAGTAAAGTATTTATTGACGATATCATATTTGGAGGTAATGATGTCATGAGAAATGGTTTTGTAGATGAAATGAAAAATGAGTTTGAAATGTCTTTAGTAGGGGAAATAAAAAAATTCGTAGGCTTGCAGATACAACAAATGAAGAATGGTATTTTCGTTACATAGTCTAAGTATGTGAAAGAGGTTTTTAAGACATTTGGCATGAGTGACTATAAACTAGTTGGGACACCAATGGTTACAAGTTGCAAGTTGTCTAAGGAAGATGAATCTAAGTCTATTGATGAGAAGGAATATAGGTCAATGATTGGCAAATTGCACTATGTTGTTTACAGCAGACCAGACATAGCCCATGTGGTTAGCATAGTTGCTAGATTCCAAAAGAATCCTAAGGAAACACATTTGATAGAAAACAAGAGAATTTTTAGATGCCTGAAAGGTACTGTTGACTATGGATTATGGTATCCATATGGAGGAAAATTTGATTTGAAGGTATACATAGATGTTGATTGCATAGGAAATGTTGATGACCAAAAAAGAACAACTGGTGGAGCATTTTTTCTTAGAGGAAGGCTTGTTTCATGGAGTAGTAAAAAGAAGAGTTGTACTTCACAATCTACTATTGAAGTTGAGTATGTTCCAGCTTATATGAATTGCACACAGGCTATTTGGATGCGCTACATTTTGGAAGGTTTTAAGATGAATATTTTAGAACCTATAAAGATTATGTGATAATACAAGTGCCATAAATATTTCCAAGAATCATGTTTTGTACGCATGAACCAAGCACATTGAATTGAAGTATCATTTCTTGAGGGAAAAAGTGCAAAGCAAACATGTTATCTTAGAGCATGTTTCTATCAAGGAGTAGCTTACAGATATTTTTACCAAACCTCTACCTAAGACTACATTTGAGTATATTAGAAGTCAACTAGGGGTTGTACCCCTTCATGAGGTTAGTTGAGCATGATTTTGATTGCATCAGTCCTTGAACTACTTACAAAATTTTACAAGGATTGGTGTAGTAGTGGATGTATTCCACAGGGGGAGCATCAAGTTGCAATATGTAGTTGATGCATAGTAAAATTTGACATTACATGTTTTACTTTCAATTTGGCATTGTTGTCAAAGGGGGTGAAGAATTATGTGATTATGGGAAAGAAAACCAATGACAAACTGAAGATAGAGAGAGCATGTGAATACTTGGTAATGTAAACCAGGATTCCTATTCATGATCACAATAGCAATCCATGGTGTTGATATTTGTATTGCTGAACAATGCCAAAGGGAGAGATTGTTGGCATTTGCATGAAGATTGCATTAATGATATGTTATGTTGTCATTGATGTCAATTATCTGGTAATGATATTGTTGATATTGTTGATATTGTCTTGTAACTGGTAGGAAGAGCTTTGTGAAAGACATTGTAAACCAGTAAATAGTGTAAAAGGTTAAACCTTGTCTATGTAATGTAACCGGTAAACCCTACCAGTTGTTTTTGTTAAACCCTAACCGATTAAGGTTGTTGAATTGGTTATGTTGGTTTATGATCCAATGTTGAGTGGTAAAGATGGTGACACGTATGGTCATTGTATAAAGACAAGTTCAAAATATTTTGGCATGTTTGTTTGTCTAGGGAATAAGCAAAATGTATTGCATCTAATGCAAAGCACGTGATGAGTTACTGAGCTCGATGAAATGATAATCAAGGAGCAGTTGAGGTTTTATTAATTGATGTATAGAGATTGCTATGAAATCCAATAGTCATACTTGTACCAACTTGTTTGTAATCTTGATGAGAGAATTAGTTTTTTGTTGTGTTACCGACCTAATTGATTTGTATTTAAGGTCGATGAAGTTCTTTTTTTAGTGTTGGCAGAAATCAGTTGAGTGTGTGGTTGCCAAACTGGATAATGAGTCTGTAGTTTGAGTAAAGGCAGATAGGAGCTTAAAAGGATCTGATCAAGCAAGTGTAGTGTTATTCAGACAGATTAAGCAAACTCCTGTTGTTCTCTAACAATTATAGTAGAATTGAAATCCCTTAACCGAGTAATCTCTAACAAGCTTGGTTACTTATTAAACCCTCTAACAAGGTGATCCATTAGATTGAATTTTCAAATCCTCTACTGAGGTTACTCCTTATGGGGTATTTACTTCTAACAAGGCATTTGTAGTCAATCCCTTAACTGGGTGATTCCTAATAGGATCAGTTCTTAACAAAACTTTTGTAAAAGCTTTAACAGGCTTGGCTCGTAATAGGGTGAACTTTAGAAGAGTTCATATATTATCTTGTGAGTCCCATCTCACTGTGGTTTTTAACTATTTGGGTTTCCACATAAAAAATACTTGTGTCATGTGGTGAATTTTTTTGTGGTTATGATCTTATAGTTGACTTAACTATTCTAATAAGGCATGATAATCAGAAGCAATGAGAAATGGAATATGTTGACATATGATAAAGCATTTGGATGTTTACAAGTTTAATGGTTTTTAGTATTAAGTTTCTATAACAGTCAACCAGATTTTCTTATGAGTATTTACAATGGTATTTCATTTGATAAGTTTACTTTGTGTGATTGAGATTGAGATTGGGGAGTTTGCATCAGTTTTTCTATTTACTGATTCACCCCCCCCCTCAGTAATCTACCGGATAATTATTCTTTCATCATACCATCAAGAAATACTTAATAAGTTTGTTAAATAATATGCATGTAATCCAAAATGATATAACAACATCTACAATAAGTATAACATTCACCATAACACAAGTGTTTATATGTGGAAAACCCAAATAGGTAAAAACCAAGGTGAGATGGGACTCACAAGTTAACTATCTGGAGTAATAAATAATTATTGGTTAAGGTCTACAAAGTGCTATGCTAGGAGTGAATCCTGTTAAAGATCCCAAAGCTTAGTTAAAAGTTATACCCTGTAAAAGGTAGTACCCTATAAGGAGTAATCTCAATGGAGGATTTTTGAATCCAAACTAATGGATCACTTGGTTAGAGGATTTGTACAATGAAGCTTGTTAGAGCTTACCCAGTTAGGGGATTTGACTATTGCAATGATTAGAAAAAAAAAGGTAGTTTGATCTAGTAATATCAAAATTTGCTTGGATAGATCCTCTTCTGTGCACTCTAACACTTCTTTACCATCATACTCTGCAACTTAATACTTCTGCCTTTGCACATAACATATCTCCTTCGCTCATACAAAATAATTAATTGTGATGTCAATATATAGAAATTTAGATTTCATGTCGGCCTCTAGAAATCACATCACAATTACCTAGGTGCAGTGTATCTTGTCAAACAATCATAACTCATCACAAAAATACCACCAAAACTTGTTGGTAAGGATAAGTCACCACGACTAGTGATAACTCATCACATAATCAATGAATACCAGTTGGAACAACCAACATCGGTTGGAGTTGAACATATAAATCATTTATCCTATGATGCTCCTTTGATAACCCCCATTGGATCTTCATGTCGATGTCGAGGTAAGTATAATCACTAGTTGTCTCTATGCATATATCGGTTGTCACCATGTGCTTATTAGATATAAACTTCTAGTATACCAGTTGAAATATAAATAACTTTGAAGTCACACCAGTAGAAAATATGAACATATGTGTGTGTATGTGTTTCATCAATGACAACAAATGATGAAATTTAATCATTACAATCATCATGAAGCCAACAATCTCCCCCTTTGGCATTGATGGCAACACTTAGAAAATTTATAGTAATACTGCTAAGTGTGCTTACAAAAAAAATTATACACATATACATATACTCCCCCTTACAACATACATCATACAAAATTTTCACAACACATATACATATTTCTACTCCCCCTTTGACAACAATGCCAAATTAAAAAGCAATATATATATATATATATATATATATATATATATATATATATATATATAGAAAATTTTGTATCAAAATGTTTTACATATACAAAAACTTGAAAAACTGAAGCAAGATTCATGCATGGCTAGTCTCATAAAAATAGCATTAAAGTTTCTTTGCATATGAGATAAAGCATGTTTCCATGTCTCCAACAAGTTCTCAGTGAACTCAAGTGTAGACATAATCTAAGTATGGAACTCTTCTATTGAATCAAGTGTACAGGTTTCTGGAGTAGCCAAAATAGCTTCTGCATTCATGTAGGCTCTTTGTAGTATGTCCACTTGGGATGTGGGTAGCCTCTTCAATTCTTTTAGTGACCAGAGTCTTTTTTCTTTTTCAAGATCATAAGTATCTAACCTATTTTGTAAATAATCCACAGATTTTCTAAAAGAAAAAATAGAGTCTTGAAGTAGTACATATGCATTGCATATCTTCTCTAGCTCTTGCTCTGTTTCAGTTCGCATGGTATTGATATCAAAATAAAAGAATAAAAAATTAGGAGTAGAAGCAAGATATTTCCCACCTTTTTCAATAGCTTTCCTTAATAAATATTTATGAAGAGATAGAGAATTTTTTCTTGTATCAATCTCTTTCATAAGATGCTCTCCATTCTTCTTCCTGTAACTCCTCTCAGCATATGTTTGCACTACTTCTTCAAGGGACTTAATTTGGTCAAATGCATCAACAACTAATTGACCAAGTTTTCTAATAGGTTTTGTCAACTTCCCTATAGCAGTTTTCAATAGTAGACTTGTTAGAATATCTACTTAATTCTGAATGGTTTTAGCTTCCATTATTTATTCTTTAAGTCTCTTCTTATGTGCCCTAGATTGCATGACAATTGCAATCTTCAACATTTCAGATGCACTCATATTATCAACAATTATAGGCCCTAAGATGCCTAATGAGTCATCATCATCTACATTAGTCTACTACAAAACTAATGATGTTACCGGTTCAGAAATTGTTACCTTAACAATGTCCTCTTTCTCTTGTTATTTCTCTGTTTGCTATTCAGAAGTCTGTGTATCAACTTTCTCAATGGATTCTTTTGACTGTCTTGTGAAACCAATGGTAGTTGGGGTTTCACTGGTGGTTCCTTGACTGGTGGAATATCCACTCTTGGTTGAGATGTCAGTTTCTCAACTAAAGCAACATGTGAGTTAGTGATTTCAGGTTGTTGCATATCTAGTGCAATAATGTCTCCAGATAGATCTATAGCATCCTCAATATCATCAACAAGTATTACTCGTTGGACAATAGTGTCATCCTTCTTCTTAACAAGATAGACAACATCAGCTTGTACAATTTCTTCCTCATCCATTTCAGTTGATCAATAGTATCTTGCTCATCCTTAGAGGAATGTATAAGATCTTCTATGTGTTGGATATTAAGAGTAATCTAATGAGTCTCAGTCTCAACAGGTTGCACCTTTCCACTAATCAGCTTCAATCTTCTTGTTTTCTAAGCAAAATGAACTTTGTACTTATCAACCAATTCATTTAGCTCATCCTTTGACAACTCAAGAAAATATTGTACAAATACATCATCTATGATTTCTTTTTCTTTCTTTATTGCTTCCTCCCATCCATTCAAAAGAATAGTATACAAAGAATTAGAGATATCCTTTTCAAGATCATGAGGTAATCTATTATAATGGCACAAATATTTGATTACCTATTGAATAATTTGTTCCTTTTCATCTTCATTGAATGAATCAAAATGATCTTTGACATTATCAAATTTGTTTCTTCCTAATGTCTTCATTGTCCTCTCAAAGGTAGTCTCAGGCTTGTAAGTTGAGATATCAAAAGGCACAGTTGCCTTTGGCACTTCCTTTACTTAGATGCTTTACCGATTGCTTTCATTTTCTTAGGTTCCTCCTCAGTATCAGTTCCTTCAGATTCTACTTGGAGAATTAATTTCTGACCTCTTTTCTTTGATGTAGTCTCCTTCTTTGCATATACTTTAGGTACCGGTTCCTTTTTGGTTTGGACACTTCGTGTCACTCTTGTACTTTTTATTATCGGATTTGCTTGCTCAACTTTTTTCTCCTTACCTTTACCTTTACCACTTATGGATGGAACAATACTGGTTTCAACTGTTGCAGTATGAACTTCAATAATATCCAATCTAGCCTTCTTTTTATCTACTGGAGATGCCAATAGATTATTGGCATAACCGATCAATAAGTCATAGTTGACCTCATAACTCATGTCTTCCATTTCTTGTTCTCTAGGCTCAATAGCCTCCATTAAACAGATTTCAGTGGTAACAGTGAAAATAATGTCCTTAGTGAAGTGTTTTACCACATCCTTAGGAAATCTTACTCTCATACTCATTTTATTTTCGAATTCATTGAAATATTTATTCATGGTAGTAGAGAAAGTTATCTTCATAGCTTTGATGTTGTTCTTAATCTAGGCAAATATCGGTAGATCCTTAGACCATTCAAAATCACCTATTCTCGGTAGGAAATTCTAGAAATAAAAGAATAGACTGATCAAAAATTGTCCAAATTCAATCTTTAGACTGCTATCCATCTTGATAGACTTAAGATTCAACAATAATTGGCTCCTTATGGCCTCACATAGGTCATAATTATCATTTTCAGCTATCATCTTGTCAGTAGCATACACTGCTATTGATGGAACACTATTTAATCTACTAGAATAGAATACCCAATATCCTATAACCATAGCTGCCAACTTTATCGCTGGGTCCCTGATGTTATTGACAAAAAAACATGCCTATCAGATGTTGATCTTCTTAGAGTGTTTACTATCTCTTTTAAAATACGCCTTAGCTTAGGTACTTCACCAGTTGAGTAAAAATCAGTTACAACTTGAATAACTTCCTTGGTTATAGTATGAGTCCTTTCTAAATACATGTTTTTTTCATGAACATGACTGAGAATAGTTCAAATGTGTTCTTCTTCAAAATATTCATGAAAGTATGCTACATTATGAAAACTTTTCTCATAAACCCTAATACATTTTGGTTGAATCTTTTTGTTTTCATTGCAAAGGGATTTCAACTAAGAATGTATCGACAATGATCCTAAATCCTCAATTTTGCAATCAATGGAGTTGGAAAAATCTCCTTTCACTATGAAACCACTAGGAATTTTGATAAGGCATTATACGACACAATTCGTTCCGCTTTTACAGCTTCCATAGGTTCAGATGTAATCATCAATTTCTCTACTAGTTTAGAAGATGATGCCGTTTCAGATAAACTAGATACGAAGCAGGATTTTTAAAAGAAATACCTTATTTCAGCATGTTGCCTGATTTACCAGTTGAGTACTCAAGTGCACAGTAGTTCAGGCTTCACCAACCTTCAAATCAGCTTGATTACTAAATCACAATGCAACTTTGACTAAAATTAGCTAACAATCCTTTCTTAGCTTTGCAAGTGCTCAAAAATCTTTCTTGTATGCGTTAGGATAAAAATAAAAGAGTGAGAAATCACTTTTATCCTTTTCACCTACTACATTAAATGCTTTCCTGTTAGGGTTACAGACCCTAATTATACCACTTAATAATACATACATTGTCAACATTGGTTGATAACTGATTGTCAGAAAGTTATCAAAATTTCATGCATTCAAATTTTATTACCAATCATTCATCTCAAGGGGTCCAGAAGTGGGGATTTACTGTTAAGTTCCCCTTAGCCATATTGAAAAGGCTTAGTTCACCGGTGTAGGATTCTCTTCACTGGGTGAAGGAATAATTTCTTCTCTAGGTGAATCATCACTTTTCTTCTTCCATATTCGATTCATTTCTTCTCTAGTTTCTTCAATATTGACGCTCTTCTTGCCTTTTAGATCTTTAGAAGGATTGACCAGTTTGCTCTTTCTGGATCTAGAAAATTTTTCCAAGTGTCCCGATTTATGATAGTGATAGCAAGTCATACCAGAAGTTCTCCAAGGTCCTACATTGCCTCTCCCAGTTCTTCTTCTACAACTCATAGCCACATGACCAAAGTTGTTACAAATGGTGCAAATGACATTTGTTACCTTTTCCATCTCAAATGGACTAAACCGGTTGCCGTAGGATCTTTGCCAGTTCATGCTGACCCAGTTATCATATTTTCTCATCTAGTTGTCATTTGGTCTTGGATGCATATGCAGTATTGGATTGTTTACTCCATATCTACACTCAACTGATCTATGTCCATACATTTTGCATGTGAAGCAATGACCTTAAAATTTATTGGACACATACCTAGCATTTGTATTGTGTCTTGTTAGAGCTTACCCAGTTAGGGAATTTGACTATTGCAATGATTAGAAAACAACATGTAATGTAATCTAATAATAGCACAACTTTCTTAGATAGATCCTCTTCTGCACACTCAACACTTCTTTACCAACATACTTTGCAACTTAATACTTCCGCCTTTGCACATAACATATCTCCTTTGCTCATACAAAATAATTCATTGTGATGTCAATATATAAACATTTAGATTTCATGTCAGCCTCTAGAAATCACATCACAATTACCTAGGTGTGGTGTATCTGGTCAAACAATCATAACTCATCACAAAAATACCACCAAAACTTGTCGGTAAGGATAACTCATCATGACTAGTGATAACTCATCACATAATCAATGAATAACGGTTGGAACAATCAACACCAGTTGGTGTTAAACATATAAACCATTTATCCTTTGATGCTCCTTTGATAATCTCCACTGGATCTTCATGTTGAAACTTCTAGTATACCGGTTGTAATATAAACAACTTTGAAGTCACACTAGTAGAAAATATGAACATATGTGTGTGTATGTGTTTCATCAATGATAACATATGATGAAGTTTAATCATTACAATCATCATAAAGCCAACACAATAGGCATCGGATCATCTTCCATGATAGCAATAAATACCCATTCATCATCTCCTGAATTTCCTTTCTCAAATTCATCATCTATCACACCTTCATCAATAGCATAATAACATTTCTTCTGATATTTAGTGCTTATATGGCTTCTTAGGAACTCTTTCTGGATACCTTGAAGAAAAATGTTCTATCTTATTACATGAAAATCATTTAAGAGGCAATTTACCTTCATACTTACCGACTCTTTTAGGCAATCTCCAGGCAATAAGGGCTTCAAGGTCCTCAAGTTCTCACTCTTCTTCTTCCATCTCCTTCATCTCCTTCTCATATCTACATACTTGATGTAGAGGAATTCGATCCAACACAATCCACAATCAATACCCAATGAAACCAATCAACTATGTCTCCAATATCCTAGGACAACTTGGTCTTTCTCCTTCACTCAATTTGATCAAAATGCCCAAACTTGACTCCCAACTCCATCAAACTATCTTAACACCTTCTAGGGTCCCAACATGCCCTATTAAACTTTTCTAAATAGACTTCACTCACTCTTTTGGTCATTCACTCATAAACCCTTACCGAGTAACTAACTAGGCCTATTCATAGTAGCTTTGTTCAGTGGGTAATTTGGCTTTTACTCAAATTTCTTCCAAAACACTTGACAAAAAATTTACATTTACTGATACCCTTTTGGGAGTAAAATAACATATTTCAATCTTAGATATGACTACTTTGAACTAACTATACAGACCAGTACCCTGCTACTGCACATTTAGGCCTAATTAGGCCTTTTTTACAAAGAAAGTACTAACATATCAACTCCCCACAATTAAAAACCTTTAAAAAGTATTAATTTAGGTCTCAAATCAAATGATTTTTAATTTGTTTTTGGGCAGCCACTCTCATTTGATACGTCAAACCCCAAACCCTCCTATTTAGGCCTTCAAAACTAGGGCCTCCTCAAATCCACTCTTCCAATAACTTCTAGAACTTCTCCTTCAAGATTCACCATATATTTGGCATGTAATAATATATTCCATACTCAAATTGTTCCCTCATTAAGGCCAAACTCCTGCTGCTACACCTATGTCACCATTCCCATGCACCTTTCACACACAAACTTGCTCTCAAAAGGTGATCACCCTTCATGCCAACTCCATCCCTACACATTCACCTGAATTTTAGTATATAGTACACCATTAGGGACTTATTACTCAAGAAAAATCAAATACATAAAGAGGAATGAGCCCTAAAACTTCATTTTGACTCCCAAATCAACACAAACAAGCACCTACAACACTAGTTTTGCGACAATCAAGTATATATGCACCAAGTGAATTAATTAAACCTTTCAAATGGCTTATAATCATTCTTATAACATATACCAAACAGATTTCAAATATTTCAGATCAAAATGAAGAGATAAAACAATAATATGTTTCAGATTTCACTCATGAATGTAGGGAAAATATTGAATTTTATTGCAGCAGTTTTGGTATTACAAAGATCAATCTTCAAAATAAACCCTATAAACCTCTCCACACATGGGAAGGAGGTTTTTAAATTAATTTTGAACCCCCAAACTGAAAACAACTCCTATAACTACCCAATAACCAACTAGCCTTTGGAAATCCACTAGTTTGAAATTGCAAAATTGACAATTTTTGACATAACCAAAAAAAATCTATCAACTTGACTTTATGACATAAAAAACTTAACCTAATGCCTTAAAAATATTTAAAATACTTTATGTACCCCAAATTTTCACCTAATATTTCTTCTTAACATTTATTACATAAATTCGATCATTTGACAACATTGACACAATTTTGACAATTTTGACACAACTAGACAACCTGGCTCAACTTGACTCAACCATGACAAATATTGGATTTACATGCCTTATTACATTGTTTTAGTTCTCAAATGACCCTCATTACATCCATGCATTCCTTATAGACATTTTACACTTTATAGGCCCCTTAGGTGCTCCAACACCATACTCCCCCCAATGAAAAGTCTCTTGTCCCAAGAGAAGAGGGGTCTTGTCCTCATGCCATACATCATTCTAGATGGTCTTCTACAAAATATCTCCTCATGAGGAATATTTTTAAATAACAACTCATGAAATTAATCAGCCTTCCACCTAGTTCCTACACCAAACTCTTTCAAATGATTAGATTTCAAAAACAAATCATCGCTTCCCTATTTTGGACACTCATATATTGATTGTTGCTGCTCCCTTTCAACAAACTTCATATGGTCCAAATGACCTTCCAACCTATTCACCACAAAATTTCCTCCACTATCTTCAACTGACACTCTTATAGGACAAATTATTTCCCCAATAACCACACTATCTTGCTCAACACCTGAACTAATATGCTGTAGTTCACTATCATTTACCATTTGTTGTCGTACCACCATGTGCTCAACATTTTTTTGAACTTCATTATGTGTTCCCATTGTCTTAGGGACTTGAAGACTCAAAAAATATTTTCCACCAAAACAAATAACTCGAGGTTCAAATGATTAGTTGCTTTGCAAAGGTGTAAGTGTAAACGTCTTACCATCCTTGTGAACAACATATGTGTTGTTGTATCCATCATGCAAAGTTCTTCTCTGATATTTCCAAGGTCTTCCCAAGAGAAAATGACAACATGTCATGGGAACCACATCACATAATACCTTATCATGATAAGAACCTATAGAAAACTCTACATAGCATTATTCTTGGACTACAATAATTTGATCATCAGTCACCCAAGTTGCCTTGTATGGTCTACTATATGGCATTCTCATTAAATTCAACTTCTCTACCATATCTTGAGAAACAAGATTATCAAAAGAACCTGAATCAACAATTACTTTACATATTTTACCTTGGCTTAGACATTGAATTCTGAAGATGGATACTTATGGTTGAAGTTGTTGTTGCCCTTGACCCCTTCCAAACATCCAGAAGTTACCTTCAAGTACTGGATCAGCCTTACCAAATCTCTCTTCTTCTGGTTGTTCTTCCCATTGTGCTAACTAAACCCCTTTCTCAACCTTCTTCCTACTTTTCTCATCCATTTGACACTTAAAAGAAGGGTGCCCAACTTCATTGCATGTAAAACACCTACCTGTAAACACTCCTGATCCTCTACCTGATCCAAATCTACCTCCACCTCTGTAGCCTCCCCTCTGATCAAAAAATGACTCCTTTCCCTTGTCATTGTTGCCTTGTCCTTTTCCTTCATTGTTAGGCATGTTGCCCCTTCCTCTATTTACACCACCTCTACCACTTCCTCCTTGTCTCTCTTGGTTCCTCTTTACCTTTTCTTCAGCCCTTATAGCCAACTAAAAAATACTCCCCAAGTGTCTTAGGTACATTCAAACAAATCTCATCTTGCAAGTTGTATCTAAGCCCATTAAGATATCTTGCAACCTTCTCATCCCCATCTTCCAATCCACCTCTTATACTCAACTTGTGAAATTACTCAGTGTCGGTCATCACATCCATATCTTTTTTCTTTAGATTTTGTCTGAACCTCTTTGTCTAAATTGCATAATCAGATGGAAGAAATTGATCCTTCATCATGGTTGTCATCCTACTCCATGTGGTAATCTTAGACATTCCCCTAGCCACTCTCTCAGTTTGTACACTAGTCCACCAAGTTAAAGCAATCCCTCTCAATTTTGTTTTATCAAACTTCACCTTCTTTGCCTCATCCATGTCCTCATACTCAAAGTAATTCTCAAGGGCATCTATCCACCCCAATACCTCTTCACTATCCATCTTTCCATGATAGATAGGAAAATCAATGGTTCTCTTACTTCCACCTCCTTGTACTACTTTCAATAACCTCAACATCCTTCTCTCTTTAGGGTCTAGTTCCCCTTCTCCATTCCCTTGATTTTGATTCTCATCTACTCCATCATTTGCTTCAGCATCTTCTTCCTCATTCTCTCTTTGTGGCCTTCTTCTATATCCTCTCTCCAAGGCTTCCAACCTTGCCTGCAATGCTACATTCTCCCTTCTCATTTGTCTCATCTCTCTATCCCTTTCTACTTCTTGTTCTCTCCTTTCTCTCCTCTCTATTTCCAAGGTCTCTTTCAACTCTTGGTTCTCTCTTGTTATTTCTTGTTTTGGAGGCATCTTGTATATACCCCAACTCACTACACAACTTCTCTCTCTTCCTTAATTCCCATAAGAACTTGCTAGTGGATCTGATACCACTATGATGTAGAGGAATATGATCCAACACAATCCACAATCAATACCCAATGAAACCAATCAACTATGTCTCCAATTTCCTAGGCCAACTTGGTCTTTCTCCTTCACTCAATTTCACCAAAATGCCCAAACTTGACTCCCAACTCCATCAGCCTATCTTAACACCTTGTAGGGTCCCAACATGCCCTATTAAACATTTCTAAATAGACTTCACTCACCCTTTTGGCCATTTCACTCATAAACCCTTACCAGGTAACTAACTAGGCCTATTCCGAGTAGCCCTATTCAACGGGTAATTTGCCTTTTACTCAAATTTATTCCAAACCACTTCACAAAATATTTACATTTCCTGATACCCTTTTGGGATTAAAATAACATATTTCAATCTCAGATATGATTTCTTTGAACCAACTGTACGGACCAATACCCTGCTACTGCACATTTAGGCCTAATTAGGCCACTTTTACAAAGAAAGTACCAACATATCAACTCCCCACAATTACAAAGAAAGTACTAATGTCTCTAGTCACATTAGTCAGGGTCTGGATCTCCTCAATAGTAGCAACTTTATGCTTGTAAGAAGGAGGAAAATATCTTAAGCCTTTAGCAATGATCTCTAATTCTTCTAATACTCCACCCACACATCTAATATTGCACACAAGCTCATTTACTTTCTGCATAGAATAAGTAATGTTTTCATCTTTTCCCATCTTCAACAGCTCATACTTTCTCTTCAAGCTCTACAAATTGGCAATCTTCCCATGACTGTCACCTTCATACAAAGTTTCCTACTTCATCTAGATCTCATGAGTAGTTTGCAAGTCCATCACATTTGTCATTTCAGATTCATTAAAGGTACTCAACAATGCTTCCTTAGCTCTAATATTTTTTCCAGCTTCCTTTATCTCATCTGGAGTTGTAGGACCATTCACAGGAACACTGTACATATTTTTAGTAATCTCCACCACTGCATCTCAAGTGACACTCCATCTAGATTTTCCAAAAAGTATAGTTTGTACCATCAAATCTTGAACTATCCTTCTTATAAGTCACTATCCCAGATCACCTCAAGCAATCAAGCTTCTTTGAAGGAACTAGCTCTAATACCAATTGTTAGCAACAATGCAGAAAACTGAGAGGCGGGGTGAATCAGTTTTCTCAAAATCTTTATTTAACTTAAATACAATTTAAAATCTTATAATTAACAGTAAAAGCATAAATCAACACCACATCAATAACACACATAACACCAATATTTTTGACGTGGAAAACCCGGTCAAGGGAAAAACCATGATGAGAAACTTGTTGGTATTATGGATGTGTTGCATTGGTTTTGTCATTGATATCAATGCTTGTCAACACTTATCCTTGTGGAGATCTTTGGTTATGTTCACCGACATGTTCAGTGACTTATGCACAATCACCAGTATTTGGTTCACCGGCACTAAAGATGATCTGTTATCATCTGGAAAATACTTGGTTATGTCAAGGACATTGTTTGGACACTTGGTTTTGGTAATTTTTATATTGGTACAATTGAGTTTGCATATTTTCTATTACCGAAAAATAGGTCTAGGTTATGGACCAACAAGCATTATCTATTCCAGATTAGCACGACACGTTATGGAGATGATTTGCTATTGTTGTAAATGCATTAAGCTGACATCATGCATCACATATTGATTCATTTGTAATTGATATAATTGTAATATCTCAGTGAGCTGACCTACACATTTGGTCTTAGGTTTTTATATATATGTAAGATCTCATTTGTGAGATTATGTAGTAGTAGAAAAGTGTGAAAAAGGATTGTAATAAGGTATATGAGAATATAAGCAGAGCTATACACACAAACATCATTTCAAGATTCAAGGAAGGTATGAGGAAGACAATTAGAGCTTAACCGACATTGAATCTAGCATATGAAGATACTATTTTGTGCAGTACATTATCATTGGATTTAACCATCCAATTGTAGTCATTGTGACTCCCATTTTGTGATTGAGCAATGAGCTCTAGTCAGTTGGCCTTTCTGCATGTGCAGACCCCATTTGTACACACATACTATCTACAATAGTATCATCTGATTGTGGGTAAGGTTTCCCACCGTGGTTTTTCCCCTTATAGGGTTTCCACGTACAAATAATTGTGTTACGTGTTGTGTATGTTATATGTCTTTCTATTTCATGCATTAAACTACCGGTACTATTATCAACTACTAAATTGTCTACCAACATCAAAGTTTGGTTTACCGGTATTATGTATTAAGTTTGGTTAAGTTTTTTTTGGGTTTGAAATTAATAGACAACCATTTCACCCCCCCTCTTAGTTGACTCTAAGACCTAACAATTGGTATCAGAGCGTAGTCCTCTTTTTGTAGAAGTTTAACAACTTGAGGAGATCCTATGTCTACTAACTATTTAAGGAAGGATAGTCCGAAACTTGATGGAACCAACTATGGTATATGGAAGATCAGAATGTAGAAACATTTGAATTGCATTGGAAAGGACATATGGGATGTTACAAAGAATGGCTATGTTGCTCCTACTCAAAGTCAACCTAATCCACCAACCTTGGCTAAAGATGAAGAAAATGATTGCAAAGAAAAAGAAGCACTTTTGAGTGCATTATCAGATCAGCAAATCATGGGATTATCATATTGATCTACTATTAAAGCTATTTGGGATAAATTGGATACATTGAATGAAGGTGATACCACTATCAAATTTGCAAAACTGGAATGCTTCTGGGTCAGGTATGAAAATTTAAAAATGGAAGAAGATGAAATGATTTCTGCTTTTATGGAAACAGTTAATGAAATTGTTTGGGTATAGAATGTTGTGGAGGATCCTTAAGTGAAGATGAAATTGTTTCTAAAGTTTTAAGAGCTTTGCCACTAGCATATAAAATGAAAGTAACTACTATTAATGAATTGAGAACAATGCCTAATGCATCAGTATCTAGAGATACTTTGGTTGGAAAACTTTCAGCTTTTCAACTTGAGGAATTTTGTCCTATTGTTAAAATTAAGATAAATTTGGCTTTGAAAGATTCATCATCTGTAGCATCATCATCATCTAAAAAATCTGATTGGAAAGCACTCTATGCAAGAGAACTTGAAGAAATCAAAAGAGAGGATGAAGAACTTGAAGAGCTTGAAGCACTATTTGCAATGAAAATGCCTAAAGGTCCAGTTGGAAGTAAGTATGAAGGTAAAACACCACTTAAATATTTTAACTGCAATAAAATTGGTCATATGGCATCTAGGTGTCCTGATAGACATGCAAGATTGAAAGAAGAAGCTAAAAGATCATATAAGCCTAACCCTGAATATCAGAGGTACAGATTTAAGAAGAATAGAGACAAATCATGTTACTATGTTGATGAAGGAGTTACTGATGATTTTGATGAGGAATGGATAGACGATGGATGGGATGTTGCTGCAATAACAGAAGATCAACCGACACCTACTATTAAACTGGTAGAGTAGGCCCTGGTAGCTAAAATTGAAGAAAAGAATGAATGGATCATTGATTCCAGATGTTCACATCATATGACTAGTGATAAGAGTAAGTTCTTAACCTTTCAAGAATATAATGGAGGTCTAGTAAGATTTGGAGATGACAAAGATTGTTTGATCAGAGGAAAAGTGACTATATCTTTTGATGGTAAGCACAATACTGATAATGTTTACTATGTTGAAGGTTTGAAGCATAATCATGTGAGTGTTGGTCAATTAGTTGAAAAAGGATTTCAATTACAATTCAAGAATAGTAAATGCAAAATCGTAAATAGAACTAGTTTGGAAATTGCAACTGGTAATCAGACTAGAGGTAATATCTTTCATTTGAATAACAATGAGAAGACATGTTTGATTGCACATATTGATGAAAGTTGGTTATGGCATAAGAGATTGTGTCATGTAAATTTTGATTACATTGTGAAAATCAGTACAACTAAGGCAATAAGGGATTTACCTAAGATTGTTAAACCTCACAATCAGATATGTAAGGAATGTCAATTTGGAAAGCAAGTTAGAGCAACTTTTAAGAGTATTCTAGAAAAATCCAATAATATTCTTGACTTAATTCATACTGATTTATGTGGTCCAGCAAGAAATAGAAGTTTACAAGGAGATAGATATTTTATGCTAATCATTGATGATTATTCTAGAATGTGTTGGGTTACTTTTCTTAGGAAGAAATCTAAAGCTTTTGGGAATTTCAAACTATTCAAGGTGATGGTAGAGAATGAAACTAGTAAGAAAATCAAATGTTTGAGATCAGATCAAGGAGGTGAGTTCACATCTAAGGAATTTAATACATTCTATGAAGTGAATGGAATCAGAAGACAATTATCAGCACCTCAGACACCCCAGCAAAATGGACTTGTGGAAAGGAAGAACAAAACTATATTAGATGTAGCTTGAAGCTTGATATCAGAAGAAAACCTACCTCATGTGTATTAGAGAGAAACAGTCAATACAGTTCTTTATACATTCAACAAAGTTCACATCAAAGGTGAAACCGGTAAGACCCCTCATGAACTATGGTTTGGTAATACTCTTACTCTTAAATATTTCAGAATATTTGGAAGCAAATGTTATATTAGGAGAGATGATTATATTGGAAAATTTGATGCTAGAAGAGATGAAGGAATATTTCTTGGTTATTCATCTAAGAGCAAGGCATATAGACTTTTTAATAAGAGATTACAGAAAATCATCAAAAGTGCAAATGTGAAGATTGATGAATAGTTTAGAAGGTCTATAGACTCTGAACTGATAGCTTAGATAATCACAAATGAACCTACAATGAGTACACCAGTATAGGATGTTGATCCAGTCACACTGGCATCATTTGATAATTCCATAGTGACTAAAGAACAACATCAAGTGAATACACCCAAGTATGTAAGACGGAATCACTCTAAAAGTTAGATAATTGGGAATAAGTATCAAAGAGTTATGACTAGAGGAAGACTAGAAAATGAAGAGGTATGTTTAATTCCTCAAATTGAACCAACAACCATTAATGAGGCATGTGAAGATAAACATTGGATTAAGGCTATGGAAGATGAATTGGAACAAATTGAAAAGAATAACACATGGACATTGGTTCCTCGGCCTAAAAAAAAAATGTGATTGGAACTAAATAGGTATTCAGAAATAAACTTAATGAAGATGCTAAGGTAATCAGAAACAAAGCAAGATTAGTGTGTGAGGGATATTCACAGAAAGAAGGAATTGATTACAATGAAACCTTTGCACCAGTATCTAGAATTGAGGTAGTCAAATTATTCTTAGGTTTTGCAGCACACAAGAACTATAAAGTATATCAAATGGATGTTAAATGTGCATTTATGAATTGTGATCTTGAAGAGGAAGTTTACATTGAACAACCTGATGGATTTTCTTTGACAGATGACAAAGATATGGTTTGTAGGTTAAGGAAAGCTTTATATGGATTAAAGCAAGCTCCTAGAGCTTATTATGCTAGATTGGACAAATATCTTTTGAAGCTTGGTTACACTAAAGGTAATGCTGACAGCAACTTATATTACAAAGTGAGTAATGATGACATCTTGGTTATAGAAGTTTTTGTTGATGATATCATTTTTGGAGGAGAAGATGGATTGTGTAAAGACTTTTCTAATAAGATGCAAGAAGAATTTGAAATGTCTATGATTAGAGAGATACAATTCTTTTTAGGATTGCAGATTTCACAGACTGATAAAGGTATATTCATAAATCAATCAAACTACTTGAAGGAATTACTTAAGAAATTTGGCATGGAAAACTCTAAACTGGTAAGTACACCTATGACTACAACTGATAAACTATCATCAAAGGATGAATCATCACCTATTAATCCGACAAGATACAAGTCTATGATAGGAGGTTTACTGTATTTGACACAAACAAGACCTAATATTATGAATGCAATAGGTATTGTTTCAATATTTTAGAGTAATCCTAAAGAAAATCATGAATCAACAATGAAAAGGATTTTCTGGTACCTACAAGGCACAACAAATCTTGGCTTATGGTGTCCTAAAGATGAAAATTTTGATTTATGTGCATACATAGATGCAAATTGGGCAGGAGATGTAGATGACAAAAAAAGCACCACTGGCAGAGCATTTTTTCTTGGCAACAGACTAATTTCATGGTTGAGCAAGAAACAAAGTTGTACATCACTATCAACAACAGAATCAGAATATGTTGCACAGCAACTAATTGTACACAAGTATTATGGATTAAGCAAATATTGAAGGAAATAAAGGTAAAATGCAAAGAACCTATAATCATTTACTGTGATAATATGGCAACAATTGATATATCAAAGAATCCAGTATTTCACTCTAAAACTAAACATGTTTCTATCAAATTCAATTTTCTGAAAGAGAATGTTGAAGCAAAAGAAGTGAAATTAGTTTATGTGAATACTAAAGAGCAGATTGCATATATCTTTACTAAGCCTTTTCCTAAGGAAACTTTTGAATATCTAAGAGAGAGTCTTGGATTTATACCCTCATTGGTAGAAACTTAAACAGTTGGAGCATGGCATCAGATCAACATAATTAATAGAGAAATCTTTTTTTTCCGGCTTTGATGAAGGAGAGCTACTTCTCAGGGGGAGTAGATTGAATAAATTTGGTTATAACAATTGGTATTTGTTACTAATTCTATGCAATGATTGTATTTGGTTGTGTTTTGCTTTGGCATTTGATGTCAAAGGGGGAGAGATATCTATGGAAAAACACATTATCTTTTGGGGAGAGATTATTCATTGGGGGAGAGATTGTTACTTTGTGTATTTGCATTTTGATGATCTCTTTGGGAGATTGTTGGTTTTTGGTTTTTGGCATTTCTGCTTTGGCACTTAGATGGTTTTTCCATATTGTGTTGCCATCAATGCCAAAGGGGGAGATTGTCGGTATTATGGATGTGTTGCATTGGTTTTGTCATTGATGTCAACACTTGTCAACACTTATCCTTGTGGAGATTTTTGTTTATGTTCACCGGTATCTGGTTCACCGGTAGGTTATAATGTTCATCGACATAAAAGATGATCTATTATCATCTAGAGATTACTTGGTTATATCGAAGACATTTTTTGGACACTTGGTTTTGGTGATTTTATTATTGGTACAATCAAGTTTGCATATTTGTTGTTACTGACAAATAGGTCTAGATTATGAATCAACAAGCATTATCTATTCTAGATCAGCATGACATGTTATGGAGATGATTTCTTATTGTTGTAAATGCATTAAGCCAAAATCATGCATCACATATTGATTCATTTGTAATTGATTTAATTGTAATATCTCAATGAGCCGACCTACACATTTGGTCTTAGGTTTTGGTATATATGTAAGGTCTCATTTGTGAGATTATGTAGTAGAAGAAGAGTGTGAAAAATGATTGTAATAAGGTATATGCGAATATAAGTAGAGATATACACATAAACATCATTTGAAGATTCAAGGAAGGTATGAGGAAGACAATCAGAGCTTAACCGGTACTGAATCCAGCATATGAAGATGCTATTTTGTGCAGTACATTATCATTGGATTTAACCATCCAATTGTAGTCAGTGTGACTCCCATTTTGTGATTGAGCAGTGAGCTCTAGGTAGTTGGCCTTTCTACATGTGTAGACCCCATTTGTACACACATACTATCTGCAGTAGTATCATCTGATTGTGGTTAAGGTTTCCCATCATGGTTTTTCCCCTTACAGGGTTTTCATGTACAAATAATTGTGTTATGTGTTGTGTATATTATTTGTCTTTTTGTTTCATGCATTAAACTTTACCGGTAATGTTATTAACTACTAAACTGTCTACCGACATTAAATTTTGTTTTACCGATATTATGTATTAAGTTTGGGTAAGTTTGTTTTGGGTTTGAAATTAATAGACAACTGATTCACCCCCCCCTCTCTCAGTTGTCTCAGGGACCTAACAAACCTATCCACAATATGATGATACCCTATTAGAAGTATATGAAATATTACTATGAGGAATGCACATGCATTCAGGCACACTACCTAGAGCTCAGTACTCAAAAATAACAAAGGGCTACAACCCAGGGAAGACTCACTATCTTACAAAAACATTAAGATTACATTTGAAAGATCATGAACTGAGAAAATAACATCTCCTAATGTCTGATTACAGTTTCAGTTAAGCACATATACTACTCTTTCACACTTCTTCACACTAATTCGTACTTATTCACTACTTCTAAAAGATCAAAGTATTATTCACACATCCACAAATACATCCACAACATGATATTTCATTAATTTATAGAAATAATCAACCTATCTTTCAAGGTTGGCTCAACCCACATCACAAATTACCAAATATAACCATACATGCTACAATAACATATGTGGACCCAAAAAATATCGGCTAAGAAATCGTATGGACCCAAATCAAAACCTTGAGCATGAAACACCTCCAGTAATTACACCTCAAATATCCACAACACACTACAATCATCATGTCAGCCAAGGACATGATGAACACCACCAAATTAAGGAAAATCATCACTAATGAGAACAACGATCAATGCAGACCACCAACACAAATATGACACGATCTAGAAATATCCACAAGCATCATGAATTACCACAAAAACAACCGCACCAACACACCTTACTAGAATCTTCATCAACATTATGTTGGCATTTTTGGCATTAAGTTGTCATTGATGTCAATCAGTTTGGCTAGGTTACCAATAAGTAAGAAATGGTGATAGGCATAAGAAGAGCAAGATAGAAGGAAGGCTATCGGTAAATGTGACTTGTGTAATCTACTGGTAAAGAAGGCTTACCAGTAAGGCATAAACAATGATGAAGGTTGTTTGTTTATTATGAAGGCACAACAACTAGTGAACAAAACAGGGAGGATGTTTGATGGTCATACTGGTAAGATAAACTAAACAGGTAGTCAACCTTGGTCGATAAAGTATGTCAAATTGACATAGGAATCCAAGCAAAGGTTGATGTTGACAAGCATGATAGCTGGATGCCATGTGGAGGTATTGCATAGGTCGGTGAAGTGTGCATCGATGTAGCAAACCTACAAGCAAGTCGGCTTTTATAAGTAACTCTCCAGTCACGTAGGATGCCACAGGATTGTGGCTCGAGGAAGGAAAGATCGCAAAGAAACTAAATTGATCTTGCAAGAATATTTGATCTTCATACCTATTTAGTGAAGGAAACAACAAAGCCATTAATGGTGAATGATAGAGAAAAGCATAAAAACATGGTGTAGACCTACAAATTTAGAAAACACACATTGGAATGCGAAGCTTTGCTGGTGATTGATCAATGTCATAAATATCTTATCCCTAAAAAAGGAGATCAAATTAGATTCAGATCGAGTTGGAAAGGAAAACCTAACATGACAGTGTTTGAATGCGTTCTTGGCAGGAATCCATGATTATAAATACATGAGATCAAAACTGAAAAGGATGATACTTGAGGTGAGGAAGAAGAGTGAAGAGAGCTTGAAAGGATCATTTCACTTAGAATTTATTCTAAGAAATTTGCAGAGTGAGTTAACAAGTAAACCGGTAAGAGGGTTTAACTGGTAGTGCTAGAGTATCGACATCACTATAGCTATCTATTAACTAGTAGTGTGAGATCTAGTAAAGAAGAGAAGACTCTTAACCGACAGAGACCTATTTGATCAAGAGTTGCAGAATTCATTTGCAACAAGAACCTATAATTATATTTAAACTATATTTCAATATACATCACCAAGTTGGAGCTTGGTGCATGGGTTGGTTCTCCTTGGGTTGGTGCTCCTTGGGTTGGTACCCTAAATCTTTAGTGTTTCACTTGTGAGGATGGATTAGAGTAGTAGTCTCCAGCAGTATTTCTCACCAAGGTTTTTCCCATATTGGGTTTTCCTCGTACATCTGGTGTTGTGGGTTGCATCTGTTTGATTGTCTTTGTTGGTTTCCTTATTTTCTTTACTGATTTGATTGTTTAGCACTTAAGATAACAATCAGTATTCTAAAGTTTCCTTAAAAGTCAAAAGAGTTTAGGAACCACTGATTCACCCCTCTCTTAGTGGTACTATGTGTTCAACAATTGGTATTAGAGTGTAGGTTCCCGGTTGTTTAAAAACCTTGGGTAGATTCTGGACTTAGAATACAATGGCAAGAAATGAGTTAGGTTCCTCAAAAGCTCCCATGGTTGATGGATCCAACTATGCCTTTTGGAGCAGAAGAATGGAGACCTATATTTCCTCCCTTGGTTTTGATGTGTGGATTTCATTCAAGAATGGGTATGTTGTCCCTAGTGTTCCTCCCACTGATCCAGATGCCAAGAACGATTATGAGAACAATGCAAAGGCCAAACATGCTATCTTGAGCGGGTTGTCTGATAATGAGTTTGTCAAGGTCATGTATTGTGCATCTGCCAAGGAGACTTGGGATAAAATGTAGAGGTTAATTTGAAGGAGATGCAAAAGTCAAAGAGGGAAAGCTATAAACACTAAGGGGCCAACCTGAAGGCATCAAGATGAAGAATGATGAAAATATTGTAGACTATCTTCACAGATTTGATGAAACTGTGAATATCATCAAAGGACTTGGGGAAGAAATTGGGGATGAGATCCTTGTCAAGAAGGTACTTAGGTCCCTTACACCTAAGTATGATACAAAGGTGCCTGCCATAGAAGAAGCCAAGGATCTAAAGATCTTTACAATGGATGAGCTATTTGTCTCACTAATAGCCTATGAGATGAGAACAACCAGTGATGCTTCTTCCTTAAGGAAAGAGGCAGCATTCAACACCACCTAGAAGGGAAAAGAAGTAACTCCTCATAAAGGATCTAGTGATGACTCTGACATAGAGGTAGAAAACTTTGTCAGAAATCTCAAAAGAGGATCCGACAAGTATAAAGGAAAGCTACCACTCAAATTTTTCAATTGTGCTAAAGCTGGACACTTTGCTGAAAAATATCCTTATAATGAAACAAGTGGAGATGAGTCAAGAGGGTTTAGTAGATCTATTAGCAAAGATAAAGAAATAAATTTCTACTGTTAAGGAAGAAGAGGCTACAAAAAGAAGATAAGCCTCTATACTATTGAGGATGATACCACAGATGAAGAAAGTGCATCAGAAGATGACTACCATGAAAATGATAGAAAAGATAATCTCTTTATGGAACTTGATGTATCGGCTAGTGATGATGAGGAAGAAGAGGATATTGAGGCTAAAGTGGATTTAGAAGGAGAGCTTATAAGTTCTCTTGAGGAACCAAGTAAAACAAGAAGAGAACTCAAGAAATTCAAGCTTGTTGTAGTAGATGAACAAGATCTCTTGAAGCAATCCCTGGATGAGTCCAATCAAGTTATATCTAACTTGAAATTGCAGTTAGAAGAAGCCAAGAGGATATGTGAAGTTGGATTCTTTGATCTAATGAAGAAGGAAAATGAGAATCAAGATCTGGAAGCAGAAATAGTGAAGCTCAGAAAGGAACTTGAAGAAAGTAAGGGAGAAATAAAAGAAGCAATTATGAAGGTAGCACTGAAGCCTTAGACATGATGTTGAGCAAACAGAAGCAATCCAAAGATACCGATGGCCTAAGCTTTGAAGAAGGTCAAAGTTAAAATAAAAAAGACTCATCTGGTAAAGAGATACAGTTCACCTCTTCAAATGAAGGTGAAGAGAATAAGACATTCATTGTAAGCAAGGATACTGGTAAAAAGACATATGTAGATGCTGTTGGAATCGCCACACAAACCGGTATACATAAGCAATGAACTGAAGGCCACACTCTTTGTACTGACATGTAGATTCAAAGAGAAATACAAGAGTTGACCATGAAGGATTCACCAGAGTCAAGAGCATGAAGGGAAGACCCCCGGTGATGCAGTCCTTTGCAAGACCAAGGCAACCTTACTGGTATGTTTCAAACTTTCATGGTTATTGTTACTGGTGTAACAAATTTGGGCATAGAATAGATGACTGTAGATTAACCAATAAGCCCTCTATAAGTTATGAAAGTAGAAATCCTTTTAATGCACTATGGGATATGAATGTTGTCTGTTATCAGTGCAATGGATATGGTCATAGGATTTGAATGTAGGAAGAATAAACTGGTGCCCGACAATAATTTTAATGATTTTTCTTTAAATAAAAATGTGAAATTCTATAACTATTAAGAGTTTGGACACATAGAAAGGTTTTGTGAAAACAAGAAGATCAAGCAGAAGAACACAAATCTTGATCAAGAACGGGTAGTTGAACCAGAGCACAAAATAGTAGTTGACAAGAAGAAGGAAACTAAACTAGTATGGGTTGAGAAAGAAAAAGAAAAAGCAGAATCAAGTTTGATAGTGTAGACTGCCTTACATGCTGAAAGGAAAAATATGTGGGTTGTAGATAGTGGTTGTTTCAACCACATGATAGGTGATAAAAAGAAATTTATCAAACTTGAAGACTGGAATGGTGGCTCAATAAGATTCAGAGACAACTCATCCATCAAAATAAAGGGAAAAGGTACTTTAAATATTGATGGAAAATTGAAGGCTCATGATGTATATTATGTGGAAGGCCTAAAGCACAATTTGCTAAGTGTGAGTCAGATGTGTGATAAAGGATATAAATTCACCTTTGACTCAACCGGTTTCTAGATAAAGAAATGGAGTACCAGTTAGTTTGTGGCAGAAGGAAAAAGAACAGATGGCAATGTTTACAGCTTGAAGGAATGCTATGAGTCCCAATGAATGATAGGACATGTTGATGAAAGGTGGTTGTGGCACCAAAGATTAGGCCACATAAACTTTGATAACTTAGTTGCAGTTAGAAGAAAGGGGTGTGTGAGGAATATTTCACCCATCATCAAACCGGTAAGCATATTTTATGATGAATGTGTGAAAGGAAAGGAGACTAAGGTGAGCTTTAGGACAAAAGAGCACAACACCTCAAGACCACTTGAAATTGTGCATACAGATCTGTGTGGTCCAACTAGGACAAGAGATCTTGTCAGTGAAACATATTTTATGCTCTTTATTAATGATTACTCAAGAATGACATGGGTCACCTTCCTACAAGATAAGTCACAAGCATTTGATAGATTCAAGATCTTTAGGAAGATGGTGGAGAAAGAAAGTGGGTGCAAGATAAAATGTCTAAGATCAGACCGGGGTGGAGAGTTTACATCAAATGAATTTGAAGATTATTGTGAAAAACATAGAATTAGAAGGCAATACTTAGCCCCTAGGACACCACAACAAAATGGTGTGGTAGAAAGGAAGAACAAGATAGTTAAGGAGATGGCTAGAACCATGTTAAATGAGGCCAGTCTACCAGACACATATTGGAAGGAAGTTGTTCATACTCCTGCATATACTTTGAACCAAGTTCAATTAAGAAAAAATAACAGAATGACACCTTATGAGTTGTGGTATGACTGGAAGCCATTAGTCAAATACTTTAAAGTATTTGGAAGTAGGTGTTTTATCAAAAGAGATATGGATGGTCTAGGTAGTTTTGACTCCAGGAGTGATGAAGGAATCTTCCCTGGTTACTCATCTAATAGTGTGTGGGGGAAAAAGTGACACTAAGCTAATATGCCCTAATCTCACTTTCAATCACACACTTGTGGAATACGAAAGAGCCTAGAGGTATCACACAATTGGCTACTTATTTTTGTGGAAGAGAGAGCCACGGGCTACCTATTAGGATTTCTATTCCTTTGTTGCAAATGATAGATAGAATGATGCAAGTTCAATCCCTAACCCTAAAGTGCAAGTATGAACTAATAGCAAGATTTGCAGAATTGAGATTAAATAATGGAAAGCTGTAAACACAAGGACAAGGCAAGAATGCAAATGCATACCCGGTGTTAAAATTTGAGTGAAAATGTTCGAGACGGGGGCACAGGAACCACTATCCTGATTCTACTCCTGAAACTATTGTTTTTGGCAACCTGAAAGCTGTCGAAAAGTGCTGAAAACTTGTTGTTTGATAGAGGGACCAGGGCGCCCAGCGCCCCTGTCCTGGCAGGACTAGGGCACCCCACACCCCTGTCATGGTCTTTTACTCTGAAATTTGGTGTGTTGCTCGGTTTCTATCTGCTTCTCTCGGATCTGTAACTTGTGGCATCGTCCAAATCCTAAAGCCTGCACTTATATTTGAAAAGGGTTGTAGGCGGCTATATAGGGTTTTGCCTTAGTCAAACCCCCGCTTTGGTGATTTCCACCTCCATGAATAGCCAAGTTGTATGGTAAAAGTAATGTGTGTGCAGACCTTGTGTGTGTGCAAGATCCAAAAATGCAAGTAAGCAAACTAGAGCAACCTAGGAAGTAAACCCTAATTGCTTGTAAATGATAATGTAAATGCTCCAAATCAAATGCAAAGTGATCTAAAGCATGAATACAAATGATATAATGAGGCTTATGCAAAGACATGAAAACAACATGAAATCATACCCAACCCCAAGGGAGGGGTACAAGCCAATCTTCAGTCAGTAATCCCCTATTACTCTTCAATGTCTTCAAAGCCCTAAATGGATGAATGAAATTGATGGATGCTTGATGGATGGATGTTGAATGTTGTTGAAGTCCTCAAAGATCTGCTCTTTCACTGCATAGAAGGTCCCTGGAAACCAAATTCCCATCCTTTCAAATGAAGAAAGAGAGCTCTTATATATGAAACCCTAGGTCGTAATTTTGACTTTTGGCCAACCTAGAGATTGAATCTCCTACCAATTTCTTGGGGTTAAGCTTTATTTTATGATTGGATTGTGCTCCTAAAATTTTGGGAAAAATGTCCGGGACCATGTGCACTCCAGGTGCCATGGTCCCGACAACTTTTCACCAAATTTTCAGGGCCGTCGGATATGATGATTTTAGAGAGAATCCCGAAGTTATGGGTGATCTCGAGATGTTTTGACCCTCGAAATCAAGCCCCCAAGTTCAAAATAGGACTTAATTAGGGTTTTTGATTGAATGATGTATTGGAGGAATAAAATGAAAAGGGCACGCTTTAATGAAAGGGCCCAACTTTATGATGTGGAAGATGATAAGATAGAACCTTAGACCTAATTAATTTGATTAATTAAGTGCTAAAGGGGAAATGCAATGCAAAATACAAAATGCACCAAGGCGGGTGCTAAACTAGGTGTGAAATTGTACCACTGTAGCAAGTGCATACAATTTACGACGCTACAAATAGAAAGCCCTAAGAATGCTACAACAAAAGACTAAGAAGAGTCGTTGAGAGTGTGTATGTAAAAGTTGATGAGGATATGCACAAAGGAAGTCAACCATAAGTAAATCAGTGTGATGATTCTGATGATGAAGGTGAGGAAGCTCAGTCAAGAAATGAACCAGAAGAAGCATCCAAGAAGGCTCCCAACCAGTATGTGCAGTTGAATCACCCAGAAGAGAAAATTCTTGGAAATAAAAGTGATGGTGTGTAGACTAGAAGAAGACTTGCCTAGAATGATGAACAAGTCAACTTCTACCTCATGACTAAAGTAGAACCTAAAATATTCAATGATGCTAGCAAAAGACAAGAATGGATGAATGCCATGAAAGAATAACTACAAAAAATTAAGAAGAACAAGACTTGGGAATTAGTCCCTAGACCAGAAGACAAGAAAATCATTGGCACTAAGTGGGTCTACTAGAATAAGATGAATGAAGAGGGTATAATTGTTAGGCATAAAGCTATACTTCTGTGTAAAGGATACTCTCAAGTAGAGGGCATTGAATTTGAAGAAACATTTGCACCAATAGCTAGATTAGAAGCAATTGGGATGTTTCTAGCCTTTTCTGCCTACAAGGGTTATAAAGTATATCAAACGGATGTAAAATTTGCCTTCCTAAATGGAAATTTGGAAGAAGAAGTGTACATGGAGCAACTGGAAGGGTTTCTGCTACATGGTGATGAAAAATTTCTATGTTGGTTGAAGAAGGCTCTATATGGTTTAAAGAAAGCTCCTAGAGCATGGTATTCAAGATTAGATCAGTACTTGAAGGAGCAAGGATTCAAAAAGGGGAGTGCTGATAGCAATTTGTACATAAAGAAAGATGGAAATGACATGATCATTGGGGTTGTGTATGTAGATGATATTATCTTTGGAGGCAATAAGGACACCCTTTGAAAAGAATTTGCTGATCAGATGCAGTTAGAATTTGAGATGCCAATGCTTGGTGAATTGACATACTTCCTTGGTTTACAAATATCATAACAAGACAAGGGAATCTTTATCTCACCAACCAAGTATGCAAAGGATATGTTAAATAAATTTCAACTAGAGGATTGCAAACTGGTAAGTACCCTGATGGTGACTAGAAGTAAATTAAGCAAGAATGATGAATCACCGGTGGTGGATCAAACTTTGTATAGATCCATGATAGGCAGTCTATTGTATCTAACTGCTTCTAGACCGGATATAGTACAAGCAGTGTGCATGGTGGCCAGATTTAAAGCTGCACCTAAGCAGTCACATGTGAATGTTGTAAGTAGAACCTTTAGGTACCTACAAGGAACACTCAGTTATGGATTGTGGTACCCTAAACAAGGGGAATTCATCTTGGAAGCATACACTAATGCTGATTGGGAAGGATGCATTTATTATTGGAAGAGCACAAGCGGTGGTCCATTCTTCCTAGGTGACTGGTTGGTCTCATGGCATAGAAAGAAGCAAGACCCAGTCTCTGTATCAACTACTGAAGTAGAATACATTATTGCTGCTACATGTTGCTCTCAGGTGCTTTGGATGAAGAAGACCCTCAAAGACATACAGGTGGACATCACTAATCCTATACTCATCTAGTGTGATAATTTGAGTGCTATCAACATATCAAAGAATCTACTGATGCATTCCAGGACAAAGCATATAGCCATCAAGTATCATTTTCTGAGAGAGAAGGTTGAAGGACAGGAAGTAAGGATGGATTATGTCCCTACCAAAGAACAAGTAGTAGACATTTTCACCAAACTATTACCGGTAAGCGCTTTTGAGTACCTAAGACACAAGTTGGGAGTTGTGTCATCTGCCTTATGTACTTGAGAAAAGAAAGTTTGATATGGTTCATGGGGAGTTCATAGCAACATCTATAACTCTTGAACCACATCTTAGTACTAGTTGCAATCACTAGTAGTAGCCAAAGGGGGAGCTCAGTATGGATCAAAGGGGGAGTGGACAGTACCCTTTGTCATTGTGTCAAAGGGGGAAAAGTCTACTGGTAAGAAGTGTCTTGCAATAAGTTGACATCAATGCCAAAGGGGGAGATTGTTGGCATTATTGGCATTAAGTTGTCATTGATGTCAATAGTTTGGCTAGGTCACTGATAAGTAAGAAATGGTGACAGGGATAAGAAGAGAAAGATAGAAGGAAGGCTACCGGTAAATCATAAATCGTGATGAAGTTTGTTTGTTTGTTATGAAGGCACAACAACCGGTGAATAGAACATAGAGGATGTTTGATGGTAATACCAGTAAGATAAACTAAATCAGTAGTCAACCTTGGTCAAAAAAGTATGTCAAACCAAAATAGGAATCCAAGAAAAGGTGGATGTCGACAAGAATGACAGTTGGATGCCAGGTGGAGGTATTGCATAGGTCAGTGGAGTGTGCATCGATGGAACAAATCTGAAAGCAGGTTGTCTTTTATGAGGAACCCACAAGTCATGTATGATGCCAGAGGATTGTGGCTTGAGGAAGGCAAACTGAAAAAGCAACTTAACTGATCCTACAAAAGATTTGATCTTCATACTTGTTTGGTGAAGCAAACAATAAAGCCTTTAATGGCGAATGACAAAGAAAAGTAGAAAAGCATGGTGCAGACCTGCAGATTTAGAAAATGCACATTGCAATGTGAAGCTTTGCTAGTGATTGATCGATTTCATGAAGATCTTATCCCTAGAAAAGTAGATCAAATCAAATCAGATTCGGATCAAGTTGGAGAATGAAAACCTAACACAACAGTGTTTGAATGCGTTCTTGGCGGGAATCCACAATTATAAATACACGAGCTCAAAACAGAAAATGATAATGCTTGAGGTGAAGAAGAAGAGTGAAGAGAGCTTGAGTGCAAAGAAGGATCATTTCACTTATAATTTATTCTAAGAAATTTGTAGAGTGAGTTAACAAGCAAACCGGTAAGAGGGTTTAACCAACGGTGATAGAATACTGGTATAACTATATCAGGTCTAACAGTTTACCAAATCGGTGAAGTGTGATTGATCAAGAAAGCATCCAAGTGTGACATAGTGGGTTATGATTTTATGTGAGAGAGAGAAGAGAGGCCAAGAATTAGAGAGAGCTATCTGCTAACTTGTAGTGTGAGATCCAATAAAGAAGAGAAGATTGTTAACCGACAAAGACCTATTTGATCAAGAGTTGCAGAATTCATTTGCAACAAGAAGCTATAACTATATTTAAATTGTATTTCAATATACATCACCAAGTTGGAGCTTGGTGCAGGGGTTGGTGATCCTTGGATTGGTTCCCTAAATCTATAGGGGTTGGTGCCCTAAATCTTTGTAATTTATTGTTTCACTTACGAGGTTGGATTGGAGCAGTAGTCTTTAGCAGCATTTCTCACTAAGGTTTTTCCCGTATTGGGTTTTCCTTGTACATCTAGTGTTGTGGGTTGCATTTGTGTGATTGTCTTTATTAGTTTCCTCATTTGCTTTACTAATTTGATTGTTCAGCACTTAAGATAACAACCTGTATTTTGAAGTTGCTTTAAAATTCAAAAGAGTTTAGGAACCACCAATTCACCCTCGTCTTAGTGGTACTCTATGTTCAACACATTATATCAAACTTCAAGAACACTAACTACAATGATTGTTAAATTGAAAGATACACTTGTGGACCTCCAAATCATGAACCATCTAAATTGAGGATACACCAAAATGTCCCAAACACTCTACCAAATCCACAAACCAATAGATTGCAATGTGGAGCAATGTAAAGAAAAATCCAAAACTCTGATCAACACTATACAACTAAAAAACTAACCACAATACCAGATCTCATAACTCGATCAAATATCCATGTGAGCCACTGAAACTTAAGCTGAATCAACTAGAGATACTTATCTCAAAACCCTTTAATCTGCAATAACTCATTTGTAACACACTGGCCAAACCAACTCACTTAATCTAACTGCAACACTGAAACATAGGGAGAAATATGTTGATAGCAATGATAACACATCACTCAACCAATACAAACATAGATTTGCACATTATCTCCAACAATATCCAACATAATTAATGTAGATCAAGAATAACTACAATAAATTTATAACAAAGGAATATCAAGTGCTTTAGTGTTAATAAAGTTGGATGCATTGCTAAAGTATGTAGAAGCAGGAATATAAAGAGAGATAATTTAGTAAAAACAAATAAATTGGTAAAGAATATTGATGCAAAAGAGGTGAGGAGTGAAATGAAAAATATTTGGAGAAAGAAGGTAGTAGATTTGACAAAAAAATGTTGTTGCATTTGGCTCCAGTGCAAAAATCCCCTTTAGAAACTAGCTTGAAAGCTTTGGATCAGTGGGAACTATAATGAAGATCCTTTTTTCCACCAAAGAAGTTGATGTTGTTGTCATAGCATGTTGATATGTTGGGTAAATTAATGTACTTAAACTCTTGGTGAAGATTGTGGTAGAAAATATTTCTATGCAATAGAATGCAAAGGTTTAGAAAGTGATTGTTCACATAAGTAGAGTTGTTTAGCAAATTTTTGGTGATATGACAGTTTTGGCAGTAAAACCCTAGGTCATTCGGTAAAGTACTTAAAGTTTTTTTTTTCATTTTTCTATTAGTGAATTGGAAATTTGAGGAGTGAAAAGAAGTACCAGAGCATAATTTCTAAGGTATCTACAAATTCTATCTCATGGATTCCAACAAGTTTGTTAGTTGTGAAGATGAATCTTAACCTGAATTCAAGAAATTTATGAAACAATTGAGAGATGTTTTAGTTGGTGCATTTTTGTCACTACCAACTAGGGTGGTATGTCTTTAAGATATCTACAATTTTATTGATGTACAAATTGAGGAATATAAAATTGTGAAAATAAAGAATTTTGAAGATTCTATTTCTAAAGAAAATTTATAGTTTATTGTCGAGTTAGGGCAAAAGGGTTTGGACATTTGGAGTGAATTTCTGATTATAATTGATGAAGAATTGGTCAAGATTGTGTTGATCATAATTCATGATGATTTCATTTGGTTGGATAGATTGTATTAGATTACAAAGGAAGCTTTAAAGGTTGTTGCTCATCTTCATTTGGATGGAACCGTACCTATAAAGGAGATAGTAAGAAAAAAAGAAGTTGAAGCATTGATAGGTGTGATTGCAAATCAAAGAGCTCTACAGATTGACACCATTATAAACTTTCTAGTAAGATGTGCTACTATGGGTATTACTTATAAGATTTACTTTCATAATAAAGAAGGTTCTACATCTTCTCTTACAGTATAGGTTGTTTATTATATAGCTTAGATAGGAATGAACTATGATTTATGTGAGCTATTGAGACAATAAATGTGGAGCAATATTGAGTTGACTAATAATGATGGTTATCCTTTTCATTTTAGATCATTGATTGTATGCCTAACTTTATAATTTTTAAGGTCATTACTCTGGATAAAATCCCAAGTCATTCTTTGGGCCCCCCTTTTTGTTTCATCGGGCCCCTTCTTTTTTCTCACGACCCTCTTATCATACTACCACATGTCAAGTGGGTGGGGTTTTATGGGATTTCTTTTCTTTTACTCTTGCTAGGCTTTGATATGTTGTCGTGTGTCCTTTCTCTGTGTTTTTTTATAGCCTTCAGAGGGCCCACCTATTTCAAGTCAAAACCATCATGCCTCAAGTGGGTGGGGTTTCTCTTATGGAGTAAGGTAGACGCACCAAGAGTCTCCACCTATGCACCATGTGTCTCACCCATGGGTCTTTGGAAGGGAAGACAGACTAAGAGGGTGAGGAGCTTTGTTTTGCAGCCACATATCCAACAGTTGAGGCAATTTAAAATGTTAGAAAATCATGACTTAGAGAGAGCACCAAAATTTAAAGAAATGACATAGGCCTTAATAAATGAAGGAGGCCCAATCTTAGAATGTATAGGTCAGCTAGCGAAATCATGTTGTTAATATGGTTAAAATGGAAAACAGGAATTTGCGATAAAAGAAAGGAACAACTAGTCTCATGACTGGGGTGGTTCGAGTAGTTATTTGGAGATCTACGTCCAACTCGGGACAATAAAGGAGAATTTGTTGTCATTTAGGGGGGATTTAAACTCTAAATAGGAATCAAGTCCTGCAATTTAGACTTTAGTATTTTCATTTTTGTATTCTAGTAATTAGACTATGCCAAGTTTAGGCCTTTTCATGCAACTGTTTATGTTTTATGATAGTGCTTTATGTCAATTTGAAGGAAGGACTAGTGTTTCTGAATCTTTTTAAGCATTTATAATATTAGACATAACTTTTGCTGGTTGAATCACATCTTTCATTATTTTAATTTGGTTCTAGTCATGTTTGATATATATTATGTCATTGATGAATCTTAGTTAGATGTTGTGGAAATAGAAAATTGTTTAGCTTATGAATTAAACATTTTATTTATGATCTATTTGTAGACGTCTAAAAATGGTCAACACTTGCGGAGTCATAATTTAACATTGGCGCATTGCCTTATTTTAGGGTTTTTGCGTCACATTAACATTTCTCCTGTGTTATGCACTTGGTCTTTATCATTTGCGAGCATCGAGTCCTTCTTCTACATTCTTCATTTGTCTTGCTTTCGAATTAGGTCTTGTCAATAACAATCGTCAGTCATGATTTTGGTCTGTCTTATCCTGTCGCATCAATGTACGTGCTCATTTGGCATATTTTGACATCGTCAATTTGATTTCATTTTGGACATCGTCAATCCTAATCGATGATGGAATTAGGGTTTTGTCCTCTTATCAATCTTATCATTTTGTGATAGATTTCTCGTCGATCGTTGTTCTCTTTTCAATCTTGTCATTTTGGCAATTGATTTGTCATCAATTGTTGTCTTTCTCAATCATGTCAATTTGGATCAATTAGTCATTGTTCCTTGTCAATTGGCACATTTATCAATCAAATCATTTATCAGCATTGGTCTTTTATCAAGTCAGAATCATGATCAAATCGATCCTACATCAAGACCTAATTGTCGTCCTTGCATTTCTAATTCATCTTCTAGGGTTTTATGATTTATTCATTTAACCTTGTTGGTCATTTTCCCTCTAGGTTAAATAATTTATTTATTTATCCGAAGTCTTCCTGTCACAATTAAATATTTATTTAATTGGCTAACTAATTCCTCCTCTCTTTGTGAATTAATTAATGAATGAAAAATTATTAAATAATTTACCTAATTTTCCAATTTACTAATTTTTCCGAATTCCTAATTTTCTAATTTCCATCAATTTTCTAATTTTCTAATTTTCTATTTTCTCTAATATTTCTCCTAATTTCATGGGAATGACATAGAAAATTTGTCATAATTTGTCAATCAATCAATTTTGCATAGCAACCTTGTCAATTTGTCATAATTTGTCAATCAATCAATCTCGCATAGAAAGTGTCAATTTGTCATAATTTGTCATATTTGTCATTCGTGATTTGAAATTTCCTTTTCAAATCTCTTCATGCTAATCTTGTCATCTCTCCAATTTGTCTATAAATTGGATAAATTTCTTCAATAAAAGATCCCAATTGATCACATTTTTGAATCCCCGAATCAATCACGCTTCTAGTACTCTTGCGCTACCATCTTGTCAATCTTGCTTTCACATTATGCTTATGCACTTGAAGGTGAGATCCAAAAAAAAAAGAAATTTGAAGGAGAAAGAAGGACAATGGAGAATCATGGAGGAGACATCTGCATTTGTGATGGTTTGCGTTTGAATTGAATGTTTTATTTCCATATCTCTATTGAATGTTTTATTTCCATATCTCTATTGAATGTTTGTAGGTTTTGTTATCATTGCAATCTGGTTTTGTGATTGGGCTACTTTAATGTTTCTATTGCTTTGATGATTTCCACATTCCTATCTACATTAATTGGTGAACTTGATGTGAACTAACCATTTGACCATGTTTTGAGTGCCTTTTGAGCTGATTTGCAGGTGAAAACTCAAGAAACAGGGCAATTCAGAGCTTTCTTGGCACTTCTGTGCCTGTGTAGGAGAGATCTGCACCTGTGTCAAGTGATCTACGCTTGTGTCAATGCATTCTGTGCCTATGTCAAAGGGATCTGTGCCTATGTCAATCATTTTGCACCTGTGTCAAGACATTCTACACTTGTGTAAGGCCAGAAACAGGGGTAAAAATCAGTGTTTTCACTTGCAAATTACTTTGTTTTGCATTCTGTTCTGGTATTCTGGTTTTCTTTGGTACTGATTCTCTATGTAGCACCTTGGTATTATGCATGGAGAAGACAAAAATGAAACTACTAACAAATCTTATGTAGGTTCACTAGTTAAAGACCAAACAAATCAAACTTCTAACTTAGTGATTTTGTAGGTTGCCTTGTATTCCAACCGAACTTTGTGTTTGTGATTCATAATTAGGCATCCAGTATGTTTGCTAAGTAGGATGGAATGAACACATGTTTTCTTTGATGATTGAGATTGACATTGGAGTAGGAGAGTATGCTCTCATCCTTCTTAGGGTGATCAGAAATCCAGATCTTCGATACCATTCTCATGTTTTGGATTGTGCATTACCTTTAGAGGGCCTGCCTTCCCGACCATTTGCTTTCTTTTGCAAGCAAGTGACAATCGTGAGAAGGGAATGACCCAAGTGAGCACAGCCAAAGTACCTTGGGATTCTAACTCACTATAAATAAATACCTGATGGGCAAAAGCTTTGAAGGAAGGGTTACATGGGAATTGTAGTTACTTGGGAAGTGATGACCCTTGGACTCTTTCTCATATCAACATCTAAGTAGGGCCTCATGGCCTAAATCATGCTTTCATGACTACATTTGTTTGGTATCTTGGTGGACTTATGTTTCAATCACACTTGTGTGACACCAAGGAGTAACGCTTAACAGAAATCCTTATTAAACACCTTGTATTTAGAGGCCAAAATCCTTCTAGCTGCTTGAGAAGGAGGAGTTCAGATACTTGGAAGAGATACTAAGTTCGCCATGGTGAGATTTCCATGGGGACTGATGCTTGGCTTCCTTGAGAAGTGAGTGCCATGGAGGGGAGCCCGTGGGGTCAAGCATCTATGTATTCTCCTTGAATCTCATAACTAGTCTACCTCTCAAGTACCTACTGTCCTTACCTACCATAAGAAATGTGTGAATGAGCATGATTGTCTTGAGTATAAGTTAAGATATCTTGTCTTCTTTTCTTGTCAAAAGTTGAGTTGTGTCTCATTTCAAAAACAAGACAAATTGATTCAAAACAAGGTTAAACACAAGAGTATTTCATTCAATAAGTTCAAAACACCTTCAAATATGGTTGTCAAACATTTTTCAAAATCTTGTCTCAACATTCATGTCACTTAGATTTAGGTCCTCCATTGTCCATACCTAGGGCTTAGAGCACCATTCTTACATTCCACTTGGTCCATTTCATTTAGGTGTCATATTGCATATCCAACATTAGGTTCATCCTAGGTTTGCATTTTGTAAATTCATTTTCAACTACCAAGGTTAGGTTTCACCTAGGTCATACTCCTTTGCATATCAATAAGGGTCATCCATTTGCATGTGTCTTCTTGCATTAGAGTAATACCATTTCATAATTCAACCTTAGGTTTTGTTTTAGGTTGAAATTGTCATACATTTGCATTTGCATCCTTGTCCTCATAACATTAGGTCACATTTGCATACCCTAGGTCTCTTCATCAAGCTTAGGTCATTATCATATCATATTAGGGTCATTTGCATAATAATTGTCCCTTTACATATAGTGTCAAAACTAGGTTTTGTCATACTTGAGTAATGCAAATCTTTGATAAACCCTAAGTTATTGTTAGGAAGTCTAGACCTTGTCAAACTTTTGTCTTTCTGTCATCAATGTCATGTGGTCAAACCTAGCTTAGTATCCAAGCATATAGGTGAGACATTGTCAATTTTTCCTATTGTCACTTGGTCCTTTTGTCCTTTGAGGTGTAGACATTATTTCAATTTCCTAAGGGTCTCATTTTTAGAATTGCATTCATGAGTTTTTCAAAATCTTGAAAAACAAAAAAAACATTAAGTTGCATTGTCATCCTTTAGGTTGCATTTGTCAATCCCATTAGTTGCATTGCATAGTGACATGTTTGTTGAAATGAGGTCTCAACCTTCTTACAAAGCCATGCCATCACAATTGAGCAATCAATCATGTCAATCCAATCTCTACATGTCTTAGAACTTGGATCGAACCTATCATGATGATGTAAATGTCCAAATACAAAAACTAGAGGAGAAACTAGCTCAAGAAAAGGAGATATTGGAACAAAGAGTGAAAAACATTGAGAAGAATAGATCACAAATGTCCAAAATGTTTCAAAAATTTCTAGGTCCAAATCCAAAGATTGAGCCAATTGATGTAAGATCTCTTCTTGAACGATCAGACATACCAGCTCTCCTCTCCCAAATAGAGATGATGAAACAATTTCAAGAAAAGAGACAACATCAATTTCAACATTATGTGCCTCCACAACAAGAACAAGAAGGTGTTTACTATCAATCATATTTTCAACCAATACAACCAATGGTCCAACATATACAACCAACACAACCAATGGTCCAATTTCAACAATATGTCCAACCAACTATACAATGTCAACAAATAGTTCAACCAATGGTGGAATATCAACTAGTTCAATCAAACATTCAAAAAGAAAACTTGCAACATGCACCAAGCCAAATTTTGAACATGTCAAACCAATTTGATCAACATCTAGTTTGAAATCAAAACATGACATCAGACCAGAACCAACTCCTTTCCAAACAAGTTCAAATTCCAGATACAACCATGTCAAAACCTCGAAAGAAAGGTGGCTTTATTGCAATGATCTTAAGGAAATTACCAAGTGAGTTCTTTGAGGAAGATCAAGATAATACAATTATGTCTAGCAATGCCTCATCCCCCCGTAAACAAATTGACTCTCCAGTGGCATCTATCCCTACACCTTTAGAAGTTTCACAAGAACCTTCCATATTGTCCTCATCAAATAATACACCCAAGGATGCAATTATCCAAGGGCTATCCATAATTGATTGCCAAGATAATCCAATTCATGATGCACATCCTTGTCATGTTTTAGAAATGCAAGACCCAATGCCACCATGCACTTTATTGCCATTACCTATTTTAGAGGACCCCATTCAAAGTCCCTCTTCCTCATGTTCAAGCATTGATTCCTTGCCAGAATCCATCACAAATGTTCAAAGTGCATTTCCTTCATGCCAAAACATTGATCCCTTGTCAGAATCCCCCATGCATATCCAAAGTCCAACCCCATGTCAAGAGGATAATTTAGAGCATGAAGAAACATGTCTTGAAATAGATCAAGATCAAGATCTTGAAACCTTATCATCCCATCCAATTATTGACGAGGACACCATATTCCCAGACACTCATGATGATTCCCCTATTCTTGTCCATCCTATCCAAAGTCCTATTGACACTCCATTCCTTGAGCAAGATTAAGATATCCTAGTCCATCCAATCCCAAATGATCCCCTTCCATTTCATGAAAAAAATGTCCTTTCAAATCCCATTGACATTCCACTTCCTAAGAAAGATCAAGATATCCCTTCCATCCTTTTCGATGATCCCATTAAAAGTCAAGAGCAAAGCACCTTTAAAGAGGATTCCAATAATCTTCCTCCTTATCAAGATCAAATTATTCCTTTAAATCCTCCACAAGATCCTTTTGTTCCTCCATCTCCTTGTCTTAATGCTCCATATACACTCCAAGATCGCATTTCTTTTGATGATCCCATTATTTCTCCCATTCCATCTCTTGAAGAGCCTATCATTGAACCATGCCCACTACACAATCCTAGTCCCTCTCATGATCCTAATTCCCCTCATGATTCTAATGTGTTAGTGCAAGATGTTCATGAACTCTCAACATGCATAATGGGTTCTTCCACTTTGGTGCAATCTGATCCACTTCAAGATCTCATTATTTCTCTCATATCATATCCACCTCATAATGGACTTGCATCTTCCTCTAAAAGCACAAAGTATCCTACATGTCAAAATATTCATAAAGGCAAAGGAGTAGATCTCCATAAGAAAGAACTCCTCAATATGAAAGAAAATGTTAAGGGTCATGTCTACACAACTCACTCTCAAGACGTTGGTATCCCTCCATCAAAATCAAAACATACACCTTCCCCATCATACATTCCATCCATCTTAGGTCCTTATATCCCATCTTCCTCTATGCAAGGTCAGAAAAGGCACAGATCCTTGAGTAAATTTCATCAATCCAAAAGAATAACATTTCATTCATATCCATCCATGCATTCCTTTCCCCCTCCAAGCAATTTGGATGCCAAGTATAAAAGTCATAAGTCTAGAAATCCACATGTATTCAAGGATCAACGTGTCCAATATAATCGACATATCAAAACAAAGAACAAATTGATCTATAAAGAAAAAAAATATCCAAAAGGCCACAAAGGCCCGCTGAGAAAAATAAAGAAAAGTTAAAATCTATATGGGTTCCTAAATCCCTTGTGTTGGCAATGCACTCCAAGGAACCACAAAAGCATGAAAAATCAAAAACGATGTGGATCCCTAAGTGGCTCCTTGAAGCACAAAAGCTTAAAGAAACATCCAACTTGGCATCCAAAGGTGATATTCCTCCATCACCTCCTTCTTCTATTTTGGGTCCTTATGTCCACAAATCCCTAGCTATTCCTCCATCCAAATCTCAATATCCAAAATACATTTTTCCTCCATCAGTCCACCACTAGTCAAGGTGTATGCCAATATTGATCTTGCCTTCATTTCCATCCACTCAAGCCCAATTCTTCCAATACACTATCCATTACCCAATGCATATTTTTCGATCCCTTTGATCCAATTCTTTGCATAAATCCTTGCCTTTGTTTCATCTCTTTTTCCATGTCCTTATCCTACCAACGTCTTTGAGCATGCTTTTAAAGGTCATGGTCCATTTTTTTTCAAGGCTACTATCCAAAAACAAAAAGATGCTTGAATCCTTCTTCCATTCCCTATCATGTGTCCATCTTCTATTGAAAAAGTCAAAAGACAAAAAAAAAAGACAAAAGAAAAAAAAGTAAAGCAAAAATAATTTGTCCACTGGTGAAAACCTGGCAAATAGGTGCCTTGGGAAAGTACCATGATGAAAACCTGACAAACAAACATCATGCCTAATCTATGAACTTCTTGCATACCGTACTTGGGGGCAGGTTTCCTCCTTCATATCCTATTGCCCTTCATTATCCTATCATACCATGTCATACTCCTCCATTATTCTATTGTCCCTCATGTCCATTTCCTCTTTCCACCTTTGATCTTGACAAGGCTGAGGATTGCCATGAGCATCATGCATCTTGTTTTCAACTTTTAGTCCATCATAGCTTTTGGTATTTATCCATTTGCTTATTATAACCTTTCATCCATATTCCTTGGCTTATTGCAACTTTCTGCCACTATCCCTTAGCCAATCCTGACCTTCAGTACATGTCCCTTATCCATTCTTGGTCTTGCTTATCCTATCCATATCTTATCACTATCCATACACTCTTTTTCATTCCTTGATCTTGATTTGACATAAGGATGTGAAATGCAAAACATAGTTTCAAAAACCTCTTAACATGTCCCTTATGCCATGTCACTGCTTTACATTGTCATATCCAATCTTTTGTCCCATCACGCAATAGCCCTTGAAAATTGCATCCATATTATCTCCATAATAAAAGGCCTTTGTCTTCCCTCTATCCACCATCATTTCAAAAAGCCTATTTATTCACTTGTCATAATCCTTGCCTTACTAGACACTAGGGGCAAAATCATAAAAATTGAAAAATGTCCTGAAAGAATCCAAAAACATTCAAATAATGTCCTAAAAAAATTTAAAAAAATCAAATAATGTCCTAAAAAATCATACAAAATCAAATAATGTCCTGAAAAATCATTAAAAAATTGAAAAATGTCCTAAAAAAATCATAAAAAAATTGAAAAATGTCTTGAAATAATAAAAAAAATTGAAAAAAATCTTGAAAACATTCAAAAACATCAAAAAAATCATGTGGTCATTTTCAGCTATAATGCCCTGAAAAAATCCCTAAAAATCGAATAATGTCCTGAAAAAAAATCCCTAAAAAGTCAAATAAAGTCCTGAAAAAATGAACAAAAAAATTTCAAGAACAAGCATTTTGCAATAAATGATCCCTTTGTGCATAAGATAGATCACTGAGCATACCTCTAATGACATGCAATCACACAATGTACTTTACTGAAATCACGCATTCACAAATGAACTTTTTCCATCAAACCAGACATTCAAACTGATCATAATTGTCATATAAATCACTTCACATCAATATCATTTTGTCTTGTCACTACTATCATGGGTCTTATATAGGGTGTGGCATGCTCGAAACTAGACTGTGTCCTGTCTTAGATGGCATACCGCATTCCCTAAAACTAGATAGCATGATCATCCTATCAACACTTTCAACTTTTGACAATGAAGATCAAGATGTTTGTTTGACTTGTTGGAATTAGCGAGTTTTATCATTTATTGTTTTATCTTTGGCTTCGATCATGTTCCTATGTTGCTCGATGATGTCAACATGTGATTTAGAGTGACCGGGATGGTTCACGGTCCTTTTTTTGTTGTGTTTGATGTTTGTGGAATGTTTGTCACAAATTGGGGCAACTATATCATTGGGTGTCTGTGATAAGTATGTTCACTTTGTGAATGCTGCACATACCTCGACCCTTGATGTATGCACCCTAGGATGCTTCACTCATTCCTTGTGTGCGATGTGTCTGTCTTTTGCAAAAAAAAAGGGTTGCGTTTCAGCTCTGGCCTTCAATGCCATGATGCTCTGCATCCATTTTGCTACATTAAATAAAGGTTCTCACCTACAAAGTGTATTAGTGAAAGCAAGTTTTTATTCATCTCTAACTGTCCTCTGTCTACTTTCTTCTTACTAACATTTCTTCTGTCAATTTGGGCAGTCAGTTCAGTCTAGTTCTCCGATCTCCAAAAAAAAATAAGCTGCATCCTGCATTCATTGGTTAGTACATTTGCATTATTTCAAGCATCACATCAAGCATTTTATCCATTTCATATTATAAATGCATGAAAAACACATAAAAAAATATATCCATACATGTTCCACAATGGTACATCAACAATGCATAAGCCATCCATACATGGAAAATAACTATAAGTCATAAAACATTGCATCCCATCATATCGATGGATATCATATCATATATCAAAACAATATCGGAGTACAAAATTGGACCGTCTGTCCTAAGTATGGCCTGCAAGCTGAGAACATAATGTCAAACTATATATGTCCCATCATAAGGAGCATGCGCCTCTATCACTGGGTGCTCCCTCTATCCTCCTCATCCCTACCCTATCTCAAGGATGATGTCCCTCCTGCCCCAGGTCCTGGCTGTGGTGGTCTCATAGGTCCACTCACCCCCATGCTGCTCACTGACCTCCGAGAATGTGGCCTGCTCTCTATCCTCGATCGTGCCTGATATGACACTGCTCTCTGCTCTAGTGGAACTGCACTCTCATATGGTGTCCTCTAATGGCATATCTCCTCTCCGGTCTCTACCAACAACTGTGCCATCTCACGTGCACTGGCATCCCTAATCAACCCAATATACTCAGTGACTCTCTGCCCTTCTTGTTGTGCCTGGGCTATTGCTATATCTTGAGCTTTTGTAAGTCTGGCTATCTCTACTCTGAACTAATCATGCTCTATCCTCAAGATAGAATTTTTCTCTCTAATGTCGCAATGTGATCATGCCGACTCGCTATGGTGGCCCTGCATATCTCCATCTCCTTTATGCTAGCTATCTCCAACTCTTTGGGTATATCCTGCAATGACTCCTGATCAGCTGAATCTGGCTCATAATCTTCATCCTCATCATCTCCATTCTCATCATCCCCCTCATCCTCATCACCGCCCTCATCCTCCTCATCCTCATCATCTCCCTCCTCCTCTCCAGCGAGTGGGAAGTCCTCCTGTCTCCTCAGTACCGGAATATCAGGATCTGTCAATGGCACTGGCCATCATCGTGCAAACCATCGCTCATACTCCTCTATCATCCTGACATCCACCACATCTGATCTCCAATCCCACTATCTCTGTTGTAGCTGTGTGAAGTCAGCATATGCTATGTGTGGCTGAATCATCCTCCCCCACTGACTCGTCTCTTTATGAGATCAGGCAAAGTGTGCAGTCCCTCTCGATACATCCTGCCTCTCTCCAAACTGTCATCTCACTCTCTTTGGTAGATACATCTCAATCACTCTCTAGTGATTCACTAGTCACCCAATTAGGTATCTCTCCTATCTACAATATGGTAGCTCCTCACTATCATCTGGCCATCCAGAGCAATCAAGATATGGCCTCCATGTGAACTCTCTCAATCTGTCTAGCTCATGTCACCAATACAATATGTATCTGAAAGGATCCTATCTCAGTGCTCCCCCATAGCTGTACACATATGGTCGGTGTGGTAATACCTATCTCTCTGCAATTGGTTGACATATGGCTATGTGCTCAAATGCCCATACCTGTAACAGTGTGACTCCACAGCTCAATGTTTGCACCCCCTGATATGCTATCTTACGTAGCTGAAAATATAGCATGGCAAGCACACATGGTCCCCATGCATACATCATCCCCTCTATCGCCATCCGCTCTAGCACTCTTCCCCATCCAATAGGGAATCCATGCCCTTGTCTGTCTCCTGCTAGTAGGCATGCTATAACCAATGCTATCACTACATATTGCTGATCATACTCTGATGCCATGGTCTCCTAGCCAATCTCCCTCTCTACAATGTCCAGATCATCTACGCCACACTCAAATAATTTGTACAAAGTGTCTCTCCTTGTCATTGGGTCATACTCTATCATCTCCCCATGAATCAGAATGCAGAGGATACACCATACATCCTCTAGTGTCACCATCACCTCTCCAATCGCTAGATGGAAAGAGGAAGTCTCTGAATGCCATCACTCTACCAATGCGGTAAGCATTCCTATGTTTTCCCTAATCTCAGGCATGAATGTGATATAATATAATCCAAGTCTTGCTAATGTATCTCTGTCTATGCTCCTGAGTCTATGTCGTAACATGAAGCAGTCAAGTCGGTTCTCCCGCATAATCAGTGGATACTGTCGATTCTGCATCACAATTGGGGCACATTTTGTCAGTTTTAGGGTTTTCTCCTACGTGTTGCATTTCTTTTTTTCATCCACAAATCAGGGTGTTTCTAATCTATTTTGACCTACCCTACCCTTATCCCCCTTTTCGGGGATCTTTCGCATGTTGTTTTTGATCAAATTGGGGTTCCCAGTGCACAACTGCGCATGTGTGCTATGTCCTACACTTGTGTACCCTACACAAGTGTAGGACACCCTACACAAACGCAAGACACCCTACACAAGTGCAGGATGCGCCCACACAGGTGCAGAAGTCCTTTTCCCCATTCCTTGTGGGCCCCACAATGTCCCGCAAGCAAGTCAAATTCATGAAATTAACAGTATGGGTTTTTGAGATACATACCATTGCTCCCACATCATTTGGTCATCTGTAGGTGCATACACGTTCCTCGAGGTGATCTCCCATTGGAATGTTCACCATCTCTTTGCAAGCGTCCTTTTCTAGAGCAACAAATCCTCCTCTTTGGCTAGTACAAATGAGCTCTTTTCACTCTCTTTGTCTCATTTATAGATCTTTGTTAGTGCATAGATGGATGTGCACTCTCTCCATCTTATGCTGGTTGTGGTCTTTTGCACCTTCAATTTCTTGTCATTTGTGTATCCGATCCCCGATTTTTAGTCTGTTTGCTCCTATCATTTTCTATCATTCTTATCGATCAATTGGCCTCTTTTATGGATGTTTACAGCCAATCCCTTGAGGGGGCATGCATATGTCATCATTAGTGTCTGGCACATTTTCATTATTGTTCTTTGAAACAATGCTTAGAATCGCATTGTCTCAAAGAGGGGTAAAATGTAGACATCTAAAAATGGTCAATGCTTGCAGAGTCATACTTTAACATTGGTGCATTGCCTTATTTTAGGGTTTTTGTGTTACATTAACATTTCTCTTATGTTACGCACTTGGTCTTTGTCATTTGTGAGCATCAAGTCCTTCTTCTACATTCTTCATTTGTCTCGCTTTCGATTTAGGTCTTGTCGATAACAATCTTCAGTCATGATTTTGGTCAGTCTTATCCTATCGCATCAATGTGTGTGCTTATTTGGCATATTTTGACATCATCAATTCGATTTCATTTTGGACATCATCAATCCTAATCGATGATGGAATTAGGGTTTTGTCCTCTTATCAATCTTATCATTTTGTGATAGATTTCTCATCGATCGTTGTTCTCTTTTCAATCTTGTCATTTTGGCAATTGATTTGTCATCAATCGTCGTCTTTCTCAATCATGTCAATTTGGATCAATTAGTCATTGTTCCTCATCAATTGGCGCATTTATCAATCAAATCATTTATCAACATTGGTGTTTTATCAAGTCAGAATCATGATCAAATCGATCTTACATCAAGACCTAATTGTCGTCCTTGCATTTCTAATTCATCTTCTTGGGTTTTATGATTTATTCATTTAACTTTGTTGGTCATTTTCCCTCTAGGTTAAATAATTTATTTATTTATCCTAAGTCTTCTTGTCACAATTAAATATTTATTTAATTGGCTAACTAATTCCTCCTCTCTTTGTGAATTAATTAATGAATGAAAAATTATTAAATAATTTACCTAATTTTCCAATTTACTAATTTTTCCTAATTCCTAATTTTCTAATTTCCATCAATTTTCTAATTTTCTAATTTTCTATTTTCTCTAATATTTCTCCTAATTTCATGGGAATGACATAGAAAATTTGTCATAATTTGTCAATCAATCAATTTTGCATAGCAACCTTGTCAATTTGTCATAATTTGTCAATCAATCAATCTCGCATAGAAAGTGTCAATTTGTCATAATTTGTCATATTTGTCATTCGTGATTTGAAATTTCCTTTTCAAATCTCTTCATGCTAATCTTGTCATCTCTCCAATTTGTCTATAAATTGGATAAATTTCTTCAATAAAAGATCCCAATTGATCACATTTTTGAATCCCCGAATCAATCACGCTTCTAGTACTCTTGCGCTACCATCTTGTCAATCTTGCTTTCACATTATGCTTATGCACTTGAAGGTGAGATCCAAAAAACAAAGAAATTTGAAGGAGAAAGAAGGACAATGGAGAATCATGGAGGAGACATCTGCATTTGTGATGGTTTGCGTTTGAATTGAATGTTTTATTTCCATATCTCTATTGAATGTTTGTAGGTTTTGTTATCATTGCAATCTGGTTTTGTGATTGGGCTAGTTTAATGTTTCTATTGCTTTGATGATTTCCACATTCCTATCTACATTAATTGGTGAACTTGATGTGAACTAACCATTTGACCATGTTTTGAGTGCCTTTTGAGCTGATTTGCAGGTGAAAACTCAAGAAACAGGGCAATTCAGAGCTTTCTTGGCACTTCTGTGCCTGTGTAGGAGAGATCTGCGCCTGTGTCAAGTGATCTACGCTTGTGTCAATGCATTGTGTGCCTATGTCAAAGGGATCTGTGCCTATGTCAATCATTTTGCACCTGTGTCAAGACATTCTACACCTATGTAAGGCCAGAAACAGAGGTAAAAATCAGTGTTTTCACTTGCAAATTACTTTGTTTTGCATTCTGTTCTGGTATTCTGGTTTTCTTTGGTACTGATTCTCTATGTAGCACCTTGGTATTATGCATGGAGAAGACAAAAATGAAACTACTAACAAATCTTATGTAGGTTCGCTAGTTAAAGACCAAACAAATCAAACTTCTAACTTAGTGATTTTGTAGGTTGCCTTGTATTCCAACCGAACTTTGTGTTTGTGATTCATAATTAGGCACCGAGTATGTTTGCTAAGTAGGATGGAATGAACACATGTTTTCTTTGATGATTGAGATTTACATTGGAGTAGGAGAGTATGCTCTCATCCTTCTTAGGGTGATCAGAAATCCAGATCTTCGATACCATTCTCATGTTTTGGATTGTGCATTACCTTTAGAGGGCCTGCCTTCCCGACCATTTGCTTTCTTTTGCAAGCAAGTGACAATCGTGAGAAGGGAATGACCCAAGTGAGCACAGCCAAAGTACCTTGGCATTCTAACTCACTATAAATAAATACCTGATGGGCAAAATCTTTGAAGGAAGGGTTACATGGGAATTGTAGTTACTTGGGAAGTGATGACCCTTGGACTCTTTCTCATATCAACATCTAAGTAGGGCCTCATGGCCTAAATCATGATTTCATGACTACATTTGTTTGGTATCTTGGTGGACTTATGTTTCAATCACACTTGCGTGACACCAAGGAGTAACGCTTAACAGAAATCCTTATTAAACACCTTGTATTTAGAGGCTAAAATCCTTCTAGCTGCTTGAGAAGGAGGAGTTCAGATACTTGGAAGAGATACTAAGTTCGCCATGGTGAGATTTCCATGGGGACTGATGCTTGGCTTCCTTGAGAAGTGAGTGCCATGGAGGGGAGCCCGTGGGGTCAAGCATCTATGTATTCTCCTTGAATCTCATAACTAGTCTACCTCTCAAGTACCTACTGTCCTTACCTACCATAAGAAATGTGTGAATGAGCATGATTGTCTTGAGTATAAGTTAAGATATCTTGTCTTCTTTTCTTGTCAAAAGTTGAGTTGTGTCTCATTTCAAAAACAAGACAAATTGATTCAAAACAAGGTTAAACACAAGAGTATTTCATTCAATAAAGTTCAAAACACCTTCAATTATGGTTGTCAAACATTTTTCAAAATCTTGTCTCAACATTCATGTCACTTAGATTTAGGTCCTCCATTGTCCATACCTAGGGCTTAGAGCACCATTCTTACATTCCACTTGGTCCATTTCATTTAGGTGTCATATTGCATATCCAACATTAGGTTCATCCTAGGTTTGCATTTTGTAAATTCATTTTCAACTACCAAGGTTAGGTTTCACCTAGGTCATACTCCTTTGCATATCAATAAGGGTCATCCATTTGCATGTGTCTTCTTGCATTAGAGTAATACCATTTCATAATTCAACCTTAGGTTTTGTTTTAGGTTGAAATTGTCATACATTTGCATTTGCATCCTTGTCCTCATAACATTAGGTCACATTTGCATACCCTAGGTCTCTTCATCAAGCTTAGGTCATTATCATATCATATTAGGGTGAGATCCACAAAACCACTTTAAATCAAAATCTATTGGTACTACTCTTGGTAATAGTCCAACCAAGAAGTTCAAGAGGAGGTGTGCAAATTTGGATCCAAGCCCCTATGAAAATGGTTGTGTAATGTCCCCGTTCAGGATTAGCCTTTATTTAGTCCTGAGACAACAATTTAAATTTAATTTGGGAGTTGAAATACATTTATGAATATAATTTTATCAATTATGAGGACATTTCATTAATATTGGATTTAAAATTCTAAGAATTAGTTCCAGAGATGAGACTTATCTTGCTATCTTAAAAATGGAAAATTGATGAATACGCTCAGTAGATCTTTATCGTCTGTGTGAATGAACTTGATGTAAAGCTTTGTCTATTTATCTGCAAGGGTGTATGTTCATATCACTCAGTGATATGTTGCTATCTCTGACATGAGTTTATCTGCTTGCAACAATGATTATTATGGTGCAATACTGATGGGACCAACTCAGATGTGATTCTCATTCATATCATCAAGAACAATGATGTTATTTCCTGGAACTTAAGAATAGTTTTGATCTATTTTTTCCATGGATCTTCCTCCCCCTCCCCCTCCCCCTCGATTGGATGAATTTGATCTCCATCTTATACCTTGCATGATGGGAATGGTGCATTTTGAGGGACAAGTCTCTTCTCCCAATGATTAATTTACATATCCTCATAACATAAATACATTGATTTAATACACAAACTGTGTCTCTTCTGGATTAAGGACTTTATATTAAGTCTTAACTAATAACTTCCATTAATGACTCCAATCGCATATTCTATCTAGGCTTAGTTGATATGCTTTGATAGTTATCACTTAATTGTTGTTGTCATTCAAGTTGTTCGTCAAGACTAATCACACATCATATCATACTCGATGGTTTATTAAATATCTTCTTAGACTAATCGTTATCCATTAATCTTTGTCCATCCTAATCATGTGTCAATAATATATCTTGTTTTGACGTAGTGTCTTACTAATTACTTGTGTCTCCATGTATGATTGATCTGTAGGATGATTGATGCCATTTTTATTGAAAGTCCAATCAATTCTGTTTTGCATATGCCATGTCTGGAGAAGAATCACTAATGATAAACAAAGAAGGCATCACCATGAACCATATTGAGCTGTCTTCATTCCCCATGCAAGGTTCACTCTCTAATCAAAGGGACTATATTTGCCAAGTTACAATATTGTCGAATTAATGTTGTGAGGCATGACTACGGAGAAAGGCTCTATGATGGGAGAAGATATGCGGACTATGCTGATAAAGAGACAATGTTTCATTGTTACTTTGCCATTAGTAATGTATCCATGATGATTATATTATCACTGTACACTAATGTTCTTTGTCATTATAGATTGGTGCTTTGATAGTCATCTCCGTCTATTTGCATAAGTCATCATACATTGGGAACATGTGTCGAGTTCCATCATATCTGATATCTTCTATTGTTTGCATTCCTATTCATTTATCAACCTTGTTGATATAGTCAACAATGGTATATAATATCCTTAATTTGTTTATCATTAAACTCTGAGTGCCACACACATGTTCACGAACTAATGGTGGGTCTTCCATATCAGCTTCAACTCTATAATCGACTCTTTTATGTTTGCTCCCTTTAATAATATTATTGCTTTCATTTATTGATCATTGTCTAAGATCAATATAACCATATTTATGATACTCACTGTTTATCATAACCTCGCCATTCTTTGTCATTATCGTTGAAATATTCCTTTTGAGGTTGTTTCTTACTTCCATTAATGAACTTTCAATACATTATGTGTCAAATATTAATCTAGATCTGCTAAGGTTGTCAGTGGAAAATATTGGTCTTTACGTATTTGGTTATCAATGAAATTTAGACTCTTTTTCCTTATTTGTTTGCCACCTCTATTATCACTACTATATTAATATTCTAATGAAGTTGACCATCAATATTATAAGTGGACCATATAATATTAATTTAGTGTTTCTTTATTTGAATTACTAATTTATTAATCTTAATTAATATCATTAATGATTATTTCCTCAACATATCTTTGATGGCCGCTACCTTATTGCATTATAATTGTTTGGTAGTTATTATATAAATAATAATCATAACAAATAATAATAAACATTAATAATTATATATTAGAGAAAAATCGTGAGGTCTCATAAATGAGACGATTTTCCAATATTATTAAATGTTAATTAATAAATGTTTTAATTATCGTATTTATTTAATCCAATGTCCAAGGAGGGGTTATGACAATCCGCCCTTCCTGAATTTGCTTGTCCTCAAGCAAATGTTTATTTTAATTTCCTCAACTAATTCATCTACCAACATGAGTTAAACAACACAGAGCATATGCATGTGAAACACGAAGCATACACATGGAAGGCACAGAGCATACACATGGAAAACATGAAGCATACATATATGCAAACATGGAGTATACATGTGAATACACACATTGTGAAATTTCTTTCTTGTTATGAGTAGAAACACAAATCAACACCAGCTTGATGAAAAAAACATAAACACTCAATTTAGTTTGTGATCTTAGGTAGAGTATTTAAGAATTTGAAATGGAGTAAATATAATTAGTCTGATTAGCCATATCAACAAAGAGGATAGATAGCACAATGTTTGGATACTTTCCTCAAGTGTTAACTAAATGGATATGGCTTAACTCCCTATTCGCCATTAATGAAAGAGAAAAGATTTAGACACAATGAGATGCCCATAGCACTTATCAGGCCCAAGAGTGGTACAGTCCCCCTTGGCCCAACTGATGGCAGACTTTCAGTCATCCACAGCGGGTTTCCTACCTGACAGAGGCCTAGTTTCTGCTGACCTCATTGCTCTATCTCTCTCCCACACTAGTGGTGAATGTGAAGTATACATCTATTATTAGTCAATTTCTTTAAGATTATACTATTATCAATGAGATAATTCCACACTCATTCCCTAGTGAGACCAAGGAGAAGTAGGTGCAATAGGATGCCCATAGCACTTATCAGGCCCAAGAGCGGTACACTCCCCCTTGGCCCAACTTGTGGTAGATCTTCAGTCATCCACAGTGGGTTGCCTACCTGATAGAGGCCTAGTTCTTGCTATCCCATGGCCCTATTCCCTTGTATCTTACTGGGTTTGGGTATACAATTTATCCATTCATCATTACTTACTAATTAATCCATGGTTTCTTTCTGGGACTAATCCTTGTGATCTTAAAATCACATTAATAATGCCATTTAATACTGACTTGTAATTCCAATAAATATTTGTGTATGCATTAGCCTTCTCTATATTCACTTCCTCAGTGAGATCAAAAGGATTTAGATGCAATCAGATGCCTGTAGCGCTTATCAGGCCCAAGAGAGGTTTAATCCCTCTTGGCCTCACTAATGGTAGACCTATAGTTGCCATAGCGGGTGATGTACTTGACAGAGGCCTAACATCTATTGTCTTCATTGCTCTACCCCATTTCACTAATGGTTCATATCGAATTTACAATTAACTTATTCTCAATTTAAATGCTAGCTTATTTGTTACATTTTTTATTCTTTTTTGTCATTATCATTATATATATATATATATATTAAGTATTTTAAATGTCACATGGATATGCCTAGTTATCCACAATTCTAATTTGAATTATTCTGAAGTCATACCCATTCAATATCTATTTGGCTGATAATAATATATTTTAAATTTATCTTATGAGATGGCACCCTCGTTGCTTATCGGTCATGGTATTTGCCTCTGTTTATTGACTAGAATAATTTGTTGATTCAATCTTACCCTACAGGATGGAAAGATCATAGCTCTGATACCATTTGTAATGTCCCCATTCAGGATTAGCCTTTATTTAGTCTTGAGACAACAATTTAAATTTAATGTGGGAGTTGAAATACATTTATGAATATAATTTTATCAATTATGAGGACATTTCATTAATATTGGATTTAAAATTCTAAGAATGAGAACTTCCCCATCCAAGTGCTTAGTATGTTCAATATCATTCTCATTCATATCATCAAGAACAATGATGTTATTGCCTAGAACTTAAGAACAGTTCCGATCTACTTTTTCCATGGATCTTCCTCCCCCTCCCCCTCGATTGGATGAATTTGATCTCCATCTTATACCTTGCACGATGGGAATGGTGCATTTTGAGGGACAAGTCTCTTCTCCCGGTGATTAATTTACATATCCTCATAACATAAATACATTGATTTAATACACAAATTGTGTCTCTTCCGGATTAAGGACTTTATATTAAGTCTTAACTAATAACTTCATTTAATGACCCCAATCGCATATGCTATCTAGGCTTAGTTGATATGCTTTGATAGTTATCACTTGATTGTTGTTGTCAATCAAGTTGTTTGTCAAGACTAATCACACATCGTATCATACTCAATGGTTTATTAAATATCTTCTTAGACTAATCGTTATCCATTAATCTCTGGCCATCCTAATCATGCGTCAATAATATATCTTGTTTTGACATAGTGTCTTGCTGATTACTTGTGTCTCCATGTATGATTGATCTATAGGATGATTGATGCCATTTTTATTGAAAGTCCGATCAATTCTATTTTGCATATGCCATGTCTGGAGAAGAATCACTAATGATAAACAAAGAAGGCATCACCATGAACCATATTGAGTTGTCTTCATTCCCCACGCAAGGTTCACTCTCTAATCAAAGGGCCTATATTTTCCAAGTTACAATATTGTCAAAATAACGTTGTGAGGTGTGACTACGGAGAAAGGCTCTATGACGGGAGAAGATATGCAGACTGTGCTGATAAAGAGACAATGTTTCATTGTTACTTTGCCATTAGTAACGTATCCACGATGATTATATTATCACTGTACACTAATGTTCTTTGTCGTTATAGATTGGTGCTTTGATAGTCATCTCCATCTATTTGTATAAGTCATCATACATTGGGAACATGTGTCAAGTTCCATCATATCTGATATCTTCTATAGTTTGCATTCCTATTCATTTATCAACCTTGTTGATATAGTCAACAATGGTATATAATATCCTTAATTTGTTTATCATTAAACTCTGAGTGCCACACACATGTTCACGATCTAATGGTGGGTCTTCCATATCGGCTTCAACTCTATAATCAACTCTTTTATGTTTGCTCCCTTTAATAATATTATTGCTTTCATTTATTGATCATTGTCTAAGATCAATATAACCATATTTATGATACTCACTGTTTATCATAACCTTGCCATTCTTTGTCATTATCATTGAAATATTCCTTTTGAGATCGTTCCTTACTTCCATTAATGAACTTTCAATACATTATGTGTCAAATATTAATCTAGATCTGCTAAGGTCATCAGTGGAAAATATTGGTCTTTACGTATTTGGTTATCAATGAAATTTAGACTCTTTTTCCTTATTTGTTTGCCACCTCTATTATCACTACTATATTAATATTCTGATGAAGTTGACCATCAATATTCTAAGTTGACCATATAATATTAATTTAGTGTTGCTTTATTCGAATTACTAATTTATTAATCTTAATTAATATCATTAATTATTATTTCGTCCTTAACATATCTTTGATGACCGCTGCCTTATTGCATTATAATTGTTTGGTAGTTATTATATAAATAATAATCATATATAACAATAATAATAAATAATAACCATAACAAATAATAATAAACATTAATAATTATATATTAGAGAAAAATTGTGAAGTCTCATAAATGAAACAATTTTCCAATATTTTTAAATGTTAATTAATAAATGTTTTAATTATCGTATTTATTTAATCCAATGTCCAAGGAGGGGTTACGACAGGTTGTTCCTCCTCTGAATTTTGTTTCATGGAATAATGGGAATCCCCTTATCCCACCTGTGCTCCTTGCCCAATGGGATCTTATCCTAGCTTTTGCCTTGAAAGCTTTACCAAAACTTATCAGAGAAGATTATAAAACTCCTATAGAGCAGCTACAAGATGTAGCAAAAGTTTGCACTATGCATAATATCACACAAAAAAATGTGGCACGAAGACCACTCATAGCCTCTTTCAAAGGGAAAGCTTAAGATTGGTATAAATCTCTGTAGCCAAATTCAATTGATAGCTGGGATCAACTTGAAGATTAATTTTTCAAATGCTTCACTGAGAAAGGTGATAAATCATCATTGTTACAACAATTGATACTATAAAGAGGGCCCCTGAGGAAGTTGTTACCAATTTCAACACTAGGTTCCATAAAACTTGGCACAGGATACTTGTCATGACTCGTCCTCCCATTGATATGGTATTTGTCTTTTACCTCAAGGCCTTGAATTTTGATATATCTATCATGATTCAACCCCTCAAAGGGAATACTCTTCTAGATGCTTATGAGCTTGCAATCCAAGCTAAAAATAATCTTATTGATGCTAGGAAGCTTATGCCAAGACCACCCATTCTAGTCTTCCCTGAATTGTCAGGTCAACTACTAGAATAGGCGTATCCAAGCACACCAACATCACCATAGTCGATGTACATTTATCCCAATTCTCAAAAAAGTAGTGCTTCCGCTTCAACTTCCCTGGCATTCAATGTTAATGACATCAAAAACTTGTTGCGGACCTTTTCGAATGAGATAAGATCAAAAGGAAAAAAGCAGCTCCTATAAGGCCTCTATTTCAGAATTTTCAAAGAGGAAGGCCTCTATATCAACAAAAATGTATCTCAAGGAAGTGTGAAAGCTACTCAAGTACATCTAAACAATCAGATCATGCCAATTCCTAATCCCTTGCAAGCTATACTGCTAAACCAAACAAAGAGCTGGTCACAGGTCAAAATAATCTAGTAGGTGATACAAATTCCTGGTGCTTCCCTTTCAATGAAACTCACATGTTGCAAAATTGTCCACAAGGGAATTTACAACAGAGGGTAGAAGAGCAGTAGAGCTAAGCAGTTACCCCTAATGATGGAGTATATTCCTCTCCCAAGATGGACAACATTGTACTCACCACCGAAATGTAGGGCATGTCTTTGTAGGAGTTAGAAATTGCTCTAGACCATGCACTCTTCTCATGGATGGAAGGTAAAGAAGTAGTGTTTGCAAATGATTCTTTTACTTCAACCTCAAAATCTCCTCAGGTGAAATCTGATGACAATCTCTACTCAAAGTGTAGATTCATGGGAGAGCTCGTGGTGTAGCAGTTTAAAGCGAGTCCAAATAAAACTCAAGATCAACCCATTGTAATTCCATCCTTCCGGAAACCCAAAGAAGTTACATCTTACAAGCTGAAGGAACCAGAAATGTTCATCCCAATGACCCTCAATGTGGTGGAACAATTGAAAAAGGCCCCCACAAATGCATCCTTGTGGGATATTCTTGTCATCCCTAAACATAAATCTTTGTTGTGAGAAGAATTGAATGAGAGAGAGAAAGCTACAACTAGATCTACAACAAAGTCTACACCAACTGAGGATAAAAAGCTTGAGGCTGGGAGTCAACCACCTCATGCTGTGGTGCTCACAAATCAAGGAGAGGTTTATGTGAATGAAAAGGTAGTCAAACCTAAGCTTACTCTCTTTTTTTTAATTGTTATTGTTGGAGATAAATTACTTCATAATTATATGATTGATTCAAGGGCTAGTACCACAATTATGCCTAAGAAAATAGCCAAAGTTATGAAGCTAGAATATGAGCCTTTAGATAGAGGAGCCATGCAACTTGATGGGAATAAAGTTAAAGCCATAGGTATAATTAGAAAAATCTTGCTCACCTTGTATGATTGTCCTAGTATCTCAACTCCTCATTTTTTTGGTCTTTGCCTATTAATAGATTTCACGGAAAAAATAGGCAGATACCTTTCCTTGGATTGATCACATCTCATTTTAAGAACTGAGCATGGGCCTAAGTTAAAAATACTATCAGAAACTTTGCATTCTAAGCATGTAGTCGATGAAGCCCTGATGAATTTTGAGGCAACCCATACCTCCATCACAAAGGATGAAATGTAGTGTGTAGAGTTACTGGAGGATCTAGAGGTGACAGGTGGCTAGACTCCTGAACAAGAGGTTTTCCTAAATGAATTCATAGACATCGATCCATTTGATAATCATAATGCTATTGGCATTAGAACTTATGTGATTTTTTATGAAGATCAAGTTATCCCCAAAGTCTCCAAGGATTCCCAAAATAGAGGGAAAGAAGAAGAGGATCCAAATTCTAATCTTTGAACTCTAGATTTTGATGGAGCAAGGTGCAAGATGAGATCCAAAGTAGGTATTTATTTGGCATCCCCATCTAAAGAGTAGACTCATAGATCTTTTTGCTTTCAATTTCCTTATTCAAATAATAAGGAAGAGTATGAAGGATTAGTTCATGGATTGAGCCTTGCTGAACATATGGGTATTAAGTAGTTGAGAGTCCTCAAAGACTCTAAGCTAGTAGTCAAGCAAGTATGGGGTTTGTCTATAGCAAAACATGCCTGCATGTGGTCATACTGACATAGAGTTTGGGATTTAATAGAGAGTTTTGAAGCTTTTAATATTCAGGGGATAGTAGACAGATTAGCTACCGTCGGATCTCAGTTTGACCATGTCTCTGACTTGATGGATAATAAGCATCTTGTCCAAATGATCATGTGACCAACAATCCTAGACAATGATCAAAATTAGTAAGTGTTAAAGAATGATGAGCAGATCACCATGTTTATCGAACAATCTTGTCAGTTTGTTGAACAACTACAACCTAAAATAACAAAATCCTACAAGGATCACATTATTTAGCTCAAAACCAATAAGCTCCCAAGAGGGTTAATTACCTTTGAAAATTTGTTCGACTGTGAGGATGCTTGGAATGATAAAAGGAAATTCATAGTGGACAAGGGAGATTACACTGAGCTTAAGGTTGGTGAAGGTAAAAAGTTAAAAGTGGGAAAGAATGTTTCCCATAAGGATAAAGATAGATTGATACATTTTTGTGATAAGTATAAAGGAGTCATCGCATGGTCATTTAATGATCTTGAAGGATATGACCCCTCTTTCATCTAACATACGATTGAGCTCACGGAAGGAGCTAATCTAGTCAGAAAAAAAATAAAGGTCGATCAACCCTAAAGTTGAGTCTCTTATGGCTCAAGAACTAAATAATTTAGTTAACTCTAAAATAGTATATCTGATCGGGCACGGTACCTAGGTCTCTAACCTAGTCCCTGTTCGTAAAAAGAATGGAGACATCTACCTTTGTATAGATTTTTGAGACCTAAATAGAGCATCCCTAAAAGACAACTATCCTTTGCCCTCTATGTAATAAATCCTACAAATAGTAATCGGCTCAGAGATGTATTCTATGCTCGATGTTTTTTTGGGTATAATTAGATTCTTGTTAAAGAGGAGGATCAACATAAAACCATGTTCACCACTAAGTGGGGAACATTTGAAAATACTAAAATGCCTTTTGGACTCTCCAATGCAAGAGCCACCTTCCAAAGAGTAATCACCATAACCTTCAAGGAGCTAATAAACAAGATTATTTTGATCTACCTGGATGACCAGACTATGTTCTCAAAAAACAAAAAGGATAATTTTGATCATCTAGAGCTAGCTTTCCAAAAGTGCTTTGAGTTGGGGATCTCCTTGAACCCTAATAAATGCACATTTGGAGTTTTTCAAGGAACATTTCTAGGACATGTAGTGTCCACATATGGGGTAGCAATTGACCCAGACTGTGTGGAAGATATCAAAGAGTTGCCCCCATCGGTAAATAAGAAAGATGTCCAATCTTTCCTTGAAAATATAAATTTTGTTAGTAAATTCATATCAGACTTCGTTGGAATGATTAGGCCTATTACCCTCCTACTCACAAAAAATCAGCCTTTTAAATGAAGTGATCAGGCAAGACAAACTTTTCAAAGGGTCAAGGAAGCTATTTCATCTACCCTGATGTTAGTCAACCTAGATCTCTCCAAGGATTTTATTTTGTGTCTATGAAGGTGAATTCAGTGTATCTATGCTATTAACCCAAAGGGATGAAGAAGGAAAAGGTGAACACCCAGTGGCATTCCATTTCAAGACGCTTAAAAATTATGAGGTTAAATATAACTTCATGCAAAGACAAGCTTTCACCATTGTCAAAGGGCTCAAGAAATTTTGGCATCTAATTGCTCACAATAAGACTATTGTCTATGTTGCACATCACAGTGTACGAGAGTATATCATGGAAGGAGACGTAACAAAAAAACATGCCAACTGGATTAGTAAGATTCTAGAATATGACATCAAGGTAAGGCCTGTTGGAATCCATGAACACTGAGAGGGGGGGTGAATCCATGTTCTGTCGGATAGAGTAATTTTAACCTTATTAACAAATCCACTTATCAACCGGTATGCATAAAAGAAAGTAACAACAAGAAACATCTATTGGAATTTGCATGAAGATTGCATTAATGAAATGTTATGTTTTCATTGATGTCAATTAACTGGTAATGATGTTGTTATAATATTGTTTTCTAACTTGTAGGAAGAGCTAGTGAAGGGAACTACAACCGATAGGTGAATCTGTGGAGGAAGCCAGTATTTCTATGAAATGGAAAGGTGAACCGATAAACCCTACCTATTGATATGACAAACCCTAACCGATGAAGTTTGGTGAATCGGTCATATTGGGTTATGATCTAATGATGAGCGGTAATGATTATGACACATATGCATGTTGTATAAGAAGAGTTTCAAATGGTTTTTGGTGTGTAGAGATAATAGTTATCATCTTGGGAATGAGAAAACTCATTGCATGTAATGTAAACCATGTGATGAGTTAGAGTGTTTGATGAAATAGTGATCAACGAGTGGTCGAGGATATCTTGAATGATGTGCAGTGATTATTATGTAATCCAACAGTCATACTTGAACTGATTTGTATGGAATCTCTATGAGAGAATTAGGTTTGTGATGAGTTATTGACCTATTGTTTTGTTTATAAGGTCAATGCATTGTTTTGTTGAAGTGTTGGGAATTTGTAGTTGAAAGTGAGAGTATGGTTGCCGAACCAGATGATGTATCTGCAGTTTGTGTAAAGGAAGATAGGAGCATGAAAAGGATCTGAACAAGCAAGTGTAGTACTATTCAAACAAATTAGTAAATCCCTATTGTTTTCTAACAATTACAGCAGTTGAATTCCCTAACCGGGTAAGCTCTAACAAGCTTAGGGTTATTCAACCCTCTAACCAAGTTGTCCATTAGCTTGGATTTCAAATCCTCTACTGAGGTTACTCCTAATAGGGTATTCCTTCTAATAGGGCATTATAGTCAATCCCTTAATCGGGTGGTCCCTAACAGGATCTATTCTTAACAAGACTTTTGTAAATCTTTAACAGGCTTGTCTCCTAACAGGGTGAAGTTCAGAAGAGTTCAAAATACTTGTGGGTATTCATCCCCACCATGTTTTTTCCCATTTGGGTTTCCACATCAGAATATTGTGTCAAGTGGTGAATTTTTTTGTGGTTATGTTTACTATGGTTGAATTGCTTAACTGCTAAATCCACTTTGATATGTTATGTTAATCGACAACAATCTAAAATATGTTTTACTTATTTCTGTAAAGTATTTAGATGTTTAGGTTAAAAGGTTTTGAGAGTTTCAGAGTTGTTTTACTATTAGTCTGTTATAATAGTCAACTGGTTTAACTTATAAGTATTATTTCATTTGAAGATCAGTATTTAAACTAGACAATTTAGAGTTTGCATTGAGAGGTTGTTTTTGAGATTGGTAAAAGTTTATATTAGTTTTCTATCTACAGATTCACCCCCCCCTCTGAGTAGTTGACTGGATCCTTATTCTTTCATCATACCATCAATTGGTATCAGAGCATTTCAGGTCCTCTAAGGTCTAAGGCTAACAACTTGAGGTGAAGATTTTGTAGAACATGATGAAGAAGGAAGGTCCAAAATTTAATAGAGAGAACTACATAATATGGAGTGATAGAATAAAAATTTATATCAAAAGTCTAGGAAGTCAATATTGGGAACATGTTGGTACTCAATATGTTGCACCTAGTGGGATTATGACCGATGATCAAAAGAAATAGCAACAAGAAAAGAATCAAACACTGGAGGCTATTATCAGTTCTTTGTCTGATGTAGAGTATTTAGATATCAATGGTCTAGAGAGTGCATATGAGGTATGGAAGAAACTTGAAGATACCTATAGTAGTGATGAGAATGTGAATATTGCCAAAGAAGAGAGTCTAAGAGGAAAATTTGATGACATACAGATGGCTGAAGATGAGAATATCCAATAGTATGGTCAGAGGATAAAAGAGATGGTTGGTGAGATCAAGAGTGTTGGTGGTAAAGTGGAGGATGCCATAATAATTAGTAAGGTGTTGAGAACCCTACTACCATTCTACGCTATCCGAGTTGCAGCCATTCAGGAGCTAAAATCTATTGACAAAACTAAGGTAACCCTTGAATCCATCATCGGTAAGCTTACTGCTTTTGAATTAAATGGTTATGATGGTAGTGTTCAAAAAACTGAATCTACCTTTAGAGCTTCATTTTCTAACCCATCTATGAGGAAAATTAGAGATGCTAGTCATAGCTATGAATCTAGATCTAGAAAAGAATTTGATGATGAAGATACTTTGATTGAGCTTGAATCATTGTTGGCCAAGCGGTTTCCCATAGGTACTGGTAAGTACAGAGGCAAACTACTTTTTAAATTTTTTGCTTTCAACAAGATTGGACACATTGCAGCTAACTGTCCTAATGGTGACAATGAGCATAAGCATGAGAATTTCAAGAAGTACAAGGAAAAAGGCAAAAGAGATTGTCTTATTGTAGTTGATGGTGGTATCACTGATGAGGAATATGAGGGTGATGCTAATGAAGACATTGTCTTTGTATCCATTAAAGAGGAAACATATGATAAAAAAGCATTAGTTTCTTGCATGGATAATTTTGATGATTGGATCATTGATAGTGGTTGTTCACATCACATGACCGGTGACCGAAGCAAATTTCTTTCCTTGAAGGAATTTGATGGAGGAGTTGTGAAATTTGGTAATGACTCACCTTGCATGGTAAAAGGTAAGAGAACTATTTCTCTTAATGGAAAGAGCAGTGCAGATGATGTCTACTAGGTTGAAGGACTAAAGCATAATATTTTGAGTGTTTCTCAACTCAATGACAGAGGATATCCATTGGAGTTTAAGAATGTAATGTGTAAAATCTATGGGGAGCAAAGGGGAACTGATTGCAACTGGCAAGTAGACTAAAGGTAACCTGTTTCACCTGAGTCCTAAAGTCAACAACTGTTTAATTGCTAAAGTAGATGATAGTTGGCTAGGAGATTTTATCATATAAATTTTGATAACATTGTCAAAGTGAGTAAGTCCAAGACAGTGAGAGGTTTGCCTCAGTTGGACAAACTGGTTAATGCTCTATGTAAGGAATGTCAGTTGGGAAATATGACATCCTCAACTTTTAAGAGAAAATCTTTTTTAGCGGAACATTTGTTAGATTTGGTTCATACATATCTTTGTGGACCAATAAGGACCAAAAGTATTCAAGGTGATAGATATTTTATGATCTTCACTGATTATTGCTCAAGAATCATGTAGGTCACATTCTTCAAGGATAAAATAGAAGCATTTAGTAAGTTCAAGGAATTCACGGCCTTAGCTAAAAAGGAAAGTGGTAAGAAGATAAAGTGTCTGAGGACTGATCAAGGTGGTGAATTCACTTCTCTAGAATTCACTAGATATTGTGAAGAAAATGGTATCAAATGACGGTTTTTTGCACCGAGGACCACACAACAGAATGGTATTGTGGAGAGGAACAACCGATCAATTGTTCAAGCTACAAGAATGATGTTCATACAAGGAGATGTAGTAAAAACTTTATGGAGAGAAGTTGTCTGCACAAATGTCTACACTATGAACCAGATTTTGGTAAAGAGACATAAGGATAAGACTCCTTATGAATAATGGTATCGTAGATCACCTAATGTCAGTTATTTCAATATATTTGGTAGTAATTGTTTTATTAAGAGATGTGACTATGTTAGCAAGTTTGAGGCTAAATGTGATGAAGGCATATTTCTCGGTTACTCCACCAAGAGTAAGGCCTACAAATGTTATAACAACGAGACATGGAGAATCATTGAGAGTGTTGATGTTCAAGTGGATGAGTATCCTGAAGTCTCTAGGGAAACAAGTATGGAGAAAAAGGATGAAGATCCTTGCATTCTAATTTTGGAGCCAGGACTAGTGAAACCTGAAAATGGTAAAGAGAATGTTGTTGTACCAGTTCAACTAAAATAGGTAGATTCAAAAGAAGATGATGATAATGAAGAAGAAGAACCTAAAGATAATGATCATATTATTTCAATGTATGTCAGACTCAATCACAATCCTGACAAGATTATTGGAGATAAGGATGTTGGAGTATTAACCAGAAGGAGAATTAGAGAGAATTCCTGCATGATCTCCACTATTGAGCCTAGAACTGCTAAGGAAGCATCTGGAGATGCTCACTAGATTAAATCTATGAAGGAGGAGCTTGATAAAATTGAGAAGAACAATACATGGACCCTAGTACCTAGACCGATGAATAAAAATGTGATAGGTACTAAGTGGGTATTCATGATTAAACTAAATGAAGATGAATTAGTAGACCAAAACAAAGCTAGATTGGTTTACAAAGGTTATGCACAAGAAGAAGGAGAAGAATATGGTGATTTTTGCACCAGTTGCTATATTGGAAGGTCTTAGGACTTTACTTGCATTTGCAGCATATAAGGGATTCAAAGTATATCAGTTGGATGTAAAGTCAGCATTTTTGAATGGGATACTGGAGGAAGAAGTATAGATTGAGCAGCCAAATGGTTATGCTTTGACTGATGCAAAAGACATGGTATAAAAATTGCACAAGGCATTATATGGGTTAAAGCAAGCACCGAGAGCATGGTATGAAAGGCTACATTCACACCTGATGAAGATAGGTTTTCAGAGAACCAGTGAAGATAGTAACATATATCTCAAATCTTAAGGAGATAAGATATAGGTTAGTGAAGTGTTTATGGATGATATCATATTTGCAAGCAATATTAACATGAGCAATGACTTTACAAATGAAATGAAAAGTGATTTTGAGATGTCTCTAGTAGGAGAGATAAAACAAAATCATAGGCTTGCAAATATAGCAAATGAAGAGTGGTATTTTCATCACACAATCTAAATATGTGAAAGAGGTATTAAAGACGCTTGGAATGAGTGACTATAAACTAGTTGGGACAACAATGGTTATAGGTTGTAAATTGTCTAAGGAAGATGAAGCCACATATGTTGATGGAAAGGAGTAGAGATCAATGATTGGGAAATTGCACTATGTTGTTCACAGCAGACCAGATATAGCTCATGTACTTGGTTTAGTTGCCAGATTTCAAAAGAATCCAAAGGAAACACATTTTATAGAAACCAAGACGATATTCAAATATTTGAAAGGTACTATTGACTATGAATTATGGTATCCATATGCAGGTAACTTTGATTTGAAGGTGTATATAGATGCAGACTGGGCAGGTAATGTTGATGATAGGAAAAGCACAACCGGTGGAGCATTCTTTCTTGGAGGAAGACTTGTTTCATGGAGTAGCAAGAAGCAGAGTTGTATATCACAATCTACTACTGAAGCTGAGTATGTTGTAGCTTATATGAATTGTACCTAGGCTATCTGGATGAAACACATTTTGGAAGGATTCAAGATGAAGTTTTTAGATCAATTAAAGATCTTATGTGACAATATCAGTGCCATAAATATTTTAAAGAACCTTGTTTTGCATGCATGAAACAAGCATATTGAATTGAAGTATCATTTCTTCAAAGAAAAAGTACAGAGTAAAGATGTGTTATTGAAGCATGTTTCTACCAAGGAGCAACTTGCAGATATCTTTACTAAACCTCTTCCTAAGACTACTTTTGAGAATATTAGAAGTCAGCTACGGGTTGTACCCCTACATGAGGTCAATTGAGCATGATGTAGATTACATTAGTCCCAGAGCTACTTGCAGAATTTTACAATAGGATTGGTGTAGAGTGAAGTTATTCCATGGGGGGAGCATCAACTTGTAGGTTGATGATGCTTAAACACTCAAGTTTCACATTGCATATTTTACTTTCACTTTGGCATTGTTGTCAAAGGGGGAGAATAATTGTATGATTGATCTATAGCCAGTTACCAGCTAAAGACAAGGAGAGTACATGGTAAAATGTAAACCAAGATTCCTATTCACAATCATAGAAATGAAGGGTATTGATACGTGTATTGCCATCAATGCCAAAGGGGGAGATTATTAGAATTTGCATGAATATTACATTAATGAAATTATATGTTGTCATTGATGTCAATTAACTTGTAATGATGTTGTTATAATATTATTTTCTATTGGTAGGAAGAGCTAGTGAAGGGAACTGCAACTGATAGGTGAATTTGTGGAGGAAACCGGTATTGCTATGAAATGGAAAGGTGAACTGGTAAACCCTACCTATTGATATGAGAAACCCTAGCCAATGAATTTTGATGAATTGGTCATATTGGTTTATGATCTAATGATGAGCGGTAATGATTATGACACATATGCATATTTTATGAGAAGAGTTTTAAATGGTTTTTAGCACATAGAGATAACAGTTTTTATCTTGGGAATGAGAAATTTCATTGCATGTAATGTAAACTGCGCGATGAGTTATAGTGTTCAATGAAGTGGTGATCAAGGAGTAGTCAAGGATATCTTGAATGATGTGCAGTGATTATTATGTAATCCAATGGTCATACTTGAACCAATTTGTTTGTAATCTCTATGAGGGAATTAGGTTTGTGATGAGCTACTGACCTATTATTTTGTTTATAAGGTCGATGAGTTGTTTTGTTGAAGTGTTGGCAATTTGTATTTGACAGTGAGAGTGTGGTTGTCAAACCAGATAATATATCTGCAGTTTGTGTAAAGGCAGATAGGAGCATGAAAAGGATCTGAACAAGCAAGTGTAGTTCTATTCAAACATATCAACAAACCCTTGTTGTTTTCTAACAATTACAATAGTTAAATTCCCTAATCGGGTAAGCTCTAATAAGCTTAGTGTTATTCAAATCCTCTAGCCAGGTGGTCCATTGGCTTGGATTTCAAATCCTCTACCAAGGTTACTCCTAATAGGGTATTGCTTCTAATAGGGCATTATAGTCAATCCCTTAACGAGGTGGTCCCTAACAGGATCCGTTCTTAACAGGAGCTTTGTAAATCTTTAACATGCTTGGCTCCTAATAGGGAAAACTTCAAAAGAGTTCAGAATACTTGTGAGTATTCATCCCCATCGTGGTTTTTCCCATTTGGGTTTCCACGTCAAAAATATTGTGTCAAGTGGTGAATGTTTTTGTGGTTATGTTTACTATGGTTGAATTGCTTAAATGCTAAATCCACTTTGATATGTAATGTTAATCAACAACAATCTGAAATATGTTTTACTTATGTCAGTAAAGTATTTGGATGTTTTGGTTAAAAGGTTTTTATAGTTTCAGAGTTGTTTTAATGTTAGTATGTAATAACAGTTAACCAGTTTAACTTATTAGTATTATTGCATTTGAAGATCAGTATTTAAACTAGTCAGTTTAGAGTTTGCATTGAGAGGTTGTTTTTGAGATTGGTGAAAGTTTATGTTAGTTTTCTATCTACTGATTCACCCCCCTTGTCAGTAGTTGACCAAATCCTTATTATTTCATCATACCATCAATATCAATGCAACCACATGAATCAACACCATAACACATATATTTATATGTGAAAAACCTCAAATAGGAAAAACCATGGTGGGATTGGTGACTCACAATATCTATCCACTGGCCAAATGAATAAATATTATAAGAGGGTCATGCACATGCAGGAAGACACACTGCTCATCACAAAAGGAGCCTCACTAAATAAAGATCCAAATACTAGATTACAAACAAAAACTAAACTTAGAATGTACATTTGCTATGCTCGATGAGTTCTGGTTAAAGCATAGTCTGTATCAGTTAAACTATAGCCTCCCTTATCGGTATCTTAGATCGCTTCCCAATTATCTAGATCAATAATCAAGACTGATTGCAGGTATTTACATTCATATTCTATCAATCAAGATAACATCACAAAACCTTTTGCATCACTTATCTCCCATATATCCACACCATTATTTAATGACCTAACCCACACTAACTTATATACCCATTTACATGAATAAACACAAATGCCTTATGTCGGCTTACAAACATATCACAAAAGATAAGACACATGTTGGCCCAGATAAAACATAAATGTAAAACAATATGACCATTGTCGCTTCCATGCTTGTTGGATCAATCTCCTATGTCAGCCTTAAAATACTAGTTCCAAGTTTTCTGGTTCCCTAAATGTCGGTGAAGTGAATGTTGGTTGCCTTGATTTCCAGATCTCCCATGAAATGTCTTGCCATTAATAACAACACTTATAACCCAAATGAGTGTCAATTGCCAACAAGGCCTACCAAGATTATTTTCAAGAAAGGATTGTGTGGGTATATGGCATAGTAACTCACACCCAAAGATGAAAATAGTTGAGTGGAGCAAGTCCTAGTCAACCAGCTAGAGCCTAAAATTTGTTTGGTGTGGGATAAGATAACTTTCATGTAGATTGGAAGATATCCACCAAGTTTCCCTCCCCATAAAGGAAGATTCTATAGGTTATAGAACAATAGATATACACTTGTCAGAGGCGTGCTATTCAAACAAAGTTTCAATGGAGTTCTGTTGAGGTTTGTGAGTCAAGAGCAAGCTGAGAAGATTTTTCATGATTGCCATAGTGGTCTAGCAAGTAGACTTTTTTTTGCAGAAACCACTACCATTAAAATAATGTGTGTAGGTTATTTTAGGCCTAATATGTTCAACAAATCTCACTCATTAGTCAAGTCCTCCAAAGAATGCCAATTCTTTGTAGGAAAGAGAAAGAATGCGGCCATGCCTCTTAACCGTATTGTGGCTAATGAGCCCTTCACGCAATGGGGACTAGATTTTATTGTTATGATTAACCTATCTTCTAGTGTCAAACATAAGTGGATATTAACTATAATGGACTACTTCACTAGGTGGGTAGAGACGGTTCCTTTGAATAATGCAATAGAAGTAGAGATCTTGAATTTTCTAGGGGGATTGGTTGTAAGGTTTGGACCTATGAAAACCATCACCTCCAACAATGCTAGAGCTTTCTTAGGCACTGAAATCAACTAGTTTGTGATGAATAATGTAATTTTTCCCAAAACATACTCTAACTATTATCCGCAAGGTAATGGCCTTGCAAAATCAATAATCAAGAACCTAATTAGGCTAATCAAGAGGATATGGTCTGAGCACAAAAGAGAATAGCACAAACATCTAAAAATCACACTTTGGGCTGACCGAGTTACTCCAAAACAAATATTAAAAACTTCATTGTCTGAGCTAGTCTATGGGAAAGAAGTCATGCTTCCTTTTTCAATGGAAATCCTGGATCCACAGTTACTAGTCTTTGGAGGTTGAAGAAAATGGAGTGATGTAGGTTCGATTGTTAGAATTGCTTGAGCTACAAAAAAATAGAGAAAAGGCCTTTGAAGCAATGAATTCTTGGAAGAAAATAGTCAAAAAATGGTTTGACAAAAAGTCCTATGATCCTGGTTTTAAGTGCGAAGACCTTATGCTAAAATATAATGAGCTTGCACCTAAACCAGAACAACACCAAAAATTTGACTCTTTGTGGTAAGGTCCATTTCACATCAGTTAGTGCAAGCAACATGATGGCTTTGAATTAGAGATATTAGAGAGTGAGTTGTTATAGACCCTTTTAAATGGGATCCATCAAACCATTTTATTAAGTTAATCTATTAATTAACCTTGTAAATATTGTATAAAATATAAATTTATGAATAGTTGTGAGTTTTGAATACTAAATTAGTAGAAAAGGAAATATTCCCCATAAATTTGACATAATATAGTGAAATGCAAGCCAAAAAGAGTCATATTTTTATTATATAGTAATATTTACATGATACAATCCAAAAATTGGCTCTTAGGCCTGTAAACAAAAGTAGTATATCATATGTAAAAGAAAAGGCCTATTCTACTTCTTCTTCATCCTCGCTAGAGGAAAACACGATAGCAGTAGGAGGTATTGGAGCAAGGGATGGAAAGTTAGGCAGTGTGGTAACAGGAACATGTGGAAGAATAAGGTTCTAAAAACTTGTGTACCAGTCCAAGCCATAGATAGGCTCCACACCCATGAATCACATCAATAAATGGCTGGCCCTTGTAAACTTCACACGATGCTATTCCATGTTAGTAGTATGAAAACCCCCAAGGAAAGGAAGCCAAGGAATTGTTGGACCAAAATAATAGGTGTTTAATTCAGTACTACACTCAAACTTAGAGAAAATAATTTCTAACTGAGCAACTATTAGACACCATCATCTTGGTACATTTATCTTATCAACCTGAGGATGCACAACTTGAAATGGGTCGACACAATATATGCACTAAGAGTCAAGGAATAATTCTACCTTAACTTGAACAAATAAAATACAAAATAAACCTATATAAAGAAATAACTTGTCCCTTGATTATCACACAGGAAAATTATATGAACTTCTACTATCAAAACACAAGCTTATTTAATTAACATAGAAACAATTGTTCTATTATGTCATTACTACAGGAAGAGACAACGAACAACAGTCCAATGACTATAGGAGCAGATGATGAGGAGTTTAACAGAACATATATAGATAACCGTAGAAAGTAAAGTACATAAAACAAATATACATAATCCTCACCAAGTGGGCCCCTTTGTGTGAGTCTTCTGATCTACAAGCTACAAAAAATATTAACTATAAAACTCTCATGATCATCTCAAATACCATAAAATACTCAAACAAGAAGTTTGCTTCTTTATTCAGAATTAACTCAATAGTACATTGGAAACCATAATCATAATAGCAACTAACTAAAATTAGGAAACTTTTAGGAGGATTATATAGCATTCATCCTCATAACAATTTTCCAAAAAACCCACTCCACTCCTAATATATAGGAGGAGGCTTTTATCAAAACATAAAATTTAAGAAAGTCAGAAGAAATAGGACTTTGTTATGAATTTGAGCACTTTGAAATCTTTCATAAATTTTCTCAAACATCCAGCATGGTTATTAATGAAAGACATTAATAACTCATGATTAATCTTCGAGGCTCTTTGATGACTTCAAATAGTGGCTCTCAAGTTGTAATAGTTTTTTACCTCTTCTTTGCCTTGTTGTCTAATATTTCCCAACATTGTCATGTTGCTGATGATTAAGCCCTGATTCAATATAAAAGTCTTCTCATGCAGTTGCATCACCAAGGTTAGCACAAGGACATCTATTCACATTCATGATTATTTATTTCAACATATTTATCATCAACCAAATATAAAGTTAATACTTATATTTGCATTCATAAATCTTACTATTTCATCACAACAAAGGTTTCAGAATGAGGACAACATGACCAACATATAGACTCGAAAATGAAATTAAAGTTTAACATGAAATCCTAATGGTGACAATATAAAAGCCTTAAGTATTATAAAATAACTACAAATAAAGACATAAACAAGGACTCATTAGGAACCACCTCACTGAGATCATTATAAAGTTGAAGTTCCATCGCAGTAGGGATGCCAAGGCCTATCACCACTATATGCAACACCTCATCTAGGTCACCAAGCAAATGCTTTGAGAATATCTTTTTGGTGAGTATAATGATTTTTCCCTTATGCTTCCCCAAATCTAGCAATGAGGCAAAAAAATAGGAAGTGATATTAGTGTTAATATTGTATCGGTCTTCCATGGTGATGAAGTCAATACCCAAAATCCATTTGTTGGTGGCAATTTTCAAGGCATTCTTCACTTTGGTCATACGTTTTAGCCTATTGTCCATCACCTCTCCTAGGAAATCTAGCTATGTCTTTGAGCCCACAAGCCTAATGGGAGTATCAATAAACATTTTGTCTAAGGCAAAAGGCCTAACAAAGACTTAGGAATGACTAAGTGCTTACATTCAAAACTAATCCTAGGTTGGTGTTACCATCATAGTGCATCACTTGTTTATAGATAGAACCTAGGACTACAAATGGTAGCTGTACAAAACTCACGTTAGAATGAAATCTTGAGAAAGACATGTATCAAAAGCCAAAGTGCGAAGCCAAGGTGGTGAAAAGATAGCAAGCCGGTGGCATTGTCCTTGAGAAATAAGAGTTGTCCAGACACATGCTAAGTATCTCACCGTAAAGATCAAAATCTATGCAAAATTGGGTGATTAATGTCTCGCGCCAAGCCTTCTCTATCTAGATATAAATGAAAGGTGTGAAAAAATGCCATATTGTCCACTTGTAGCTCCTTTTTCCAAAATTCAACTTTCCAAAAAGAGAATAATCAAGTAGGGTGATGAGGTTGCATTCTTGCATCAATGGTGAATTAATTTTGCACAAAAATCTGAAATATCAACATGCTTAGAGTGTGGTGCTTTACTACATGGTTAGCCTGGTGTCACTCAAGGTTAAGGGAATTCTTTTTGTTAAAAAAAAAATTGTGTTTAACTAAGTGATTAATACTACGAGTGGAGCTAAAGCATTACAGAAGTAGAACATGTCTAAAGAATTTTTAGAAAAAAGATACCATGGCAACAAGGGGAACTTCAGCAAGAGGCTAAGGACCTTCCACCCCTTCATCCATTGCAAACATGTTTGGAGATGTGTCTTAATACTCAATAAGGATGTCAGAGAAAACAAAGTACCCAAAAACCATAGTGGCAACAAAGGTAAACCACATAAATGCAGCCCTCGTAAAGGATGAATATGATAACATTCATGACCCAGAACTGCTTGCTAACCTAAAGATTCTACATGAGGGTTCTTTTATGAGAATACAAGAGAAGGTGAAGAAGAAAGACAATGATTCCCTAGGATACCGACTATGACTATGTGGCCTCCTAGAATATATGGTTAAACTAGTTCATTATTGTGTGGAGCTACTACATGCAAGCTTCTTAAATTTCCATGGAGATATAGGGGTGATTTAAGGTTGTTGGCATTGAGTTTTCATTGATGTCAACCAGTATTGCAGGTTACCCATAGAGTGTGTTAGCCGGTATGAAGAAGGTTGAACCAACATAAAGAAGAGAAGTATTTTATGAGTTGGCAGATGATATCATCGATATGAGGTGAGATGCAAGAGGGTGTTGGCATGCCTGAGTTATAACCAGTAAGGCATAAACCAGTATGAAGGCTAGTTGTTTGTTTCTAATAAAAAGGTGGAATGTTAGATGAATCACAACAACACCCAGTGAGTTGAACAAAATGAATAGCATGAAGACATACCAAAAGGAAAGATGAACTATCAGTATAATGTGCAGCTAGTATAAGTATTTGTCTAGTATGCTGGGCATACTGGTAAGGATTTATACTGGTAGAAGGGGTTGTATCGGTAGGTATGTTCACGTTTGAATTGACTCTTTGTTGATGAGTTGAAAGTATGTCTATGTGTGGAATGGGGATATGAGTTGGAAAACATGCAGAGGTCGATGAAATGTTCATCAACATGGTTGTCTGTGTAGTTGGTGGTGATTAAATGATAAAACCAAAAATCATGAGATGATATCTAACTGATGTGGCTTGAGGAATAATGGACGACAGAGAAAGATCAGGCAGTTGTTGGCATTGTGATCGAGGCACAAAATCTGATTGCAGATTGACCTTCAGTTAGAAACAGCTGGGTGAAATGAGGATGACAAAGATCAAGGTCGTAAAGTAGAGTGAAGTCTTTTATTTTTAGAAAACATGCATTGGATGAAAAAAAATGTGTATAGATGCATCTCCCCAAAGTAGGTGAGAGATCCAAGCCAGATCAAATTAGATTTGATATAGATTTGGTCAAAGGAAAGAAACCCTAACCACCTGAAGTTTGAATTTGTTTTTGGTGGGAAAACTTGTCCTTAAATACACAAGTCTAAATCAATGTGGTGCTACTATAGAACGATATGTGATTATGTTGGTGAATGAAAGAGAGGTAGAAAAGATTGTTTAAGTGAAAAATAAGAAATATTAAGTGACTATGTGTTGAAGGAGAAACTAGTAAGGTGTGTGAACCGGCAGAGAACAAACTGACAAAGATAGAACTTGGAAAAGTGTGAGCAGGTGTGAGGTGAATCCAATAGATAGAGGAAGAGAAGTTTCAACAAAGTCATGACCAACATAAAGGCAATGTTGCAGTGTGTGTGGAGGTTTCACAGACCGACAAAATTGAAACTGGTAGAGCAGAGTATTGAAGGGTTGCAAAACTTCATTTGCAACAGAGAATTTATTCTTGTATTTGAATCTTCATATTTTCTTCACTAAGTAGGTGCTTAGTGCAGGGGTTATAGTTCCTTTAGGTTGTAGCCTATAAATTGTTTAGGGGTTGGTGCTCCTTTGAGCCGGTGCTCATAAATAAAGGGTTGGTGCCCAAAAATTATAATTAGATCATTTTTATTGTGAGGTTGGATTGGAGCACAAGATCTCTAGCACCTATTCTCATCAAGGTTTTTCTCATATTGGGTTTTCCTCATATATCTGTTGTTATGTGATGCATTCTTGTGTATGTGTTATTTTGATGTTATAGAAAATCCTTTCACACACTTAGTTTGCATAGTTTGGCTTACCGGTTAGCACTCTGTTGTTTCATATTGTATGGGTATATTCCCAATTAAAGAAAAAGGTGTTATATCACTTATTCAACCCCCTCTCAGTGATCTATTGTGTCCAACAAAGGCAAGAATATGTGGGTAGTCATCAATGTTGACAACATAAATGACATGTTGTGTATCCTGCCTTGTGGAATGGATGTTGAATGGTTCCATAAGAAGAAGATGGAAGAGTATTGGGGTACAAGAAAGGACAATCTCAAATTTTGTAACTCTAAGTTAAAGATGGACGCAAGACAGTTACCAAAATTCCCTTTGTCCTTCAAAGATTTTAATCAAGATTTGTGGGATATATTTTCCATGTTGGCTTTTGTTTTTGGGTTTGACACAGACATAAATGTACATGAATTATAGATATCCCTAAAATTCAAGATAAGAAAGTATAAGGATCATTTCTGCTTTGAATTTGCATAGATTAAACAGAAAGTCATGCTCAAAGAGCTCAAAGGTTATGAGTCCCAAATTAAGTTCAGGTACCTTTCTATTCTATCTCATATGTTTTTATGTCAAAATCTAGACTTCTTTAGCCGGTATATGGACTTTTTTGTGCTAGATGAGAAGAAACATAGGATACTAGTGTTGGCCTAGACCCATGTTTTATCTTCTAACTATGATTATTATATGTTATGTGATATTTTTTTTCCCCCTATTTTGGAAGACTTTAGCCATGAAAATCCTTATACCCATTTTTCCAATAGACAAGTTGAATGGATGTCAAAGTCCAAAACCCCATGCGACTAGTTTTTTTGAGGTATATTTTACAGTACTAAGAGTGCATGGTTTCGATGAGGAATCCTTCTGGCTTACAACCTACCCAACTGAAAGAGTTCTTGCAATATAATTTTTCAATCGGCTCTCACTTGTTGATAAAGCATATGGGTTGGGAAGACATCAAACCATTATGCATGATGTTCCTAAGGCCTTAGGCACTATTTCTCTTCAAAAGTGAAATGCTAAGAACATATTGACTACTGTGTTAGTTTATTTGGGTTTGGTATTCATTGAAGATAAATGGAATTATGACCTAGATGGTTGTTTTTCTGACCAGGAGACTAAGGTCACCCACATTTCTCATCTTTATTGGGAGGAATGTTGTAATCCATTGCTGGATTCCTCAAACATTCACTTGGACCCTGGTCATGTTACCACATCTCACTTTAAAAGACCTTCTTGGTTATCATTTTATAAGATAAAGAGGTGAATGGAAACTACCAAGAAGATCAATGCAACTCTTAGAAGAAATCTCAAGCAAAGGAGATAGCAAGAAAAGAAAATTGCAGTTTTGTGGATATTCCAACATGAGATAAAAGACTATACTCCCAAATTTTAGGATAATCTATTAGATGATAAATTTGATGATATTTGGAACAATAAACATGATGACACTGAAGGTGAGGAAGAGGAAAAAATTTATGAGTTGTGGGAGGTGAAAGGAAAAAGAATCACGGTTGAACCTATTGATGCTCCTGGTTTTGAAGGAGAGTTCCCCACAGTCAGATGACCACATACTCAAACTTTGAAGAGGAGGTCTCAAGATACTCAGCCTTCACAACAAATAGTTGAAACTAGAAACCCACAATCAGAGAAGAGGAAAAAGGTTGATGACTCTCAAAGAGTGGTCCTGGAGAAAATGGTCATGTCAAATCCAACTCCTACCACATCAGCAACCCAAGTATGCTTTACTACCCCTCTTCTATCTTCTTGATCTTTAGTCAACCCACTAGTTTCAATTCCAATTATGTACCAGGTAGATAATACCCCTTCGGTGCAAACCCCTTCCCCTACTCAAGTTCTTGTTTCTACAGTAGTCTCTGCTCAAATTTCTACACCACCCTATGTAAAGGGAATAGCCTTTACAACCTCGAGGAATATATCATCTTTTATTCTTCTAGCTTCCTCATCTGCCTCTGCAATTTCTAGTGTTTCTATGACATCTTCCCAAGTTCTGCACTCTAGTCCTACACTCTTCGTATCTCAGCAGAGCCTTAAACCACCCTCCACCTTTTCAAGACAATGTTAAAACATTCCCCTTTCTCCCCTTCAATATTAAATTTACCAGGAAAAACTCAATCTAAGTTTGTTGTTGTTCCAATTAATTTGCTTTGCCTCCTAGATATCCTATTTCTACCCAATACATCTCATCACCTATAATATTCAGAGATCAAATGGATGCTACCAGAATGGCTCGAGTAAATCATGCTTAGAAGAGAAGGGAGAAAGATATTGTTAAACTAGTAGTGCCACACACTGAGATCGTCTATGATGAGGCACATCGATCCATCATGTTTGCCACCAAAATTCCCAAAATATTTAAGATAGAGGGTCAAATATGACCTAAAGATTATATAGTTCATGTAGTAGGCATCAATTTGAGCTAAGCCCGTGTCTAGGACAAAGTGGAGTTGATGGAAGAAATGCAAAAACTACTGATGACAAAACTTTTGGAAACCTCTCACCACTTGAAAAAGAGAGAGAAGGAGTTGAAAAATGTGATGAGTGTTGTGGCATTCCTAAGGACATAAGAGAAAGAAAAAGACATAGGAATTTCTCAGTCATCAAAGGAAATCACTCAGTTGACCAAAGAGTTGCAAGAGAAGACCCTTTCTCTTTACCAGTAGAGCCAAGAAGAGTAAACCAAATTACAAGAAAACTTAGTAGCTTGACCCTCCAACTCCAAAATCACTAGTAGGAGAAGGAAGGCTTGCCTAAAGAATTGCAAAATAAGAACCAAGAGATTACTCAATTGAATAAAAGTCATATTCAAAGCACACTTCAGAGCACCATCCCTAAGAAATACTTGTTCAAAATAGAATTGAATAAATATCAAGTGCTATTAGTGGAAGAAAAAATGCCAAGAAAATGTTGGACAATTAGTTACATAACAAACTTGTTGAGCTCTCCCAAGTCCAAAAGGATCATTCTGCCTCTACAACCTCACAAGTTCAATTACAACATGATTTAATCTATAATAAGTCATAGTTTGACAAAGAGCTTCATGATACCCAAGTTGCTTGTGAGAAGGAATGGGAAGCCAAAGAGGCAACAAAAAAGGCCCTTCAAGAGAAGACTTTAGAGATGCAATAGAAAAAGATGGATTTAGAGGGAAATATTGAAAGCCTAATTTTTGAAATGGGATCAAAAGATGCCCATATCAGCATACTCCAAGCGGCAAGCACAACAGCCACATCCCATGTTAATTTAACTCCTATTGTTCAACAACTGCACTTCTCATATTGGGAGAAGATTAAAAACATCACCACATCTCTTTGGTCAACATTGCGATTCATTGTGGATGCATAATGCTTGAGTTCAAAGGTAGAACCTATGGTTGAGAAAATATTGTATGACATCGCATCCAGTGTACCTAAGTCTGAATTGTTGATTGAATTATTGTACAGGACATCAGATGATACTCTCACAATAGTAGGTTTAGAAGATTGCAAAAGTGAAGCTGAAAAAGGTAATGAATTTATTAATTGTCATAGAGAATCCCTCCATGCTAAAGATCGTTTAGGCATTTTAATGATAGTCACTTCCCAGCTTAAGAGGGAATATGAGTACTCCGTGCAAATCAACCTACCATCCCTTTTTTATGTAGATGATTCCATAGCAATAGAAGAGCAAATGATGCAGCTCCAAGAGAAGTACCAATAAGATAAATATTATCTACAAGCACTTGGAGATGTTCCCAATGCCTCAAACATTAAAAAATATCATTCATCCTCTGGTGCAACTTAAATTCTCCCTGGAATAAGCTTTCAGGTTGCTCAGAAATTTGCTATTCAGGAAAATGTTTCAACTAGATCAGGCCTACATATTTTTGTGTTCTCAAGCACACCCTTTAGTTGAGGAGTGGGCTCCTTTACAAAATGCACTATCGCAGCTTTGAGCTACTTTGAAGGTCCCAAACTTGGTTTGCAGAGACAGAGATTCGAGGGTTCCGAATCTACAGGAAAATCACCTTGTCAAGTCACCAAAAATGTGGATAAAATATTAAGTCATTCTACGGGGGGGCCCTTTTTGTTTCATTAGGCCCCTTCTTTTTTCTCACGACCCTCTCATCATACTACCATGCATTAAATGGGTAGGGTTTTATGGGAGTTCTTTTCTTTTACTCTTGTTGGGCTTTGATATGGTGCCACATGTCCTTTCTCAATGTTTTGTTCCAAATTTGAGGGGGCCCACCTATTTCAAGTTAGAACCACCATGCATCAAGTAGGCGAGGTTTCTCTTATGGATTAAGGCAAACAAATCAAGTGTCTCTGCCTATGCACCATGTGTCTCAATCACAGATCTTTGGAAGGGAAGATAGACTAAGAGGAAAAGCGGCTCTATTTTATGGCCACATATCCAATAGTCGAAGCAAATCAACATGTCATCAAAGCACAACTTCTAGAGAGAGCCAAAATTTAAAGAAATGACATAGGGCTTAATCAATGACAAAGGCCCACTCCTAGGATGTACGGGTCAACTGGTGAAACTATTCTAGTAAGATAGATAAAATAGAAAATGAGAATCTACAATAAAGGAAAGGAGCAACCAGTCTCATGACTGGGGTGGTTCGGGTAGTTATTCGGAGATCTGTGTCCATGCTAGGGACTATAAAGGAAAATTTTGTTGTCATTTAGGGGGATTCAAACTCAAAATAGGAATTGGATCCTATAATTTAGACTTCAGTATTTTCATTTTTCATTCTAGTAATTGGACTATGCTAACTTTCAGCCTTTTCATGCAACTGTTTATGTTTTATGATATTGCTTTATGTCAATTTAAAAGAAGGACTAGTGCTTCTGAATCTATTTAAGCTTTTATAATATCAGACATAACTTCTGCTGGTTGAATCACATTTTTGACTCTTTTAATTCGATTCTAATCATTTTTTATATATATTATGCCAATGGTGAATCTTAATTAGATGTTGTGGAAATCGAAAGTTGTTTGGCCTTTATATGCATTTTATATATGATCTACCATGCTTCTGAGTTTTAAATTTTGACCTTTGGCACATCGCCTTAGATAGTTTAATTTTCAGTACTTCTTCCCCTTTTTCGTTCACATAAATGAAGAGTCTGCTTCTAAAATCTTAGACGTTATTCATTAAGGTGAAATAGATCCCCTGCTCAGTGAACTTCCCATATGATTGTTGTCTTAAGAGGAATTTTAGGCATCAACATTTACCAATGAAAGAGTGAAATTACCCATAATAAAGAAAATCAAAAGATATTTGGATAATCTAAATGATAGAAACAACGTGTACAAAGAGTACTTATATAAATTCCAGAAGAACTTAATTTCAATATTTATGATCTCAGAAAGATATGATAAGATGTACAAAGATAATTACTTTTTTGGTTGCTATTGGTCATTGTTTCATGGAAGCTATGCTTCCCCAAAAGTTCCAGTTAAAATTTGGATATGAAATTAGTGCTGAAGAATGTGTGATGTATGCAAATGATATTCTTAAACTTTAGGTAGATCTCACTAAAGAAAAGCTTGGTACTTATAAAGAACTCATTAGATCAGATAGTACTGAATAGGTGGCTTCGAAAGGATCCATCTCTGGTAAGAAGAAAAGAAGAAAATCAATTGAGATCCCATCTCTAGTTTCAAAGAAGAAGAGGAAGTTAGACAAAAAGGAAAAGACTAAGATCATTAGCATTGATGATGTTGAGACTATTGAAGCTGATGTGAAGTATAAGGAGATAGCTATTGTAGAAGAAGAAATGTAGAAGGAACCCTTTGGTTCTTCTGACAAAGATCGCTTTGAATTTGTTAAAATGTTGAAGATGCTTGAGGAACTTGATGGAATAAAGAAAATTAGAGATGCATGGTTATCACAACCATTGTATGAAAAGGATAGGATTGAAGATGCCTTGACTATTTATTTGCTCTAGGAACAACATTGCTCTTTGTTCTATTGAAAATTTTCTCCTAGATGTTTTGTTTGAACAATTGAGTGAGCAATTAGCCATGAAAGCCACTAGAAAAGGACAACCAGATCTTGAAGATGAAGTGTAGAGAGCTATGAGCAGAAAATGTGATGTTACATAGAAGAGATTGATTGAATGCATAAAGGACATGATGAAATGTATGAGTGTTGTTTGTAGTGTTTAAAAATATTGTGTCAGGTGGCTTGCTACCACAATAAATCACAAAGAAATATATTGACTCCTTGGAGTCTGAGATGAACAGATTTATAGAATCCTTCAATATTTTCAAAGATAAAGATAGTACAGTAAGGAATAAGATTTATTCAATACAATTGGAATTATCCTTGGTGCAGAAACATAAAGATGATTTTGTCATGAAGTTTTGGATTATCATATAATGCAGCCAAGGCAGTGAGATCCAATGAAGGACAACCCAACCTTGCAGCTAAACACATAAACCATGCAAAGCATACCAGAAACTGGTAACAAAGCGCTAGAAACAACAGGTAGAACAACCAGTAACAACACAAAAGACATAACTGGTAAACAATGTGAATGAATTTTATTACAATTTAAATAATTATGCATGCCACATTCTAGATCGCAATCCAGCATACAAACAATGCTTACAATGCAACTACAAGATCCAAAGATCATCTACACATCAAGTTGGCCTCTAGTAACAATCAATCGGTTCTATCCTAATCGGGACCTCAGCCTTCTGACCTCAATCCTACTGGATCATAATCTCACCAATTTTACATCTTCGCTCAATCTCAAAGCTCTATCCTCTATTTCATCACTTCTCTCTTCCAATGATTCACAAGCTTCCATTTATACCATCTGCAAATAATGACAACTCAATCAAGTCGACCCAAAGACCAACCGGTTCATGAAATGTGCAATGATAACATGTCGGCTCAAATCACTAAGAACAATCTTGAAATCAAAAAATGATGTGCAGAGCTTTGGGAATACCGGCCAAGGCCCAAAGCAACATCTCTAATGATCTACAAGTCATAGAGATCAACCACAACCCAAAATCATCTTCGCTCAACATACTACTAGACTAACCGGTAAGAACATATCAACCGGGACAATACCAGAATCCACATCTCACCATGAACAAAGACAAATGCTATGAAACTTGAACATAATAAATACCATGAACACAACAGAATAAATCCAAAACCATAATGCTAAACACTCAAACATGAAGAAATGCCACACTCTCAAGCAATTCCACTGAAAAACTGCCCAACTAGTTTGAACTTGACTAGTGCTCCTACATCAGAGTCTTGAGGTTAATTGAAAAGTGAGTCCCATCACTTTCTCTGGTTCGATGATCGGTCAGTAGGTACTTGTAACTGCCTTAAGGGATTTGGTGATCTAACCATAACTTCTGGTTTTCTCTCCACGGTAATCTACTAGTCCAAGTTGTAGCCTTCCTCAATTGGAAATCTACTTGCAAACCTTTCTCTGTGTCATGTTTGGTGATCTAAAATAGCCCACAAATTGCCTCGATCTTCTCTCCAAGAAATTGGTGCATAATCGGGTCCTCCTCCAACAACAGGCTCACAAACTAGCTCTGATACCATTTGACGTAGTCAAGGTAGGGAGATCCAATGAAGGATAGTCCAACCTTGCATATTAAAACATAAACCATGCAAAGCATACCGGTCACAAGTAACAAGGTGCCAGAAACAACAAGAAGAACAATCAGTAACAACACAAAATACATAACTAGTAAACTATGTGAAAGAATCTTATTACAACCTGAAGAATTTTACATGCCACATGTTGGATCATAGTCTAGGATACAAACAATGCTTACAATACAATTACAAGATCCTCAGATCACCCTCATATCAAATCGGCTTCTGATAAAAGTTTGTTGGTTCTATCCTAACTTGAACCTCACCCTTCTGGCCTCAATCCTACTAGAATAGAATCTCACCGGTTCTACATCTTTGCTCAATCTCAAAGCTTTGCCTACTATCTTCTAACTTCTCTCTTCCAATGATTCACAATATTCCATTTATACCATCTGCAAATAATTACAACTCAATCAAGTCCGCGCAAAGACCAACCGGTTCATGAAATGTTCAACAGTAACATGTCAGCTCAAATCACTAAGAACAATCTCCAAATCACAAAATGATATGCAGACCTCTAGGAATACCATCCAAAACCAAAAGAAACATTTCTAATGATCTTCAAGTCATGGAGATCAACCACAACCTGAAATCATCTTCGCTCAACATACTGCCAGACTAACCGGTAAGAACATGTCAACCAGGACAATACCAAAATCCACATCTCACCAGAAACAAAGCCAAATTCTATGAAACTCGAACATGAGAAAGACCACAAAACAAGGAAATAAACCCAAAACCACAATGCTAAACACTCAAACATGAAGAAATACCATGCTCTCAAGCAATTCCACTAAAAACTGCCCAACTAGTAAGAACTAGACCGGTGCTCCTACATCATCAAAAAAAATGTTGAAACTAGAATGGATCACTTTACTCATCTACTAGAAGATGCATAGAAGGCTTAACTGAATTAGCTTGTCCCAAATGATTTTATTAGTGTTATTGACTTGCTTGTGTAGTGCAAATTTCAATGCACAATATTGATATTCGTTATTAACTCCTAGAATTCCTTTCTCTTGGAACTCAAAGAAAAATATAAGGCAATTTTTCCACAAAAAGGTAATTGAGACTTTCTTTTTGAACTACATTAATTTTGTTTAGGGGAAGATGTGTGAAGGTATATTTTTGATACCCTTTGTCCTTAATGGCAAAGGAGGAGAGAATGTGAAGTGGAGAGAGAACAAGATGTTGGGAGAAAATGTAAATTAGGAAGAAGATGTGAAAATTGGAGTATATTGGAGAGTAAGTAATTTTTTATTTTGTTTTTGAAAAATAATTTTAAAGCAAGTAACCTGTTTTTTTTGCATGCAGTTGCCATCAATCACAAAGTCAGAAATTGTTACAATTTTGTCATTTATGAAGGAGAATGTTGTATAGGCTACCGGTTGTCATTGATGTCAACATACTTTTGTTGACTTATATTGTTGTTTCTTCGATATTCCAGTGACTCTATCCATCATGTTTTTCTCTAAGTTGTTTGGCAGTTACACATATGAGTTTGCAACTTAGGTAGTATACTCATGAATATCAGAAGTATCTATATTCCAACTTTTACATGTTATGGATCTTTGGAAGGTGAGATACATGGTTCGGCAATTCAATCTATTAGTTGCTATGTTCCTTCATAATAGAACAGTTTGTCTAGACATCCACATTTCATCAGTTGATTGTTTTCTATCTTGTAGTTTTGGGGCATGATTAAGCATTGTGGATAACGTGTGTGTTCTAGTTAGCATTAACTTTTATTTTATATTTGGCTGACCTATGTAAATAAAATGTATGAAGTATATTGTGGTAGCAATTAAGGTATTTTCTTTCTAATGCATGTATGACCAACTTGAGATATGGATCAGTATATATATGTGATGTATTCATTTGATGAGAGATATAGAAAAATAGAGAAATAGAGAAATAGAGATATTTAGAGATATAAGTAGGACATAGTGGTCAGATATGACATGTGATTGAAGCAAATAACTGAAGAGAAAATGAAGTGTGTGAAGTTTGTCTATTGAGATTAATTAGAACTGTATTCCACGCATATGTGAGATGCAACTATAGTAGTCAATTTTATTTATATGTTCTTTTTTGGGCAATAATCCCTTTGGTAATGAGCCCTATAGTGAGAATTTGTAATATTTCATAACTAATAATATTATATTGAGAGTTAACCCTTTTCATGATTTTTCTTAGGTTTTCACACTTAAACATAGTGTTCTCTTGCGTATGTTTCTATGGATGGTATCTCTACTTTTGTTGTTCATTTGATCACTCATTTATTTCTATTGCATCCTAATTGATGTGAATTTTTAAAGTAATAATAAGATTGTTTTAGGATTTAGGGAATACTGATTCAACCCCACTCTCAGTATCCCATTTGTTCAACACATAATGAAACCCTTGACAAATCCCTACGTGAATCTACGGTACCTCGGGATATCAATGGGAATGCTTTTCAAGCCATGTTGGGAAACTTGATTGCCATCCCTCATGTCGCCTTCACACAATAATAAGTTATTGCACATAAGCCTTCTCATAATGATCCCCTACACCTTGAAGTATTTGTTCACAAGCATAAAAACAATAGAGTATTAATAGATGATAGCTCTAGTCTGAAAATTTATACATTAAATTTGGTTAAGGCCTTGGGATAACTTGAACATAGTATTGATGCCTCTAAAAATCTTCAATATCAAGTCTTATGATAATGAAGAACACCCATCCAAAGGAGGGACCACATTACTAGTAAAGGTTGGACCAGTAACAACAAACATGACATTCTAGGTCCTAGACAAAGAGTTGGGCTACAATATACTCCTATGTCACCCTTGGATCCATGCAATGCAAGTAGTGTCATCTACCTATCACCAATGTGTCAAATTTCTATATAATGGCTTTAAAATTACTATACAAGGTGATCCAAATCTATTTTAACATTGCAATAACCTAAGGGAAAGTGTAGACAACTAGGTGTTGAGAAATTAGGAAGCTCCACTTATTCCATAGCCTGGATCTTTTTCAATATCAGATGTATCAACACCTTTCACATCCTAACCTAATATCAAGCTCCACATTAATTACAAGGGATGGGGGAGTACTCTTACTCAGAGGTCTTCTACATTAGATATTTACCCATGTCACAAAAATCCTTTAGGAGACTATTGTTGAATCATATGGATCAATGAAAAGGCAAAGCTATAATATAGTATGCATCATCCTCATCCTTCATTAGATGGGGATAATTGAATGAAGAATCACTTAAGGAGGATATTTATAAATGGTTATACAAGGACCAAGAGATGCTCCACCAATACAAATCCCCTTGGAAAAATATGGAAAGGGATTGAGAATGTTAGAAAGGCATTGCTATGATGGCACTACTGTCTTGGGGACACAACATCAAAGGGTAATAAAACCCATCCTTCCAACAAACAATTCAAGAAATTGAGGTTTGGGATATGAGAAGACAAGTAAAGGTTCCAAAATCCAAAATAATGAACTGTTGATATTAAACATGCCTCCAATCATCACGCCTCCTCCTGAACAAATCAACTTCTGATGCAGGAGCATCCCCAATTCACATCAATCTTGTATCAACCAAAAACATTTTCCTTTCTATTTTGTTTTATGTTTGCAGTTTCAGTTTTCCTTTCTGTGTGTCCCGATTTTGGCTCACTAGATCTTGTGGAGTTGGATTCTACTTGAAGACCTGATCATCTTTCTTGCTTTCAGACCACATCTCATTTGGATCACTTTCTAGCAAGATATCTCTACTACTTTCCTTGAAAGTTTCTTGTTATCAGTTGTTCGTTTGTTACCGGTTGCTTGAGACCTATTTTGGTGATCTACTAGAACCCATTCCAAAGCTTGCAAATCCTTGAGCATTGATTTCAATGTTCTTTGGAATGTGGCTGACCTTTTCCCATGATCTACGTTTCATCCTTTGGATTTTTTGGAGGAATCTCTTAGCGGAGGCCGACCTTGTTCATTTTGCATGTTAGGTTTTGTTCTTAGGGTTTTGATCCCTTTTGGGCCAACTGGATCCTTTGGATTGATATATATTTGTAATTATTTTTTAGAATGGAGTCAGTTAGAATCAATTTATAATCAATCAGAATGTTAGATAGATAGACTATGCCTAAAAGATAGGTCTTTCGATTCAAGGTCCCATTTGTGACCTATTCTGCCAGCCTTGTGTGCTAGTATGTTTTAACCCGGTTTTTACCGGTTGGATATAATTAGTTTTCATGCAATAAAACTATCTATTATGCATTGCCTCCATAATATCTATGTGTTTCCATTGTGTTTCCTCTTGTTGACTGGTCCAGATTGATCTCTTTGAGGCCCCTCCTCACTGGTGACTGCTTCAAGTGGTATCAGAGCGAAGTTTCATTCTGGAGGTTGCATGTCCAAAATTTTTTTATTGTAGGGTGGTGAATTGTGGATTCGATCGGCAATTGCAGAGGACTAGCATGAATCAATGGCGCAAAGATGAACTAGGAATGGTGGACCATGTGGGAATGCAGACCTTGTTGTGATGGATATGTTGCGAGCAATAGTAGCTTGATTAGAATCTGTGGAGACAACCTAGAGAAGAGGTCGACATATTGAAGATGTAAGTGAAGATGAAGGAGAAGAAGCCCCAACAAAACAAGTAAACCTACCAGTGGTTGATCCAGATGAAGAAAGGTTTTTAAGGGTGAACACTAAACCTCATTTTACCCCACCAAAATATGATGGGAAGTTATATTTGGATGAATTAATGGATTGGATCTCAGAGTTGGAGAAGTATTTTTTTGTTTGAAAACACTATAGATGAAAGGAAGGTGAAATATACATGTACCTGGTTGAAAGGTCATGCATCTCTTTGGTGGGAGCATTTACAAGCTGATAGACAAAGAAGAGGTAAAGAAAAGATTAAGACATGGGATTGGATGATTTCTAAGTTGAAATCAAAGTTTGTGCCGACAAATTATCAAGTGGATTTTTTCTGAAAGTTGTAGAATCTGAGATAGAAGGAATCTAGTGTGAAGGAGTACACTAAAGCATTTTACATGTTGAACATCAGATGCAGATATGTTGATTATGAATTTCAACAAATTGTAAGATATTTCAATGGGTTGTGGATGTCTATACAGGATGAACTAAGTATGATCAAATTGGAGAGTGTTGAAGAGGCTTACCAGTATGCACTAAAGGTTGAAGAGAAATTGAACAAAAGACATGAGAAAAGACAGAGAGGAAGAGGAACCAGTACAGATCAGAACAAGGACAAGGAAGTGAGAAAAGAAGGTAATTCATATCGGAAGGATGATAGAAATTTCTACTAGATGAGATAATCTTGTTTCAGAAGAGATGGTGAAAAAGTTGAAATTGGAGAGATTGAAACACCCTAAGCCTTATTAGATAGCATGAATTTAGGATGAACATAAGTTGTTAGTAAGTGAACAATGTTTGGTGAAATTAAAAATTGAGAATTATCATGATGAAGTTTTATGTGATATTATGCCTATGTATATTTGTCATCTTTATTGGGAAGACCTTGGCAGTTTGATAGACAAGCAATACATGATGGGAGGAAGAATACATACACTATTGTGGCCAATGGGATGAAGAAAACCTTGTTACCCTTGGAGGAACCTTTGAAGAATGAAGTTTGTATAAATGCCAGAATCTATTTAGTAGATGGAAGGAAATTCATGGATGGACTGAGATATGAGAATGTGTTTTTTGCCTTAATTCCTAAGAAGATCAGGAGACTGAAACCGGAAGGAGAGCACCCGAAAGAGATAAGATATTTGCCGATAGAATATGAGGACATCATTTTAGATAATCTACCTGATGGATTACCACCTTTTAGAAGTATTAGTCATTGCATGGACTTGGTTTTGGGAGCTAGTTTGTGTAACAAAGTTGCACACCTGTTGACACCGACAGAGAATGAAGAACTGAATAGACAAGTGCAAGAGTTGTTGAAGAAAGGTTTGATCAGGGAGAGTCTAACACCTTGTGCAGTTTTAATAGTATTAGCACCTAAGAAGAATGGAGAATGCAGGATGTGTATCAATTCAAGAGCAATAAACAATATCACAGTGAAATACCAGTTTCCTTTGCCTAGGATGGATGACATAATGGAATTCTTGAGTGGAACAAAATACTTTACAAAGATAGATTTGAAGAGTGGATATCATTAGATCAGGATCAGAGAAGGTGATTAGTGGAAGACAACATTTAAGACAAATGAAGGACTATATGAATGGTTGGTGATGCCTTTTGGATTGACTAATGCACCGAGTACTTTCATGAGGCCGATGAATGAGGTATTGAAGAAATTCTTGGGTAATTTTGTTATTGTGTATTTGGATGACATTCTAGGTTTTAGTAAAACAAAAGAGGAGCATTTGTTGTAGTTAAGACAAGTTTTGTAGAGGTTGAGAGAAGAAAAATTGTCGATCAATATCAAGAAGTGTACTTTCATGAAGGATAAGTTAGTCTATCTAGGATTTTTGATATCTGAGGATGGTTTGAAGATGGACCTTGAGAAAGTGAAAGCCATTCTTGACTAGCCTACACCAAAAAGCATTGGGGAGGTAAGGTCATTTCATGGATTGGCTAGTTTTTACCAGAAGTTTATCAAAAATTTAAGTTTTGTTTGTAACCTTGTGACTGAGACCATGAGAGGAGATCAGAAGGAATTCAGGTGGACCACCAGAGAAAATAAATTTTTTGAATTGTTGAAGCAGAAAGTGATTGAGAAGCCTGTGTTAGCTTTACCAGATTTCAATAAAGTATTTCAAGAGGATTGTGATGCAAGTGGAACAACAATAGGAGAAGTTTTGAGTCAAGAAGGGAGAGCAGTAGCCTATTTTAGTGAGAGACTGAATGATGCCCGGAAGAGATATTCAGTGTATGATCAACAATTTTATGCCATAATTCAAGCCTTGATGAAATAGAAACACTACTTATTGCTTAAGGAGTTTGTGTTGTATACAAATCATCAAGTTTTTCAATATTTGAACAGTCAGAATAAGTTGTATCAGAGACATATGAGATGGGTAGAATTCTTCCATAGTTACACCTTTGTGTTGAAGCATAGAATTGGGAAATATAACAAAGTTGTTGATGCATTGAGTAGGAGAAGAAATTTGCTGACAGAGACTTGAGTGACAATATTAGGTTTTGAAGATTTGAAGACCTTGTATGATGAAGACCCAGATTTTGTAGAATCTTGGAAAGCATGTAGAGAATTGGTTATGGTTGATAGGAGCAAATGGTTGGATTATTTCATTTAGGATAGGATGTTATTCAAGTGAGTTCAGTTCTGTATACCTAAGAGTTCCATGAGAGAGAATATGATAAAGGAGAAACATAGTGGAGGTTTAGGTTGGACATTTTGGCATTGACAAAATAGTTGCATTGGTGAGTGAGCAGTAGTTTTAGTCCCAGATTCATAAGGATGTTAAGAGATATGTACAGATTTGTAGAGTTTGTCAAGTTGCAAAAGGTAGTAGTCAAAATATGGGATTGTATAAACCTTTGATAGTACCAGTAAGACCTTCAGAGGATATAAGCATAGATTTTGTACTTGCATTGCCTAAGACATCAAGGGGGAATGATTCTATATTTATGGTAGTGGATAGATTTTTGAAGATGACTCATTTCATACCTTATAAGAAGACATCAGATGCATTATATGTTGTAGACCTATTTTTCAAGGAAGTCATGAGACTGCATGGATTACCTAAGAGCACAGATTCAGACAGAGACACTAAGTTTGTTGGCTATTTTTGGAGAAAAATTTGGAAGAAGATGAAGATAGATTTGAAGTTTAGTTCTACTTTTCATCCATAGATTGATGGATAGACAAAAGTTGTTAACTGGAGTTTGGGAAATTTGTTGATATTTTTAGTGGGAGATAAAATTGGAAGTTGGGATTTGATCGTTGCACAAGAAGAGTTTGCCTATAACAATTTAGTGAATAGGAGTACTGGAAAAACACTTTTTTAGATTGTTACCAGAGTGCATCCTAGAGGAATATCACAATTAAGAGACATTAGCAGTGAAGACCGAAAGAGTTTAGAAGCAAAATATTTTGCAGATCACATTGCACCATTCCACATTCAGGTTAAAAAACATTTGGGAGACATGAACAAAAAAAATAAGGAGAAGGCATATGAGAAGAGGAGACATAATAAATTTGAAGTTGGTGATGAAGTGATGGAATATCTGAGAAAAGAGAGATTCCCAATTGGAACTTATAATAAGTTGCGAATGAAGAAATTTGGACCCTATAAGTTTTTGAGGAAGTTCAGTTCTGGAAATGCATATGAAGTGGAGCTACTAGATAGTCTAAGTATTTCACCTATATTTAACATTACAGATCTTCATGAGTACCGCGAACTAGAATTCAGTGAGGACAGTGTTGCAAACCTTGAGAAACAATTACCTCAGAAGGAACTAGATCAGATTGAAGAAATTTTGGACAATAGGATTGGGCATAGTACCCAGAACAATTAGTACAAAGAATATCTTCTGAAGTGGAAGAGAAGACTAGTTGAAGATTCACCTTGGATTTCTAAAGAAGAGGTAGACTACCTTGGTTTCCCTCTGACCCCAACAAAGTGAGAGGCTCACTTTTTCTAACCTCAGATGTCTGATGCAGGAGCATCCCTAGTTCACAGCAATCTTGCATCAACCAAAAAAAATTTCCTTTCTCTTTTGTTTTATGTTTGTAGTTTATGTTTTCCTTTTTGTGTGTCCTGATTTTGGGTCATCTGATCTTGTGGATTTGGATTCTACTTGAAAACCTAATCATCTTTCTTGCTTTCAGACTACATCTCATTTGGATCACTTTCTAGCAAGATATCGCTACCGGTTTTCTTGACAATTTCTTGTTACCGATTGTTCCTTTGTTACTGGTTGTTCCTTTGTTACCGGTTGTATGAGACCTATTCTGGTGATCTACTAGAAACCCATTTTGAAGCTTGTGGAGCCTTGAGCATTGATTTCAATGTTCCTTGGCATGTGGCCAAACCTTCCCACAATCTATGTTTCATCCTTTGGATTTTCCGGAGGAATCTCTTGGCAGAGCCCGACCTTGTTCATTTTGCATGTTAGCTCTTGTTCTTCGGGTTTTGATCCCTTTTGGGCTGACTAGATCCTTTGGATCAATATATATATTTATAATCATGCTTTAAGATGGACATAGTTAGAATCAATTTAGAATCAAATAGAATATCAGATAGATAGACTGTACCTAGATGATAGATATTTCAATTCAAGGTCCCAGTTGTGACCTATTCTACCAAGCCTGTGTGTCAATATTTTGTAACCCAATTGTTACCGGTTGGATGTAATCAAATTTCATGCAATAAAACTATATGTTTTGCATTGCCTCCATTATATCTGTGTGTTTCCATTGTGTTTACTCTTCTTGACCGATCTGGATTGATCTCTTTGAGGTCCCACCTCACCAGTGATTGCTTCAACATCACTCTTGAGGTAGTGTCCAATTAAACAAGCCTAAGTAACAAAACTAATATCTCAGCACTTCCTACTAAAGAAGCTAATATCACCCTCTTGATAGAGAAAGGTTTTATAATTCAAAGTACTATAGCACTAATAGTAAACACCATTAATGCCTCATTGCCTCCTTTTGAAGAAGCTAGTTGAACCCCCAAAGAAGGATCTAATGTGGAGAGTTACACTGAGACTAATTCCCATGACTTAATAATGGGAATTTGTTCATAGTAGTAATATCTATCATGTTGACAGATCTTATGATCACTAAGAAGTTATTGTTGATGGTGTTGTCTATGAAGACAAAGAGCTTGATCATAATTTTTTGAAACACTACTCTGACACTTGTGCTTGCAACCTAACAACTACCTCATATTCCAATAGCCATGATGACCTTTTCCTAGTATACCCCCATGCCATTTATTGGGCCCAACAAGACACACCACATTTAGATTAGTTTGAAAATGGTGAAGTGATAGCCAAATTCCTTGGCATTAACACAAGATTACCATACATGGACCATAAAGTTGGTTTTGCCATAGATCTTAATAGATAAACCTATTTTGGGGAAGCTAGTTCATCTTCTAGTCACAAAAATCAAAAGGAAAATGAAAAAAAAAAAGCAAAAATAAAAGGTTGCAAAGTGAAAACTACAAGGCAATCTCTAATCATAAAAAAGTAAAAGCAAATGATGTATCCAATGGTGAAAGCCTCTCTGAGGCACCAGTAAATAGAAGAATGGATAGCTTATCCATTGATCAAGAGAGATCTTCATTACTAGTAGAAAAGTAAAAAGAAGTGAATATAGGAGACGATGAAAATATGAGAAAGATCCACCTTGCAGAATAATTACAACCAAAAGAAAAAAAAAGTTTCATGAAATTTTTCAAAGAAAGACATAAAATTTCTTGGTCATATAAATACATGCCTGGATTGGAACAAAAATTGGTTCTACATCACCTCCCAGTGCTTCCAATCTAAACCATATAAGTAGAAACCTAGAAAAATGCATCCTCAAATAGCTCTACTGAACAAGGTTGAGATACAAAAGTTACTTGATGTGGGTTTCATTAGACCCATAGACTATGCTAAATGGATTTCAAATCTAGTACTAGTGACCAAACCAAATGGAGGCATCCACATCTACATATATTTCAAAGATCTGAACATGCAATATCCCAAAGATGACTTTCCCCTCCCTAACATTGAAATTATTGTAGACCCCATAGCTGAACATGAGATGCTTTCTTTATTGGATGAATTTTCAGAATATAATCAAATAAGGATAGCCTTGGAGGATAAAAACAAGACTATTTTTACCTATCCTTAGGGGACTTATTATTATAATGTAAAGCCATTCATATTCAAGAATGAGAGAGCCACTTATCAAAGAGAAATGGCCATATTGTTTGATGACATAATGCATGATATCATAGAAGACTATGTGAATGATTTATTGGGAAAGTCTAAAAGCCCACAAAGCCATCTTGTAGTTCTTTCTTGAATCTTTGACAAGCTCAAGTAGTACAATGTCTGATTGAATCCAAAAAAGTGTGTTTTTGTTGTAACAAGAGGCAATCTCCTTGGGTTTATAGTATTAAATAGAGGAATCAAAGTAGACCCAGCTAAAGTAAAGGATATTATTGAGATGCCTCCTTCATCTAATCTAAAATAATTAAGAAGCTTACAAGGCAAGATGAAATCCATTATAAGATTCATCACATAGTTAGTAGATAAAATCCAACCCTTCCAACATCTTATGATAAAAGGAGTGGCATTTAAATGGACCTATCAATGTTAGGAAGCCTGCTAGGCATTGAAAGATTACTTGTTATTACCACTAGTACTAGTCCCACCAATGCTTGGCAAGCCCTTATTGTTGTATGCTTTTGCAAACAACCCATCTCTTAGATAGATTTTGGCACAACATGATAATCAAGGGAGAGATGGGCTATCTATTACATCAGCAATACATTGGTTGGCTATGAGTTGAATTATACTTAAATTGAACTTGCATGCCTTGTTGTAATTTATACATCACAAAAGTTGTGACATTTCATGTTGTCATAAAGTGAAGCTCATCACAAGTATAGATCCCCTTAAGTATCTCTTGAATAAATTTGCATTAACATAAAGGCAAAATGGGTCATGATCCTTGGTGAATTCAAATCAAATATGTTGATAGGAAGGCTATTAAAGGACAAATCATAACAGACCAATTGGTAGAAACTCCACTTCAAGCTAATCCCTCATTATTAGCTAACTTTCATAATGAATTATAATTCATTGTAATAGCCTTGATAGAATTGAAGCTATATTTTGATGGATCTTACACAAATCATGGAGCGGGGGTAGCAGTATTATTTATAACACCACAAGGAGACACATCCTAAAATCCTATAGGATCAATTTCCCTTACACAAATAACATGGTAGAGTATGAGGCTCCCATCATAGAGTTCCAAACAATAGTGTAGTGGAAAATCAAGGATTTTTATGTGTATGGAGATTCACAACTAATTAATAAACCAAGTCAATGATGATTATACAACTAAAAATGACAAGTTGATGCCATACAAGTATATGGTAGATGACTTCAAATAATATTTTGATCAAATTATATTTAGACAAGTCCCCTACATTTAAAACAAGACAATAGATGCTATGGAAACAATGGTATATCTCTTGGATATGTTGATCAATGTGACACATTTTGAGTTCTTAGTAGAACAGTTGATGGTTTCTTCTTATGAAGTCCCCAATCTAAGTGTGTGTGTGTGTGTGTGTGTGTGTGTGTGTGTGTAATAGTTGGTCCTAACTCCTTGTGGTACAAAGATATATATGCATACTTACATGATCCATACTTATCCCCCAAACTTTCCCATAATAAATAGAAAACCCTGATCCGACAAGCCTCTAGATACATCATCATCGTGGATACCTTATACTGGAAAAGTCTTGATGAAACTCTCCCCCAATCTCTTGTTGCAAAAGAAGAACAATTAGCTTTGAGGGAGGTACTTGAAGGTATTTGTGAGGCTCACTCTAGTGGTCCTTCTTTGGCTAAGAAAATCATGCATATTGGATATTACTGGCCAACCATAGAAAATGATGCATAAAAGTTTATTCACAAATGTCAAAAATGTCAAATTCATGGTGATCTCATCCATGCACCCGCACAAGATCTCCAACCTACAACAACACCATGTCCATTTTCATAATGGGGACTTGACCTCATAGAGAATATTAACCCTACTTCTTCCAATGGAAACAAATTTATCCTAACTGCTACAAATCATTTTACTAAGTGGATGGAAGCAATTCCACTTACATAACTAGTAAATAGATAGCAAAATTTCTTCTCAACTATATTATATACCAGTATGGAATTCCACAAGCCATACTCATAAATAATGGTATGCTAACTCTGTGACCAATTCCACATCCAACACCATTTTTCCACTCCCTATTACCGACAAAGTAATGGTCAATAAAAGGCAAAAAATAAGACAATTTTAAAAATTCTTAAAAATGTTGTCAATGATGTTGGTTGTGATTGACATTTATAGCTGGACACTTCTCTTTGGGCTTAACAAACCTATGTTTGTACACTTATACATGCCAATCCTTATTACCTTGTATATGGATTAGAGGTTATTCTCCCTATCGAGGTTGAGTTACCATCCCTTTGAGTTTCACTATAGCATGTGATTCCAAAAGAAGACAGCATGGTGGCCAGATTGCAAGAATTAGAGATGCTTGATGAAAAAAGACAAAGTGCCCTTAATAATTTGCAAGCACACCACAACCTCCTAAGGAGAAATTATAACAAGAGGGTGAGAATTTGATTCCTTGAAATAGGAGACCTGGTCCTAAGAGAAAATCAGGGTAAACTTGTACATAGAGAAAGACAGGGTAAATTTGAACTGAAATGGTTGGGACCTTATGTGATCACATGAGCTTTCGAAAATGGTGCATACCAATTATCAACAACTAAAGGGGATCCATTATGTGATATATTGTTGTTTCCACCTGATGTACTCAAGGATCCTTTATGAGTAGCCTACTTCAATCTACAAGGGCTTGGATCAGAGGCCAACTGACATGATAGTGACTAGGGATAAGGATCTAGCAACAATCCTCTACACTTAAGGCTCTATTAAACCTAGGTGGGTAGACCTTATATCAATACATTTTAATCCTAATTCCTTTTCATTTAGGTACTACAACATATATGTTCTCAAATATTAGATAATTAAAGAGTATAATTTAAATAGGTGTAGCTATATCCCTGAATAACGAACTCTAAAAACCTTGAGAACAAACAATCCTAATTCTAAAAACTAAAAACTCAAAGTAAAATTACAATGATCAACATGAAAAAATATTTTATTTGATTTTTGGTAATACATAGAAGTTGATAACACAAGATACATGATCAATACCTATCCATTGGACATAATGAATTATGAATAAAGTACAACATATGAAACAAGTACAATTCTTTAACCAAAAACACCCATATCCTCTTGATTAACACATGATCTATTAACCATGACATGACAAAAAATTACAATTCATACTTATTATTCAATGAGAATAATATAAAATCCTTATGTATGATTCAAACATTTTAGCCTTCTACTTTTAGAAGAAGCAAAAATAAAACATACGTAAGAAACATTGTGCAAAGACAAAATCAGAAGGTCCTCAACTTTTGATTTCATAAAATTTTCCAAAACATATTGGAGACAACTTTAAAACCATTGAAATTGATTCCAAGATGCTTCTAAAACTACATATGCTTCATAGGCAATCTATATCTATTAAAAAAACTAGATGGTAAAAACAGAGACCGAGTACATTATTGTGTTATAAACTTATGTACAAACTATACAATACTACTTTTATGAAGTTCTCTAAGAAAATATATGAGATGAGAGAGAGAGAGAGAGAGAGAGAGAGAGAGAGAGAGAGAGAGAGAGAGAGAGAGAGAGAGAATAAGGTCTTGATTATCCTTTTATATAGCAAGCTTCAAGACTTTTACAAAATTCTTTATGGCAATAGGTGATACCTTGACATAAAAGAAGACAAAAAAAATTATGATGTTGACAAGAAACATACATTCCTTTTTATTCTTTGCATGTGGTAGTTGTTGTAGATGATCTAGAACCCTTTTCCTTCTCATGATCCCACTTGTCAAGTTGAAAAAGTTTGATAACCCAATAGACCTATTAAAACAACCAAGTCAAAGAGCAACTTACTGCACCTTTTAAGAGATACATTTAATGCTCAAATATTTTAATCAAAACCCTCTTTACATTATTAAAATTTGATCACCTAACAAAAAAAAATCTATTTCCTATCCTTGTTCAACAAAAGGAATAAGAAATACAAAAATACAAAAAATGGTACGAATTAATGGTTAGTTTTTTATTCAAAAATTAAAAATTTTGAAACAACAAAATAAAAAAAATAAGAAAAGAAAGAACTCCCAAACCTTGTTCTTTGATCTACTAGATCAACTTGAGGTTCCCTTGATAATTTTCATCATTGATGATACTCCTAGCAACCTCCAGTCTTGTCATCTCACTTTCAAATGTTGACAGTGCATCCAAGTAGGTTCTAAGCTTCTTTGAAACTCATGTCTCATTAGGAAAAATATCCACTAGCATGGGCTCCAATACTATTTTGATTTCAGATTTCGAATCTGATTTTGGCCTCAAAACTCTCTTTCCTTCTAGATCCATCATCTCCTTGTCAAATAAAGAAGGCATGTGGTAGGTTATCAAACATTGGAAACTAGAGAGCTCATATTTGATCCTTATTGTATATTGTCTAGTGGGTAATAAAAACTTGAACCAATATACAACTTTTCCTTTAGGTCAAAGATTACTTCAAATAGATACAAAGGGAGAGGCTTAATAGAAACTAATTTCAAGAGGACTAACCATTTTTTGCAAAAATGAAATAGAGAAAGAAACAAACTTTTGGCACCTCAAATGGGATTGATCAAATTGTAACAGCTCCTTGTGTTCAACCCATGCCACATTGTCATGATCTAGAATGGCATCAAACTTGGAATCCAAAAGAGCCTCAAACAATTTAGTGACTCTTTTCTTCTTTACCCTACTAACATCAAAATTTAATTGGTTAATCTCATTCCTCATGTTTAGGCCTCAATCCTAGCCAAGGCAAGATCATTTCGCAATCCCAAAATATCCTTAGAAGATTGATGTTGGAGATAAAGAGGCTGATAAGTTGGCCCAGAGTATGATTGTGCTTCCAATTTCTTTACCCTCTCTTTTAGGTACCTATTTTCCTCATCTATCTTCTTAGATACCTTATGAGAAAAATTGACAACATTCATTGATATATCAGTTGCCTCTATTGTTATTATATTTTCCACTCTCTTAAGGAGTCGACAACCATAAAGTTTATCTTGCTGCTAAATAATGGATGAATTTTGTGTTATAGGATATAGACACCATATTGCCAAAAAATTTAATTGGTGATCAAAAGAAGACCCAAAGAATAGTCTGCTTTCCTATTCTAGATCTAAGCTTTCCAAATCAATATCTTGCCTCCTCCTAAGGCTATCAAAAGCAATGGTAGAGGAGATATCTTGATCTTATAGGGGGGGTGAATCAGTATAGGCACATACAAAAACTTCTCCTAAACAGGTTTCATTGCAGACTGTAAACTACTGGCAATCCCTAACACCCGTCCAAACTAGACTACTACCGGTTAAACAAAGTGCAACTGTGAAAGACATGAACAACTCAATCTTCTTAGCTTTCCACACAACCTACTCCCTCATTTCCACTTTGTCATTATGCATAAATAGATAATCTATCATCAAAAATATAATAACTTGCTAGATCAACATGATTCACTGCTTGACAAAAAAAAAAACAAAGCATCACATGAAAAAGACATCACATATGAGACACATATTTTTCACGTGGAAACCCAACTGGGAAAAACCATGGTGGGGATGAATACCCACAAGACGATTTGAACTCTTTTGAAGTCCGCTTTGTTAGAAGCCTAGTCTAGTTAAAGATTGTTACAATAGGTTCTGTTAGGAACTGATCCTGTTAGGGATCACCCAGTTAAGGGATGGCTAGAATACCCGTTTAAGGGTTAAACCCTTTTAGAGGTTACCTTGTCAGAGGATTTTATGAACTCAATGGCTTTGAGTCACCCTGTTAAAGGATTTACAGCAAGCTGGTTAAGGCAACCTGGTTAAGTGATTTTCCAACTGTTGAAGTAGTCAAAGATCAATAGGTATTACAATGATCTGGTAATAGCACTCAATGCCAATGCAGATCCACTTTAGTTCCTTCCTTCTGCACACACACTATGCAGGTATCAATCCTCTTATCTGGTTTGGCAAGAATCATGTATCTCTACGCTTAGATACACACACAACATTTGCCAATAGCCTCAACATTCGCCTATAGCCTCAACATGAAACATAACATCGACCTTATAGAACATAGATAGGTCGGTAGCATAAACCCTAAACCCTAAACACTTAGGTTAAGAAATTAATTGGTTCAATCCTGACCATTGAGCACTTTGCATTTGAATACAATGGTCTTGAACAAATCTCAAGACATTCTCCATCATTCATTCTTCATCGCTTCATGGGGGCGATAGCCCATCATGCATTCTCCACCATTTACAAAGACTTCTCACATTCCCGAGGTAGATAGGATCAATCTCCTTCATGCAAGATCCTTCACGTGCATGAGACTAACGTGGCAACATGATCTGATCTCCATTACAATGCTAACTCATCATGCAAAGTCATCGGGCTTGGAATACTTCAATCGGAAACCCTGAAGCTGAGACTACCAACCGGTAGTTCTACCACATTCCATGTACCGATTCTCATTCTGACATACCGGTTCCAGTTCACAACATCATCCGGGTTCACTTGGACAAGCATACCACTTCACTTATTACACATATACCGGTTTACACCACCATACCGGTTCTCTTTGCCAGTTGCTTAACTTCAATATACCAGTTCACTTCTCAACATATTGACATCAATGATAACATACAATATCATCATGTCATCATACTCTTGCACATATGCCAACAATCTCCCCCTTTGGCATTGATGGAAATATACAATGATATCACTCTGTCTGCATCACATCTTCTCCTAAATACTGCAGATATCTTTGCACTTCACATAGTCTCCCCCTTTGACAACAATGCCAAAGTGGAGGCACAAGCTTCCTTATTCCACTACGTTGCTCCCCCTAAGGAGTAGCATCCTTCAACACATCAATCCTAAAAAGATATAGAAAAGTAAGATCTAACTGATGTGGAGCACTTACTTTTAGTTCACCTCTTGAAGGGGAAACATTCCTAATTCACTTCTCAAATAGGTAAATGAAGCCTTTGGTAGAGGCTTGGTGAATATATATGCTAACTGCTCCTTACTGGACACATGTTCCAATGCCACCTCTTTGTTCTAAACCTTTTCCCTCAAGAAATGATACTTGAGTTCAAAGTGCTTGGTTCTAGCATGTAAAACCAGATTCTTGAAAATGTTAATTGAACTTGTATTGTCATAGAATATAATTATCGGTTCAAATACAAGAACATTGAAGCCATTCAATACATGCTTCATCAAAATAGTTTGGGTACAGTTCATAAAAGCTACAACATACTCCACTTCTGATGTAGACTGAGAGATACAACTCTACTTTTTACTCATCCATGAGACCAATCTACCACCGAGAAAGAATGCACCACCAGTTGTGCTCTTCTGGTCATCTACATTACTAGCCCAATTGGCATCTATGAACACTTTTAGGTTGAACTCATTATTGTATGGATACCATAAACCATAGTCAATAGTTCCTTTCGGATATCTAAGAATCCTCTTGACTGCTACCAAGTGGGATTCTCTTGGGCTTTACTGAAACTGAGCGGCAATACGCACTGCATGTGCAATGTCCGGTCTGCTATGCACTACATAATGAAACTTACCAATCATTAATTGGTATTCCTTCTCATTTACCAATGCTGAGTTATATCGGTATTCCTTCTCATTTACCAATGTTGAGTTATCTTCTTTTGATAGTTTATAACCGGTCACCACTGGTGTACCAACCGGTTTACTATCTTCCATGCCAAAGGTCTTTAACACCTCTTTGACATACTTGGAATAAGTTATAAAGATTCCATCTTTCATTTGTTGAATCTGCAGTCTAATGAAGAACTTAATCTCCCCTATGAGTGACATCTCAAATTTCTTCTTCATCTCATCAGCAAAATCATGACTCATCTTGTCATCTCCTCCAAAGATGATGTCATCAAAAAATACTTCATAGATCAAAATTTGATCTCCTTCTAATTTCAAGTAGATATTGCTATCTTCACTTGTTCTTTCAAATCCAATCTTCACAAGATGGGAATGCAAGCATTCATACCATGCTCTAGGTGCCTGCTTTAGTCCATAGAAGACTTTATGTAGCCTACACAACATGTCACTATCTTCTGATAGGGCAAACCCATCTAGTTGCTCTATATACACCTCCTCTTCAAGTATTCCATTTAGGAATGCAGATTTTACATCCATTTGGTATACCTTGAATCCTTTAAAAGCTGCATATGCAAGAAGCATACGAACTCCTTCCAATCTAGCTACTGGAGCAATGGTTTCTCCATAGTCTTCTCCTTCTTCATGAGCATACCCCTTACACACCAGTTTGGCTTTGTTTATTATCACTGTCCCATCTTCATTCAGCTTATTTCTAAAAACCCATTTGGTACCAATGACATTTTTATGCTTCGGTCTGGGTACCAAGGACCATGCACCATTCTTTTCTATCTGATCAAGTTCCTCTTCCATTGCCTTGATCCAATCTGCATCTTTATGTGCCTCTTTGAATGATTTAGGCTCAAATTCAGATATCATACATGATTTTTCTCTGATCTTTCTTCTTGTAAGGATTCCTGCATCCTTGTCTCCTATGATTTTCTTTGGATCATGATTGAGTTTGACATACCTAGGTATATTCTTCATAGCTTCCTCTTTCTTTTCTTCATCATCCTCATCTTCACCAGCATCTACTGGTGTAGGAGCACAATTGCTGGTACTGGGCAAATTTGCAACCGGTTCCTAGAAGGTTACTACCAGTTCATCTCCTACTTGCTCACTGTCAATTTCCTCAGGTTTCCCAGAGTTTTCATCAACCCTAACATTGATGCTTTCAACAATTCTCTAAGTCCTATTGTTGAAACATTTGAGAGCTTTTCTCTTAGTGGAATACCCTAGGAATATTCCCTCATCACATTTGGCATCAAACTTGCTCTAATGTTCAGTCCTCTTGATGTAACATTTACTACCAAACACTCTAAAGTAGCTTACGACTAGTGTCTTATCAGTCCAGTACTCATAAGGATTCTTATCCTTTCCTTTCTTGATGCGAACCTCGTTCATTGTGTAGATTGCAGTTCTCACCACTTCTCTTCAAAAGGTGTGAGCAACTTTTCCTTGGATCAGCATAGTTCTAGCCGCTTCAACCATAGCTCAGTTGTTCCTCTCTTTTAAGCCATTCTACTGTGGATTCTAGGGGGCAGACAGTTGCCTCTTGATGCCATTCTCTTCACAATATTTGTTGAATTCGTCGGAAGTGAATTCCCCTCCTTGATTAGTTCTAAGGCATTTGATTCTTCTACCACTTTCCTTTTCTACCAGTGCTATGAAGGCTTTGAACTTTCCAAAAGCTTCAGATTTATCCTTCAAGAATGTGACCCACATCATTCTTGAGGAATCATCTGTTAGAATCATAAAATACCTATCTCCCTGCACACTCCTAGTTTTCATAGGACCACACAAAATCAATATGCACAAGATCAAGTAAATTGTCAGTAGTGAAAGATTTACCTTTGAAGGTTGAGGAAGACATTTTCCCTAATTGACACTCTCTACATAAAGGATTTTCTGGTTTGCTCAGCACAGGTAATCCACTAACTGCCTTGGTCTTACTGGCCTTTACTATGTTATCAAAGTTTACATGACAGAGTCTCCTATGCCATATCCAGCTATCATCAAACCTAGCCATAAGGCATGTACTTATATTTGCATTCAATTGAAATAAGTTACCTTTGGTCTACATACCAGTGGCCATCAATTCACCATTCTTTCCTTTGATTTTGCATAATCCATTTTTGAATTCCAGAGTGAGTCCACCGTCATTGAGTTGGGCAACACTTTATAGATTGTGCCTGAGACCTTCCAACCAGTACACATTATCAGCATTGCTCTTTCCATTTAGAGAGATGGACCCTCTACCTTTGACCATACATGGTGCTTCATTACCAAAATGAACCACACCACCATCATACTCTTCCAGGGATATAAACTTTCTCCAATCACCAGTCATATGGTGAGAGAAACCACTATCAATAATCCACTCAATGGAATTATCAAAGTAGGAGACAAGAGCCTTCTTGTCAGACACATCCTCCTTGACTGTAACAAACACAATATCTTCATTTTCTTCATTTTCTGATTCCTCATCCATGACACCTTCATCAACTACTACAAAATAGTTTCTCCAGTTTCCTCCTTTGAATTTCTTCAACCTTTTTGGTTTGTTCTTGCTATCACCATTAGGACAGTTTATAGAGATGTGTCCTATCCAGTTACAAGAAAATCATTTCAAAGGAAGCTTACCTTTGTATTTTCTAGTTCCCTTAGGAAGTCTCTTGGCAAGAAGAGCTTCAAATTCCATCAGAATCTCTTCATCATCCATTTCTCTGCTCTGTCTTGGTTGACCACTGGTGCTTCCTTTTCTGGATGGTGCAACAGATGCTCTAAAAGATGATTCAGTCTTCTAAATATTGCCATCAAAACTATTTATCTCATAGGTTGTCAACTTTGTAATGATGGAGTCTAGGGATACCTTAGTCTTGTCTATAGATCTCAACTCCTGAATATCAAAAACCCTTATTGCATAGACCAGTAATAAGGATCTCAAAAATTTGCTAACAATGGTGGAATCTTCCATTTTACCACCTACACTCTTCATATCTACAACAACAGTGTTGATTCATATACCATACTGTTGAATGGTCTCACCTTCAACCATCTGCATGTCTTCAAACTTCCCTCTAAGGCTTTCTTCCTTATCTTGTTTTACATGTTCATCACTACTATAGATATTCTCAAGAGTATCCCATACTTATTTGGGATTGTCTTTATCCTGGACATCAATAAACTCTATGTCAGATAAGCTACTGACTAGGGCTTCCATGACTTACCATTCTCTTCAATCTCTCTCTTTTGGTCATCGGTGAGAGTACTAGTAGGGAAAACATAAACATTCTCAACATAACTCCAATGTTGAGCACCCATTCTTCTGATGTATATCTTCATTCTATCCTTCCATATTTTAAAGTTATCTTTGTTGAACTTTGGACCTTCCCTCTTCATCATTACAATAGGATCTTTCCCTCAAGCAGTTAAGCTTACAACATAGAGGACCTGGAGGATGCTCTGATACCAATTGATAACCCAATGATGAAAAGTGAGTACCAAACTGGTACTGAGAGGGCGGTGAATCAGTATAGGCACAAACAAAAACTTCACCTGAACTGGTTTGATTCCAAACTGTAAACTACTAGCAATCCCTAACACTGGTCCAATCCAAACTACTACCAGTTAAACACAATGCAACTATGAAAGACATGAACCGGTCAATCTTCTTAGCTTTCCACACAACCTACTTCCTCATTTCCACTTTGTCCTTATGCATAAACAGATAATCTATCATCAAAAATATAATAACTTGCTAGATCAACATGATTCACTGCTTGACAAAAAAAAAAAAAAAGCATCACATGAAAAAGACATCACATATGAAACACATATTTTTCACGTGGAAACTCAATTGGGAAAAACCACGGTGGGGATGAATACGCACAAGCTGATTTGAACTCTTTTGAAGTCTACTCTGTTAGAAGCCTAGTCCAGTTAAAGACTGTTACAACAGGTTCTATTAGGAACTGATCCTGTTAGGGATCACCCAGTTAAGGGATGGTTAGAGTACCCGGTTAAGGGTTAAACCCTGTTAGAGGTTACCTTGTCAGAGGATTTTATGAACTCAATGGCTTTGAGTCACCCTGTTAAAGGATTTACAGCAAGCTGGTTAAAGCTACCTGGTTAAGGGATTTTCCAACTATTGAAGTAGTTAAAGATCAACAGGTATTACAATGATCTGGTAATAGCACTCAATGCCAATGCAGATCCACTTTAGTTCCTTCCTTCTGCACACACACTATGTAGGTACCAACCCTTTTATCTAGTCTTGCAAGAATCACATATCTCTACACTTAGATACACACACAACATTTGCCAACAACCTCAACATGAAACATAACATCGACCTTATAGAACATAGATAGGTTGGTAGCATAAACCTTAAACCCTAAACACTTAGGTTAAGCAATTGATCGGTTCAATCCTGACCATTGAGCACTTTGCATTTGAATACAACAATCTTGAATAGATCTCAAGACATTCTCCATCGTTCATTCTTCACCACTTCATGGAGTCGATAGCCCTTCACGCATTCTCCACCATTTGCAAAGACTTCGCACATTCCCGAGGTAGATAGGATCAATCTCTTTCATGTAAGATCCTTCACGTGCACAAGACTGATGTGGCAACATGATCTGATCTCCATTACAATTCTAACTCATCACATAATGTCATCAAGCTTGGAATACTTCAACCAAAAACCCTGAAGCTGAGACTACCAACCGGTAGTCCTACCACATTCCATGTACTGGTTCTCGTTGCGAGATACTGGTTCCGGTTCACAACATCATACCGATTCACTTGGACAAGCATACCACTTCACTTATTGCACATATACTAGTTTACACTACCAAACTGGTTCTCTTTTCCAGTTGCTTAACTTTAATATACCGGTTCACTTCTCAACATATTGACATCAATGACAACATACAATATCATCATATCATCATACTCTTGCACATATGCCAACAGGGTCTTCTATCCTTACACCAAGCCTTGTGTCAAATCTATGAGAAGGCATAGGTGATTCAAAGTGAGAGTTGAATCCATCATAAGAATCAAAAGGAATGTCTCTTCTAGGAGATAGAGTATTTAGGGGTGGCATAGTCCTTGGGCTCTCAAGAACAAGAAGAGGTTGACCACTTGAAGAGGAGGACGCAACCATTGGCTTCTTTGAGGATTAATCAATAAAAGATCTAGGTGGCGGGAGAGGTACCACAACAAGTAGTGGTGATGATTTAGAAGAACGAGGAACAATGGATGGTGCCTCATAACCAGGTAGAGGTGGTGATTGGATAGGGATATGAGGTGGAGAGGCTAGTCTAATGGGAGAAACAATAGATTGGGGTGAATTAGGCTTAGTTTCAGCTTGATGTACCTCTAGTTCATCACTCCTAGCCTCTAGTGAGGCCATACCATTTGATCAACATCTCTATAAGCACTAAAATTAGCCTTCATCTTTACTTTAGGTAGCAAAATTTCTTCCCAAGAAGGGGAATAGGAGCTTTCATCTCTCTTCTTCAAGTTCTCAAAGTACATTATCTTATACCATCTTTCCTTTTGCTTGAGAACTTCATTGTACAGTATGAATCATTTTTTATTAAATCTTCCTCTTCATTTAATTCATGTTTAGGATTCTTTCCCTTTATTAGGCTGTGTACAAACTATTGCCATTTTTTGTGCCAACCCTTCCAGAGATCAGTTCTGATATTTTAGTGTGGCTAGCACATCATTTCTGTTAGTGAGACTAACACGTCATGTTATCATACTCAATAGAGTTAGTTGCTTCTTTATTTTTTAGAAAATGCATAACAAGAAGGTTATGTGAAGGTGCATATCATAAGGGTTAGTGATCAGAGCCAACAGTTACACCAGAATCACTGTGACTAGCACCTATGTTATTCATGCATCATGTTATTCGCATTGCATGTTATTTGGCTATAATGGGCTAGGGTTTTGGTCAAACAAGTTTTATCCAACAGATTTTCCCATGCTTGTGGGGACACACATGAAAGAGGAGAAAAAGAAAAAATAACACAAGATAGCAAGAAATAGAGAATATGTCTCTCCCTGTTACCCTATGAATGAAAATAATAGCAGAAAAGAGAAGTGTGGGATAACAAGTTTTGTGAAGAAGTTTGTTTCCTCACCACCACACGAAGCGAAGCGAGATAGTCAAAGGGACTTGTGGGCTAATACAAAGTGAAGCGGTTTAACTTCCTCACCATCCCACTAGATAGAAAGGTCGAAAGACAAGCCCTGCAGGGTAAACAATAAGAAAGTCAGATGGCTTCTTTTTCATCCCACAACATATTTTCAAGGCCAAGGCGATCCTACAGAGTAACAATATAAAGTGTTCCCCACCACCCTGCATAGGTTTTCAATGTGCCAAGGGGGGTTTGTAAGGTAAGCAAGGAAAGTAACGCAAAGGCTACCCCACCATCACGTAAGAATTTTGAGGAAGCGGTTAGTTCATGTGGGGTAAGAGACATATAGTGTGGATGGTTCCCTCTCATCCCCCACAAAAAAGTAAGAGATCAAAGGATGGTTCCAGGGTAAGAAAACATAGAGAAAATAAGTGTTCCCCACCATCCTACAAGAAATTTCAAGGGGTCAAAGACCTTATGAAGTGACCAAATCCAAGGGGCAATTATTGCCCCTGCTATCCTACATGGTTAGATGGTTGCTCGATGGTCACATAGAAAAAGGAAACATGGGCCAGTGTGCCATGTCAAACAACAATGATTGTTGGATCTTCATAATGGTCCAATCTGATGGCCATGTTTTAAAGTTTCATTGAGCCCTTTAGAGCACTACATGGAGAGATCACACACATCCATCTTTGCACAAATCTCTCCAATAAACAACCAATTTTCAAACTTGCAAGGGTGGTGCAAGGGCACAAACAAATTTTTTTTGTGTTTATTCCAAGAGATTGGAATCATGTTGTTTTGGTTTGTAATAAGGTCAATAGGTCTTTGAATAAGTGTTCAAATGTTTGTAACGACCCTAGGAGTCACAGATTGGCCAATTTTAGTATATGGGCTCTTAAGGGTGCCAGATAGAGAACTTGGTAGACTAAATTGTTATTGAGCTAGAATATGTTGGTTTGATGTTGTTTAGAGATTTTTAAGGTCATTTGGATCATTTGGAAGTGACCTAGGTTGGATTTGAGCAAAGTTGCTCACTTATGTAAAAAGTTGTAAAAAGTTACAAAAGTTGCTCATAGCAACTTTGAAACATTTGCACTTTCACACACCAACAGCTAGTTGGTTGTCTTTTTCAGTTGACTAAATTTGTAACCAACCCAAGGCCTATATAAGGCTTTGGAAAACTGATGAGAATGGTTGGTTGAAGAATTGAAACAAGAAGAGCAAGTTTAGCCTTTCAAATTTTGTGTTTTCAGCGAGTATAGTTCAGTTTAATTGGATTTGTATGGTCTGTACAGACTTCCAAGCCCAAAACAAGGTATGAATTGTTAGAGAAGAGACATACCTTTCATTTTATGGTGGTTTTAAGTTTTTAAGTGTTATAGATTGTAAGTTTTGTCATTTTTGTTGCAGGCGGGTCCTAAAGACCTAAAAACCAAGGTTTTGAGGATTATATGGCCCATTCCTAGCATTCCATGATGGAACTCCATAATGAAGCCTTGTGGAATGTTAGGTGGCCTTGTAAAGTATGTTTTCATTTTGGTTTTAGGATAAGGAAGGCTAAAATCCAAATTTGCCACCATACCGTAGGCTTGCAATGTTGAGTTGGCAAGCAATGGGGATCATGGACAACAGGCCCTAGGTGGGTAAATCTATTGGATGGAATTGATACAAGGTTGGACTGGAAATACTAATGGATGTAAAAGCCTAAAATAATCATCATAATCCTTGAGTAATTGGACTAGTGAAGACATACAAGCAAATCCCTATTTTGTAGGCTTAAAGGGAGGGAATTAGGCCTAGTAAGGGTTAGGATGGCTAGCGACCAAACCCATGTCCACTTTTGTGATATTGTATGAAGCTTAAAAAAGGGTATCAAAAAGATAAAGAGTTCATAGGGATGTTCAAGACTTGTGATAGATAATTGCAAAATACCTTGCAAGTAGGGCTAATTGAACTAGGTCTTCTAGTAGCCCTAAAAGAGAAGATCGGCTCTAAAGCTTGGGATCGGTAAGCTCCAATGTCCTAAAGGAAGGGATAGAGTTGGAAAAATAAGGAAAATAATCCCTAAGTGTGTTTTTCATGTAAGATTAAATATCCTATGATAGGGGGGGTTAGCTCTTGGTTAAGGTGTGACAAGGTGTTGGGTAGGAAGGTCTCTATTAAGGAGTGTTGGACACTCACAAAACAAGGGGTGGGCACCTTAGTCAAAAGACCTTGGGAAGGTGAGTAAGCATGGGCCCTACAACCTTTGGAGGGTTGTAAAGTTTGGGAACCATTGGATGGTTCAAGAGATAGCCTAAAGAGACATCAAGAGTAAGCAAACCTAGTGGGAGAGCCTAACCACTCTACATCAGATTGGTATTAGAGCCACTTGATTGAACAAAGTGGTGTATGTCAGAACAAGAGGTAGAGTTAGAAGCTATAAATATGCCACCTAAGGCAATGAGTCAAGAGGCCATTAGGAATTTGGTCCAAGACATGCTTAGTGAAGCCCAGGAGAAAGACACCAAGAAAGGTAAGGGCAAGATCACAGAGTGGGGCGATGAAACTGATGATGAAGATGCAGATGTGATAGGAGTGGTGATAGAAAAGAAGGGGTTGGAGATATATCAGCAAATATTATTGGATTCCCTTAAATAACTCAACAAAGATAGCCTAGATGGTTTATCAATCTATAGTGGAAGCCTAAATGGAGAAGAGCTATTAGATTCGATAGAAGCTTTGAACAATAATTTTGAATACAAGGAGATTGTAGAAGAAAAGAGGGTCAATATGGCTAAGACAAATTTGAAAGGATTATCTCTAGTGTGGTGGAACATGATGAAAGAAGAAAGGGAACAAACTAGGAGAAAGAAGATCAACTCATGGGAGAGAATGAAGATTAGAATCAAAACTCAGTTCCTACCTCTAGATTATGAGGTGCAGATACACAAGAAGTTGATTATTTTGAAGCAAAGAGAAATGGATGTGAGTGCCTACATAGAGGTGTTCAACAAACTAGCTCTAACAGAAAGGAAGCAAGAGGAAGAAGTGGAGAAGGTAGAAAGATCCCTAAATCACCTAAGACAAAACATTCAAGATGAAATTAGCATGTTGGCACCTGAGATAGTCCATAACTGTTTTCAGTTGTCTTTGAGAGAAAAGGACAAGATCAAGAGGAAAAGTGAGTTCAATCAAAGAGGCAGAGGTGGTAAAGGATTCAAAGGAAGAGGAACCTTTGCAAGGGGTCATAACTTTGGAAAGAATGGAGAAGGAAATCAATCTAAAAATAGTGGGGATAACTTTAGCAAGAGTGGTCAGCTTAGAGGCAACTCTAGAGGAAGAAACAACTTTAGAGGCAAGTTTGGCACTCAAGGAAGAGGACCCACAGTCTCCACTGGTAAATGATTTCATTATCATCAAGTGGGCCACACAATGAACCAGTGTCCTAAAAAGACTTCAATTCTTATGTCGATCAAAGGAGAACTCAATTGGTGTAGGAGGAAGATAGTTAGAGTGTTACCTCACCAATCAACAAAGCGGGACCAATCCTAGATTGAGTGAATCTGATGCTAAGAAGAACCTTATTGAAGGTACCATAAGCCAAAGAACCTACTCAAAGAAAGACACTTTTTAAAACAACTTGTAGATCCTATGGTAAGATTTGTAAGGTCATAGTGGATTCAGGGTCTACTAAGAACATTGTAGCAGTTGAGATGGTAGACAAACTCAAGTTTAAAAGGTTGCCACACACCAATCCCTATAAGGTATCATGGTTGAGTAAAGGACAAAATGTGTTAGTTGATGAGAAAGATTGGGTAGACTTTGAAATTGGAGAGTATAATGATAGAGTACTATGTGATATACTTCTCATGGATGCGTGTTATTTGTTACTTGGACACCCTTGGCAATATGATGTCAAAGCCATACATGATGGTGAGAAGAATTCTTATGTTATCACTAAGGAAGGTAGGAAGTTCCAAATGGATCCTTTGGTTGTTCAGAAAGAAGAAAGACATGTAGGTTCAAGTGTTATGTTTCTTAGTGGGAAAGAGTTCCTAAAGGAGTTGAAGCATGAAGGGAACCAAGGATGTGCCATCATAGTGAAACCTAAACTAGAGGCAAAGACTGAACCCAAACTGGTGGTACCTCAAGAAGTGAAGAGCTTGTTGGACTGGTACAAAGACATTGTTGTAAATGAGATACCAGTTGCTTTACCCCCATACAGAGATGTGAACCAACAGATAGACCTCATACATAGAGCTACCTTGCCAAACAAAGCTGCTTACAAAATGACACCTACTCAAAATGAGGAAATAGCAAAACAAGTGTAGGAGTTGCTAGATAAGGGGTTGATAAAGAAGAGTTTAAGCCCATGTACAGTACCTACTATTTTGGTACCTAAGAAAGATGGAAAATGGATAATGTGCATTGACTCAAGAGACATCAACAAGATTACAATCAGATACTGGTTTCCAATACCAATAATTGAGGACCTAATGGACACCTAGGAGGAGCTTGTTACTTTTCAAAGGTGGATTTGAAATCAGGTTATCATCAAAGGATTAGACTCAGAGATGAGTGGAAAACAACCTTTAAGACCAATGAGGGGCTCTATGAATGGTTTGTGATGCCCTTTGGGCTCACAAATGCACCTAGCACCTTCATGAGACTAATGAATGAAGTTCTTGCAAAGTTTATTGCTAAATTTGTAATTGTTTATCTTGATGACATTCTGATTTTTAGCAAGTTAAGGGAGGAGCATATCAGACATTTGGATCAGGTCTTGAGGAAGCTATGTAAAGAAAATTTGATGATCAACTAGACAAGTGTGATTTATTCAAAACTAAACTAGTATATCTCAGTTTTGTAGTTTCTCAAGGTTGTTTGAAAATGAATCCAGAAAAGGTAGATGCAATAGTTAATTGGCCTAATCCTAAGTCAATGGGAGATGTGAGAAGTTTTCATGGATTATCTATTTTCTATAGGAAGTTTGTTAGAGGGTTTAGCCATGCATGTGCACCTATATTGAACACCATCAAAGGTGGAGTGAAATTTCAATTTAAGTGGACTAGTGCAGCAGACAAGGGGTTTGAGTTGTTGAAACAAAAATAGCAGAACTACCTACTCTTAGGCTCTTTTATTTCAATCAGGTCTTTACTGTGGAGTGTGATGCTAGCAAGTTGGCAATAGGAGTAGTTTTGAGCCAAGAAGGTCATCTGGTAGCATTTTTCTCTGAGAAGCTCAATGAGGCATAGCAAAAGTATTCTACCTATGACCTAGAGTTGTATTCCATGGTATAAGAACTTAAGAAATAGTGGCATTATCTTCTCCCTAAGGAATTCATAGTCTATACTAACAACCATGCACTTAGCTTCTTGAATGGACAGGAGAAGTTGCACTAAAGACACCTCAAATGGGTCGAGCACTTGCAGGCCTATAATTTTTCCATCAAACACAAAAAAGGAGTCACCAATAAGGTAGCAGATTCCTTAAGTAGAAGAGTTCTTACTGTCCAAGAAATGCAGCTCCAAAGTGTGGGGTTAAGTTATCTCAAAGACCTATACCAAGGTGACAAGGATTCTGGTGAAGCATATGATGTTTGCACCAAGTTTGCTAATGTTAGTCATGTTGCATTTTCTGATTTTATGTTGTAGGAAGGCCTTTTGTTTAAAGGACACTTACTTTGCATACCACAGTGCTCTATGAGAGACAACATCATCAAGGAGAAGCATCAAGGCGGCTTAGGAGGACATTTTGGTCTTGACAAGACCTTAGAGAAGGTTGGATGGTTCTATCATTAGCCTAAACTTGAATCAGATGTTAGAAGGTTTGTGGAGAAATTCCCTATATGTCAAAGAGCTAAAGGAACATCCAACAATGCAGGTTTATATCAGCCATTGGCCATACCAACCAGACCTTGGGAATGTTTGAGCATGGACTTTGTTCTTGACTTGCCTAAGACTCCAAGAGGGTATGACAATGTTTTTGTCATAGTATAAAGATTCAGTAAGATGGCACACTTTGTGCCTTGCAAATGAACTAATGATGCCTCCTACATAGAAGGTTTATTCTTCAAAGAGGTTGTGAGGATTCAGGGTTTACCGCTTAGCATTGCGAGTGACAGAGACACTAAGTTCGTAAGTCACTTTTGGCAAACCTTGTGGATGAAACTAGGCACAAAACTTTCCTTTTCATCAGCATACCATCCACAATCAGATGGTCAAACTAAAGTAGTTAATAGATCTTTAGGTAGGTTGTTGAGATGTCTCACCAAACAGCATGGACAAGCTTGGGATCTAGTACTGGGTCAAGCAGAGTATGCCTATAATGACTGGGTTAATAGAAGCACAGGTCGGGGGCCCCTTGAGATAGTATATGGATGTCATCCTACAACATCTTAGAGCTTAGAGATCTTATTTATATGGACCATAGAAGTGCACAAGGGGAAAACTTTGCAGAGAATGTAAAAGAGATACATGAGCAGGTCAAGAAGACATTGCAGCAACACAATGAGAAGTACAAGGCACTAGCAGATAAAACAAGAAGAGAAGTACACTATAAGGTTGGTGATTTAGTGTTGGGCTACTTGAGGAAGGAGAGACTACCCAAGGGACAACCTAGTAAGCTATGCATGAAGAAGATTGGACCTCTTAGGGTAATGCATAAGTTTGGCAACAATGCCTATGAGTTAGAGTTACCTCCAAACTTGGGCATATCACCAATCTTCAAATTATGTGATTTGTATCCATAAAAAGGGTCTTAGATAGCTACAAATCAAAAGGAGACTACTACTATTGAAGATGTAGACTGGTTACAAGATGTACCTCCAAGCCAACCGATCACATTGGAATGCATTTTGGATTCTAAGGTTGTGAAAAAGACTAGGAAAGGAGTCGATGAAAACTATCTGATCAAATGGATAGGAATACTAGAGTTAGAGGCTACATGGATATCTGAGAGAGATATATTATAACATGGTACCACTGTTCAAGCCTTATCCACTCAAGAGACTTGATTTCTTCTTACCCCCGGAGCATGGTGTAGGGGCACAAAGGAAATTTTGTTGTGTTGATTCCAGGAGATTTGAATCATGTTTTTTTTATTTGTAATAAGGTCAATAGGTCTTTGAATAAGTTCTCAAATGTTTGTAAGGACCCTAGGAGTTACGGATTGGCCAATTTTGGCATATGGGCTCTTAAGGGTGCCATATAGAGAACTTGGTAGAATAAATTGTTATTGAGCTAGAATATGTTGGTTTAATTTTGTTTAGAGGTTTTTAAGGTCATTTGGATCATTTGGAAGTGACCTAGGTTGGATTCGAGCAAAGTTGATCACTTATGTAAAAAGTTGTAAAAAGTTGCAAAAGTTGCTCATAGCAACTTTGCAACATTTGCACTTTCACACACCAACGGCTAGTTGGTTGTCTTTTTTTGTTGAATTCATTTGTAACAACCCAAGGCTGATATAAGGCTTGGTAAAACTGATGAGAATGGTTGGTTGAGGAATTGAAACAAGAAGAGAAAGTTTAGCCTTTCAAATTTTGTGTTTTTAGTGAGTATAGTTGAGTTTAATTGGATTTGTATGATCTGTACGAACTACCAAGCCCAGAACAAGGCATGAATTGTTAGAGTAGAGACATACCTTTCATTTGATGGTGGTTTGAAGTTTTGTCATTTTTTGTTGCAGGCGGGTCCTAAAGACCTAAAAACCAAGGTTTTGAGGATTCTATGGCCCATTCCTAGCATTCCATGGTGGAACTCCATACTGAAGCCTTATGGAATTCTTGATGTCCTTGTGAAGTATGTTTTCATTTCACCATACCCTAGGCTTGGCATGTTGAGTTGGCAAGCAATGGGGATCATGGACATCATGCCCTAGGTGGGTAAATCTGTTGGATGGAATTGATACAAGGTAGAATTGGACATCCTCATGGATGTATAGACCTGAAAAAATCATCGAAATCCTTAAGCAATTGGACTGGTGAAGACATACAAGCAAATCCCTATTTTGTAGGCTTAAAGAGAGGGAATTAGGCCTAGTAAGGGTTAGGATGGTTAGCGACCAAACCCATGTCCAATTTTGTGATATTGTATGAAGCTTCCAAAAGGGTATTAGAAAAGATAAATATTTCATAGGGGTGTTTAGGACTTGTGAAAGATAATTTCAAAATACCTCGTAGGTAGGCCTAATTGAATTAGGTCTCCTGGTAGGCCTAAAAGAGAAGATTGGCCCTAAAGCTTGGGATTGGCAAGCTCCAATGTCCTAAAGGAAGGGATAGGGTTGGAAAAATAAGGAAAATCAATGGTAATTGTGTTCGTCATGTGAGAATAAAGATCCTATGGTAGAGGGGTTAGCTCTTGGTTAAGGTGTGACAAGGTGTTGGGTAGAAAGGTCTCTATTAAGGAGTGTTGGACACTCACAAAACAAGGGGTAGTCACCTTAGTCAAAAGACATTGGGAAGGTCAATAAGGGTGGGCCCTACAACCTTTGGAGGGTTGGAAAGTGTGGGAACCATTGGATGGTTCAAGAGACAGCCTAAAGAGACATCAAGATTAAGCAAACCTAGTGGGAGAACCTAACCACTCTACATAAAAGGGTCATTGGCATTTAAACCTTTGTGTAGGGTGGTTGATGAACTGATGGTTGAGGTCCCTTTTTCTTCCTAGTTGGTGCCCAATTTTGGATCATATTTCATGCAACCACCAAATTCTTTCAGTATAATTCTAGAGGTGACTCCTACAGCCAATTTTAGATGTTTCCCATTTTCATTCAATGCGCTATGAAGAATTTTGTCCCCTGCATGCTATCAGAGTGCATTCAATTGTAGAGATTTCCTCCTTTTGTAGGGATTTTTATTTTCCAAAGGTAGAGGATGCTCTCAAAGACAAATCCAACACACCATTAGATCATCCTTTATCAGATCTTCCTCTCAAATATTTTTGTAACCTAACCCTGGCCAGGGTTAGGGTTTCTTAATTTCAGTTCAACCTGAATTATGCCTGAGCTTTAAAGGCAATTTTGTAACCCTATTCAGGGATCTTCTTTCTTTTCTTCTATAGAAAACTTATGTTTCTCTACACTTGTTAATTTTGTGTTGCCTTTTCATTAATAAAATTAGTCTTACTTGCCTCCTTTTAGTACTTACAACCTGTGTACTATTTTTACATCTTTGTTTGAATGCATTCTTGTTTATTTTCCTTATCTATAGGTGTTTATGTTGATCCCTCTATGGATATTGCCCATGAACTGAGCTTAGTTCCTCTCCTCATTTCATAGAATTACAACCTCTACTCGCACTTAGGTGGCTAATTAGGATAGAAATTTGTGCATATTTGGGGTAGTTTTATTGATGTCTTGTGCAATCATAGGCAAGGGAGATCGCCATTTCAGTCTAGGTACAAACCTTATTTCCCCCTCTTTCAAGCATCTCATCTTTCTCCCTTTTCCATGTCAAACGAGTAGAATAGATATTTTAGTGTTGGGTTAGTCCAACACTTGCACACAGATTGGAAGTGAAGTCGTCCTTCTTCAAAGACTCAACCTCACTTCTGCAAGTCCCACACTTGGGAGGTTGTTTTCATGTTTCACAAGGTTGATGATCAAGGGTGGTCATCAAGTAGGTACACTTTTGAGTCAACACAAACCATTCAAAATAATCAAATCTATATGTAGCATGAGGGATATTATACTTATTTATCATGCTATCTAGAAGGTCATATGCCTTCCTATTTGTAAAATGATACATAGTTGCCTTAACCTTAGAAGGGAAGAATGATCCCCTCCTATGATCTCCCCCAATAAGGGACTTTTCCACTTCATAAAGTTGATACATCACCTCTAGGAAAGAAATATTGTCTGGTACAATGATTGGGAGGAGTCTTGGAGTGGAAGGGCTACCAAAAACCATAATAATTGTGTGGTCTTTAAAATAAAATCATGACCCTTATTTGTGGCCAATTTTCTTTTTCAGGTTCAAGATCCTTGGGTCTTAAAAACTTCTTTTCCCTTTCGCTAAGACCCATGGCAGAATTCCTTGGATTTTGGTCATTAATTTTCTAACAAAGTTATTTTAAAATATAATATAATTTGATTACCTAGAGTGCATGTCGCACAGATATGTCCATTCTTGGATAGATATAGTTTTACCTTTGACCATTGGCTCAACTCTTAGGTCTAGATATCAAACCTTGAGGCCTTTAAACAACAAGATATGAATGAGAATTTAATAACACCTAAATGTAGGGAAGACCCTTCTTTCAAATCACTAAGTGCATTATGCAACTTTTTGCTAATAAACCTACATAATCAAAAGGTATGTTATGATCCCTATTATGAATGTCCATGCACAAGACCAACATCCAATTAGGGATGAATGGTTCAACATCTAAAATAAAGAATTGACACAAGTCATATTATGTGTCCTTGAAATAACTATAAACAAATTAACACTATATGGAGACTAGTCCCTTCCATCCTTTGATCAGTACCTTGGCCTCAAGGCCAAAATCTTGCTCTTATAGATCATCTCATGAGATTTGAATTCTTTGGCCAATTCATATTCACTTAATGGCCAATTTGTTCACTCATCTAGCATAAAGTCCTCCACTATCATTTGCCTATTGATTCCAACCAATCTTCCTCCATCTTTGGCCATAATTTCCTTCACACATTCTCAATAATTGTTAGCAATAGACCTCACCAAGTCAACACTCACAAAAACATTGGGAACAACTAACCTTCCCAAATTTAGGGTCCAGATATTAAACACTAGGATACACTCCTTTTTCTTATTGTAACACCTTCTCCATAAGCTAAAACCCCAATGCTCCATTATAGTGTCTCTGCATGTAGTTATGAAATCAATTAGAAACTCCTCTAGCCTGACACCAAATTTAGCCCTCTTCCAAGTGTCTGTTGACCCCAAAATTTTAGCAATAATCTCATCAACAAACTTCCTCTTGTCTTGGCTATATGATTAATTCATTTCTAGTTCTTTAGGGTTTCTGGTTAAATAGAAGTCAATCTATCATACCTAGGGTTTCAAATTAAGATTGTAGACGTCTAAAAATGGTCAACGCTTGCGGAGTCATACTTTAACATTTGCGCATTGCCTTATTTTAGGGTTTTTGTGTCGCATTAACATTTCTTCTATGTTGCACACTTGGTCTTTATCATTTGCAAGCATCAGGTCCTTCTTCTACATTCCTCATTTTTCTTGCTTTCGAATTTGGTCTTGTCGATAACAATCTTCAGTTATGATGTTGGTTGATCTTATCCTGTCGCATCAATGTGCGTGCTCATTATCATCATTTTGGACATCGTCAATCCTAATCGATGATAGAATTAGGGTTTTGTCCTCTTGTCAATCTTGTCACCTTGCGATCGATTCATCATTGATCCTTGTCCTCTTGTCAATCTTGTCACCTTGCGATCTATTTGTCATCGATCCTTGTCCTCTTGTCAATCTTGTCATCTTGTGATCAATTCACCATTGATCCTCATCCTTGTCAATCTTGTCATCTTGTGACCGATTTGTCATCGATCCTCATCCTTGTCAATCTTGTCACCTTGCGATCGATTCATCATTGATCCTTGTCCTCTTGTCAATCTTGTCATTATGCGATCGATTTGTCATCAATCTTCATCCTTGTCAATCTTGTCATTTTGCGATCAATTCATCATCGATCCTTGTCCTGATCAATCTTGTCATTTTGTGATCGATTTATCATCGATTGTTGTCCTTTTCAATCACGTCAATTTGGATCAATTAGTCATTGTTCCTCGTCAATTGGCACCTATCAATTTGATCTCTTTGTCAATCTTGGTCAATATGTCAACCAATCTCAATCGTTTATCAGCATTGGTCCTTTGTCAATCAAAATCATGATCGAATCGACATTAATTTGTTGTTGTCTTGACCTAATTCCTGGTCCTCTTATTTCTAGGGTTTTATGATTTGATCATTTAATCCTTTTCTTCTTCTTTGTGGGTTAAATAAATCTATTTATTTAGTCCTAGGTCTTTTCATGAATTAATTAATGGATGAAAACCTATTAATTAATTCACCTAATTTCTATTTCATCTTTTTCCTCCATTTTCTAATTTGCTAATTTACTAATTTCTCCTAATTCCTAATTTTCTATTTCTCCTATTTTCTTCAATTTTTCTAATATTTCCCCTAATTTCATGGGAATGGCATTTCAATTTTGTCAATTTTGTCATAATTTGTCAATCAATTGATCTTGCATGTCAATTTTGTCATAATTTGTCAATCAATCAATCTTGCATGTCAATTTTCTCATAATTTGTCATAATTTTGCCATTCATGATTTGAATTTCCATTCAAATAAATTTCATGCTAATCTTGTCCTCTCTCCAATTTGTCTACAAATTGGATGAGTTTCTTCAATCAAAAAAAAAGAAAAAAAGGAAACCACGCTTCTAGTATCCTTATGCTGCCATTTTTCTAGTCATCTTGCTTTCATACTATGCTTTTGCACTTGTAGGTGAGATCCACAAACACACTAATTTGAAGGAGAAAGAAGGACAATGGAGGAATAATGAAGGAGATACATGCTTTGGTTTGCATTTCATTTTAGTATTTTATCTTCATGCCTTTATTGATTGTAATTAGGATTTATCATTGCAATCTAGTTTTTGTGGGTGAACTAGTTTAAAGTTGCTTTTGATACATTCCATTTTCCTATCTACATTTTTTGGTGAACCTGATGTGAACTAACCCCCTTAACCATGTTTTGAGTGCTCTTGAGCTGATTTGTAGGTAAAAACTCAAGAAATAGGGCAACTCAGAGCTTTTTGGAAACTCCTGCACCTGTGTCAAGACATCCTGCGCCTATGTTGAAGAGATTTGTGCCTGTGTCAAGACATCCTGCGCCTGTGTTGAAGGGATCTATGCCTATGTCAAGACATCTTGTGCCTATGTTGAGACATTTTGCGCCTGTGTAAGGCTAGAAACAAAGGTGAAACTAGTGTTTTTACTTGCAAATTACTTTATTTTCATTTTGTTCTTATATTCTAGTTTTTCTTTGGTACTAATTCTCTGTGCAGCACCTTGGCGTTACGTGTGATGAAGACTAAAAATACAACTACTAATGAATCTTATGCAGGATGCGGTCAAAGATTCTCACTAAAACATCTTGCTTGCAAATTTTAAAGTAGTTGCACATTTCATTTCTTAAAGGTTAATGAACACTATGCATGCTTTGTCTATTTTTAATTTGATTGCATGTTTTAACCTTTAGAACTAGGCCTGCCTCCTGATTTTCCTGGCACTTCGCATAGGCATTGGTGAGAGGGAATGACCCCAAGTGGTGATGAGCTAAAGCCAAGCTCTTTCGAACCACTCTAAATAACTATGGATGAAATGAAAGTTGTAGACAATGGGTGCTGGAATGGTATTGCGATGATTTATTCATCGGATCAATACCCACCCGAATGGATGCCCTTACTAGAATCTCTTTTTTTAGAGGCCAAAATCTTTCTATCTGTTGGCTCAGGCATTGTGATACATGCATGCCAAAGACACCTCTCATGTACTCCTTAGTTAGAGATAGCAAGCTCTTGGGAAGTGATGCCCCTTGAACTCGAAGCTTGGTATGCCCAAGAAGTGAGTGCACTATAGGGGGGAGCCAGTGCTACCAAGTGTCTAGCTATCTAGCTAAGTGTTTTATTTTATGGTTAGAGGATTCAATAGATATTGTCCTTGCCAGCCATAGGATTTGTTGTGAATGTGCTTGATTGTCTTGAGTCAAAGTCAAACAAACATTTTGTCTTCTGTGATTTTCAAAAGTTAAATCAAAAACAAACTTTCAAAAGTGCTCATAATCAACTTGGGTTTTCAAAATCAACAACCTTCAATTCAAAACAAAATCCAAACAAAAGTCCAAATTTGTCCAAGTATTCATCCAACATTTGAACATGGCTTGTCAAATCATTGAATATCCTTGTTTCAAAATTCATGTCACTTTAGGCTAGGTTTTGCATAGTCCAACTTAGGTCCTCGGACAAATTGTCATATCCCTTCATTTTATTCCTTTTCATTGCAAGCATCCTCATTTTGCACTTAGGTTCAAAATCATTTCCCTAAATTTTCATTTCATTGTCATATCTAAGCTAGATTTCCATTTAGGTGACATTTGTGCATTATCCTTGTCATTGGTCTTCACATATCCTTATCATTGTATTGTCATTTTGTCTTGGCTTCATCTTGTCATATCATATCCTTAGATCATTTTCATGTCATATCCTAAGTCATTGTCATAATCATTGCCTTCTTGCATTTGGTATCAAAATTTGGTTTGTCAAACTTGAAAAATTAAAACTTTGGATGATACCCTAAGTTGTTGTTAGGGAGTCTCGACCTTGTCTAAAATTTGTCCTTTCATTAATATCATTTTTGTCAAACCTAGCTTAGTATCCAAGTATATAGGTGAGACATTGTCAATTTTTCCTATTGTCATTTGGTCCTTTGTCCTTTAAGATCTTGGCTTCATTTCAACTTCCCAAGGTTGTGTCTTTAGCTTTGCATTTCAACAGTTTGTCCAAATCTTGAAAAACAACAAAAAACATTAAGTTGCATTGTCATCCTTTTAGGTTGAATTTGTCAATCCCATTAGTTGCATTTGCATAGTGACATGTTTGTTGAAATGAGGTCTCAACCTTCTTACGAAGCCATGTCATCACAATTGAGAAATCAATCATGTCAATCCAATCTCTACATGTCTCATAACTTTGATCAAACTTATCATGATGATGTAAATGTCCAAATACAAAAACTTGAGGAGAAACTAGCTCAAGAAAAGGAGATTTTGGAACAAAAAGTGAAAAGCATTGAGAAGAATAGATCCCAAATGTCCAAAACATTTAAAAAATTTCAAGGTCCAAACCCAAACTTTGAGCCAATTGATGTAAAAGATCTTATCGAACAATCAGACATACCAATTGTCATCTCTCAAATAGAGATGATGAAACAATTTCAAAAAACAAGCACAAATTTCAATCAAGTCCCAAATCAAAATTCATTTGGTCAAATTTCATTCCAATAAATCTCGAATCAAAAACATATCCAACAGACACAATCAATGGTCCAACATATACAACCAACACAACCAATGGTCCAGTTTCAACAGTATGTCCAACCAACTATACAATGTCCACAAATAGTTCAACCAATGGTGGAATATCAACAAGTTCAATCAACATATCAATGTCAACAACCACAATCAAAAATTCAAAAACAAAACTTGCAACATGCACCAAGCCAAATTTTGAACATGTCAAACCAATTTGATCAACATCTAGTTCGAAATAAAAACATGACAATAGACCTGAACCAACTCCTTTCCAAACAAGTTCAAATTCTAGATACAACCATGTCAAAACATCAAAAGAAAGGTGGCCGTATTGCAAGGATCTTAAGGAAATTACCAAGTGAGTTCTTTGAGGAAGATCAAGATAATACACTTATGTCTTGCAATGCCTCATCCCCCCACAAACAAATTGACTCTCTAGTGGCATCTATCCCTACACCTTTAGAAGTTTCACAAGAACCTTCCATATTGTCCTCATCAAACAATACACCCAAGGATGAAATTATCCAAGGGCTATCCATAATTGATTGCCAAGATAATCCAATTCATGATGCACATCCTTGTCATGTTTCAAAAATACAAGACCCAATGCCACCATGCACTTTATTGTCATTACCTGTTTTAGAGGACCCCATTCGAAGTCCCTCTTCCTCATGTTCAAGCATTGATTCCTTGCCAGAAAACATCACAAATGTTCAAAGTGCATTTCCTTCATGCCAAAATATTGATCCCTTGTCAGAATCCCCCATGCATATCCAAAGTCCAACCCCATGTCAAGAGGATAATTTGGAGCATGAAGAAATGAATCCTAAAGAAAATCAAGATCAGGATCCTGAAACCTTATCATCCCATCCAATTGTTGACCAGGACCCCATGTTCCCAAACACTCATGATGATTCCCCTATTCTTGTCTATCCTATCCAAAGTCCTATTGACACTCCATTCCCCGAGCAAGATCAAGATATCCCAATCCATCCAATCCCAAACGATCCCCTTCCATTTCATGAAAAAAATATCCTTTCAAATCCCATTGGCATTCCACTTCCTAAGAAAGATCAAGATATCCCTTCCATCCTTTCCGATGATCCCATTAAAAGTCAAGAGCAAAGCACCTTTAAAGAGGATTCCAATGATCTTCCTCCTTGTCAAGATCAAATTATTCCTTTAAATCCTCCACAAGATCCTTTTGTTCCTCCATCTCCTTGTCCTAATGCTCCATATACACTCCAAGATCTCATTCCTTTTGATGATCCCATTATTTCTCCCATTCCATCTCTTGAAGAGCCTATCATTGAACCATGTCCACTACACAATCCTAGTCCCCCTCATGATCCTAATCCCCCTCATGATTCTAACATGTTAGTGCAAGATGTTCATGAACCCTCGACATGCATAATGGGTTCTTCCACTTTTGTGCAATCCGATCCACTTCAAGATCTCATTATTTCTCTCATATCATATCCACCTCATAATGGACTCGCATCTTCTTCCCAAAGAAAAGAGTATCCTACAAGTCAAGATATTCATAAAGGAAAAGGAGTAGACCTTCATGAGAAAGAACCCCTCCATATCAAAGAAGATCTTAAGGGTCATGTCTACACAACTCACTCTCAAGACATTGGTATCCCTCCATCAAAATCAAAACATACACCTTCCCCATCATACTTTCCATCCATCTTAGGTCCATATATTCCTTTGTCCTCTATGCAAGGTCAGCAAAGGCACAAATCCTTGAGTAAATTTCATCCATCCAAAATAACTCCATTTCATTCATATCCATCCATGCATACCTTTCCCCCTCCAAGCAATTTGGATGCCAAGCATAAAAGTCATAAGTCTAGAAATCCACATGTATTCAAGGATCAACATGTCCAATATAATCAACATGTCAAAACAAAGAACAATATGATCTATAAAGAAAAATAAATATCCAAAAGGCCACAAAGGCCCATTGCTCAAAAACAAAATTCAAAATATATATGGGTTCCTAAATCCCTTGTGCAAGAAATGCACTCCAAGGAACCACAAAAGCATGAAAAATCAAAAACCATGTCGATCCCTAAGCAACTCCTTGAAGCACAAAAGCCTAAAGAAACATCCAACTTGGCATCCAAATTTTCTATTCCTCCATCCAACCCTCTCAAATTTGTTCCTCCACCACCTTCTTCATCCATTTTGGGCCCTTATGTCCCAAAATCCATAGCCTTTCCTTCCTCAAAATCTCAATATCCAAAATACATATTTCCTCCATCAGTCCATCACCCCTCAAGGTGTGTGCCAATTTTGATCTTGCCTTCATTTCCATCCACTGAAGCCCAATTCTTCCAATACCCTATCCATTATCCAATGCATATTTTCCATCATTCAATCCCTTTAATCCCATCCTTTGCATAAATCCTTGCCTTAATTTCATGTCTTTTTCCATGTCCTTATCCTACCAATGTCTTTGAGCATACTTTTAAAGGTCATGGTCCATTTTCTTTCAAGGCTACTATCCAAAATAAAATAAAAAGATGCTTGAGTCCTTCTTCCATCCCCTATCATGTGTCCATCTTCTTTTGAAAAAGTCAAAATTAAAAAAAGAAAAAAAAAAAGAAAAAAGAAAAAAAGTAAAGCAAAAATAATTTGTCCATTGGTGAAAACCTGGCAAACAAGCACCTTGGGCAAGTACCGTGATGAAAACCTGGCAAATAGGCATCATGCATAATCCATGAACTTGTTGCACACCATACTTGGGGATAGGTTTTATCCTATCATATCCTTTTGTCCTTCATTGTTCCATTATCCTATTGAACCCCTGTCATTCCCCTTCATATCCTATTGTCCCTCATGTCCATTTCCTCTTTCCACCTTTGATCTTGACAAGGCCGAGGATCGTCATGAGCATCATGCATCTTGTTTGTAGCTTTTAGTCCATCATAGCTTTTGATATTTATCCATTTTCTTATTATAACCTTTCATCCATATTCCTTGGCTTATTGCAACTTTCTGCCACTATCCTGTATCCTATCCCGACCTTCAGTCCATGTCCCTTATCCATTCTTGGTCTTTCTTATCCTATCCATATCTTATCACTATCCATACACTCTTTCTGTCCCTTGATCTTGATCTGACATAAGGACGTGAAATGCAAAACATAGTTTCAAAAACCTCTTAACATGTCCCTCATGCCATGTCACTGCTTTACATTGTCATATCCAGTCTCTTGTCCCATCGTGCAATTGCCCTTGAAAATTGCATCTGTATTGTCTTCATAATAAAGGGCCTTTGTCTTCCCTCTATCCACCAACATTTTAGAAAGCCTATTTATTCACCTGTCATATTCCTTGCCTTGCCACACACTAGGGGCAAAATCATTAAAAAATCCCTAAAAATCAAATAATGTCCTAAAAAAATCCCTAAAAATCAAATAATGTCCTGAAAAAAATCCCTAAAAAGTTAAATAAAGTCCTGAAAAGCGAACAAATTTTTTTCAAAACATCAAAATCCAAAAACAATTTCTTTGGCATTTTGCATTTTATCAATAAATGGTACCCTCTATGCATAGATAGATCGCTGAGCATACATCTAATGACAAATCGATCAAACATTTGTGTAGACAACAAACAGATAACATGTTACAACATTGTGCTTTAATGAAATCACGCATTAACAGATGAACTTTTCAATCAAACCAGACATTCAAAATGATCAAAATTGTCATGTCAATCACTCAACATCAATATCATTTGTCCTTGTCACTACTATCATGGGTCTTATGCAGGGTGTGGAATGCTCGAAACCAGACTGTGTCCTATCTTAGACGGGGTACCACATTCCCTGAAACTAGACAACATGATCATTATATTTTCCACTTTTGACAATGATGATTAGACTGTTTGTTTGACTTGGTCGAATTTGTGCATCTTATCTTTTTACTGATTTATTTCTAGCTTTGATCATGTTCCTATGTTGCTCGAGGATGTCACTGAGTGATTTAGAGTGATTGGGATGGTTCATGGTCCCTTTTGTTTTTTTGTTATGTTTGTTGTTTGTGGAATGTTTTTCACAAAATGGGGCAACTATATCATTGGGTGTCTATGATAAGTACATTCACTTTGTGAATGCCGCACATACCTCGACCCTTGATGTATGCACCCTAGGATGATTCACTCATTCCTTGTGTGTGATGTGTCTATCTTTTTGCAAAAAGGGTTGCGTTTCAGCTTTGGCCTTCGATGCCATGATGCTTTGCATCCACTTTGCTACATTAAATAAAGTTTCTCACCTACTTTTGTGCATTGGTGAAAGCAAGTTTTCCTTCATCTCTAACTAACCTTTGTCTAATTTCTTCTCACTAACATTTCTTCCATCAGTTTGGGCAGTTAGTTTGGTCTAGTTCTCTGATCTCCAAAAACATAAGCTGCATCCTGCATTCATTAATTAGTACATTTGCATTATATCAAGTCCATACAAAAACATTTTATCCATTTCATCTTATAAATGCATCCAAAAACATAAACACCATTCATACATGTTCCAAAGATAGTACAAAGACAGTGCATAAGACATCTATACATGGAACATAAACATAAGCCATAACACATTGCATCCCATCATATAGCTGCATATGATATCATATATCGGAGTACAAAATTGGACTGTCTATCCTAAGTATGGCCCACAGGCTGAGAACATAATGTCAAACTATATATGTCTCTGTCATAAGGAGCACGTGCCTCTGTCACTGGGTGCTCCCTCTGTCCTCCTCATCCCTGCTATGTCTCGAGGATAATGTCCTTCCTATCCCGGGTCTTGGCTATGGTGGTCTCCTAGGTCCACTCACCCCCATGTTGCTCACTGACCTCCGAGAGCGTGGCCTGCTCTCTATCCCCGACCGTGACCGATATGACACTACTCTCTACTCTGGTGGAACTGCACTCTCATATAGTGTCCTCAATTGGCATATCTCATCTCCAGTCTCTACCAACATCTATGCCATCTCACATACACTGGCATCCCTAATCGACCCAATATACTCGGTCACTCTCTGCACTGCTTGCTGTGCCTGGGCTATTGCTATATCTTGAGCCGTTGTTAGTCTAGCTATCTCTACTCTGAACTAATCCTGCTTTGTCCTCAAGATAGCATTTTGTCTCTCTAATGTTGCAATGTGATCATGCTAACTCGCTATGGTGGCCCTACATATCTCCATCTCCTCTATGCTAGCTCTCTCCAGCTCTATGGGTATATCCTGCAATGACTCCTGATCGGCTGGATCTAGCTCATCCTCCTCATCCTCATCTCCGTCCTCATCATCCCCTCTGTCCTCATCATCCTTCTCATCCTCATCAACTCCATCCTCGTCATCCTCATCATCCTCATCACCTCCATCCTCATCATCCTCATCATCTCCCTCCTCTTCTCCAACGAGTGGGAAGTCCTCCTATCTCCTAGGTACCGGAATATCAGGATCTATCAATGGCACAGGCCGTCATCATGCAAACCATTGCTCATACTCCTCTATCATCCTGACATCTACAACATCTGATCTCCAATCCCATTGTCTTTGTTGTAGCTGTGTAAAGTTGGTATATGCTATGTGTGGCCAAATCATATACTACTATCTCCCCATGAATCGGAATGCGGAGGATATGCCACATGTCCTCTAGTGTCACCGTTGCCTCTCTAGTCGGCAGATGGAATGAGGAAGTCTTTGAATGCCATCGCTCTGCCAATGCGGTGAGAAATCCTATGTTTGCCCTAATCTCAGGCATGTATGTGATGTAGTATAATCCTAGTCCTACTAATGTATCTTTGTCTATGCTCCTAAGTCTATGTCGCAACATGAAGCAGTCAGGTCTGTTCTCCCATGTAATCAATGGATACTGTCGACTCTACATCACAATTGGGGCACACTTTGTTAGTTTTAGGGTTTTCTCCTAAGGGTTGCATTTCCTTGTTTCATACCCCAATTAGGGTTTTTCTTATCTTATTTGACCTATCCTACCTTTATCCCTCTTTTTTGGATCATCCATGCGCTGTTTTTGGTCAAATTAGTGTTTTCAGTGCATAATTGCGATTGTGTACCCCATCCTGCGCCTGTGTAGCATTAAGCTATGCATGTGTACCATACACAGGTGCAGAACATCCTTACACAGGTGCAAATGTCCATTTTTCCCTTCCCTGTGGGCCCCACAATGTCTCGCAAGCATGTAAAATTCATGAAATTTGACATATGGGTTTTTGAGCTACATACTGCTACTCCTGCATCATCCAGTCATCTATAGGTGCGTACACATTCCCCAAGGTGATTTTCCATTGGAATGTTTGCCATCTCTCTGCAAGGGTCCTTTTTCCAGAGCAACAATTCCTCCAATTTGGCCTGTGCCAATGAACTCTTTTCATTCTCTTTGTCTCCTATTTAGCTCTTTGTCAGTACCTAGATGGACATGCATGCTCTCCATCTTATGCTAGTCATGGTCTTTTGCACCTTCCACTGCTTGTCACTTGTGTATCTGATCTCCGATCTTCAATCTATTTGATCCTATCATTTTTTGTCATTCTTATCGATCAATTGGCCTCTTTTCTGGATTTTTCCAGCCAATTCCTCGAGGGGGCATGCATATGTCATTGTTATTGTCTGGGGCATTTTCATTATTGTTCTTTGAAACAATGCTTAGAATTGCATTGTCTCAAAGAGGGGCAAAATGTAGATGTCTAAAAATGGTCAACGCTTGTGAAGTCATACTTTAACATTTGCACATTGCCTTATTTTAGGGTTTTTGCATTGCATTAACATTTCTTCTATGTTGCGCACTTGGTCTTTATCATTTGCGAGCATCAGGTCCTTCTTCTGCATTCCTCATTTTTCTTGCTTTTGAATTTGGTCTTGCCGATAACAATCTTCAATTATGATTTTGGTCAATCTTATCTTATCGCATCAATGTGCGTGCTCATTTATCATCATTTTGGACATCATCAATCCTAATCGATGATAGAATTAGGGTTTTGTCCTCTTGTCAATCTTGTCACCTTGCGATCGATTCATCATTGATCCTTTTCCCCTTTTCAATCTTGTCACCTTGTGATCGATTCATCATCGATCCTTGTCCTCTTGTCAATCTTGTCATCTTGTGATTGATTCGCCATCGATCCTCATCCTTGTCAATCTTGTCATCTTGCGATCGATTCATCATTGATCCTCATCCTTGTCAATCTTGTCACCTTGCAATCGATTCGTCATCAATCCTTGTCCTCTTGTCAATCTTGTCATTATGCGATTGATTCGTCATTGATCCTCGTCCTTGTCAATCTTGTCATTTTGCAATCGATTCATCATTGATCTTTGTCCTGATCAATCTTGTCATTTTGTGATCAATTCGTCATCGATTGTTGTCCTTTTCAATCATGTCAATTTGGATCAATTAGTCATTGTTCCTCGTCAATTGGCAACTATCAATTTGATCTCTTTGTCAATCTTGGTCAATTTGTCAACCAATCTCAATTGTTTATAGATAGAACATGGTGGATGAGCAAAAGACTATTGGTAGTTATTGTTGCTATTAGCAAACAAAACCTAAGGAAAAACCCTAGCATATAAGAATTCATGTTGCATAGATAACAAAGAATGCTAGAATTATCAGAATAATCTTTGGGAGATCAAGGTAAAATGATCTAAATAGGAATTTGACTTATAATGATAGGATTGGATCATTTATTGCAGACACATAACTATTTAGTTGGCATGAACTAGTCGTTTCAATTAATATTTGAATGTTGTGATTGCAATAGCTATTTACCTATTTTAGTCAGTCACCAATGAAAATAGAATACATTAGCTTATAAATCCATGTTGCATGACTGTGGGCTTGTCAAGGTCAATCATCATTTTATTAGTCACGTAGTGTCACACAAATCATAGTCATTGATCTTTTCATATTGTGCACACTATTTAGGGTCCACCATTTAGTTATTGTTGGATTGTGGAGATAACACTAGCAAGCAACTTTCATTAGTTGTGCAATAGCATGAACACTCCCATCTGTCAATCAAGCCTGATTTGATTATCCTTTACTTAGTTGATTAATATGCACCTCGTGGGATTGATTGGTCCACCAAACAAAAGGATTGATCATTACAAAAATTTTGATTGGTCCAACTATGATGACTTGCCTACAATGTTGTTCACCATACCACATTTGTGAAATGGAGTTGCAATGTTAAGTAAAATGTGAAAATTTCCATAAGTGTGCAATGGCACGAAAATCTGAGCAGTCCATTAAAAGTGAAGAAGCATGAGCCAGAAGACTGAATACTTTGACCATGAGCTAACGGGCTTAGCTATAGTGAGCTAGTCCTCCTAATTGTGCAACAATGCATTAATCTCGATCATGGATGCAAGCGCATATGCATGACTACTAATACAAAGATAAAGGCCAAGGTTGATCGGAAAAGATAACATGAGGGGTCAGTTGTTGAGACATCACAAAAGGTTTAAGTTGTGACTTGAATGACCAAAAATCTCCCACAAGAAATCTCCCACAAAAGGTCAACATGAAATTATAACAAGGAATAAGAAAGGCCTTTAGACAAGGGCTTAGGGTTTAGGGCCGAAGGCTTTAGATAGAATAAACAAGACTATTTTTTTAAACCCTAAAACTAGGAATGATGCAAGATTGGAAGCACAAATTTGACCTCCCAACACAATCTAGTCAATAGCATGCACTTATAGAAGCACTAATTTAGTGTTTTTTTGCTTTATCTTAGTTTGCTTCAGCCTTAGTTTAACTTGATTCTTTAGCATTAGTTGATTTTCTTAGTTTAGGTGTCATAAGTAGGAGCATTATTTGTGAAATAGGCATTTGTGTCATTTTCTCATATGCTTGCACATTTTAAATCTTATGTTCAATCCAATTCCTAGATATTTATTCATGAAATGCTTGAAAATTTGAGGTTGTTTCTCTCTAACATTATCATTTGGCTAGGATTTGTACTTGACTTGGAAGAGAATCACTTGTTGTGTCTTGATATAGACCTCCTTTTGGTTACTATCCTTCACACTTAATCAATTGCACTAAGTCATTGTGGTTTCTTAGGTGAAGTTGTGTCTAGTTAAAAATCCAAAATCCTATTTCAACGCCACTATAATTCTCAAACCCAAGTGAGCTTCATTGCTTACGAGCCAAAGTGTAGAAAATATGTGAGAAAAGAAAAGCAATTTGAAAAGAAAGAAAAAAATAAGCAAGAAAAGAAAAGAAAAAATGAAATGAAATGAAATATCAAATTTTTTGGCTTTGGGAACATGTGAGTAACTCCAACATCTAGTATATGGATGCCCAGCTAACAATGCTGCAATATTTGTGAGATTACAACAATAACCTTGTTAGGGCTATGAACTCTTGTTGGCAGGGAGGCTCTATCCAGGATGCTTTTGGGAGTCAAGACAACTCACATAACTAGTCATAATGTATTCTAAGGATTACTATGTTCAAATGAATATATTTGCACACACATGGGTAATCAAATGACTAAGTGACTTGATCTAGTTTGGAATTATTCTTCCTTTTTTTAGTATGCCTCCTAGTCACTTGATAGTTTCAATTGAACTTTTTTAGAGGTTCTAAGAATGGATTGGATCTGTATTTTTGAAATATTCAAGAACATTTATTCGAATGACATTAGGTGTTGTGACATTTTCACACATCGCCCCATTGAAAATGGGGACCCCTACTTTTTGTTCATCACTTAGTTCTTTTGCTTAGTCATCTAGCTTGGTAGTAGTGTCTTTAGTTATTGACATTTTGCTTGTAAGGAGATGCAATGCCTTATCATTAGGTAGTGATTATATTAGACAGTCTAACACACCAATAGATAAAAAATATTCACTTTGGCTTGGAATGTGTTATTATCAGTCACATAACCCATTGTAAAATATTAGTTACCCCCTCCCTTTTTCTCATCATGTGAATATCCTCAAGGTCTAAACTAAGGGCAAAAATCATAAAAAATCCTAAAAGAATATAAAAAAATCATATTAAGTCCTGAAAAATATCCATAACTATCATAATATGCCTTAAAAAATACAAAAAAATCATAAAATGTCCTGAAAAAATACAAAAAAATCATAAAATGTCTTTAAAAAATCCACCAAAATCATTAAATGTGAAAAAATTCATAAAAATCAGGAAATGTCCTGAAAAAAATATAAAAAATTCATAAAATGTCTTGAAAAATCCATAAAAAACATTAAAAAGTCTTGAAAAAAGCCCTAAAAATCAAAAAACTTAAAAATCCATGCAATAAACTATCCCTCACAGATCAAACACTCAAGTGGATACCCAACAAGCATTCAACAAATCAACAATAAATAAAATGTTATCAAAGTCTATAATGAAACCAATCAAATGTGTTGTTCATCCAACCCTATCAACAAAACATCAATTTGTGTTACTAGGCAAAGGTACAGTCAAAACTACATAGGTTAGTCTTATGCAATGTATTCACTCTCTAAAACCAAACATTATTATCAATTGTCACATCAAGCAATCAAAACAATGGAACAAATCAATATGGCTACTAGCTTCTATCTTAGTCTTATCTTTATCTATTTATGATGAATCATGTTCCTATGCTACTTGAGGATGTTCACAAGTGACTAAAGGAGCCAAGATGGTTCTTGATCCTTTTATTTGTGTTTTGTTTGTGGTGTGTTTCCATGAAGTGGGGAATGGGTATTTTGGGTGTTTGTGTTGTTACATTCATTCAACAAGTATCGCATACAAAAAATGAAAATAAAGGATAACTATGGTTGCGACTATCACACATACCTTGACCCTTAATACAACAACCCTAGAATCGATGGATTCGTTCATTGTCTGCTATATGTTTGTTAATACAATGGGATATTATTCACGCCTCAGTTTTTCATACCTTGGTGTACAAAATTCTATTGATACATAATAATTCTCGATGATTAAATTGTTGCACTATATATAAAGACACAATAATATAGGATGATCTATCTTTTCATATCATTTATTCTATACTAACTAGTTTTCTATAATAACAATTCCTCTATCAAAACATTAGATAATGACACATCACATACTCTGGCACACAAAAAGAATATATCTTGCATTCATGTTAGAACATAAACATATCATAGTAGTGTCATAACAAAAAATTTCATTCCATTACATCATAATTAATATAGGAAATAAGTATAATACACCATCCTACATAAAGAGTCATGTTAGGATGCATCACATGTATATATAGTTACAATCATAAAAGTATTATAAGACATATAACATATACAAGCATGAGCATCAAAATCATCATGGAATATAAAAACATTCATCATATAATTGCACATCCATCATAAGAGGCATAAATCATACAGAAGCATCATAAAAATGCATGTGTGGATCATAAATCAACATAATAAATCACAATGCATATAGTAATCAAACACATCATATAGACCACAACCAAAAATGCATCTGATATATATAGCTCATAAAATGTGTCAGAGTACAACATAATAATACAAATGGCCTAAAGGCTCAATCAAGTGTTTATTAAAATGTCATCTTGTACTCCCTCTATCCTCTGTAGGACCTCCTCAAGGTTGGTCACTAGATCATACCCTTAGATTTCCTAGAGGTAGTGGAGGTAGACCCATGATGCCACCACTACTAGTTGTGGCTTGATTTTTGTTACTGGATATGCAATTGACCCTATGACCTAGATGCCCTATAACTATGTACCCTTTGATTTGCAAGAACAATTGCCTCATACTGCCTCCACCAATAAGTTGTCTCATAAAAAAACTCAAACAAATGGTCTTCCATCTAGTGTGCATTAGTGCCTATTGTAAAATATCTTTGATAAGAATCCATGCACAATTGTGCTCTTCACAAGGCATCATCCCTCTCTCACTTAAATATGGCTCTCTTTGTTATGGCAAGGTCCCACTCAATCTTGAGTTGATCTCTCGTAGTAGTAAGACCATCTCTCTATTGTGATCAAGCCTCCTCATATGATATGAATCAAGCTCTATCCTCAACCCTATGATGCTAAGATACACACAATGCTACCTATAAATCTCACACCTAATCCTAGAGTGTTTATATCTATCCTCTAGCTACCCAAGGATCTAGAATCTATAACACATCCTCCCCAACAAGTACATCCTCTAAATCAGGCATCTGATCATCGGCTACACCCACCTTGGCTTAATCCCTAACTTCCTCTCCAACAACTCCACCTATACCCTTAGCTCCATCTACCATACCCTCCTCTATTGGTACCATCTGCTCATCACCCTCATCATCATCAACATCCTCCTCATCTAAATCATCCCCCTTATTGGAGTCCTCTGAATCATGGAAGCTAGAATAATTTAATGATTTATCACCACTCTTGCTTGTGGTCCCAAGAATATCAACATCCATCTCCTCATCTCCACCCTCTACCACTTGAGCATCATCTCCTCCAACCTACCCTGCAGCATCCCCACCAATTTCATCTCCACTTCCTCTCCTCCCTTTATCCCTCCCTCTAACTCTGCCTCTAACTCCAATTCCTCCTTCCAACTCTACCTCTCTATCTACTAATCCTCACTTCCCTCCTACCACCCTATCTGTTATCCATCATCATCTCCCCCATCACGTCCTCCATCACCCCCATCATTACCTTTACCACCATGTCACTACCTCATCCTCTATCCAATCCCACCAACAATGGGTACTATACAATTTTTCAATGGAGTGGGCCAATGTGCCACCCACCATATGTCATATTGAGGTGCCATCCCTGGATCAACAACACCTGCACCCCAACCCCACTGTACTAGTTGTAAACTTTCAAACTCCATTGCTGCAACCTAAGGACTAATGTATGGTCCCTAATTTGAGACCTCTTGTGCTAACTGAGCAACATACATAGTACCCTCATGAACAAGCTATACCTCTTTAAACTATCTAAGAACATGATCAGGTAACTGTCCATCAATAATATATTGAGAGTTGATAGTTTGACTAATCAAATACCGCTACTTTCAACAATATGATAGGTGTTTTGCATCATCATCCCAACCTAAACAACCTAGATATGGCTGCAATGTGAAGTGTTATAACACATCAATCTCATCTCTCCAAAATAATGTATGTCCCATTAACCTATGTCGAACTGCACCTACATACCTGTAGGCATATGGTTGCTCTTCATGTAGCTCAACATGCACCACTGGCCTAAAAACAACAATGTGCCCCCATGCCTAGTCCTATAGGAGCGTGATACTACAATTGATTGACTATGCTCTTGAATATATGATTGTATGCATATGATAATAAAGTATGTCCAACACACAAGAACCCCAAGCATACACTTGACTGTCTCCTAACATGCCAGCCAATACCCTACCCCAACCAACTGGAAATTTATGATTGTGATGATTGGGAACCAATGTGCCTACAATCAAACTACATAATACCACATTGACATCATGATATGCTCCCATCTAATCTCATAAAGTGCCTCAATCTCGAGCTCATCCACCTGACACTCATAAAATTCACACAATGTGGCTATCCCTACTCATCAATCATATGTAACTCTCTCTCCATGAATGAGAATGCTCAGAATCCATCACACCTCCTTGAGCATCACTGATGCCTCACTAGTTAGTAAATAAAATGAGCATGTCTCCAAGTGCCATCTCTCTACAAGTGTTGTGATCAAGCCCCTGTTGTTCATAACCACAATCATAAAAAGAATATGATACAACCTCACATGTCAAAACAAGGCTTTCTCCTCATCATCTAGTTGATAGTGCAATGCAAGGCCCTTAGGCCTATTCTCACATACACTAAGAACAGGAAAAACAACCTGCAAAAACATGTCATTATGAGCCTAAGTCTACTCAAAACCCTCAAAATTCTAATGCACATGTCAAAAATCATCCTTAATTTGGAATTTTTCCAAAAAATAGCAATTGCAAAACTCAACATTTCCATGTGCAAAATTAAAAGTCAAATGTGAAATCTTTAAAATATTTGCATAATTTTTACAACAGTCCTGAAATCATTACCACAAATGTGAAATATTTAAAACATATGCAAACTATTTAAAACACATGCAACACATTATATGCAATTGTGGAATCAAAACACTAGTTGCAAAAAAAGGTAGATACAAATGAAAAATTCAATAGTTGAATGTAGAACTCTCAATAGTTGTAGAGCATAGATAACAAATGCGAAAAAAATGAAATACACATGCAACATTGTTAAAATTTGCATATTAGACAAAACAATTCAAACAATAAATTAGGGAAAAATTCAACAAGTTAGGTCGATGTGCTCACCTTGGCACTTGAGCCCTCTGGTCTATTGAACATACGAATGCACTCAGACAAGTGTGGCCTCCTCCCAATGCCTGACAACACTCCAAGAATTCTTAACAATCACTAGAAACTTGCTTTTAAATCTAAAAAGATCCAAGGTTGCAAATGAGCCAAATTAACCCTTAATTGCTTATTTATACAAAAATTTGAGCCCTAATTAGGGTTTCAAACCTTATGGTCACAGTCAAATCCACCTTCAACAACCTTCTAGGTTAGTCAACTGATCTCGAAACCTCATCAAACTTCAAACATGTGGTCCTAATCATATTGTCATTAAATTGGTCTTCAAATTAATTAAAAAAAAGACAAATTTTTTTAGGGGGCACAATTATGGTGGGGCATACTAGGGCACAATTATGATGGAGCATACTAGGGCAAATTTTTTCACTTATTCTTTGAAACAATGCCTGAAAATGCATTGTCTCAAAGAGGGGCAATATGTAGACACTTATTTGTCTCATTACTAACATCTCTATTTATTCCTCTATATTAATTAAATAATTTTAATTATTTATGTAATCTAATTTTATTCCTCTCACTAATATTCACCTTAATCATTTAATCATTTGACCATTCCCCTTTATTTTTAATTAAATCATTTTATTATATAATTAATTATAATTTTTTAATTTAATTAATTGATCTTTATCATTTAATTAAATTAAATTTTTAGTCTTCTTATAATTAAATAATTTTTAAAATTATTTAATTATCTAATTATGTCCTCCAAATTAAATAAATTTATTAAATTTATTTAATCTAATTTTCACATTAACCAAATTCCCCCAAAATTTGAATTCAACATTTTCTATTAATTTCAATCTCATTTGACATTTTCAAAAATCTAAATTCAAATTAAATGAAATTTCGTTCTAATTTCCTACATCACATGTCAAATTTCTAACTACCACTGACTTTGAGTCTCTCTTAATCACCTTTTTTTGACTAATCAATCAATTTAGCTAACTAATCAATCTAATTAGTTTTCTAATCAATCAATTATGTTAACTATTCAATCAAAATCCATGAATAATCAATCAATTATGTTCATCTCCCAATCAAACTAGTTAACTCCTCAATCAATTCAGTTGATCTATCAATCAAATTTAGTCAAGATGAGCAATTGTCTCCAACCAACTTGTCACATTGAATCTCAACTATTGATTGATTTAGTTCTTAAATGAATATCAATTGTTCAAATATTTCTTCCATTGTCTATAAATTGAACATCAATTTCCCTTTTTCAGCAACCACTATCTCTAAATTCTTGTGTCATCATCCTACATGTTTCCATAGCACAAATTTGAGAGTTGAAATCACACAAGGAAAATAACAATAGAAGCATTGTGTTTGGATTCAGTAGGGGGTTTAAGATGTTTTGTTCTATTTTGTATTGTTAAATTGTCTTTTATTGATGCTACATTTGAAACTAATTAGTTAGATTGGGTTTAGTGGTTACCCATTAATTTTATTAAATCTAATGAATTTCCTCATACACAATAGTATTCAAGTTGATAATAACATTTTTAGCTTTAGACTGTACATCTGTCTTTATATATTTAGACCCCCTAGGTTTAGGACCTAGACTTTAATTTTTCTAGGGTCGACTTCAGGAGTTTGTCATCCTCTATCACCATGCAAGAATTATCCACTTTCTTTCCTTTTTCTTTCTAGAGGAGCTATGCTTCTTAGGTGTATGCACCTTACTTCCAATAAAATCATTTTGTTTGAGTAAGAAGCCTACTATTCGTAGGAGTAAGGTTGGACACATAATTATACAAAGCAAAAATTAGGTCCTGGTGTAATGGGAGAATAGATCCTTCAACTTCAATATTAGCACACAAAGAGGTGAATAGGAAGAGCAATATGCTGAGAAGCTTCTTGTTTCTAGTGTGGTTAAGAATGGGAATGTGATACACTTGTATAGTGGTGTAATGACCCTCTAATGTTAAATAGCATATAACATAATAAATGACAAGGGCATAAGAGGAGAGGAGAATTGACCTATCAAACCCATTTTGAAGAACAAAAACATTCTCACCTTCTTCAAAGAAGTTTTTCATGAACATCTTATAGTCTCCACTACTTCTTCTAACCACTTTCAAACATTCACATTTAAATCTTGTTGCCAAACTATATTTTAATTAATTTATTCTTTCCCCTAGGCACACTTCTACAAAACTTGTCATTACTACATAACATGCAAATATTATGCGAGATACCATCTTGGGAATGAAAGCCTTCCCAAATTGTAAGAAATGTGGTAGAGAGGCTTGTGCCAAAAGGATCTATAATCAAGGTAGATGACCTTAACATAACAAGCTTATAATTATTATGTATAACCATAAAAAAAGGTGGAATTAAATAGGCATTTCATCACAACTAATTTTTCCTCTGACAATCTTATTTGACTCGTTGTAGACATGCAAAACCTTGGATTAAAGAAAGAACCCAAGATTTAATTTACTCTCCTCAGTAATTTGTCTAATATTCCATGGACTATAAGCAGCTCCATTAAGGACATACACAATTAATTTAGAGTCCCCTTCAATGATAATTTTCTCATAATTAATCTCATTCAATATTTTCAATCCCCTCCATGCATCAAGGGCCTTTGCATTATTGCTAGTTCCCACTCCTAATTTTTTCCCATAACATTCCATGAGTCTTCTTTTATAATCTCTTATGATGCCTCCTGCATCATAAATCCTAGGACTTCCTTTGGAGCAACCATCAAAATTATACTTGACCCACCCTTCCGTAGGAGGATGCCAATTACTCATTTTCCTTAAGAGAATTTTTCACTGGTTAATCTTTGTAAGGTCCTGATTTATCTCCCATACCTATTTCAACCTCATCTCAAAATAAGATGACAGTCTTTGAAAATCTATATGAAACAACATTGATGTTTTCCTTGATTTTTTATTTAATGATCATAAACAAGTCATTTAAAGATTTAGATTGTTCCCTAAAAATTCAGTTAATTATTTCCTTCCATAACCCGCAATAGACTAACGCAGGAATCTGCCTACAAAGGTCAACAATTATCAAGTTGGAGAAAGGATATAAGCTCCATGATTCCAAAAATTATTTCACACTTCCAGGGATAACCCAACAAATAACAAGAATAAAGAGAACATGGTGCACTCACTGGTGAGGAGGGACCTCGAGGAGATCAGTCCAAACCAGTCAGCAAGAGTAAACACAAAGGAATCACACATATATAGTGGAGGAAATGCATAACAAAAAGTTTTACTGTATAAAAGTTAATTACATCCAACCGGTAACAACCGAGTTACAACATACCGGCACATAGGCCTACTAGAATAGGTCACACCGAGACCTTGAATCGAAAGATCTATCTTCTAGGCACAGTCTATCTATTTGATGTTCCTTGATTCATTGATTGATTGATTATATTTTAAAGCATGATTACAAATATATCTTGGTCCAAAGGATCCTATCGGCCCAAAAAGGATCAAAACCCGAAGAACAAGACCTAACGTGTAAAGTGAACAAGGTCTGCCTCTGCCAAGAGATTCCTCCAAAAAATCCAAAGAATGAAACGTAGAAGGTCGGAACACATGCCAAGAAAAATTGAGATCAATTCCCAAGGCTCCGCAAGCTTTAGAATAGGTTCTGGTAGATCACTAGAATAAGTCTCAAGCAACCGGTAACAAAGGAACAATCGGTAACAAGAAACTATCAAGGAAACCAGTAGCAATATCTTTCGAGAAAGTGATCCAAATGAGATGTGGTTAGAAAGAAAGTAGGGTGATCAAGTCTTCAATTAGAATCCAACTCCATAGGAATCGGTGAGCCAAAACTGGGACACACATAAAGGAAAACTAAAACTGCAAATAGAAAACAAAACATAAAAGAAAATATTTTTGGTTGATGCAAGATTGTTGTGAACCGGGGATGCTCCTGCATCAGACATCCAGGGTTAATAAAAAGTGAGCCTCTCACTTTGCTGGGGTCAAAGGAAAACCAAGGTGGTCTACCTCTGCCTAAGAAATCCAAGATGAATCTTCCATTGGTTTGTTCTTCCATTTCACAAGATATTCTTTGTATTGACTGCTTTGGGTACTACGCCCAATCCTACTGTCCAAAATCTCTTCATTTTGATCTGTTCTTTCTAGGGAAATTATTTCTCCAAGTCTGCAATACTGTCCTTAGTGAATTCTAGCTCATGGTACTCATGAAGATCTGTAATGTTGAATATAGGTGAAATACTCAGACTATCTGGTAGCTCCACCTCATATACATTTCCAGAACTGAACTTTCTCAAGATCTTACAAGGTCCAAACTTCTTCATCTGCAACTTATTATAAGTCCCAATCGAGAATTTCTCTTTTCTCAAATAGACCATTACCTCATCGCCAACTTCAAATTCGTTATGTCTCCTCTTCTCATCTACCTTCTCCTTGTATTTTCTATTCATGTCTTCCAAATGTTGTTTAACATGAATATGCAATGTTGCCATGTGATCTACAAACTCTTCTACTTATGAACTCTTCTAGTCTTTATTTCTAATGTCTCTCAATTTTTCTATTCCTTTAGGATGCACTCTGGTAACAATCTCAAAGGGTGTTTTTCTGGTACTTTTATTCACTGAATTGTTATAGGCAAACTCTGCTTGTGCAAGGACCAAATCCCAACTTCTGGTTTTATCTCCCACTAAACATATCAACAAGTTTGTCCATCAGTTTGTGGATGAAAAGTAGAACTGAACTTCAAATCTCTCTTCATCTTATTGCAAAGTGTTCTCCAAAAATAGCCAACAAACTTAGTGTCTCTGTCTAAAACTATGCTCTTAGGTAATCCATGCAATCTTACCACTTCCTTGAAAAATAGGTCTGCTATATGCAATGCATCTGGTGTCTTCTTACAAGGTATGAAATGAGCCATTTTTAAAAATCTATCCACTACCACAAATATAGAATCATTCCCTCTCGAGGTCTTAGGTAAGCCAAGTACAAAATCCATACTTATATCCTCCAAAGGTCTTACCGGTACTGTCAAAGGTTTCTACAATTCCACATTTTGACTACTACCTTTTGCAACTTGACAAACTCTACAACTTTGTACATATCTCTTAACATCCTTATGAATCTGAGGCCAAAAGTACTGCTCACTCACCAAGGCAATGGTTTTATCAATGCCAAAATATCCAGCTAAACCTCCATTATGCTTCTCTTTTATCAGGTTCTCTCTCATGGAACTTTTAGGTATGCACAACTGAACTCCCTTAAATAACATCTCATCCTAAATGAAATAATCCAACCATTTTCTCTTATCAAGCATAACTGGTTCTCTACATACTTTCCAAGGTTCTACGAAATCTGAGTCTTAATCATACAAGGTCTTCAAATCTTCAAAACCTAATACTGTCACTCTCATCTCTATCAGAAAATTCCTTCTCCTAATCAATGTATCAGCAACTTTATTAGATTTCCCACTTCTATGTTTCAACACAAAGGTGTAACTCTGCAAGAACTCTACCCATCTCATATGTTTCTGATTCAACATACTTTGAGCATTCAAATATTGCAAAGCTTGATGATCTGAATACAACACAAACTCCTTAGGCAATAAGTAATGTCTCCATTTCTTCAAGGGTTGAATTATGGCATAAAATTCCTGATCATATACTAAATATCTCTTCAGGGCATCATTCAATTTCTCACTGATATATGCTATTGGTCTCCCTTCTTGACTCAAAACTGCTCCTATTGTTGTTCCACTTGCATCACAATCCACTTGAAATACCTTATTGAAATCTGGTAAAGCCAACATGGGCTGCTCAGTCGCTTTCTATTTCAACAACTCAAAACTTTTGTTTGCTTCGGTGGTCGACTTGAATTCCTTCCTATCTCCCCTCATGGTCTTAATCATAGGATTACAAACTAAACTGAAATTTCTAATAAACTTCTGGTAAAACTAGCCAATCCATAAAATGAGCTTACTTCTCCAATGCTTTCTGGTGTAGGCCACTCAACAATGGCTTTTACTTTCTCAGGGCCCATCTCCAAACTATCCTTAGATATCACAAAGCCCAAATAGACTAGATCATCCTTCATGAAAGTGCACTTCTTGATATTGATCAGTAACTTTTCTTCTCTCAGCCTCTGCAAAACTTGTCTTAACTACAACAAATACTCCTCTTTTATTTTATTGAAAATCAGAATGTCATGCAAGTGCACAATAACAAACTTACCCAAGAATTTCTTCAAGACTTCATTCATTAGCCTCATGAAAGTACTCAGTACATTAGTCAATCCAAAAGGCATCACCAACCATTCATATACTCCTTCATTTTTCTTGAATGTTGTCTTCCATTTATCACCTTCTCTAGTCTTGATATGATGATATCCACTCTTCAAATCTATATTTTTTAAGTACTTTTCTCCACTCAAATAGTCCATTATGTCATCCATACTAGGCAAGGAAAACTGGTATTTCACTATAATCTTGTTTATTGCTCTTCAGTCGGTGCATATCCTCCATTCTCCATTCTTCTTAGGGGCTAATACGGTTGGTACTGCACAAGGGCTCATACTTTCCCTAATCAATCCTTTCTCCAATAGCTCCTACAGTTGTCTATTCAGTTCTTCATTCTCTGCCGATGTTAACCGGTGTGCATCTTTGTTAGGAAAGCTAGCTCTGGGAACTAAGTCTATGCAATGACTAATACTTCTAACAGGTGGCAATCCATTAGGTACATTACCTAAAATGATGTCCCCATACTCTGTCAGCCAATCTCTTATTTCTTTTAGGTGTTCTCCTTCTAGTTTTGGTCTCTCAGTCTTTTTAGGAATTAAGGAAAAACACACATTCTCCTATCTCAGTCCATCCATGAACTTCCTTCCATTTACTAGATAGATTTTGGTATTTGTACAGACTTCATTATTCAAAGGTTCCCTCAAAGGCAAAAGGTTTTCTTCATCCCATTGGCCACAATAGTGTATATATTCTTCCTCCCATCATGTGTTGCATGTCTATCAAATTGCCAAGGTCTTCCCAACAAAAGATGAAAAATATCCATAGGCATAAAATCACACAAAATTTCATCATGATAATTCCCAATTTTCAATTTTACTAAACACTATTCACTCACTAATAACTTATGTTCATCCTAAATCCATACTATCTGGTAAGGATTAGGGTGTTTCAATCTCTCCAATTTCAACTTATTCACTATATCTTCTAAAACAAGATTATCTGAACTACAACTATCAATAACAACTTTAGAACACTTAACAAATAACTTACATCTATTCTTGAATAGGTTCCTCCTCTGCAAGGGTTCTTTATCTCCTCCGATATAACACAAAGCTCTCCTTATCATCAATAGTTTGCCATCTTCCAGTTTATTGTCTAATCCGGTGGGGTTCTCCTCCACCACTACCGCTCTTCCGGAAGCCTCGAACTTCTTACATTCAAATGCACAATGTCTTTCTCCTCCATATTTAAAATAGGTTCCTCTCAATGTCCTTTTGTCTTTTCTTCCAAAGTTCTCATTTCGGTAACCATCCGGTTCTCTCCTCTTGTAAAAATTTCTATCATTCTTCTGGTATGAATTACCTTCCTTGCTCACTTCCTTGTCCTTGTTTTGATCTCTATTGGTTCCTCTTCCTCTAGTGTATCATCTTCCTCCTTGAAATCTTCCTCCAATAAACCTTCCACCTCTACCTCTCTGTCTCTGCTCATGCCTTTTATTCAATTTCTCTTCATCCTTTATTGCATATTAGTAAGCCTCTTCAACACTCTCTAATTTGATCATACTAAGCTTATCTTGTATAAACATCCATAATCCATTCAAATATCTTGCAATTTGTTCAATTTCATCATCAACATGTTTGGATCTGATGTTCAACTTGTAAAATGCTTCGGTGTACTCCTTTACACTAGATTCCTTCTATCTCAGATTCTGCAACTTTCAGAACAAATCTACTTGATAATTTGTCGAGACAAAATTTTATTTTAACTTAGCAATCATCCTATCCCATGTCTTAATCTTTTCTTTACCTCTTCTTTACCTATAAACTTGCAAGTATTCCCACCAAAGAGATGCATGACCCTTTAACCAGGTAGAGACATACTTCACCTTCCTCTCTTCTGCAATGTTTTCAAAATCAAAATACTTCTCCATCTCCATGATCCAATCCATCAATTCATCTAAATCTAACTTCTCATCATACTTCGGTGGGGTAAAATAAGGTTTACTGTTCACCCTACTCAAAACCCTTAAAAACCTTTCCTCCTCTGGATCAACTATTAGTAGGTTCACTTGTTCTATTGAGGCTTCTTCTCCTTCATCTTTGCTCACATCCTCAACATGTTAGCCTCTTCTCTAGGATATCTCCATGGCTTCTAACCGGGATGCTATTCCTCGCAACATCTCCATTAAAGTAGGGTCTTCATTCCCATGCGCTCCACTATTCCTAGTTCCTCTTCGTGCCATTGATCCACACTGGCCCTCTATAATTGCAGGTCGAATCCGCAATCCACCACCCTACAACAAGATTTAGGACACGCAACCTCTAGAATGAACTTCACTCTGATACCACTTGGTGTAGTCACTAGTGAGGAGGGACCTCGAGGAGATCAGTCCAAATTGGTTAGCAAGAGTAAACACAATGGAATCACACAGATATAATGGAGGCAATACATAATAGATAGTTTTATTGCATAAAAGTTAATTACATCCAACTTGTAACAACTAGGTTACAACATACCGTCACAGAGGCCTGGTAGAATAGGTCACATCGGGACCTTGAATCAAAAGATCTATCTTCTAGGCATAGTCTATCTATTTGATTATCCTTGATTCTCTAATTGATTGATTACATTCTAAAGCATGATTACAAATATATATATCGATCCAAAGGATCTTGTTGGTCCAAAAAGGATCAAAACTCGAAGAACAAGATCTAATGTGTAAAATGAACAAGGTTGGCCTCTGCCAAGAGATTCCTCTAGAAAATCCAAAGAATGAAACGTGGAAGGTTGGCCACACACCAAGCAAAATTAAGATCAATGCCCAAGGCTCTACAAGCTTTGAAATGGGTTTCAGTAGATCACTAGAATAGGTCTCAAGCAACTAGTAACAAAGGAACAACCAGTAACAAAAAAGTATCAAGGAAACTAGTAGTGATATCTTGCCGAAAAGTGATCCAAATGAGATGTAGTTAGAAAGAAATCAAGGTGATCAAGTCTTCAAGTAGAATCCAACTCCACAAGAACTGGTGAGCCAAAACCAAGACACATAGAAAGAAAAACTAAAATTGCAAACAGAAAAGAAAATGTTTTTGGTTGATGCAAGATTGTTGTGAATTGGGGATGCTCCTACATCAGAACACCAGACCATAACTCACAAGAAAAATAGCAATGAAAAAGAATATTTTCTATACTTTCTACATCCTCACAATAGAGAGAGCATCTATTGACAAACATGAACCCCCTTTTGTTCAGATTATCAATAGTGAGGTATTATGGTGAGCACTAATCCACCAAAAAACATTAATTTTAGGGATATCTTTGAAATTCAAACCTATTGCCAATTGAAATATTATTGAGAAACATTTTCTAAAAAAATATAGGTAGATCTCATAGAATAATTGCTAGAGGAATTAGAATTCCATATAATTTCATCCTCCCTATTTGTAGAGATAAAGGAGGATTCTCCCATTTGTTCATAAAGAGAAGACAATGCATTATCCCTATCATTTTCACATGGTATCTCATTAGACCGAATGTTATTTAGCTGAGCTCCAAAATATTTCCATCATGGTGGTTCTCTATTTTAGGCCACATAATCATACAAAAATTTACCATTCATTTTATAAGGGTTATTTTGATATGATAAAACCAACTGGCAGTGGATAAAGTAGCGTGCTTATTCCACACATCCTCCTAGAACAAGGTATTTTTTCCATTCCCAACCAATATTCTATTGCCTTTCTTGATAATGTTCCTTATCTTTAGTAGATTGTTTTGAACCACTAATCCTCTAAGGAGAGAAACATCATAAATAAACTAGTTAGATAACCCATAACTTAGCTATTTATCTCTTATAGTTTGGACCCAATCCTTACCACCTTCAAGGATTTGCCACCCAATTTCGGTCAGAAGAGCTTTATTAAAGATCTTGATCTACTTGATTCCTTGATCGTCATAGTTCTTTGATTTGCACACCTTTTCCTAGGTGACAAGGGAGATTTAAGATTTTTCCATAATGTCATTCCATAAGAATTTCCTTAGGATTCTCTCTATTCTTTCCACCAAGTTGGTAGGGATCTTAAAGAGGGATAAGTAGTAAATTGAAATTTTTTGTAAAGAATCCTTTAACAGTTGAAGTTTCCCTACTTGACTAAGTAGCTTACTCTTCCATCCTGTAAGCTTCTTTTGGACTCTTTCAATAATGTAATTCCAAAAATTACCAGTCAGATTTTTAGAGATAAGAGGAAGCCCAAGGTAAGAATTCATGAGAGAAACTAAGTAACATCCCAAAATATGAAATTTTTTTGTTGAAGGTTGGGGATGGTATGAAAGAAGTATAACTTACTTTTAGTATATTTTATGTGTTAACCTAAAATCAAAGCATATACATTCATGATTTCCTTCCACCATTTTTCTTTTACAATAGAGACTTCTCCAAAAATGATAGTGTCATCAACAAATTGTTAGTGAGATGAAGGAGGCATAGAGAAAGCAACTTTAACACCTCTAATCAGATTAAGATACATGTCTTTTTTTTAGATTCCTTCCCAAAACCTCAACAACAATGATGAAAAGGTAGGGGGAAAGAGGATCCCCTTGACATAACCCATGTCCACAAGAGAAGTAACCTTGTGGAGAGTCATTAAACAACACAAAATAGGAGAGGGTCATCATAAATTCTATCAACATTTTCAAAAATTTACCCAAGAACCCATATATCTTGAGAACTTCAATAAGGAACTGTCAATAAACTTTTTCATAGGCTTTAGATATGTCTAATTTAAATAGCATTCCAGATTTCTTATTGGACCCCATAGAATGGATCGGTTCATGAGTGGTAAGAGCAACGTCTAGAATATGTCTTCCCTTAATAAAACATTTTTTGTTAGAAGACATCATTTTATCCAACACCAATTTTAGCTTATTAACTAGTAGCTTAGAGAAAATCTTATATAGAGTGTTACAAAGACTAATTGGTCTGTAGTCTTCCATAGAAGCAACACTCTTAGATTTGGGAATCAATGCAATGAAAGTAGCATTAACCTATTTAAACATTTTACCTGTTTTGAAGAAATCATGGACAACATTAAAGACAACATCAACAATTACATCTGAGAATTCTTGGAAGAAGGTCAGGGGAAACTCATTCGGGCATGGGGCTTTGAAATCTCTAAAGGAGAAAACAACATCTTTAACTTCCTTAGATGAGACATTTTCTTTAGGTTTTGCTCCTCAATGACTTGGGAAATAATTTCAAGCTTTTCCTCCAAATCCACATCAAGATTATTCCTATTGGCTTGAATATCAACAAAGAAGGAAATAACAATCTTATCTATCTTTATTTCCTTTGTAACCACAATACTATCTTATTTTTTAAGGCTACAAATTTTATTCCTACTTCTATGTTTCATAGTAGATTGGTAGTAGATTGGTGAAAGAATTTGTTATTTCTTTCACCTTCCGCAAGCCATTGGATCCTTGACTTTTGTTTCTATAAAACCTCCTCTTCTTTTAACAATTTAAACCATTGAGTTCTCAATCCTCTTTCCTCCATGTAAAGATTTGTGGCATCATTGCCATTATCCAATTACATTTAAAATGTTATATCTAATTTAGCTTGTCCTTGAGAACCTTTTTTTTATGAAAGATATTCCCAAAAGAGATTTTATTCGACACTTTAACTTTTTCCTTAATGAGTTTAAGTTTTTGGACAATTTAATACATAAGGGTACCATTAAATGGGGTATTCCACTATTGTTCTATCATATTTCTAAAATTGGGGTGAAAGGTCCACACATTTTCATACTTGAAAGGCAAAGGGCCTTTTCTAGAATTATCATCCCAAGTAAGAAGATTGCCATTGTGGTCTGAGCCCTCCCTTAGGAGAGCCTTTAGGGAAATATTTACATAGATATCCCAACCATTAGAAATCATGAACTAATCTAGATTGACTTGGATTAGATGGTTACCTTGTCATCTGCACCAAGGGAAAATATCTTGGTGCATGGTTAGATTGTTAATTCAAATCAAAGCACAAAACATGGAAATAAAAGACATAAAACAACAATCTATGATACCTTGACAAGAGAGTTCTCTTGTTCCTCTTATTTAGACTCTTGATGAAGCCAAGAATGCGCATCTCCTTAGCTTGATTGGATTGGTCCAATGTAGATATGTGGTTGGCTCTCTAAAGTGTGCACAAATGAGGATGGAGATGGATAGATGGATGGAAGAGTGAAGTTGTGGATGAGGATAAAAGTGGCTAAATATGCAAGTGGGGATGATTTGGCTAGAGTTTGGGTATCTAGATGGATTTCACTAAGCAAATTAGCAGCATGCACTTGCAATATTTGGAGATGAGATATGAGGGGATGAAGTCTTCAATTTATAGGAAGAGAGGAGGAGAAATGGAGGGCTAGGATTGACCAAAGATGGAGGGTCAGGGTTTCTTGTGAGCCCACACAAGTCCCAAGAGGAGGTGTGGAGACCAAGAGATAAGTCTTAAAGGCATTTATTCTCTCCACACTCCTCAAGGTTCATTGGGAAGACTTCCCAATGTGCCTTGAGAAGAACAAGGGATAAGATATTCCTTGAAGGATGGAAATGAAGAATTAAAAAATCTTCAAAAGGGATGCTCATGGAGATTGGAGGAATAAGGAGGAATTAAAAATTCCTTGGAGGATGGGATGCCTTGAGGAATGTGAGATTTTTAAAATCTCCCATTCACCTAGGAAAAGAGCATTTAAGGAGAGTGTTTGGATGGAAGGGACAAGGAGTTGACTATGTGGCTAATCATGATGATTAGCCACTAGAAACTCATTAGGAGAGGGATTAGAGGAAAGATTAGGTGGGATTAGGGTAGATATGATTTGTAGGAGGATTTGACTAGGAAAGAGAATGAGTGGAGGGAATTAAAAATTAGAAGAATAATGCTAAGTGAGTTTAGGGAGTTTCTAGAAGAATTGATTAGGTTAATGATGGATTAGCAAAAAGGTGATTTGTAGGAATCACCTAGGTTAACTAATTAATTGAAATTAATTAGTTAAGAGTAGGAATTTGGGGAGAATTAATATTGAGGATTTTTAGAAGAATAAAAGGGGATTGATTTATTAAATAAATCAATCAACAGACTATAGTGACAATATTAATCATAATTAATTAATATTGAGGAATTAAAAATTGGCATAATTAATAAATTAATTATGTCAAGAACTTTAAAATAATTAAAATAATTAATTTTTAAGTGTCTACATTTTGCCCCTCTTTTATGCAGTGGCAAATTTGGAAGTGGGTAAAAGATAGAAGAAAAAGAAATAGATGCCCCAGCATAAAGCATGGGAGGTGTATGCCCCCTCGAGAATTTTTTCGAAAGGAAAATTGACAAAAAATTATCGAAATAAAGAAGAAAGAATTTGAGTAGATGAAATGATTGAAAGAGAAAGAGGGAGCAGATGTAGAAACCGTAGAAGAGCATATAGAAGAAGAGAGACTATGGGGGGAATGGGCCCTCGAGGGGGCCCATATAAGCCACAAAGGGCCCAATGAAGGGTCATTGTCACACACAAGCCTTAGAGCCATTCAGAGCCTAGAAGAGAGAAGGAGATATGGATTGCATTCCCACCTATGATCATCATGCCAAGAGGATTCGATGGTATGACAAACCTATTAGCACATATTTTTACAAAATATTTTATGCTACATAGAGGCCTTTTTCTTTTATCATATGAGCATTTATTACTGGTTTGCATGTGCAGGAACCTTATTAGCACAAGTAAAGTTCTCTAAGGATCAATTGTTTTAGGAATGTCAAGGTATCACTTGGGCACACTAAGGGCATGCATTGAGTATAGACTGCACAAGGAATCCATTATGAATCATTTGTCAATAGAGGAGTCATTATGGTGTGATCAAGGATTGTCTTCTAGTATGTTTCAAACCCTGTGGGAAAAGTTAGGATCATCAATTTACAAGATGGATGGCTCATTTGTGCTAAATTGCAAAATTTCACTTATCGGTATAAGTAGTTCCGATGAAACTGCATTGGCAAGCCAAAGGAGGATTATCAGCATCACTTATACCAATGAAACAGAGCATAGACTCATTAGAGCACTTAAAAAATACTCAAGACGGTGTGCACTCTTGGAAAGGTCATTTCATCGAGATAGCTTGTTCCGACGAGGTAGTAGGTAGTTGTTTTCTATCGGCTTGTATCCACTTATCAGCAAAGCATAGAAATTGATATACCAATAACCTATGAAACCATCAGTATGACTTATAACGGTATGGAAAAGCTTATCATATAGTATTGGAAGATCAGAAGTAATGAGAAAGTTTTATCCTGATACTCAATGACTAAAGGAAACTAAAGGCAAGCCCATTAGAAAAAAGAACCATATCAGAGTAGTGCAAAAATAGCTAGACTGATCCCCGATGACATGGAGAATCGAAAGGTAGAGCTATCAGTATTACCTATACCAATAAAACAAACTCAGAAGCATAAAACACAAAAGGGCATTGGGAACTCATCGGGACTTCAGGAGGAATAGAAAAAGGCTATTTTGACCCCTGATGAAGATAGAAAAACTTGTGGGGTATCGGCGTGAGTTATACTGATAAAGAAAGCATCTAATGAGGATTCATCGGGACATCAGAAGAATAACTTTTATGTTATGCCAAAACCCAATAGGACCATTTAGGCAAATGGTAAGTGCAAGGAGTTCCTCGGGATAAGTTATGTCGATAACATTGTGGTCTTAGTTAGAATGAGGATTGGAATATTGAGATCATTCAGGCATCAAAGGGACATGAAATAAACTATGCCGACACCCGATGAGTTAAATAAAAGGAAACCAAAGGCGAATGCATCAGGAGAGTTATGTCGATGGAACATTAAAACAAAAGGCAAAGCTAAGACTGAAGTGATTCCCATCGAGATGAAATGAACCATTGGGATAAAGAAAAAATTAATATCCCGAGACCCGATAAGTGGGTCGGGATAGTTTGTGTCGATCAAAAATAAAAAAGAGGTTAAGTCATAACAACCAATGCCAAACATTTGAATCATCAGGAGGAGTCTCACCAATTAGTTGTTGGATGTCTTGATGAAGAAGAACTGACAAAATGGTTTCCATTAAGTGCATCAATTGGGTAGATCCATTACCACACAAAGTAAATCCATCAAGATTTGCAATAATCAATTGCAAGATTGGACTCCTTGGGACATATAACTAGTATTGTAGAGAAACATTTCTCACAAAGTTATTACAAAAAGATATCAAGTCCTTATTGAGAAAATTTTTGAGTAACTGAGCTAGAGGAAAGAAGGCAGAGACTAGAAAAGATCAAGGGAGAACCAACCCAAAGTGATTCAGGGGGAAATTAAGTACTCTCCAAGCTCCGTGCACCTGTGAAGGAGAAGGACTCAGAAGCGGAGAAGAGACTTATTGTTTCTCTGAATGCAGAAATAGATGAAAGAATGGCAGAGCATGTTTCTTTTGTATTTGATGATCAATTCATTAAGTCTAAGGAATTCAAATCATTCATGTACCACTTCAAGGGTAAGAAATTAAGGGAAGCAGTGCCAAACGTTACCCCTGAGAATGAAGTAGAAATGATGAAGAGTTTGAAGAAAGGCATTGACACAGAAGTTGAGACTATGACCCTACAAAAGGGCATGCAATTGTTAGTAGAGGCAGGAATAATTGTGTTTCCAGGATGGGACCTGAGTGCTTCATTTATTTTTTATTCTTTGTTACATTCAGATAATAAGGATATGAAATTGAACATCCATGGAGTGCAGGATATTTTTATTCTATCAAGATATGATCCAAAGGAGGAAGAGATGTTATTGTGGGCCTTATATCTTCCTAATAAAAGGCCAAAAATCATTGATGTAGATAAAGCTTTTGGTCACATGATGACCTTGAAAGTTGGAGAAGTAGATCCTATGGTCACAGCTGACATGGGTATTAATATTTCAAAATTCAATAAGGCCCAAATGAAACATGAGATAGTAGAGAAGAATAAGTATAAGGATTTATATGAAGACACCCTTAAAAGGAGTGGGCACCCGGTTCCCCAAATTACAGATTCAGGAGGCCAATGGGAGAAATTTTTTGAAAAGCTATCTTATGAACACAATAAGTTGAAAAAGGAGATGAGAAGCATTAGGGATGATACTACTTGTGTGTTGCTAAGTAGGAGATATGACAATATGGAGAAAGCATTGAACAAATTCTAGGATAAATATCAAAGGAACATGGACAATATAGTTTCACACACCAGAATTCGAGATAGACTCGACATGATGTTATAGGATGCATTGACTAGAGAGAAAGTAATGAAGAAGGTGCAAGCTCTTCTTGTTACACATCAAGAAATTACATAGGAATTAAAGTCTAAATTTGATGAATGCCAGTAGATTGTTCAGCATGGGGTTCCCAGTTCGGTAGATGATGTAGGTGTAATCAAAGACAAAACCGTATGGATCTCTGAGTGCAAGTCCATGCTTAGTGCAGCCCAAGTCATCACTAGAGAAGATGTCCTTGACATGAATGACACGACCGATCAGTTGGAGAATTTTTATGCGATTGAGAATGCAACCAAGGATGTAATCTTCAACGCTACAACATACCAGGAACCGGGCTACTTGTGGCACATTCAAAAGTGTGGACACTAGCTAGATCGAAAGCCTTAAGTCATTTGTTTAGTTTTGTGTGTGTAATGCAATCGGTGTCTTGGTTAGGCTTTTAATTACTGTTCAGTTAGTTGTTAAGATAATGAAAGGGTGTGTCCTTTCATTCGTGTTTTTTAGCATATGTATTTGTATTGAGTCATTTTGTATAAAATGAGGTCATATTTTTTTGGGGGAAAACATCATATTATTGTAGGGACTGAAAGTCATATGTATTAGGAAATTTTATAGGAAGAAGAAGTATCATTTTTGTGCAAGCAAATTGTAATGAAGTATCTTCAAGTGTAGCTTTTGTGTATTGTCATTTCTCAGAGAGTAATATACAAGATTCATTGTTTCTACTTCAAATGCACTGTCTACTTTTTGTGTTGATGAAACATTCTTTGTCCTCTTGATAAATCTGTTTAAGGATTTGTTGTAATGTGAATCACATGTTGTTACATTAAATGTGGGATTGGGTTCTTATTATTTATGTGACACATACTAAACCATTATAGTGATTATTAATATTGTCTCTTGAGTTGATAAAATTGTTTGTCCACAAAGTATCATATATATTCTGAGATGGAGTCACTAGTCTATTATTCATTCTCTAAGATTTTGATTTGATATGTATAGGGTCCTTGAGAGAAAAGTATTCTTCTGAAACCTTTTGAACTATTCTATTGCATATTTCTTGAATGTCCTGAAAGCATTTTATTTCCAAAATACAACAATCTTTATACACAATTATCTTTACATTTAGTTTTCAATTTCAAAAGCATTCAAATAAAATCACTCTGCAGTAGTAGGAAATTATTGACATTCTTGCAAAGAGTTGTCTTAGCAAAGTTTAAATCCACTTTAAATAAAATTTTTTGTGCTTAAGAGGGAGAGGTATACCCACCTAGGTTTAGTGGAGCCTTAAGTGCAGAGGCATTTGGTCTTTGACCATCCCTATTCATTGGCCAAGGCTAGTTGGATCAGTTAAGGGCTTGCCAAATCCTTAAGTATTCCAATCTATGGTTTTGGGCACCAACAAATCGATGACTCTACTGGGGAGTTACAATAAGAAGAACTTAAAATTTCTGGAGGTTTTTGTCAGTGGGGTTGTTTCTTTCAAAGGTTCTCTCGGCTCTTATTCTTTGGCTACTGGACAACAAGTTAATTGGGAGAAGTTTGCTATTTATTTCATAAATACCTCAATATTGAGGCAGCAAAGAATTGCTAACATTATTGGTTGTAAGGTGGAGTTGCTCACGTCTACTTATTTGGGCCTCCCTCTTGGTTTGGTTCCTCCAAAATATTTCTGGAACTCATTAATTGACAAACTCAACAATAAATTGGTAGGTTGGAAAGGATCTATGCTATCTCAAGTTGGTAAGCTTCAGCTTCTTCAAGTTACTCTTCAGAATCTTCCTATATATGTTCTTAGCTTGTTTAGTATACCAGTTAAATTTACTGAAGCTTTAGAAAGGATTCAGAAAAGATTTCTTTGGTTAGGGGTAAAAAATAAGAAAAGGATATCCTTGGTTGCATGGGACAAAGTTTGTAATCTTAAGTGCAAGGGGGGATTAGGTATTAAAGTTCTTAAAACTTTTAACAAAGCCTTGCTTGCTAAATAGATTTGGAGGGATTTTGGTATTAAGAAAGATTGGAGTAGGGTGTGGTTTGATAAATATATTCATAACCATCCAATTAATTATCTTCTGTACTCTAAAGATATCCTTGTTGGTTCTTTCATATGGAATAGTATGATCAAATCTATAAAGTTGCTAAAGCTAGAGCTGGATGGGTCCTTGGCAAAGGTGATAAAATAAGGTTCTGGGAGGATGTTTGGATTAAAGATGAACCTCTCTTTAATTAGGATTACAGCCAATTAATTGATGAATGCAAAAGGAGGTATGGTTCTGTGGTTTGTAATTACTAGAAGGAGAATAAATGGGTGAGACTTGATGTTATTTATGCTGGTTTTTCTCTGCTCCAGCAGGATCTGTTGTCGTTTTCTGTTAGTAAAGATTCTGATGATGTGTTTCTATGGAAGAGAAATCCCACGGGTAACTTCACTATTGCCTCTACTTATAAAAAACTATTACTCAGGTCTGCAACCCAATATGGACTTAAATCTGGAATAGATTCCTCATTCCTAAAGTTAACATGTTTTTTTGGCTTGTAGCTCACAACAAGATTCTTACCTTTGATAACTTGGCTAGTAGAGGATTCATGTTTCCTAATAGGTGTGAGTTATGTTAGAAAGAGGTAGAATTTGTGGATCATTTGTTTATCCATTGTTCTTTTACTTGGGAAATCTGGAGTAAAGTCTGGATGCAGTGGAAAGTTGATTGGGTTATGCATAATAGTCTTAAGGAAGTCATCTTGCAATGGATTTTCCTTCTAAATTTCCTATCATTAAGACCCTCTGGTCCTTTGTCCTTCCTATGACCTATTGGTACATCTGGAAGGAGATAAATAATAGAATTTTCAGGGAGGCTAAGTGTACGTCTTAGGTGGTTTTTGAAAAGATTTGCAGGGTAATTAAAGAAAACATAAATACTCTTCACAAAAACAACAAGTAGTGGAGCTATCTTAATATGACTAATAATGAGAAAAGCATCCTCACTTAATGGAATTTGATTCATGGGGTCTGCAAATCTAATATAAAGAGTAGGAGAGAAAATATTGTTTGGAGATTTCCTTTTCATGATTGGGTTAAGGTGAATTTTGATGGTACAGCTTAAGGCAATCCTGGAAAGTTTGGAGGAGGAGGATTCATCAGAAATTCTTATGGTTTTTGTGTTGTTGCAATTGCCTCTCCCTTTGGAGTTCAAAACAATCATGTTGCAGAAGCTCAGGCAATGTTAAAATGTGTCCAGCTTTCCTAGAGTTTTAACTTCAAAAAAATATGGCTAGAAGGGGACTCTCTCAATATTATTCGGGCTATCAAAGGCACTAGTTCCCCCTCTTGGAACATTTATAATATCATTGAGAGTGATAAAAAATTATTAGATGCCTATGATAGTGTTTTCATTTCCCATACTCTAAGGGAAGGTAACAAGGTAGCTGACTTATTAGCTAATGAGGGGGTTTATTTAGAGGACACTAAATATATTGGAGAAGTTTCTTGTAAGAAGGTAGTCCAAGAGAAATTATTATTTGATCGAATCCATGGTATAGGTTAAGTTCATTATTACTTTTCTGGGTTCGGATATCAAAGACAGATATTGGAGTTATGTGAAGTGTCAGCTGATGATCTGTTTAAGGCATTGTGATTATGATAACCGGTATGATGGGGCTAATCATATTAAGTGTTGGTTCATTTTGAATGTCCTAAAAGACTATTTAAATAACAAGGAAATAACCATGTTTTCCGATTCTAGCGTATTGTTCCAGAGTCTGAGCTTAAATCCACAACATTTCAGTATCTCATACTTTTTTGAGGGATTTGACCTGAATCACATTATGGGGGGTAATCTTAATCAAAATGAGCCTTCTAGCTGTGATAACTAGAAAAGTGAATGGAAAATATGGTGGAGGCTGCATAGATATGGTTTCATTGACTACATGGAAAAACTGCACAGGAGTAAAAATTCGGTGTCTCATGGTTTCACTAAGGGATGGAGCAATAACAAAGTCACTCTGTTTGGGAAGACTTGGACATTGGATGAAGATTTGGTGGTGGAGGTTACAAGTTTATAGAAGGAAGGTACCAAATTTATAGAGACCGCAAGTTCTCGGTGGAAGCCACCAAGAACTTCCCTAAAAGTGATGAAGAGAGGGTTCGACTCACCAAGAAGGATAATGTGTCCTACTATCTCCCTCATCAGGTAAAATATTTTTGGTAGAAGATGTTAAGAGTTTTAATGGAATACCTAACATTTGATGGTAGGTTTTCGAAGGTTTAAAATTTTCATTTTGTTATCCTAAACCATTTTTGCCATGGATTGAAGATCTCTTTGCCTTTCTATTTAGGTTCTTCCCTTAATGATAGCCTAGCTGACCATGCCAAAAAACCTAAATCCTATCCCATTGCTCACCAAGGTCTTATATTGCTAATTTATGAGCATTTGAAGGGTAAAGCTAGGGCTAATAGGGAAGATCCTTTGGTGGAAAATGCTCACATTTCTGAGGGTCATGATGGCTCTGAGTCTGATGAAGATTCGTCTAACATTCCTCTACATAAGAAAGTGAGGGTTGGTGCTGAAGATAAAGATGACATGGAAGTGAATGTTGGGTTAGAGGAGGAACAAGGGAAGGCAGTTGATGATGAGGCAGAGAGTGAGAAGAAAGAGGCTGAGGGAGAGGAAGAGAAGGTGTAAAGAAAAGAGTATGTTGACGAGTCGGAAGCAAATAATTACCCTTATGTCTTGGATAGTAGGAATGAAGCTCAGCACACCACGGAGGAGGTAAACCCTAGATTTGTGAGCTCTTCTCTAGGTATGGAGACTGTGGATTCCATTTTGAAAGCTGCCAGGAATAGCACTCTAGAAATTTTCAATTTCTAGAAATGGGTGATTGAAAATATCTCCAGTATTCAAAATAAACAAAGATTTGGATTGTAAAATTCAGAATTTGATTAAGGATACCAATACTATAGGTAAAGAGGATGCGATAGTGGATACCAGTGAGGTAGAGGATGAAGAAGAAATGCAGGATTGGCCAAAAAAAGAAATGATTAAGGGAGATTTGAAGCATCTTGAAGATGTGATCAGAATCATCAAGGAAAAGGGAGAGGTTGATAATAAAATTATTATCAATGGGATTACTAAAACCAAGAAGGCCTTGAAGAAATTTATGGAGCATAGCCTTGAGGTTTTGAAGGTGTCATCTCAAAACATGAATGCTCTGGTTTCTTGTCTAGACAAGAACAAGTAGAACAAAGAGATGGTGATCATTGATGATGTGTCGGCCACCAGTTCTTCTCCTCACTCCTCGAGACGAAGAACAAGGCAAACTAATAGTGATCTGGAGATGAAGACTAATGACACTAATCAAATGTGGGATAACTAAGACCTGAAAGAAGTTGCTAATGCTATGATGATGTTGGTTAAGGACGTGGAAGAGTCTATAAAGTTTTTTATCTGACATGTAATCTGGTCTTTGGTTGCTAGTCTCTCGCTGGCTTTTTGTTGTTCTTTTCCTTAGCTATTGTTTTCTCTGCTGGTCTTTTGCAGCTTTTCTTTCTATGTCTTGTTTTCTCTAGTTTCTTTTATGCTTATCTTCTCATTATGTAATCAGGTTTTGGGTCCCTTAAAACCTAATTTTCCTGAATAAAAAACAATGAGCAAGGCAAGCTAGCAGGTATCTTTTCCAAAGTCACAAAATCTAATGGGACAAAAAATAACATAGCCAAGGGTAAGGATGTTGATGCCAAAAAGGGGACAAAGCTAGAAAATAAAAAGCCAATTGAAATTCCAAAGCTTGTCAAGCTAGTGGAGAAAAAACAAATTAGTAAGCCTTCTTCAAACTGTGCAACTTTTATGTTTCAAGCATTGTCTCGGGTAAAAATTTCTATGCCCTTGCTTGAAGTAATGAAATTTCTAAAATATAAAGATGAGACCTTGAAGATTATATCAAATGTTGGGGATCTAAATGTAAAGTAGAAAATCGAACCCTAGGTGTTCCCCCACTCCAAGGAGAGAGAAAGGAGGTCACTAGGATTGACGGTTTTCACTTAGGAGAGACTTTACATTCAAAAGAGGGGTTGAAACTCACAAGATCCAATCCCACACAATGCAAGATTGAATTCTAAATGAGTTTCAAGGGTTGAGACAGCAAGGATACCCTCTTTTGTAAAGAATGTAGATAGATTGAACTAGGAATGTATGTAAAAGTAGGAAAGATACGCTTGTAGATGGAGATCGAGATAGAGGATGAAGCTACGGACCTGAAATTAGTAGTAAAATGTCGAGATGATGCTGTCTTGCAAGTTTGAGTGAAAGTTGATGGGACGATGGCGCCCAGAGTGCACACGGTCCTCTAAAAAATCTGCGAAACGAAGGGGGATCTGTTCGTCTCTGCACAAGGATTCCAGATCTTCAATTACAGCCACATACCTACAACCTACACACAGAAAAGAGAGGACAATTGGGGGGTTAGGGATTAGGGGTTTGCCTTCAGGTCAAACCCCAGTTTTGGAATTAACCAAGAAATGAGAATACTGTAAATGTAAATGTTTGTAATGTAATCAAGTACTGATACCTTGTTGTAAGAATGTTTGTATTCTTACATGCAAAGGTGTAATGATGTTGTATGTTGTAAGTGATCTCCTCTTCAATGGTTGAATCCTTGTCTTGAATGCAACACTTAGCCTTGAATGGAGACTTAAAATGCTCAATTGCTTGAAGGAATGCTTGAATTCTTGAATGTTTGCCTATCGCTTCCGCCTCTTGTACGCCTATATTTTTCCTCCTCAAAATGGGAGAGGAAATGTAGTTTATATACTTGTCAATTAGGGTTAGAAGACTGATTTTTTTGACCTTAGGCCGACCTAGAAGCATTATTTTCCAAATTACAAACTTGAAGACCCGATGCCCAAGAAGAGACCGGGCCCAAAATAGGGCCAGGGACCAGGGCGCTAGGCGCCATGGTCCTGAGGGACCAGGGCACTAGGCACCATGGTCTTGAGGGACCAGGGCGCTGGGCGCCATGGTCCTAAAGGACCAGGGCACTAGGCACCATGGTCCCACCTCCTGGAATAGCAGGGTGCAAGGAGGATCAGGCCAAGGTGCAGAAAAGATACAATTTTTGATGTCGTAAACGGGTTTCGGGGTCTCGATTCAGGTTCAACGTTGCACCGCCATTGTGAAGACCCAAATGCAGTCAAAATTGCAAGTGTCACAATTTTACGATGCTACATTTAGCCCCCACTTTAGCGGGAGTATAAGCGTACGCCCATACTTCCGGTAAAGTACAAGGAAACAACATTAAAAGACTTTCACCATGTCAAGGAGGCAAGATACAGCAAGCCCCCAGTGGACTAAGGATCTTACGACTTTGATTGACAAAGTAAAAGGGAAGATCACGAGGGAGAACCATGACTGTATAGTAAGGTTCCCTCACTATGAGTCATGCAAGAAAAATACCAAAAATTTTCAAGGCATAGCTAAGTTCGCCAAGAAATTTTTCAAGTATCTTGAAGAGATATGAACGGAGTGTATGCCCCCTATGTTAAAGTGATCGCACACACCTCATTGGGGGTGATTGCTTTAAGGTAGTGATACACATAAGAAATGAGAATGGAAAGGAGCATGTTATCACAAAGATTTAGCCCCCAAGTGTGAGATAAACCCAAGGATAATAGACACAAAACACAAATCACAAGGTGACTTCGCTTTCCTTGGGGTCAGTATGTTGTATGATAATTCATGTATATCATATGTATGTATGCATAATTGTTCTTCATTCCCCAATCAAGGAAGGTCACCTAGAAGAAGGGAACACATGTGTCTTTTGAATCAACATGAGAGAGACCGAAAGAGATCTCAATGCTTTGCATCGTCCTCAAGTAGACAACATTAAGGACAACAAATAGAAGAATGACAATAACACATAGAAGAAGTAACAAAAGAGAGGAGGAGAGAGTCTGCTATGCTAATGAACTAGTCTAGCACGTCATCAACCCCCCAATCTTGCTGATCAATATTTTGGGAAGGCAGGAAACATGCTAGAGGAGGAACATCCAACACAACAGATGGAGCTATCACAAGATCCAAACAAGGGCTATGTTCATGTTCCAAGCCACGTTGTTCTTGTCTAGGAGCTAGGATAAGTTCTTTAGAAAATTCGTTAGATAAATGGTTATCAATATCAACATATTCATATTCATCATGATTAACATTTTCATCTATATCATCATCTAGATTTATAAAAATAGGATCTTTAACTCGCACAGGATCAAAACCATCATGCATCTTATGTTTAGGAGATTTTGGCTCAATTTTCAGCTAAGGAGAAAATGGAATAATACTAGCTAAAGGTGTTTTTGGGGATTGCAAAGTTTGAGAAGCAGCTGCACGAGCTCTAAGACGACGCTTTCGTCAGCGTTCACGCGTAGAACGATTTCGTCTAGTCTTAGTAGGAAGTGGAGAAGATTGAGGAGGAGAAATGTTCTCATCCTTATCACTTGGGTGTTTAGGTTGTGGTCTCTTAGGTTGGATAATAGGAGAAGAGGAAGGTCTCTTCTCTTTATAAGAGGAAGGAGGAGGAACTGCTCCATATAAAGGAGGAATATTTGGTTTAGGAAGAAGACCAAGTCCATCATGACGAGGAGGTATAGGTCTACTTTTAGAAAGTTTATTAGACATAGACATAGTCACATCCATAGGAATGGGTTGGGAATCTTCTTGAGGAAAGACATTAGTTTTATCTTTCAAAGGAAGAACTTCCTTCTCAAGAACAATAGGAATATCAAGTTTGGGTGTTCGAGGTTCACTTAGAGATAGGATCATATCTTTTTTCCACTTTTGATAAGATTTGAAAAGATGATCACTTCGTGGTGGAAGAGATTGGAATTGTTTAGGCCAAAAATAATCAATAGGAACGCTAGAAGTTCTTTCAGCTGGTTTAAAGAGACTATGATTGATAGTAACAACTTCACCATTATGGGGAAATTTCAAACACTTGTGAATAGGAGAAGCAACAGCTTTCATGGAAGATAGCCAAGGATAGCCTAGCTTCACACAAAATTGTTCGGATGATGGAATAATAGCAAAGCTCACATCAAGGGATTTGTTATGGACCTCAATAGGTAATGTAATAGAACCAATCGCAGGAGAAGAAAATGCATCAAATAATTTCACAACCACATTTGTTTTGTCATAGATCATTTGATTCAATCGCAAAGTAAAAAGAAATTCTTCAGTAATGACATTAACCATGCAAGAAGGATCAATAAGCACTCCACAGCAAGGTGTATTCTTGACTTTTGCAACTATATATAAAGGACCATCAGGTGCCCTGATAGTTTCACTAGAATCAAATGTGATGGAAGGTTCTTTAGGGATTTTCTGTTGCTCTACAAAGTTAATCACATTCAGAGTCATAGACACAAGACCATCAGGTGAGAAAGATGAATCATTAGTCTCAATCACGTTAGAGGTATGAGAAGGTAATGGATCAGTAAAAATCTTAAGATTTTGGTTAGGAAGAGCTACAGATGTGTTGCCTTTATCATTCACACCTAAAACAGAGATAGTATTATTATCAATCAAATCTTGAATTGTACCCTTTAAAGCAAAACATTTTTTAGTATCATGCCCAGGTTGATGATGAAATTGACAGAAAGATTTCTTATCAAAATAGGGTGAATTAATCTTTGCAGGATCTATTTGCTTTATAGGAGGGAGAGTAAGCACATTTTGTTCCAATAACTTATTCATAATACTATGCAATGATTCATTCAAAGGAGTAAACTTTCTTTCTTTCTTGAAAAACTTAGAAATAGGAGGCACACCTGATGTTGCATTCACATTGTTGTTGATGATGTTTTCATTAACGAACCCTCTGTTTGGTTTAAACTTCCCAAATGGTTGTTGACTACTATCACCCTTATCACTCGGAGCCATAGGATTTGCTTGTTCCATTTGACTCACAGTCAATTTATAATTGTGAAGAGTTGCACACAACTGTTGGAAAGAAGTAAACTCAGAAAACAGAAGTTTTTCTCTAATATCTTTTTGTAAATTAGAAATAAAGATTCTTTGAATATCATTGTCAGGTACTGGAAAAGAAATTTGAGCACACAAATGCTTATATCTACCAATGAAATCAGTCACTTTTCTTTAACACCTTGTTTACAATGCGTTAAATCAATCAAAGTAACTTTAGGACTTATATTGTTTTGAAATTATTGAATAAAAGCATTTGCAAGTTGTTGGAAAGAAGTAATAGAATAGGAAGGCAACAAGCAATACCATTGTAGAGCCTTATCTCTTAATGTTCTAGTAAACAATTTTGCAAGCAACCTTTGGTCATGAGAAAAATCAGTACATATTGTTTGAAAGGTCTTAACATGTGTTAGAGGATCACCTTTACCATTATAAAGCTCCAATTGCGGGATTTCAACATGTTTAGGGGGGATAGCTCGAACAATGTCAAGAGAAAGTGGGCTCGCAACATCAAATGTGGGCACACTAAACTTAGATTGATTCATAGAGGCAATTTGTTGCTGTAAAGAAGAGACAATTTGTGCAAGATTGTTAATCGTCACTTCAGTCGAAGAGTTCATATTAGACATGTTAGATTGTGATGGAGGTATTATGTTATTGAAAGAAGGTATTGATTGAGAGTAAGGTGGTGGGACACTATGATGGTTAGTCATAGGAGATGATTGGAAACAAGGAACACTACAAGGAGGAATGGAATGGTTGAATGAATTGCCCCCTTGCGTCATGTTCATTTGTGTAGATGTAATAAGTACACTCATTGAAGGAATGAATGAAGAAGTCGGATTGAATGAAGGAAGAGGGTTGATTGAAGAGGAAGGATTGCCCCCATGACTGGTGATCATAGGTGGAATGTTTTGTATTGAAGTAGTCATTATGTTTGATGTAAAAGTAGGTATACTAGCAATAGAAGTTGTCAAAGGGATAGAATGATTGACTTGAGTAGGAGGTTGTGTATAACCTAAAGTTTCAGCACAACTCTTCATAGGCATCACATTCGAATCCACGATGTGTGCAATACTACACAAAATATCAATTCCATTCTTATCACTCTGAACCATACGTTTTAGACCCTCAATTAATGAAAGAGCTTGACTATCGGGGTATTCATGAGACATCCATTGCTGAAAATCATCAAATTGGTTATCCAATTTCGAAAGTTGTTCTACAGAAACCTCATGGAGAGCTTCTTCATCATTAAGAGGATTAGAGGAATTACCCATGTCCTCGTTAAAAAGGCCATTCAAATTAGGTTCCATCTCCTCGGTAATTAAACCTTGGAAAGACTTAATTCTAAGGCTTCGTCTAACGGGAATAGTGTAAGTAGGGCTTATTGTTGTAAAACTCATGCACTAGAGAGAGAGAGAATATTTTGAATGTAGAGGTAGCAAATTTCAATAAAATCAACCAATCTCCTAGATTTAAGCTGTTAAATGCAATCATGACAATCTCCCAAAATTTCAAAAAAAATGTCAAGGACCATGGCGAACGGAGTGCACACGGTCCTCGTAACTTTTTTCAAAATTTTCAGAGATGAAAGTTATGATGATTTTAAAGCTAATATGAAAAAATTGAGTGATTTTACGATCTGTAGATAGGCCAAATTAAAGTTGCAATCTCAAAATTGAACCCTACCAAGATTGTTGAAAAATGCAAAATTTGAATTTTGAAAAAGAGAGGGAAACTGAAATTTTGAATTTTATGATTTTAGAGGGAATACTAAAAGCAATGCAAGCTTTGAAATTTAAAAGTTGACTCAATTTCATGCAAAATTCAATTTTGAAAGTGGGAATCAAAGTTGTTGCAATCAAACACTTAATTTCAAAAGTCACAAATTGCAAAAATTTGAATAAAGCACTGAAACTTCGAATGAATGCCAACACACTTTTCAGATTTAGGATAGTAAGAAACACAATTTTGATACAAAATTTCAATTTCAACAATTTTTGAATGATTAGAAGCCTTAATCCAAGCAATCACTAGACCAACTTTGACTTTAATTTTGAAAGTGTTAGAATTGATGAAATCAGCCAAGATTCTGGATTCTAGCAGAAAAATACAGTAAGATCTAGCTCTCGAAATTTCGGAAAAAATGTCGGGGACGATGGCGCTCGGGGTGCACATGGTCCTCGCAACTTTTTTCAAAATTTTCAGGGATGAGACATATTATGATTTGTTGCGGAATCCAAAGTTACAGCCGATTTGGAGGTGTTTTGATCAGTGGAATTATCGGTCAAAGGTTGAATCAAGAGGGTTTTAAAAATTAGGGTTTTGACACTTAACCACTTAATTTTCAGAATTAAAGCACAAATATGAATTGACAATTTGCAATATAAGGGTAGATCTGAAACAAACATTAACAATTAAACATTTCACAAGCTCAATTACTAAAAAAAAAATTTAGGGTTTTTATGCAATTAACCTCTAAAATTTGCAAAAGATCAAACATGGAAATGTAATTAAGGAAGCAAATTTTTTTTTTTTCTCAAATCTAACCATGAATAATCAGAATTAGGATGTTCACGTCGGGTTCACCAAAATGTAAAGTGGAAAATCGAACCCTAGGTGTTCCCCCACTCCAAGGAGAGAGAAAGGAGGTCACTAGGATTGACGGTTTTCACTTAGGAGAGACTTTACATTCAAAAGAGGGGTTGAAACTCACAAGATCCAATCCCACACAATGCAAGATTGAATTCTAAATGAGTTTCAAGGGTTGAGACAACAAGGATACCCTCTTTTGTAAAGAATTGTAGCGTCGTAAATTGTACGCACTTGCTAGGGTGGTACAATTTCACACCTAGTTTAGCACCCACCTTGGCGCATTTTGTATTTTGCATTGCATTTCCCCTTTAGCACTTAATTAATTAAATTAATTAGGTCTAAGGTCCTATTTTATCATTTCCAACATCATAAAGTTGGGCCCTTTCATTAAAGTGTGCCCTTTTCATTTTATTCCTCCAATACATCATTTAATCAAAAACCCTAATTAGGTCCTATTTTGAACTTGGGGGCTTGATTTCGGGGGTCAAAACATCTCGAAATCACCTGTAACTTCGGGATTCTCTCTAAAATCATCATATCTGACAGCCCTAAAAATTTGGTGAAAAGTTGTCGGGACCATGGCGCCCGGAGTGCAACATGGTCCCGGACATTTTTTCCAAAATTTTAGGAGCGCGATCCAATCATAAAATAAAGCTTAACCCCAAGAAATTGGCGGGAGATTCAATCTCTAAGTCGGCCTAAAGTTGAAATTAAGACCTAGGGTTTCATATATAAGAGCTCTCTTTCTTCATTTGAAAGGATCCGAATTTTGGTTTCAAGGACCTTCTATGCAGCGAAAGAGCAGATCTTTGAAGACTTCAATAACATTCAACATCCATCCATCAAGAATTCATCAATTTCATTCATTTAGGGCTTGGGAGACATTGAAGAACAATAGGAGATTACCGACTGAAGATTGGCTTGTACTCCTCCCTTGAGGGTTGGGTATGATTTCATGTTGTTTTCATGTCTTTTCATAAGCTTCAATATATCCTTTATTCATGCTTTAGATCACTTTGCATCTTGATTTAGAGCATTTACATTATCATTTACAAGCAATTAGGGTTTACTTTCTAGGTTGCTCTAGTTTGCTTTCTTGCATTTAAGGACCTTGCACACACACTAGGTCTGCACACACAATACATTTTATAATACAACTTGGCTATTCGTGGAGGTGGAAATCACCGAAGCGGGGGTTTGACTAAGGTAAAACCCTATATAGCCACCCAAAACACCTTTTCAGATATAAGTGCAGATTTCAGGATTCAGACGACGCCGCAAGTTGCAGATCCGAAAGAAGCAGACGGAGACGGGACCACACACCAAATTGCAGAGCAAAAGACCAGGACAGGGGCGTGGGGCGCCCTGGTCCTGCCAGGACAAGGGCGCTGGGTGCCCTGGTCCCTGGGACAGGGGCGCTGGGCGCCCTGGTCCTCCCGACAGACAGCATTTTCAGTATTTTTGACAGCTTTTTCCAGAGTGCAAAACAGCAGTTTCCGGAGCAGTTTCAGTGGTAGAATCAGGACAGTGGCGCCCGCGCCCCCGTCCCGAACATTTTCACTCAGATTTTGACTCTGGGTATGCATTTACATTCTTGTCTTGTCCTTGTGTTTACAACTTTCCATTGTTTAAGTTCAATTCTGCAATCTTGTTATTAGTTCATACTTGCACTTTGGGGTTAGGGATTGAACTTGCATCATTCTATCTATCATTTGCAACAAAGGAATAGAAATCCTAATAGGTAGCCTGTGGCTCTCTCTTCCACAAAAAGAAGTAGCCAATTGTGTGATACCTCTAGGCTCTTTCGTATTCCACAAATGTGTGATTGAAGGTGAGATTAGGGCATGTTTGCTTAGTGTCACTTTTTCTCCCACACAAGAATGTAGATAGATTGAACTAGGAATGTATGTAAAAGTAGGAAAGATACGCTTGTAGACAGAGATCGAGACACGGGATGAAGCTACGGACCTGAAATTAGTAGTAAAATGTCGAGATGATGTTGTCTTGCAAGTTTGAGTGAAAGTTGATGGGACAATGGCACCCGGAGTGCACACAGTCCTCCGAAAAATCCACGAAACGAAGGGGGATCTATTCGTCTCTGCACAAGGATTCCAGATCTTCAATTACAGCTGCATACCTGCAACCTACACACAGAAAAGAGAGGATGATTGGGGGGTTAGGGATTAGGGGTTTGCCTTCAGGTCAAACCCCAGTTTTGGAATTAACCAAGAAATGAGAATGTTGTAAATGTAAATGTTTGTAATGTAATCAAGTATTGATACCTTGTTGTAAGAATATTTGTATTCTTACATGCAAAGGTATAATGATGTTGTATGTTGTATGTTGTAAGTGATCTCCTCTTCAATGGTTGAATCCTTGTCTTGAATTCAACACGTAGCCTTGAATGGAGACTTAAAATGCTCAATTGCTTGAAGGAATGCTTGAATGCTTGAATGTTTGCCTATCACTTCCGCCTCTTGTACACCTATATTTTTCCTCCTCAAAATGGGAGAGGAAATGTAGTTTATATACTTGTCAATTAGGGTTAGAAGACTGATTTTTTCGACCTTAGGCTGACCTAGAAGCATTATTTTCCAAATTGCAAACTTGAAGACTCGATGCCCAAGAAGAGACTGGGCCCAAAATAGGGCCAGGGACCAGCGCACTGGGCACCATGGTCCCACCTCCCGGGACAGCAGGGTGCAAGGAGGATCAGGCCAAGGTGCAGAAAAGATGCAGTTTTTGATGTCGTAAACAGGTTTTGGGGTCTCCATTCAGGTTCAACATTGCACCGCCATCGTGAAGACCCAAATGCAGTCGAAATTGCAATTGTCGCAATTTTACGATGCTACACTAAATAAAAATGTTGCTAAGTTAAAAGAGGATCCTCCAGTAATTTACTTTGGCACATCTATCATGAAAAATCTCACACAAGTTGATCTATTCTATTTGACATTATTAATTAACAATAAAATGGTCAAGAATTGTATGATAGATTCAGGGGTAGCGGTGAACATCATGCCTGAAGATGTCATGAGGGAGCTTGGGATGCATGTCGACACACCTTATGGTAAGTGTTATTCCATGGAAAATAGGTTTGTACCCGTGGTAGGTATTATGAAGGATGCAGAGTTCAGGTTTCTAGCTTGCCTGGATACTACATATAAAACACACGTTATTGTGGTACAAGTTCCAGCAAATTATGGAATGTTGATGTCCAAGCAATGGTCAAATTTAGTGGGTGGTCATGTTCAACTTGATCTATCTTATGCTACTATTCTAGTCAAAGGGACAACAATGAGGATAAATAGTGAGCCAAGATCCCCATATCTCATAGAAGAAGTTGAACCCGATGAAGCAACCTACTTTTGCCATTCAGATATGGACAATTTCCAGGTAAGTATTTCTAAACCTTTAGAGATCAGTAAAGTTACACAAACAGTTAAACAAAATGAAAACTTAATTTGTAAATTATACTTTGATGGTGCCTACAGTAAAGAAGGGAATGGAGCAGGAGTTGTACTTATTGCACCTAATGAAAAAAAAATTAAATACTCTTTCTTGTTGTCTTTTGAGTATACTAATAATATTGTCGAATATGAGGCCCTCTTGTTAGGTCTTAAATTAACAAATAAGCATGGTATGAAGTTACTAATGGTTTATGATGATTCAGAATTAGCAATTTCACAAGTTAGGGGCAAATTTGCTGCAAAAAATGAAAAATTAAGAAGTTATAGGAATGAAGTCTGGGATCACATTGAATTATTTGATGCCTTCTCCATTAATTGGACTAAGAGATACAACAATATTTGGCAGACTTCATGGAAAACTTGGCTATCAAGCACAACGACATCCCTTTGGATGACATTAACCAAGTGGAGATTAAAACTAGACTGTTAGTGCCTGATAATGTAAAAAGCTAGCAAGTTTTTGATGATGACAGGGATTTATTAAAAAAATTATTTTGTGAAGATCAATATGAGCACTAGCGGATTGATTGGAACGGACTTGTGGGGGACAAAGATGACAAAGCAACTGTACTTGGGCAAGAAGTATTGTAGTTGAAAAACTAATAAAATCCCAAAAGGATTAATAGAGCTTGAAAGAATATTTGATGATAAAGATGTAAATAATTTTAGGCCTAATTCAGGAGGATGTGAGGAGGTCGAAAAGATAAACTTGGGAATTGAAAGCAACCCAAGAGAAGTATATCTTGGAAAGAAGCTCACACCTAAAATCATAACTGAATTGATTAATTTGTTGAGGAAGTATAGGCATGTTTTTGCTTGGTCATATGATGACCCTAAAGCTTACAGGGAAGATTTGTTCTAGCATGAGGTACCTTTGAAGCCTAATGCAAAACCTTTCAGACAAAAGAAAAGACCTATAAATTCTACCTTGGCTCCAAAGATGAAGAGGAGTTAATGAAAATGAGAAATGCGGGGATTATTGAGCCTATAAGGCACTCAACATGGGTATCAAATTTAGTAACAGTAAGAAAGAAAAATGGCGATATTAGGTTATGTGTAGATTTCAAAAATCTAAATGTTTCATCTTTGAAAGATAATCATGCATTGCCTAATATGGAAGCTTTGTTGCAGAAGGTCATAGGGAATGAGTTGTTATCTATGATGGATGGCTTCTCGGGTTATAATCAAGTCAAAGTTAGGAAAGCGGAGAAGTTCAAAACTGCTTTCACTACACCTTGGGGTACTTATGTTTATGCTAGCATGCCTTTTGGACTAACAAATGAAAGTGCTACATTCCAGAGAGCTATGGACGTGGCTTTTGAGGGCATGATTGATTGCATCTTGGCAGTATATCAGGATGATATGACTACTTATTCTAAAAAGGCAGAAAATCATTGTAATGATCTGGAAAAGATTTTTATCAAACCACTAGAGTATGGCATATCTTTGAATCTTAAAAAATGTCATTTTGGGGTTGCCGAAGGAAAATTGTTAGGTCATATTGTCTCCAAAGATGGAGTTAGAATTGATCCAGAAAGGATTGCTGCTATTGATAAAATTCAAATTCCAAAAACTGTTAAAGCTATCCAATCTTACTTTGGTCAAATTAACTTTGTGAGAAGGTTTGTTTCAATTTTTTCTGAAATCATAAAACCTATTGCTAAAATGTTGAAAAAGGGTGCTGAAATAAAATGGACTGATGAAGTTCTTGAAGCCTTTGTAAATATTAAAAGAGCCATCAAGGAAGCCTCTATATTAAAATCTCCTGATTTCTCTAAGCCATTTCAAGTATTTTTAATAGCCTCATTCCATACTATTGTTGTTGTCATGTTACAAAATAATGATGAGGGTCATGAACAACCAGTGCCATTTTTTAGTAAAACATTACAAGCTTCAGAATTGAATTATGATTTGAATGAAAAACAGGCTTATGCTCTTGTGAAAGCTATGAAATCCTTTAGACCTTACTTAGTTGGTGCCACCGTTATTGCCTATGTACCAAATGTTGTTGTTAAAGACATTTTCAGACAAATAGAGACTACTGGGAGAAGATGCAGATGGATAAACCAGATCCAAGAGTTCAAGATTGATTTACAAATCACAAAACTGGTAAGAGGTCAAGGTTTAGCAAAGTTGATGGTAGAATCCAATCTTAAAGCATCACAAGTAAACCAATTAGAGCTGAAAGATGTATAAATTAGCAATGAAAGGTGTCCCTGATATGCAAATATTGTGTATTACTTGAAATACATGAAATGTCTGGATAGTTTAAATGATATTTAGAGAATAAATTTAAAGCTTTAAACATCTAGGTATGTATTACTTAATGGGGATCTATACTAGAAAAATAGAGATGGTATTCTTCTATTATGTCTAGATGAGTGTCCAGCATATGTTGTTTTAAAAGATTTACATGAAGGTGTATGTGGAGGTCACTTCTCAGCTAAAACCACTGCTCACAAAATTCTTAATGCTAGTTATTACTGACCTCAAGTTTTCAAGGATTGTCATACTTATGTCAAAAAATGTGAGGCTTGTCAAAAGTTTTCAGGGGAACTCATCTATAATGGAGCCATTCCTCTCAGGCCCATGCATATAGAAGAACCATTCCAGATCTGGGGTATTGACTTCATAGGAGAGATAGAAAACAAATCTAGTGGTGGGAATAAATGGATTTTGGTTGCTACTGACTATTTTAATAAATGGGTTAAGGCTATTCCTACAAGATAGGATACAAGCAAAGTGGTGACAAAGTTTCTCTTAGAAAATATTCTAACTAGATTTGGAGTACCTTGAAAGATTATAGTAGACAATGGGATGTGTTTCAGATCCAAGGAGTTCTCTGATTTCTGTGAAAATTATGGTATCACTATGTCTTACTCATCACCTTACCATCCCCAAGGAAATGGACAAGCAAAATCAAGCAACAAGAACTTGCTGAAAATTATCAGAAGGATTTTGGGTGATAATAAAAAGGCTTGGGACTCAAAATTGGTCTTAGCAGTATGGACTGGTAGAGTGAGAATCAAGAAGTCCATAGGATTTTCTCCATATGAGCTTGTATATGGCAAATAAGCAAGATTTCCCCTAAATAATTTGCTTCCAGTTTATAAATTTGTTACATAAGAATCTTTGGAAGAAGTAAACTTCATGGGGGATAGATTGATGGCTTTAGCTAAGCTGGATGAATGTAGAAGAGAAGCTCATGAAACAACCTTACAGAGACAACAAATGGTAAAAGCTTTACATGAGAGAAAAGCATGTGACAGATCATTTAAAGGTGGGGAATGGGTGTTAAAATGGAATGCCAAAGATCGGGATAAAGGGAAGCATGGCAAGTTCGATGCACTCTGGCTGGGACCTTTTATCATTTTAGAAAATGGTGGATAAAAGTCCTATTACTTGCAGGATACTGATGGTCAAATGTAGGAGTTCCTGGTTCATGCTCAGTATCTTAAGCATTTTTTCACTTGATGAGCAGGGAGTATTTTTGTATCATCATAGTTTAAATTTATTTTTGTTTTCTCTTTTCAATTTTCATGTTGGCCTGCTTTCTAGAGATAACTAGGATCTTGCTATGTCCTTAAAGAGAACATACATCCCCAGAAAGGGCCACTGTTAGCACATATTTTTACAAAATATTTTATGCTACATAGAGGCCTTTTTCTTTTATCATATGAGCATTTATTACTGGTTCGCATGTGCAGGAACCTTATTAGCACAAGTAAAGTTTTCTAAGGATCAACTATTTTAGGAATGTCAAGGTATCACTTGGGCACACTAAGGGCATGCACTAAGTATAGACTACACAAGGAATTCATTATGAAGAATTTGTCAACAGAGGAGTCATTATGGTGTGATCAAGGATTGTCTTCTAGTATTTTTCAAACCTTGTGGGAAAAGTAGGGATCCTCAATTTATAGCACGGATGGCTCATTTGTGCTAAATTGCAAAATTTCACTTATCGACATAAGTAGTTCCTATGAAACCACATTGGCAAGCCAAAGGAGGATTATCGGCATCACTTATACCGATGAGAAAGAGTGCAGACTCATTGGAGGGCTTAAAAAATACTCAACACGGTGCGCACTCTTGGAAAGGTCATTCCATCGAGATAGCTTGTTTCGACGATGTAGTAGGCGGTTGTTTTCTATTGGCTTGTATCAGCTTATTGGCAAAGTGTAGAAATTTCTATACCGATAACCTATGAAACCATCGGTATGACTTATAACGATATGGAAAAGCTTATCATATAGTATCGAGAGATCGGAAGTAATGAGAAAGTTTTATCCCGATACCCGATGACTAGAGGAAACCAAAGGCGAGCCCATCAAAAAAAAGAATCATATTGGAGTAGTGCAAAAATAGCTAGACCAATCCCTAATGACATGGAGAAGCGGAAGGCGGAGCTATCGGTATTACCTATACCAATAAAACAAACTCAGAAGCATAAAACACAAAAGGGCATCGGGAACTCATTGGGACTTTGGGAGGAATAGAAAAAGGCTATTCCAACCCTTGATGAAGAAAGAAGCACTTGTGGGGGCATCGGCATGACTTATACCAATAAAGAAAGCATCTAATGAGGACTCATCGGGACATCGGAAGAAGAACTTCTATGTTATGTTGAAACCTGATAGGACCGTTTAGGAAAATGGTAAGTGTGAGGAGTTCCTCAGGATAAGTTATGTTGATAACGTGGTGGTCTTAGTCAAAATGCGGATTGGAATATTTAAATCATCAGGGCATCAGAGGGACATGCAATAAACTATACCGACACCCGATGAGTTAAATAAAAGGAAACCAAAGGCGAATGCATTAGGAAGAGTTATGTCGATGGAGCATTAAAACAAAAGGCAAAGTCAAGACTGAAGTGATGCCCATCGAGATGAAATGAACCATCGAGATAAAGAAAATATTCATATCCTAAGACCCGATAAGTGGGTCGGGATAGTTTGTGTTGATCAAAAAGCAAAAAGTGGTAAATTCATAACAACCGGCACCAAAAATTTGAATCATCAGGAGGAGTCTCATCGATTAGCTGTTGGATGTCTTGATGAAGAAGAACTGACAAAATAATTTCCATTAAATGCATCAATTGAGTAGATCCATCACCGCACGAAGAAAATCCATCAATATTTTCAATAATCAATTGCAAGATTGGACTCCTTGGGACATATAACCAGTATTGCAGAGCAGCATTTCTCACAAAGTTATTGCAGAAAGATATCAAGTGCTTATTGAGAAAATTTCTGAGTTACTGTGCTAGAAGGTAGAGACTAGAAAACATCGAGGGAGAACTAGCCCAAAGTGATTCAAGGGAAAATGAAGTAGTCTCCAAGCTCCGTGCACCTGAGAAGGAGGACTCAAAAGCTGAGAATAGACTTATTGTTGCTCTGAATGCATAAACAAATGAAGAAATGGTAGATCATGTTTCTTTTGTATCTGATGATCAATTCATTAAGTCTAAGCAATGTTGGCATTATGTGAATCGGTATGAGGACATAATGATATTGTATGTTGTCATTGATGTCAATATGTGATATGATGTGAACCGGCATATGTGATATGTGAGAAGAGAGAACCGACATATGTGTGAACTAGCATATATGCCAAAGTGAAGAGGTATATTTGTTCAAGGTGAACCGGCATGTCAAGGTGAACCGGCATGTAGTTATGGGAACCGGCACATGGAAGCATTGTATGACTACCGGTTGGTAAGTAGTTTCCACTTCAAGATTTCTGGTTGAAGTACCTCAAGCCTATGTGACTCAATCGGTGATCTTTGTGTGATGAGTTAGTAGTATAACGAAGAACAGATCATGTTGCCACATAAGCCCTATGCGCATGAAGGATCTTGCATGAAGAAGACTATCCCTATCCACCTTGGGAATGTGCGAAGTTTATCAAATGGTGATAATGCGTGATGGGTTATCAGCCGCCATGAAATCGGTGGATAATGGATGATGGAGAATGTCTTGAGATCGATTCAAGATTGTTGCATTTAATGTAGTATGATTCAACGGTCAGGATTGAACCGTTTGAATTTCTTAACCTAACAAGTTTAGGGTTTAGGGTTTTTGCTACTGCCCTGTCTATTTCCTATAAGGTCGATGTTGTGTTTCTTTCTAAAGTTGTTGGCAAAAGTTGTATGTGTGTATCCAAGGGAAGTGATACGTGATTCTTGCCAGACCAAAGGAGAGAAGAGATACCTGCAAAGTGAATGTGCAGAAGGTGAAGAGGAGCCAAAATGGATCTGCATTAGCATTGAGTGTTGTTACCATATCATTGTAATTCCTATTGATCTTTAACCACTTCAATAGTTGTGAAATCCCTTAACAGGGTAGCCTTAACCGACTTGATATAAATCCTTTAACAGGGTAACTCAAAGTTATTGAGTTCTAGGAAGCTATAGAGCTCTGGAGATCCTTTAGCTATTGAGTTCTTGAAATCCTCTAACAAGGTAACCCTAACCGGGTTTAACCCTTAACTGGGTATTATAACCATCCCTTAACCGGGTGATCCCTAACAGGATCGGTTCCTAGCAGAACCTATTGTAATGTCTTTAACCGGACAAGGCTCCTAACAGAGCAGACTTCTAAAGAGTTCAAAAAGAATCTTGTGGGTATTCATCCCTGATAAGTCGGTGTATTGACATGTTTTTTATCAGGACTCTTAAGTTTTTGGTATCTTTTGGGTTGCATTGTGATAGTAAAATATTGTGAATTGAATATATGTAATCCATGTTTTAAAACTAAACTTAAGAAATCATGTTTGAACCTTGTCTGTTAATTCCTATAGCCATGCTAGTTTATTTCTATAGCCAAATGGTTTTTCCTTGTGATATGCGGATTATTTAGGATGATTTCATATATGAGTTAATGAATGTATTAGTTAAGTAAGATGCATATGCATGTCCTTGTATATTGTTTCTATTTTAGTGCAAATAATAATTGATGCTGCGATGGAGAATTTTCCTTTGCGCCTAAGGACTAGAGAATCACATTCAGATAGTTTGAGGTCAAATTGAATGAGATTCAAGCGAGCACAATCTATGGCATAATCGAAGCAGTTGTACTTCATGGGAGTTTAACTCTGGTGCATGTTTAATTTGCAAAATATCTCTTTGGTGTGCAAAGATTGTGGTTTGGTTTCAGATCCACAGCTCCTGCAGCCAAGCTCTCTATTATCTCCTTCATCTGACAACTATCCACCTCTTCTTCTGGGCATAACTAGAGTTGTCCATTTTAGTTTGTCTTTTCTTTATAATAATCTCTTCCTTCTTTTCTAAGCTAGACAGAATGGAAAGGGATTGAGCAGAGTTTTGTCACGCATTTTGAATTTTTCTCTTTTAGAATATGTAATCATGTTTCAAGAAAAATGAATAAAGATATGTTATTCTGGTCTACTAATAGTTATTTGCTGAGAGTTTGATATCACTCATCCAAGGGGGCCCACTTGGTGAGTGATCATGTGTTTATGATTATTAAAGTTAGTTTTTACTTAGTTGTAGTAGAACTTCATGATTGGACTGTTCCTGCAGCCACTGGAAATAGATCCTTTGACTGTTCTTGTAGCCAAGGCAGAACGATGTGATTCCTGTTATTTTTATTAGATCTTTTCAGCAGAGTTTTGTAAAGCTTTCATTTGGCCTTTTATGATTTCCATTCCTACCTTTCCTACAGAAATTAAGAATAATCATTTAAGGATCTTAGTACATATATATTGCAAACCCATTTCAAGTTTTACATTCCTGGATTGACAACTAAATGAACACCAACCATAAGAATAGTAAACTCCACCATATGAATGTCCAAACTTCAGATTGAGATTTCAATTAGAGGTATTATTATTGTCATTATAGTTGGGGTAGACAATCCCCACCATGGTTTTTCCTAGTTGGGTTTCCACGTGAAAAATATGTGTGTCATGTGTGATGCTTTGTTATTACCTGTTAAGCATATGATGGTTTTGTGTTTTATGCCTGTCTATAAAACATATTGAACTAACTATTGTGAAGATCTGATGATAGTTTACCTGTTCATGCATGAGGGTGTAATGGTACTATATTATTGAGCTAAGAGGAGGGCTAAGTGAGTAACCGGTTTATGATTGTTTTAGTTGTTCTGGGTCTTACCGGTTGCACTCTATTTCAACCAGTGTCACTACTTGCGAGTCATTTGGAGTATTTGTTGTCAAACTAGTTTTGGAATGTATTTTGTCTATACAGATTCACCCCCCCCCCCCTCTCAGTACCAGTTTGGTACTATTCATTCATCATTGAGTTATCAAAGAATTCAAATCATTCCTGTACCACTTCAAGGGTAAGAAATTAAAGGAAGCGGTGCCAAACATTGCCCCTAAGAATGAAGCAGAAATGATGGAGAGTGTTCAACCCAACAATAGGAATAATAATTCTAGTTAAAGTCTCAACCCAAAATTTGGACATTCATTTAGTAAAGTCACTATATTCATAGCTAGTGTTCATTTGATTGTCAACCAAGGGACGTAATACTTGAAATAGGTCTGTACTATATATGCACTAAGTTCCTGTGACAGCTATTTTGTATTACTGCAGCAACTAACATTATGCAGAAAACATAAGCAAGAATTTAAAATATAGAAAGGCTATAGGAAAACTTCTGCATAAATTTGTAAAAGCAATACTGCATAAATTCAATGTTGATAAACAGAAATTACTTTGTTCAGGTTTGGCTGCAGGAACAGTTTGTGGATCTGTTTCTAGTGGCTTCAGGAACAAACAATGCAAGAATGTCTACTGCAGCTAAGAAAAGAAAACTAATCTTAACAAATGCATAGGAACACTTACCAAGTGGGCCCCCTTGGATGAGTGATACCAGGCTTCCCAAAAACAATGCTAAAAGCTCAGAATAACATATTTTTATTCATCATTCTTTGGAAGTCATTACATGATTCAATATGAAAAGAAAACTTAAAAATACTTAGGAAAAATCCTCTACTTTGTTTCTCTTCTCCTTCTATCTAACCTCCAAGAAGATAAAGAGATTATTATTAAAAATAAATCATCTACAACAGACAACACAAATCACGCTGAAAAGAAGAGGAAAATAATTGATCGAGAAAGGAGATAGCTGGAGTTATGCTGCAAGAAATGTGGATCTAAACTAAACCATAGTCATAACATATTGTGGTGGTATTTACAACTTCAATGTCCACCTAAGTTAGACATTGGTAGTATCCCTTGATTGCTCTGCTTATATCGTTCCTTATGCTTCTCAACTTTTCTGCAGTTTGATCTTTAGTCATCTTCTTGAGTATCCTTTCCTTCAACTAGCATGAAAGGTGAACATCCAGCACAACATATTCCCTGCACTACAAAAGACATAACATACAAGAACATACATAGGCATTTTATTTAATCAAGACATCTATTAATCACATATGATATTTCCCTAAACAATCCGCATGGCAACATGAATAAATCACATGGCTGTAGGAATAAATCAAATGGCTCCAGGAATAAATTGGCAAAGATAAAACATGATTTTAATAGGTTCAGGCTAACATATGGAATACATATAGTAAACTTCCAATACATCACTACAACTATGCAAACCAAAATATGACAAAAACTCAAGAGTTCAGAGGATAGAAATATGACAATGTCTCAACTCATCATGCCCCCAACTTTAAGAGCTTGTTGATCCTACAGCTAAAGGAAAATTTTTGATTCTTGCACTAATTCTTAGATCACCAATGGTTCCTTGACTTGTTCCTCCTGAAGCTAAATTCCAGTAAAATCCCTTCATCTTTTCCATCCTGGACCATCTGGCTGATTCTTCTATAACTACTTCATAGGGCCGATCCGTAGTCCTACATCCCAATAGTGGCCACATAAGAATAGGAGGTTGAAAGATCAATGGTAACTAGTTATTGGTCTTTTCTATGCCCAGTTGTATATATTTGGGGGCTCTTTGCATAGCTGCCTAAAAATTTTGCAATGAATGAGGTTCTCCCTGCTTCAATTTTTCTAGTAAGTTATTTCAGTGCTAAGTTAACCCATCTATTGCAGCTACACTGTCAGTCTAAACTAAATGCTCATATGCCTGGTATATTTCCTCCCTCATTGGAAGCACTAGTTTCCTAACATCATTTCTTACTAGTAATTTATGCCATTCATAATAAAGAACTCTAGGCTCTTTTGCTTCCTTCCTCAATGGTAATGGACAATCAAATTCAAAATCTTTGTATGCTCTGGCTTGTGCTCCCATGCTAATATCATTTTGAATCCATGACATTAAAGCTTTTATATGGATATCACCAATATATAACAAAAGATTCCACTCACTATCTGAGGGTACAACATAGTTATGTAAATAAAATTTACATAACAAATTTTTCACAGCTGCTGGAGAAGTCTGGTAAGCATCATAAAATTCCTCAGGGGTGTCTAAAGAGGGGCTAAGGTCCCTGACAATGCAGTTCAATTTGAAATTTAAATACCGCTCCCTTAAATGTAGAGCATAAACCCTTGGAGGTTCCCTACATTACATCAATTCGGGGCCCATACTAGTAATTGTTTCAACCTTAGCCTCTAATTCTTTAATTTTGTTATCCTTTTCAATTTCTCTTTGTTGTTTTTCAATAACCCCTTGCAATCTAGCCCTCTCTATCTCCTATTGTCTATAAAATGTTAACGCAATAGATAAACTACTTAGGTACGATGGAGGTCTAATAAGTGTTACCCTAGGCCATGGAATCTCTTCAACAAGTTCCTCAAGCTGTTGTGGAATCTCTCCAACAAGTTCCTCAAGCTATTGTGGAATCTCTCATATAGGTTCCTCAAGCTACTCTACCACATAAGAAAGATTTGATAGTCTATCTACATCACCTTCTTCCTGGATTTCAACATCTGCAAGGCTCCCTTCTTCTGAGGTTTCCACTTAAATAACTTTTGTTGGATCACTTGTTGGACGAGCCTTATGGGTCCTACTTTGTTTTCTTCTTGTATAAACATTTGGAGTGGCTGCAGGAATGGTTTCTACCTACTTCTCTATTGTAGGAGTTTTTCTTTTCGACCTACGCCTCTTGGTTGCAGGATAAATTTGAGTTGCATGCGGCTGAACCATAGGTTCTTCATTTGTTTCATTTATTTTCAATTCCTTCCCTTTTCTCTTAGCAATTGGTGAATCACTTTGAAGAGAAGTGAAGGGTTGTTCCACATTTGCCTCAACCATCTCTTCTTCCATAATAACCACAACTCCTTCAGCAATGAGCAAATCATTCTCTACAAAAACTATGAGAGAAGAGGGTTTTGCAATATTTTCTTCTTCAACTGGTGGATCATCTACAACAAGAGCATCTTCAACCCTAAACTGCAATATGTCCTCAAATATCCCCCATTCCATCTATGAAATATCTCTAAGAGAATGTTCTACAAGCAATTCAATCAAACCATGATGGCTGACAGAACGGCTTTCATTCTTCTGCATTTCTTTGGCACTTGTAGAAATGAGGTGGTATAGAAAATTAGGGACATTCACCCTCCGGCCATGTCGTAGATGACTAAGTAATTTAAAATGTGGTGAATGTAGATTTGAATACCTCCCTTCACAAGTATGTATTTCATGACATATAAAACTACCTAAGGCCACTCTGTTGGTAGGGAAACCCTCCTAGTTCCTTGCTTGTCCACCGCTAGAGGTCCATCTGTGGGAAGTGTAAACTCTACCTTGGTGCTCCTTGCATCTTTTGATTCTAGAAACAATTATCCTTCCTACGGAAACCCTGTAACTTCATCTATCCGCTACTCCGTAGCAATGACCCTTAAACCTTTAATCATAACTTCTCCTTCATTGAAGGAATGCATAAACTCTACAGCAGTTTCTTCATTAAATTCTTGATTTTCAAAAAGTAATCAATCTAGCCATGGTGTCTAAAATAATGCTCACAAAGAGCATCTACAGCAATGCATCACGGATTGTTGGTTCATGGTGGATTGGATCTCCACCCATTTCTTACTCTATTAGTATAGCACACGCTACAGCTAAGAAACGGAGAACCAAAATATCCTATAGAGTTGAAAATTGAAAATTCCATACATAACTCCAAATTCAGCAGGAGAATTTATTACTTCCTTGTGTGCTAGAATATCTTGTTAAAAACAATGATGGCAAGAAATTAATTCTAAGTACCGAAAATGATGAATAATTACTAGCTTTGGAAACTGAACCATAAAACAACCCCCCAACTTAACTTAGCATGTGTACGCGGATTTAGGAAGAAATAATCATAATGAAATCATAAATGTGTAATTAAAATAAAATACAATATGTACATACCTGCAGTCGTATGAAAATGATGGTGGAATGAAATGAAATGACAAATAAGAAAATGAGATGACATGGATGGAATTTTATTTATGGAGAAGAATATTCCCATAAGATATGGAAATATTATTGTGAAATGATGCGAGAAGAATTATGAAGTGGCAAGCATGTTCACTGTAGTGGCTACAGGAACATTACCTTTATTACTTTGTTCAATTGCAGTAGGAACCTACTCAGTTGCTGCAGGAACCTGTGTTTCATCCATTTGCACAAATTGCTATAGGAATTCCTCTTTAGTAGTTGGATTATGATAAAGACACAATCAGTGACCATTCACCAAAAGCTTAAACTGAAGAGGGTCAATTATGGTCAAATGAACAGCTCCATTATTGAAAACTTCTTCTATCTCATATGGACCTAACCATCTGGTTTGTAACTTTCCCATAGTATCTTTATATCTAGAGTCATACAATAGTTCCCAGTCATCGGCTTTGAAATTTTTCTCGTTGATATATTTATCATGCCACTTTGCTCTCTAATTTTGGATCAGTTATGTCTATTGGATAGCCATTTTCCTCCATTCGTCCAAAGCATTCAATTACTGAATATGTTCTTTTTGTGCTTCAGATAGTGTCATATTTAATTGCAAAGCTATCCTCAGAGCTTTATGCTCAAATTCAATAGGCATCATTACTACTTTTCTATAAACCATTTCAAAAGGTGTGAAACCAATTGGTATTTTCCAAGTTGTTTTGTATGCCCAAATTGCTTTTGAAAGCCTATGAGACCAGTCTTTTTTATGAATAGATATTATTTTGGTAAGAATAGCCTCAAGCTCCCTATTTGTAACCTCTACATATCCATTAGCTTGTGGATGATATGGAGTAGATTTTATGTGCCTTATATTGTATTCATTTACCAAAGCTGCAATCAACGTTGAAGTAAATTGTGGGCCTTGGTCTGATACAATTTCTCTTGGTACTCCATATCTTGTAAATATCTCCTCGTAAAGAAACTTAGCTACCTTATTATCTCTTGCATGTGTCATGGAACGAGCTTCCACCCTTTTTGTTATATAATTTGTACATACCAAAATGTAGGATTTTCCATTAGAAGGTGGATCAATTGGGCCAATAAAATCTAATCCCCATTTATCAAATGATGCAACTAATATTTGTGGATATAATGGCATCTCATCAGATTTAGTAGGTCTTCCCATACGCTGGCATCTGTCACATTTTCTTGTACACTATGTTGCATCCTTGTGTAGCGTGGGCCAATAGTATCCTGTATTTAGTATTTTGACTATTGTTCTTTTGGCAGCAAAATGTCCTCCACATGGCTCATCATGACATGCATGCAGGATATCATGACTTGGTCAGGCCCAGTATAAAGAAAACAATCAGCAATCCATGACTTGGTCAGGCCCAGTATAAAGAAAACAATCAGCAATCCATGAGAAGTTAAAACTTTTTTCTACTAACAACCTTATTTCCTTAGGAGAGAAATGAATTGGCATTTTAGTAGCAGCTAAATAGTTGGCAATATCAGCATACCAGGGAGTGTGAGCCTGTATAAGCAATAAATATTCACCTGGAAAAGCATCATCTATTACTGTAGAATCTTCTTGTAACTAAAGTCTTGAAAGATAGTCTACAACCACATTAGACTTCCCTGGTTTATCAATAACTGTGATATCAAATTCTTGCATCAACAATAACCAGTGAGCTAATCTACCAGTAATTGAAGGCTTATTCATGAGATATTTGATTGTAGTATGATTTGTATGCACATGTATGGAATATCCTGTGATATAGTGCCTGAATTTTTTGAGTTCATATATAATAGCTAACATTTCCTTTTTCAGTGACTGTGTAATTCAACTGAGGTCCCTATAAGTTCTTGCTAATATAATATATTGCACTTTCCAAGTTATCAATTTTTTGTCCTAATACTACCCCTATTGCATAATTAGATGCGTCTGTATGAATTTGAAACGGTAAAGACCAATTTGGACCTCTAAGAACTAGTGCTTGGGTCAAGGCATGCTTAAGCTTCAAGAAAGCTTCATTGCATGCAGAGGTCCATTTAAATTCAATAGCCTTGGTAAGCAGTGAATATAAGGGACTTGCAATTTTGTTGAAATCTTTGATAAACCTTCTATAGTATCTAGCATGACCAAGGAAACTTCTTACATCTTTTTTGCTTCACACGGGCATTGATATGTTGAATGACTTCAATCTTTGATGGGTCCACTTGTATTTCTTTTTTAGAGATATGATGACCAAGGACTATTCCTTCCTACATCATGATGAAGCATTTCTCACTATTTAATGTCAAACTATAGTCCTCACATTGCTGCAAAACTTGTTTCAGGTTCTCCAATGCTTGTTCAAATTCAGAACCATAAGTTTGTAAAGTCATCCATATAGATTTCCATGATGTCTTGAGAATATCAAAGAAGATATTGTCACTGCTCTTTGAAAAGTGGTTGGAGCATTACACAACCTAAAAGGAAGAACAAAATATCCATATGTGCCCCAAGGATAAGTAAATGTTGTCTTCTCTTGATCCTTTGGGGTTATTAGAATTTGATTGTAACCACTGAATCCATCAAGAAATGAAAAATATCTTTTACCACCCAAAGAATCCAATACTTGATCAATAAATGGTAATAGAAAATGATCTTTTCTTGTTGCTAAGTTCAAGGCTCTATAATCAACACATACCCTCCATTTTCCTCCTTTCTTAGGAACTATTACCAAAGGTGATACCCATTGGCTATCAGAGATAGGATAGATAAACCTGACCTTCAACAACTTCTGTAATTCTTCTTTAACTATTTCTTTTAATGCAGGATTGATTCTTCTTTGTGTCTGTCTGAGTGGGAAACATTCTTCTTTTATATAGATACAGTGGGTGCAAACTATTAGATCTATTCCATGCATATCCTTGTAATCCCATGCAAAAGAATTTGTATGACATTTCACCAAGTCCATGAGGGCCTCCTTTTGAGTATTTGAAAGATCTTTATTGATATTCAAACATTTATTCAAATCAACTTCTATCTTGGTAGTAAGATCAATCTTGGACATATTAAAAAAATGAGAAGTACAGACTTCCTATAGCAACAGAGTATGCAATACATCAGTGGCTACAGGAAAGTCTAAATCTGCAATATTCGATACCAACTACTACAATTCGTGTTCCCATATCAACTCATTTATCAGAATTTAATAAAGAATTGAGTCTTCATCATGCAATTTCATAAATGGCCCTTGATTAATCATCATAAGGTGATTAATAGAGTCAACTCCCTCAGATTCTTCTCCCAAAATAGGCCAAATGGCTTGTTCTTGATCAAACTGGGGTTGTGCAGGAGAATACAAAGCTAATGTTTTTGTAGAGTTCCCATCTGAAATAGTCATATCCCCTGATCTACATCCAATATATGCATCAGTCGTGGCAAGCCAAGGTCTTCCCAAAATCATCGGATATCCTCCCAATGTTGCCTTTGGAGATAGAATCATAAAGTCTACAGGGTATTCCCAGGAATCCAAAATAACCACCACATCTTCAATCATTCCATCAGGTCTCACTGTAGAGCTATCAGCAAGCTGTAGAACTATGGGTCTAGGCCTTAGACTATTAATTTCAAGTTGTTTCATTACTTCTCTTGTCATCACATTAATGGCTTCCCGTAAATCAATTAAAAAATTTCTTGTCTGGCTTCCATTAATGACTATACTTACAACAGGACTACCTGGATCAGAGTATTTTGGAATTACAACCTTGCCTAACATAATATCTGCCAATTGACCCATAGCATGCATTATTTGCAAATCCTTCTTCTTCTTGCCAAGCTTTTTTAAACATGCTTCTCTCAGTGCCTTACTATATATAGGAACATCTTTTATTGCTTGCAACAATGGAATTTTAACACAAACATGTTTCAGTTGATCTATAATATCAAAACCTTTCTCTTGTTCTGTGAGAACTTCCTTTTCTTGCAATCTCTGGGGAAATGGCGGTAATATCTACTTCTGACATATTGTATCTATTGGATTAGAGATTTCTTGTTCTTCGTGTACCTCAGTGATAACTAGAGGAGATGGATTAGGCAGAGTTGTCCCAGATCAGAGGTGAATATCACTTAGGGATAGAGAATAGGTTGGGTATTGATTAAGATCAGCTGAATAAGCTTGTTGTTGCTACTGAGATATTAGGATTTGGCATTGGTTGAGTGGGCAAGTACATTGGTTTAGGTGGGACTACAATGGTTGTAGGAGGAGGAATTATTGTAGGAGGTTGTGGCTATTGGATAGACTGTTGATAACCAGAAGATTGGGCAGTCCATGGTTGACCCCCCCTCCATTGAGGAGTAGGTTGTCAATTCCCTTGAAACTAACTTCCCTGGCCCTGAGGTGGATACCAATTCCCTTGTGGCTACTACCACTATGGCATTTGATTAGCAAAATGTTTCCCTTGGCCTTAAGAACCACACCAATTTTGATAATTACCAAAATTTTGAGCATATGATGATTGCCATTGATACATAAGAATTTCCACTATAACCAAAAAAAGAAAGTGGATTTGGAGGCATACCTTGTCTTTGGAAATTCGGCCTCCTTTGAGAAACATAGAAAACTTTCTCATCATCCCCTTGTATTGGCTTGAAGTCAAGAACCTCAACATTTACAACCATTTTACATCTGCAATCCTTCTTTTGCTGTCTATAATGAGGGCAAAATTCTGCAAGAAATGCATCAACTTCTTCATGCTTCTTCTTAGCTAAAAGTGTATCCAACTAAGTAGCCATATTATTTATGATGTCCTCCTTAAAGTCCTTCAATAAATGGCTAAGTTCCATTCTAGAAACTCTAGTACTAGATGATGATGAAGACGCTCCTGGCTTGAAATGCTTGTTCTTTTTAGAAGCAGATCTAGAATACTTCTTACAAATTTGTCCTATTTCAGCCCAAGTGGACTATATAATGTCACCTCCTCCCATAAGATCCAAAGAATCAGTGCATCCATCACTGATTCCCCTCAAGAATATCAACTTGAGGGAATCTTCATTTAGAGTACTATGTTTGGAATTTTTGATACTAAATAGAAACCTCTCCAAATAATCTTCAAGACTCTCATCTTCTTTATGTGTCATTCTAAAGATATCATCCCCATGATGATTAGTGCCTCTACAATACTCTTTATATTTTGCAAGAAACAATCATTTCATCTCATCCCATGTATTTATTGTGCTACTACCCAAGCTCATAAACCATCTTAAAGACGATTCCTTCAAGGTGGCTGGAAATATTTTTAGTCTATGGGCATTTGTAGTATAGTCAAAACTCCTACAGAGAACATCAAACTCAAATAGAAATGCGTTTGGATCCTCTATCACCAATCCTTAGAATTCAGGGAGGGAAGAAGCTGGAATGTTCTTGAGATTAGTATTATCATGCTGATCAGATATGGGAAACTCAAACGTTGGGTCCAAAGGTGGTGGTGGTGGATTATTTCCACCAGGAGGTGGGTTTCCTTGCATTGGACTTGTGGGGGTAGTTACTATATGAAATTTGTCTTCTTGAAGTCCAAAGAGGAACTGAGGACTACCTTCTGGAAATTCAAATCCAAGATGGTTCAAATTCTCTAGGGTTTGATAAAGTTCAGCAAAATGGTTTATATCCGAGGAATTATTTTTTGCATGATTAGAATGACTGGGCAGAAATCTACCTAGAACATCTCTTCTTTGCCTATGCATGCAAATTCATGAAATTTTTTTGAAAAATCAAGTATGCCAAAAAAAAAATTCTAAAAACTGAAAAGACAATAACCATAACAGGTTCTTAGTTTGACACCATCCCCGGCAGTGGCACCAAAAATGTTCAACCCAACAATAAGAATAATAACTCTAGTTGAATTCTCAACCCGAAGTTTGGACATTCATTTAGTAAAGTCACTATTTTCATAGCTAGTATTCATTTGATTGTCAACCTAGGAACGTAATACTTGAAATAGGTCTACACTATATATGCACTAAGTTCCTGTGACAACTATTCTGTATTACTGCAGCAACTAACATTATGCGGAAAAGATAAGCAAGAATTGAAACTATAGAAAGGCTACAAGAAAACTTTTGCATAAATTCATAAAAGCAATACTGGATAAATTCAATGTTGATAAACAGAAATAACTCTGTTCTGGTTTGGCTGCAGGAATAGTCAGTGGATCTGTTTCCAGTGGTTGCAGGAATAGTCAATGCAAGAATGTCTACTGCAGCTAAGGAAAGAAAACTAATCTTAAAAAATGCACAAGAACACTCACCAAGTGGGCCCCCTTGGATGAGTGATACCAGGCTTCCCAAAAACAACTCTAAAATCTCAGAATAACATATTTGTATTCATCATTCTTTGGAAGTCATTACATGATTCAATATGAAAAGAAAACTCAAAAATACTTAGGAAAAATCCTTTGCTCTGTTTCTCTTCTCCTTCTATCTAACCTCTAAGAAGATAAAGAGCTTATTATTAAAAAGAAATCATCTACAACAGACAACATAAATCACGTCGAAAAGAAGAGGCAGATAATTGATCGAGAAAGGAGATAGCTGGAGTTATGCTGCAGGAAACATGGATCTAAACTGAGCCACAGTCATAACATACTGTGGTGGTATTTACAACTTCAATGTCCACCTAAGTTAGACATCAGTAGTATCGCTTGATTTCTTCACTTATGTCGTTCCTTACGCTTCCTAGCTTTTCTACAGTTTGATCTTTAGTCATCTTCTTGAGTATCCTTTCCTTCAACTGGCGTGAAAGGCGAACATCCACCGTAGCATCATTTATTCCCTGCACTACAAAAGAAATAACATACAAAAACATACATATGCATTTTATTTAATCAGGACATCTATTAATTTCACATATGATATTGCCCTAAACAATCCCCATGGCAACAGGAATAAATCACATGGCTGCAGGAATAAATTACATGGTTGCAGGAATAAACTGGCAAAGATAAAATATGATTTAACAGGTTCAGGCTAACATATGGAATACATATAGTATACTTCCAATACATCACTACTACTATGCAAACCAAAAGATGACAAAAACTCAAGAGTTCAGAGGATAGAAATATGACAATGTCTCAACTCATTCAAGAGGTTGAAGAAAGACATTGACACAGAAGTTGAGACTATGACCCTGCAAAAGAGAAGACAATTTTTAGTGGAGGCAGGAATAATTGTGTTTCCAAGATGGGACCTGAGTGCTTCATTTATTTTTTATTCTTTGTTACATTTAGATAATAAGGATATGAAATTGAACATCCAAGGAGTGCGGGATATTTTTATTGGATCAAGATATGATCCAAAGGAAGAAGAAATGTTATTGTGGGCCTTATATCCTCCTAATAAAAGGCCAAAAATCATCGATGTAGATAAAGCTTTTGGTCACATGATACCTTGAAAGTTGGAGAAGTAGATCCTATGGTCACAGCTGACATGGGTATTAATATTTCAAAATTCAATAAGGCCCAAATGAAACATGATATAGCAGAGAAGAATAAGTATAAGGCTTTATATGAAGACACCCTTAAAAGGAGTGGGCACCCGATTCCCCAAATTACAGATTCAGGAGGCCAATGGAAGAAAAAAAATTGAAAAGCTATCTTATGAACACAATAAGTTGAAAAAAGAGATGAGAAGCATTAGGGCCGATACCGCTTGTGTATTGCTAAGTAGGAGATATGACAATATGGACAAAGCATTGAATGAATTCTGGGATGAATATCAAAGGAACATAGACAATATAGTTTCACACACTAAAATTTGAGATAAACTCAACATGATGTTATAGGATGCATCGACCAGAGAGAAAGTAAAGAAGAAGGTGCAGGCTCTGCTTGTTACACATGAAGAAATTACAAAGGAATTAAAGTCTAAATTTGATGAATGTCAGCAGATTGTTCAACATGGGGTTCCCAATCTTGTAGATGATGCAAGTGTAATCAAAGACAAAATCGTATGGATCTTTGAGTGTAAGTCCATGCTTAATGTAGCCCAAGCCATCGCCAGAGCAGATGTCCTTGACATAAATGACACGGTTGATCCATTGGAGAATTTTTATGTGATCAAGAATGCATCCAAGGATGCGATCTTCAACTCTACCACATACAAAAATTTGGGCTACTTGCGGCACATTCAAAAGTGCGAACACCAGTTGGATTGAAAGCCTTAAGTCATTTGTTTAGTTTTGTGTTTTTAATGCAATTGGTGTCTTAGTTAGGCTTTTAATTATTGTTCAGTTAGTTGTTAAGATAATGAAAGGGTGTGTCCTTTCATTCATGTTTTTTAGCATATGTATTTGTATTGAGTCATTTTGTATAAAATGAGGTCAGAGTTTTTGGGGGAAAATATCATACTGCTGTAGGGACTGAAAGTCATATGTATTAGGAAATTTTATAGGAAGAAGAATTATCATTTTTGTGCAAGTAGATTGTAATGAAGTATCTCCAAGTGTAGCTTTTGTGTACTATCATTTCTCAGATATTAATATACAAGATTTGGTGTTTCTACTTCAAATGTATTGTCTACTTTCTGTGTTCATGAAACATATTTTGTCCTCTTGATAAATCTATTTAAGGATTTGTTGTAATGTGAATCACATGTTGTTACATTAAATGTGAGATTGGGTTCTTATTGTTTATGTGACACATACTGAACCATTATAGTGATTATTAATATTATCTCCTAAGTTGATAAAGTTGTTTGTCCACAGAGTATCATTTATATTATGAGATACAGGCACCGTTCTATTATTCATTCTCTAAGATTCTGGTTTGATATGCATAGGGTCCTTGAGATAAAAGCATTTTTCTGAAACCTTTTGAACTATTCTATTGCATATTTCTTGAATGTCCTTAAAGCATTTTATTTTCAAAATACAACAATCTTTCTACACAATTATCTTTACATTCAGTTTTCAATTTCAAAAGCATTCAAATAAAAGAACTCAGCAGTAGCAAGAAATTATTTCCATTCTTGCAAAAATTTGTCTTAGCAAAGTTTATATCCACCTTAAATAACTTTTTTTGTGCTTGAGAGGGAGAGGTATACCCACCTAGGTTCAGTGGAGCCTTAAGTGCAGAGGGATTTGGTCTTTGACCATCCCTGTTCATTGGCCAAGGCTAGTTGGATTAGTTAAGGGCTTGGCAAATCCTTAAGTTTTCAAATTTGCGGTTTTGGGTACCAACAAGACCCACTAGCTATGGACCACCAGTACGTAGGACTATCCCCCCTTTTGATTTTTTAGGTTAAGGGTAGAATTTGTTCTATATCACAGAGTTGTACTTGCGGCACAACGAGCAGCTTCGTACACTAAGAGTATGCGATCTCACAAGACCCAAAGATAGCAACCCACATAGAGCCAGCAGACGGGTGGATCGATGTGTTTTAGGCCACCAAGAGGAGGGTAAGAAGGAGGATCAGGTGGAGGACGTATAGAGGGGGGGGGGTGGAGAGATAGGATGGGAGAGCTAGCTCCATTTTGGCTTGTGTATCATATTTTGACCCTTCGAGGTGATCATTGTACCATTACAAACATATTCATATTTTTCTTTTTTTTTTTGAGCTTATATGTATATGATTTGTGGTGATGGATGATGTGTCTACTTATTATGATGGATTCTATTTATTTTCTTGTGATGTGATGTATGGACGGATATGTTGTGTAGACCTATTTGTGATGCAGTGTGGATGCTTATATATATGCCTATGATATGTTGTTAACATGTTTATGGATGCAGGATGAGTGATCATGCTTTTGATGTGTATATGTGCAAATGTATGATGGAAATGTAGATGTAAATGATTTATGATGAATTAATAATTAGCGTAGGCGCAATCTATATGAGAAATGAATGTAATGTCATTTATACAAATATTGCAATGTAAGTCGTCAATGATATGTAAATGATGTGATCTAAATGAATGAGTAATGTAATGTAATCTACGTGGATGAATTGATGTCATTTATTATAAATGGATAATCATGTATGCAATGAAATATAAGTGAAACCTATGCGGTAAATGTTTGTGAAAAATGACAATATAAATGAGTAGTGAAACAAAATGATTAAGTAATAAAATCTATATAAATAATGCCACCTACATGGATAAAGTGAATGAAAAATGCCAAGAGGGAATATGCTGATAGTAATACAAAGATCTTAGATAGAAAATATGGAATAGAAAAAGGGGGGCTGGGGGTTTAATTGAGGACTTTGTGAGATTATTAGATTAGGATTTTATGGAATGATGGTGAGAGTTGTGCACAAAAATGTGGAGAGCCAGCCTAGTTTGATATTGCCCTGGGTAACCTGCACCACTAATTATAGGAATCAGGATACCATGAGAAACCCAAGGCGTGGACTGACTCATAGTCAAATAGGAATTCCTTACACACAACTATGCAAGTGTTGAGAAACACTAATACAAAGTTATGGGTACATGCAAGGAAACCCTCAAACACACCGATACCCCTTGTACACGAGAGGGTAAGTGTTGATAAACACAAGTGTACATTAGGAAATAGGGAATCATCACAAACGAATATCAACATACTAATCATTAGCTCAATCACAAAAGAAAATTGTAATGATCTATCCTAAACACACTATCAATAGAGACGTGAAATAAAAACATTCAAAAAATGAAAGATTATGCAAACCAAATGCAGACTTGAATGCTTCTTCCATGCAGCTCCATTGTTCTTCTTTCCTTTTCAAATAGTTTTGTTGTGGATCTCACCTACAAGTGCACATACATGATTGAAAGCAAGTAGATAAGAAATTCTCAAAAGTACTCGAAGCGTGATTGACTTGGAAAAGTGATTATCTCATTAGGGATTAGGGATCTTGATTGAAGAAATTCATCCAATTTATAGACAAATTGGAGAACTGGTTCAAATTAGCATGATTCAATTCAAATGGAAATTGCAAATCAATTATGTCAAATTATGACAAATTATGACAAATTATGTAATTTCTATGCACAATTTGTTGATTGATAATTTATGACAAATTATGACAACTTCTATGTCAAAAATTGATTGATTGTCACTTATGACAAATTATGACAAATTGAAATGTCATTCCCATGAATTTAGAGAGAAATAGGAGGAAATTGAAATTAGGAATTAAGAAATTAGAAAATTAGAATTGATGAAAATTAGGAATTAAGAATTTAGGTAAATTAATTAATAATCTTTCCTTTATTAATTAATTCACAAAAAGAGGAATAATTAGCCAATTAAATGAACATTTAATTGTAATGAGAAGACTTAGGATAAATAAATAATTTATTAATCCTAGAGAGAGAAATGACAAACAGGGTTAAATGATTAAATCACGAAACCCTAGAAGATGAATTAGGTCTTGATGAAAGATAATTGACTCGATCATGATTTTGAATTGATAAATAACCAATGTGATAAATGATTTGTTTGATAAATGCACCAATTGACAAGGAACAATGACAAATTATCCAAATTGACATAATTGAGATAGACAATGATCAATAACAAATTTATCGCAAAATGAAAAGATCGACAAGAGGACAAGGATCGACAACAAAATAGATTGCAAGACGACAAGATAATGACCACGATCGACGACAAATTGATCGCAAAATGACAAGATCAAACATGACAATGATCGATGACAAATCGATCACCAGATGATAAGATTGAAAAGAGGACAAAAACCCTAATTAGGATTGACGATGTCTAAAATGATAAGATTGATGATAAGATTGAAAAGAGGACAAAACCCTAATTAGGATTGACGATGTCTAAAATGATAAGATTGATGATAAGATTGAAAAGAGGACAACACCCTAATTAGGATTGATGATGTCCAAAATGATAAGATTGAAAAGAGGACAAAACCCTAATTAGGATTGACGATGTCCAAAATGATGACAAATGAATACGCACATTGATGAAATAGGATAAAATCGATCAAAATCATGACTGGATAATGTTGTTGACAAGACTAAATTTGAGAATGAGATGTTTGAAGAATGTAGAAGAATGACTCGATGCTCGCAAATGATAAAGACCAAGTGCGAATCATAGGAGAAATGTTAATGCGACGCAAAAACCTAAAATGAGGCAATGCGCAAACGTTAAAGTATGACTTCCGCAAGCGTTGACCATTTTTGGGTGTCTACATTTTGCCCCTCTTTGAGACAATGCGATTTTAAGCGTTGTTTCAAAGAACAATAATGAAAATGCCCCAGACAATTGACAATGACATATGCATGCCCCCTCGAGGAATTGGCCGGAAACATGCAGAAAAGAGGCCAATTGATTGATAAAAATGATAGGATCGAACGGACTGATAATCGGAGATCGGATACATGATGGACAAGCAATTTAAAGTGCACAAGACCACAACCAACATAAGATGGAGAGGACGCATGTCCATCTATGCAATGACAAAGATCTATAAATGAGACCAAGAGGGTGAAAATTGCTCAATTGCACTGGCCAAAGAGGAGAATTGGTTGCTCTGGACAAGGACACTTGCAGACAGATGGCGAACATTCCAAGGGCAGATCACCTCGGAGAACATGTACACACATTCAGACGACCGAACGACACAGGAGCAGCGGTATGGATCTCAAAAACCCATGTTTTCAATTTCATGAATTTTGAATGCTTGCGGGACATTGCGGGGCCCACAGGGGATGCCAAAAAGGACTCCTACACTTGTGCAGGGTGAATCCTGCGCTTGTGTAGGGTCTTTTGCACTTGTGTAGGGAGACACAGGTGCAGGTTCCTTGACACAGGCGCAAGTGTGCAATGTGAACCCTAATTTTGGTCAAAATGACATGCAAATGATCCAAAAAGGGGGGATAAGGGTAGGATAAGTCAGATTAGATAAAAAACACCCTGATTTGGACATGAAAAAGAGGAAAGGCAACCCATAGGAACAAACCCTAAAACTGACAAAAATATGCCCCAATTTGTGATGCAGAGTCGACAGTATCCATTGATCACACGAGAGAACCGACTAGACTATTTCATGCTATGACATAGACTCAGGAGCATGGACAGAGACACATTAGCAGGACTTGGCATATATTACATCACATACATGCCCAAGATTAGAGCAAACACAGGATTGCTTACCGCATTGGCAGAGCGCTGGCATTCGGAGACCTCCTCATTCCATTTGGCGACTGGAGAGGCGACGATGTCTTTAGAGGATGTATGGCACATCCTCCGCATTCCGATACATGGGGAGATGATAGAGTATGACCCAGTGATAGGGAGATATGCGTTATGCGGGCTATTTGAGTGTGACACAGATGATCTGGACATTGTCGAGAGGGAGATCAGTTGGGAGAGCATGGATTTCGAGTATGACCGACGATATGTGGTGATAGCAGTTGTGATAGCATGTCTTCTAGCAGGGGACAGACGAGGACATGAATTCCCTATTGGATGGGGAAGAGTGCTAGAGCCGATGGCGACAGAGGGGACAGTGTATGCATGGGGACCATGTGTACTGGCTATGCTCTATTTTCAACTATATCAGATAGCGTATCAGGGAGTTCAGACTCTGAGCTGTGGAGTCACATTGCTTCAAGTATGGGCATTTGAGCACATAGCCATATGTCGACCGATTATAGAGAGACAGGTTGTACCACACTGACCATATGTGTATAGCTGTGGGGGAGCACTGAGACAGGGTCCATTTGGATACATACTATATTGGTGACATGAGCTAGACAGACTGAGAGAGTTCATATGGAGGCCATATCGTGATTGCCCGGGATGGTCAGATGATCATGAGGAGCTACCATATTGTAGATAGGAGAGGTACCTAATTGGGCAACCAGTGAATTGCTAAAGAGTGATTGAGATGTACCTGCCAGAGAGGATTAGATGACAGTTTGGAGAGACGCAGGATGTACCTAGGAAGATGGCATGCTTTGCCCAATCTCACAGAGAGACGAGTCAGTGGGGGAGTATGATTTAGCCATAGATAGCATATGCCGACTTTGCACAGCTACAGCAGAGACAGTGGGATTGGAGGTCAGATGTGGTAGATGCCAGGATGACAGAGGAGTATGAGATATGGTTTGCATGATGATGGCCAGTGCCTTTGACTGATCCTGATATTCCAGTACCGAGGCGATAGGAGGACTTCCCACTCACAGGAGAGGAGGGAGACAATGAGGACGAGGAGGATGAGGGTGGTGATGAGGATGAGGGGGATGGTGGGGACGGAGATGATGGTGGGGAGGATGATGACGAAGATGATGGTGAGGATGATGATGATGAGCTAGACTCAGCTGATCAGGAGACATTGCAGGATATTCCCATAGAGCCAAAGACAGCTAGGACAGAGGAGATGGAGATGTGCAGGGCTACCATAGCGAGTCAGCAGGATTATATTGCAACATTGGAGAGACAGCAGGATCAGTTCAGAGCAGAGATAGCCAGACTCACAGCGGCTTGAGATACAGCAATAGCTCAGGCACAGCAAGAGGGACAGAGAGTCATTGAGTTCATTGGGTCGATTAGGGATGTTAGTGCACAGGAGATGGCACAGATGCTGGTAGAGACCGGAGAGGAGAGATTATATTGGAGGACACTATATGAGAGTGCAGTTCCACTAGAGCAGAGAGCACCTTCATATCGGGCGTGATCGAGGACAGAGAGCAGTTCACGCTCTCGGAGGTCATTGAGCAGCATAGGGGTGAGTGGACCTATGAGACCACCACAGCCAGGACCAGGGATAGGAGGGACATTATCCATGAGACATGGCAGGGATGAGGAGGACAGAGGGAGCACCCAGTGACAAAGGTACGTACTCCTGAGGATAGACAGTGGACATTATGTAGTTTGATATTATGTAGTCAGCCTGCGGGCCATACTTAGGACAGACAGTCCGATTTTGTACTCCGATATTATTATGATATGTGATATGATATGCATCAATATGATGGGATGCAATGTGGTATGACTTATGTTATTTTTCTATGTATGGATGACTTATGCACTGTTTAGGAACATATATGGATATATTTTTATGTATTTTTGATGCATTTATAATATGAAAAGGATAAAATGCTTGATATGATACTCAATGTAATTCAAATGTACTAACCAATGAATGCAGGATGCAGCATATGTGTGGAGATCGGAGTACTAGACTGAACTGACTATCCGAACTGACGGAAGAAACATTAGTAAGAAGAAATGAGACAGAGGACAATTAGAGATGAAGAAAAACTTGCTTTTAGTAATGCACTTTGTAGGTGAGAACCTTTATTTTTATGTAGCAAAATGGATGCGTAGCATCATGGCATTGAAGGCCAGTGCTAAAATGCAACCCTTTTTTGCAAAAGACAGACGCATCGCAGGCAAACAACAAAAAGAAATAAGCGGACCATGAACCATCCCAGTCACTCTAAATCACTCAGTGACATCATCGAGCAACATAGGAACATGATCGAAGATAAATCAATAAAAAGATAAGACTCACAAATTCAAGCAAATCAAACAAACATCTTGATCTTCATTGTCAAAAGTTGAAAGTGCTGATAAGATGATCATGCTGTCTGGTTTCAAGACATTTGGTACCCCGTCTAAGATAGGACACAGTCTGGTTTCGAGTATACCACACCCTGTATAAGACTCATGATAGTGGGAACAAGGACAAATGATTTGGATGCTGATATGCGATTAATAGGATAGTTTGGATCAGTTTGAATGTCTGGTTTTGATTGAAAAAGTTCATCTGTTAATGCATGATTTCATTAAAGCACAGTGTATGATTACGTGTCGTTGGATGTATACTCAGTGAGCTGTCTACGCACAAAGGGATGATTTATTGCAAAATGTTTGTTTTTGGGAGTTTTATAATTTTTTTGTGTTCATTTTTTCAGGACTTTATTTGATTTTTAGTGATTTGTTCAGGACATTATTCAATTTTTTTGGATTTTATTTCAGGGCATTTTTCAATTTTTATGACTTTTTTCAAGACATTATTTGATTTTTAAAACTTTTTTCAGGACATTATTTGATTTTTATGAATTTTTTATCAGGACATTATTTGATTCAAAAGTTCCAGTGATTAATCATGACAAGGGGAAGGCACCCAATGCGCATCTGAAAGACACATAGACCTGGAACCAAAACCTATGTACAAGAAACTGGAGTATGCAAGACAATGATGTTGACCAATAATAGGTCTGGAATAGAACATTGGGTCAAGACAAAGATAGGCATGATAAACCGGCCGAGAGAAAGTATAGCTAGAAGTCATGATAGATGACGGAGCAATGATCTCATTACTCATGGCGCCTGATTGCCAGGTTTTCACCATGGTACTTGCCCAAAGCGCCTGTTTGCCAGGTTTTCACTAGAGGGCGAATCATTTTTTTCTTTACTTTTTTGCTCTTTTTCTTTTCTTTTCACTTTTTTCTTTGTATTTTCTTGATTTTTTCATTTTTTTGTATTTTTCGCTTTTTCCATTTTTTTTGTATTTTTTTTTGCTTTTTTCATTTTTTTTGGTATTTTTTCAGGATCATATTTGAAGAAGTGCTGAGAGAAAACTACACCCAGTACTTGCGAAGATGCATGCTATTGATAGGATCAGACAAAGGTTCACCTTCTGGAGTCACAAGCTGATATGCCCCCGAGCCATATGCTGCAGTTACTATGAAAGGCCCAACCCAATTAGGTTCAAACTTGCCCTTGATGATGTCAGTAGACTATGCATTCTCTGGATTTGCCTTTAAAACCAGGTCTCCCACTTCGAAGTGTCACCCTTTGACTTTCTTATTATAAGAGTGACGGAGACGGTTTTGATATGCTTGCAAATGTGTCAAAGTTGTCTGATGTTTCTCATCTAACATCTCAAGCTGATGCAATCGAGAGACTTTGTGTGTCTCATCATCAATCAGGTGTTGCAAGGAAACCCGCAAGGAAGGAATCTCCACTTCCAAAGGTAAAATTGCTTCCACACCATACACCAAGGAATAAGGTGTTGCGCCAGTAGGTGTGCAGATAGAAGTGCGATATGCCCATAGTGCTGGATTCAACTGTACATGCCAATCTCAACCAGCGTCATTGACAACCTTTTTTAGGATCTTGATAATGGTTTTATTTGATGCTTCAGCTTGACCATTACCCTGTGGATAATATGGACTGGAAAAATGATGTTGAATATGAAACTTGTCACAAAGTTCTTTGACATCTTTATTCTTGAAGGGACGACCATTATCTGTGACTATGGTGAGGGGAACCCCATACCGGCATATGATATAATTTAGCAAGAATTTTGAAATTTGGACACCAGTGATGTAGGTCATGGGGATAGCTTTGATCCATTTTGTAAAATATTCTGTAGCTGTAATAATGAACTTGTGTCCATTTGCAGATGTTGGGTGAATCTTGCCGATAAGATCCAATCCCCACTAAGAAAAGGGCCATGGAGATATGACAAAATGAAGCTCTTGGGCTAGTGCATGAATATAATTTCCATGGATCTAGCACTTGTAGCACTTTTTAACAAAATCATGAACATCTTTTTCCAAAGTGGGCTAATAATACCCAACACGAATCAACTTTTTGGCTAAGCTTAGACCATTGAAATGGCCCTCGCATATACCATCGTGAACCTCGTGTAAAGCCGTTTGTGCTTTGTCAGAATCCAAACACCTGAGGAGGGTATGGTCAAAGGAACGGCGGTAAAGGGTGTCGGTGATGATGACATATTTGGCTGTCTGTCAGATAAAGGCTCGGCGTTGGTTCGCGGAAAGGTTAGGTGGTAAGGTCTGGTATTTCAAATATTGATATACGTCATTGTACCATGGGGAGTTGGGACCAACAAGAACACACATCACATCTGCTGTCGAAATGTCAGAAGAAGGAACCAGCAATTGGTGAACCAAAAATTCACATTTGTCCATATTGTGGGGCATATTCAACATGGAAGCAATCGTAGCCATCGCATCTACCGACTTGTTTTGCATTCTTGGAACTTGACTGAAATGGATAGCCATGAATTTGGTCTTGAATAAATCTACCATATGCTTATAGGGAATAAGCTTTTCATCTTTTGTTTCGTAGTCATCATTCACTTGTCGGATGACTAATTGAGAATCTCCATAGACTTGTAAATGCGTGATATTCCAATGGACCACTACTCAGAGTCTTGTGACTAGTGCTTCATATTCTGCAATGTTATTGGTACAATGGAAAGTTATTCTGTAAGACTTGGGAATAGCGTCACCTTGAGGGGTGACAAACAAAATGCCTGCTCTGGACCCGAACTTGGTATGGGATCCATCAAAGTATAACTTTCATTCATTAGAGGATGTGAGAGCAAAGACTGATTCATCTGGAAAATCGGTCAACATGGGATGATCATCGGAAATAGGAGCCTCTGCAAGTTGATCTGCTATTACTTATCCTTTTATCGCCTTTCGCTCCATATATTCAATATCAAATTCACTGAGGATCATGACCCACTTTGCTAGGTGACCCATCAAAGCTGCTCGGCTAAGCAAGTATTTTAAGGGATCAATTTTTACAACCAACAATGTTTGGTGGCTTAACATATAATGTCGGAGCTTTTGTGTTGCAAATACCACTGCTAAGCATGCCCTTTCAATAGTTGAATAATTTAATTCATAACCGACCAGTGTCCTGCTGATATAATAAATAGCTCTTTCTTTGCCATTCTCATCTTGTTGAGCCAAGAGAACTCCTAATGCTATTTCAATTGTAGAGATATACAATAAAAATGGCTTTCCTTCTATAGGAGGCATTAGAATAGGCGGTGACAGCAAATAGTCTTTGAGAGCTTGAAAGGCTGATTGACATTGCTTAGTCCATTTAAAAGTGACACCTTTGTGCAGTAGATGTTGGAATGGATGACATTTGTTAGCCAACTGAGCTATGAAGAGATGAATTGACTGGAGCTTTCCTTGCAGACTTCTTAATTGCCAGAGGTTTGAAGGTGGAGGCATATCCATTATTGCTTTGACCTTGGCGGGGTCGACCTCAATGCCTCGGTGAGAAACAATGTATCCGAGTAATTTGCCAGCTGTAACACCAAAGACACACTTCTTTGGATTGAGCCTGAGTTTGTAGGTCTCCATTCTATCAAAGTTTGGGCCCAAGATGGCTAGATGACTATCTCTGGTGACATATTTGCATAACAAGTCATCAACATAGTCCTCCATCAAAGTATGCATGAAATCATGAAAGATTGTCATCATTGCTCTTTGCTATGTTGGGCTTGCATTTTTAAGGCCAAAGGGCATCACATTCCAATAGTAGGTACCCCAAGCACAGGTGAATGTTGTCTTATGCTGATCTTCAGGAGCAATGCGAATTTGGTTATAGCCGGAGAAACCATCCATCAATGAAAGCATCTCATATCCAGCCGTCATGTCCACTATGATGTCTATGTTTGGCAATGGAAAATCATCTTTAGGGCATGCTTTATTGAGGTCCCTAAAATCTGTGTAGATTCTGATGCCCCTAGTTACTTTGCTAACTGGTACTAAATTTGAAATCCAGTCTGCATAATCAATGGGTCTGATGAAGCCCACATCTAGTAATTTTTTTAGTTCCACTTTGACCAAAAGAGCCACCTGGGGATGCATCTTTCAAAGTTTCTATTTGACAGTCTTAGCATCTGCTTTCAATGGCAAATGATGAAGGACTAACTCTAGATCGAGGCTAGGCATATCTGCATAGGACCATGCAAAGCTAGTCTTCTTCTCTAGAAAGAAATTGACAAAATCTATCTTTTCCTGTTTTGATAGAGAAGCAGCAAAATGAATGACCTTAGGGTTGTCAGGTGTACCCAAATTGATTTCCTCGGTCATCTCCACCAGCAATGTTGATTTGTCCTAAATTGATAGGGGTATGTCCACTCTTCCACCTTTGGGTGCCTCAGAGAGGTTTTCACCCGCAGGTACATCTTTTATTTTTACTTTTGTATGATCAGAGAGTGCCTTACAGTTTTCACTGAAAGATCTATTCTTTTGATTTTTTTCTTTTTCTTTTCCTTTTTCATTTTGCTGACTGGAAGAGGGAGTTGACTCCCCAAAATATGTTGTGGAATCTAGGTCGATAGCAAAGCCTGCCTTATGATCGCCTTGTGGCATGCCTTCCCGTAGTCCCAGGAATTCTGCAATTGCTTCATCATTTTGAAAATAGTCCAATGCGAGTGGTTCTTGTTGGTCATATTGGATAAGCTGGGGATAGATGAGGAGAATGTCATCATCGGTTGTAAGGAGAGAAAGGGCTGATATGGTAAAGATGTTAACATATGTGGTGTCACTATCTGAACTACTTGTATTTGATTCGGAGCTTGGATCCTAGAATGACTCTATCCAAGCATGAGGACATGTTTTAGGAAGAGGAGTTATTTCATGTTTTTCTTCCATGGGCAAATTATCAGGGTCAAGGAAAATATTATCAAGGGCATAGGAGCTAGAAGAAAAAGAACTCCACTCCCATTCATTAGAATTCATTTCAGGTCGGGTATCCTCAAGTGTTATTTCATCGTCAGAGTTACGCCCTTTTCTACACGTAGGCACTTTGGAAGATGAGGGTCCGATTTGCAATGGTACAAAGCCTAACCCTAAAGTTGGAGGTCGCCTCTTAGGTATGACAGGTTCTAGCCTTCCATTGTTGTTCAGGCCTAAGCCACTGCAGCCATCATATCCTTTCTTTTGCAGCATAGTAAATCCTTTGCCGTACTGTTCCACTGGCAACCTGACAGGTGGGGTCTCAGTTGGGTCTTTGTAAAGCCAATATATGACATCATCATCTATATTTCCTTTGTCAAGTTCTCCCCATCTTGCAAATGTAGTGGGAGGCTGATATTGAATAATGACCTTGGGTTCCTTTTGCAATAAATGCGGTTTTCCATATGATTTTGGAGATATTGGTAAATTCCCGATGAGGAATGTTTGATCCATTGAATATTCTCTGCATCCTTGGTCCTGTATCTTCAATTTTCCTTTGACAGCATCTAACAATTCATTAGGATCCACATAGCTATTTGATTTGGCTTCCCTATTGACTAGGACTTGCTGCTGAGGAGTATCCTTTAGGGTAGCACAGAATTGAAATGGATTAGGATCTCCTGGAATTGTTATCTCAGTTCCATTGTAAGGATATTTTAGACATTGATGATAGGTGGATGGAACTTCTTTCATTGCATGGATCCATGGACGGCCAAGAATCATATTATAAGGGAGGTCAAGGTCTAGGACCTATAGGAAAGTGTTTTCTGTCACTGGACCGACTCTGATAGGCAATGTAATTATCCCTTTGGATGGGCGCTCAACATCATCATAGGCTTTGATTGTTATTCTTTTGGAAGCATCAATGCCATTTTATGTATATCCAAGGCCAATGACCACTCTCAAGGTACAAATATTAAGACCTGCTCCGCCATCTATCAAGACTCGTCGGATTTTGCAATTATGGACAAAGACTTCAAGGTGCAAAGGATCATTATGAGGGAGCTTATCAGGTGAGATATCATTATCAGAAAATGCGACACTTTGGGAAATAGCTAAATGTCCAATCCGGGCTTGAAACTGGTCAACATCAATATCTGTCGGGACAGTGGACTCAATCAAAGCTTTATCTAGGACTGCACAATGCATGGGAGACATTTTCAACAACTCAAGAATGGATATTTGTGCAGGTGTTTTCCTAGATGATCCAAAAGATTATATTGACTTGCAGGAGTTGGTTTGGGAGGAGCTGCAGGAGCTCCTTTCAAGACTATTTTGGATCGATGAGTGGTGACCGCGCAAGAAGGATCTTGTCCTTTTATTCTCAAGGTGGAAACATACTCATTTGACGCATGAAAATAATTAATAACATTGTGATAACCGGTATTTGCATAATTGGCCGTTTGAGCAGAATTGGAAGAAGACGCTTTACCCTTGTCATGATCAAGCAAAGGAGTTTTGAAAATAGTATGATCAGTGTTAGAGGTCACATGGGGTGGATCTACCTCAATGACTCCTTGCTCTAATAAATCTTGAATCATATGTTTCAATTGGAAACATGATGTAGTTTTATGTCCTTTGGACCGATGATACTCACAGTACGCATTATCATTCCACCAATGCGGTTTTACTGCCGGTTCTGCCTTAACATCTTGTAGCTTGATAAGTTTTGCTTGTATTAATTGCTTCATTACTGATTCGATAGGCTCTCCCAATGGCGTAAACTGTCGAGGAGGTCCATCTCTTGATCGGAAAGGTTTGCGTTGTTGGTTTTGTTGTTGGTCTTGTTGTTGATTATATTGTTGAGTATGCTGTTGTTGAGCATGTTGTTGATATTGCGGCTATTGAGCATGTTGTTGATATTGCGTCTGTTGAGTAACATTGCTCATTGGTGCTTGATTTTGTTCCATAGTTGACATATTAGGAACACTCAATTTCTTGATTGTGAATGGGGGTTGATTTGCATTCACCGCTCTCACATCAACAACACCATCATTAGTGACATTCTTGTTCTTATACCAAAATCTATTTCTGTCCCCTGAATAATTTGTGTTGTCACTCAATTTATTGAGCTTGATAATTCCTTTAGCTACAAGAGCTGTTTCAATGCTCATTCCTTTCTTAATGAGTTTCTCTATAGTACTGGGACTTTTCAATTTTAGCTCATACATCATTTCTGGGACTAAATTTTGGATAAACAGATTCACTTGTTGTTCTTCAGGTATGTCGAGAGAAGAACGACTATACAAGCTTTGCCATCATTGCAAAAAGGTCACTAATGGTTCACCTTGCTTTTGCTTGGTGTTGCATAAATCTGACATGGTCACATCACTGTCGATGTTGAACGCGAAATGAGATAAAAAAATTTGAGCCAATTCCGACCAAGTCTTTATATTTCCTGGCAGATGTGAATACCAATCCATGGCTTGTCCCGTGAGACTTCGTGCAAATAATCGCATTAAATATGTCTCCTCATAGCTTACCTCCGTACATGCCATGAAAAATGCTTGAATATGATCTTTTGGATTACCATTCCCTTTATATTTCTCAAAATTAGGTGCTTCAAAATGCTTAGGGAATGGAGGCATGTATACACACTTATCAAATGGATTAGGACATAAGTCTTGATCTGTATACAACTTCTTTGTTCCTTTAGTTTCTAATGCGTCAACTTTTCGTTGCAACTCCTCAAGTTGTTGCGCAATTGTATTAGACTTTGGAGGTCCATCATTAATCCCAGTGGGTACTCTTTGTCGATACATGATATTTCCGATCGGTTGTTGATACCCTGAAATGGCCGTTTTTGGTGTCTCTGGCATATAATCCATCAAAAATTCCATGCAAATGGCCATTTTTGGTGTCTCTGGGATTATCCATCTTTTTTGTTATCTTTGGATCTTGAAGGAACATGTCAACATCATCAGAAGCATCAGAATCTGATGAAGAATCTGGTTGGACATTTGGATTCGTTTCTTATTGAATGCCTTTGTCTGAACCAAATCCTTGTGATAGAGTTTGTTCTTCATATAATGTTTGAGTTTGAATGTCATATTGCATGTTTGGTTGATTCCAATTAAAAGGTGCACTTCCTCTTGGATTTGGCGGAACACTCCCATGTCCTGGTTTCATGGGTACAAATACTGGTTCATATAATGGAGGTGGTCCAAGTTGGACCATTCCATATGGTGGTAATGATGTGTTTGATGAACCTTCAACTTGCACTATTTGACTAGTTTGAAACTGCGAATTTGTTATGTTGTCCATGGGTTGATATGTTGGTTCTCCCATCTTCTTAGATTTTGACCTTGTCTCAACAGGCATGTCACTTATGCAAATGCAATGTTTTTGGAATTTTTGAAGGATAATATATGATATGCCACTAAATGCAAACTAAATAGATGAAAATGCAATCTATGTTTTTGGTTGCTTTTTGAAGATTTTGACAAACTTATGAATGCAAATCTAAGAGAGGGACCCTTAGGAAATTAGAATGGTATCTAGACCTCAAAGGACAAAAGGACTTAAGTGACAAAGGACAAGATGACAATGTCTCCCCTATATGCTTGGATACTAAGCTAGGTTTGACGAAATGGTATTGATGACAAAAGGACAAAAGGTTTGATAAGGTCTAGACCTCCTAACAATGACTTAGGGTTTACCAAAGATTTGGATTACTCAAGGATGACAAAACATAGTTTTGACACTATATGAAAAGGGACAATTACAATGCAAATGACCCTAATATGATATGATAATGACCTAAGCTTAATGAAGAGACTTAGGGTATGCAAATGTGGATGTATGACAATGATATTACTCTAATGCAAGAGGACATATGCAAATGGATGACTCTTATTGACATGCAAAGGGGTATGACTTAAATGAAACTTAACCTTGACAATGAACTTGCAAAATGCAAACCTAGGATGAACCTAAATCTAAGTGACATGAATGTTGAGACAAGATTTTGACAAGTGTTTGACAACCATGTTTGAAGGTGTTTTGAACTTTTTTGGATGAAAGGTTCTTGTGTTAATCCTTGTTTTGAATCAATTTTCCTTGTTCTTGAAATGAGATGGAATTCAACTTTTGATAAGCAAAGAAGAAAAGATATTTAAACTTAGACTCAAGACAATCATTCTCATTCCCACATTTCTTATGGATGGCAAGGACATTAGGTACTTGAGAGGTAGACTCATTATGGGATTCAAGGAGAATACATAGATGTTTGACCCCATGGGCTCCCCTCCACGGCACTCACTTCTCAAGGCAGCCAAGCATCAGTCCCCATGGAAATCTCCCCATGGCGAACTTAGTATCTCTTCCAAGTATCCAAACTTGTCCTTCTCAAGCAACTAGAAGGATTTTTGGCTTCTAAAAACAAGGTGTTTAGTAAGGATTTCTGTTAAGTGTTACTTCTTGATGTCATGCAAGCGTGATTGAGACATTAAGCCCATCAAGATACCAAACAAATGTAGTCACACAAGCACGATTTAGACCAAGAGGCCCTACTTAGATGTTGATATGAGAAAGAGTTCAAGGGTCATCACTTCCCAAGTAACTGCAATTCCCACGTAACCCTTCCTTCAAAGCTTTCACCCATCAGGTATTTGTTTATAGTGAGTTAGAATGCCAAGGTATTCTAGCCATACTCACTTTGGGTCGTTCCCTTCTCACGATTATCACTTGCTTGCAAAAGCAAAGTGGTCGGGAAGGCAGGCCCTCTAAAGGTGACACATAATCAAAGATAGGAGCATGGTATCGAAGATCTGGATTTCTGATCACCCTAAGAAGGATGAGAGCATACTCTCCTACTCCAATGTCACACTCAACAATCAAAGAAAAAACATGTTCATTCCAACCTATTAGAAATCACTAGGTGCCTAAAACATTAATGACAAACACCAAGTTTAGTTGTTTCTCCAAGGCAACCTGCAAAAAAACCCAAGTTAGAAGTTTGAGGTGTTCATTCTTTGACTATCGATTCTGCATAAAACATGTTAGTAGTTTGATTTGTTGTCTTTTCCATGCATATGCCAAGATTCTGCACAGATAATTAGTACCAAAAATCAAAACACAGAAAACAAAATGCAAAAACAAGACAATTTTCAAGTAAAACACTGCATTTTTTACCTCTATTCTAGACTTTACACAAGCGCATAACTCAGGACACAGGCACAAAATGTCTGACACAAGCACAGAATGTCTGACACAAGCGCAGAATGTATTCAACATAGGCGCAAGTTGCTTCACACAGGCGCAGAAGTCCCCAGAAAACCCTACACGACCCTGTTTTTGGGTTTTTGGCCTGCAAATCAACTTGAAAGCACTCAAAAACATAGTTAAGGGGTTAGATGGTTAGTGTTCACATCGGGTTCACCAATTAATGTACGTTAGGAAATAGGGAATCATCACAAATGAATATCAACATACTAATCATTAGCTCAATCAAAAAAGCAAATTGTAATGATCTATCCTAAACACACTATCAATAGAGACATGAAATAAAAACATTCAAAAAATGAAAGATTATGCAAACCAAATGCAGACTTGAATGCTTCTTCCATGTGGCTCCATTGTTCTTCTTTCCTTTTCAAATAGTTTTGTTGTGGATCTCACCTACAAGTGCACATACATGATTGAAAGCAAGTAGATAAGAAATGCTCAAAAGTACCCGAAGCGTGATTGACTTGGAAAAGTGATTATCTCATTAGGGATTAGGGATCTTGATTGAAGAAATTCATCCAATTTATAGACAAATTGGAGAAATGGATCAAATTAGCATGATTCAATTCAAATGGAAATTGCAAATCAATTATGTCAAATTATGACAAATTATGACAAATTATGCACTTTCTATGCACAATTTGTTGATTGATAATTTATGACAAATTATGACAACTTCTATGTCAAAAATTGATTGATTGTCAATTATGACAAATTGAAATGTCATTCCCATGAATTTAGGAGAGAAATAGGAGGAAATTGAAATTAGGAATTAAGAAATTAGAAAATTAGAATTGATGAAAATTAGGAATTAAGAATTTAGGTAAATTAATTAATAATCTTTCCTTTATTAATTAATTCACAAAAAGAGGAATAATTAGCCAATTAAATGAACATTTAATTGTAATGAGAAGACTTAGGATAAATAAACAATTTATTAATCCTAGAGAGAGAAATGACAAACAGGGTTAAATGATTAAATCACAAAACCCTAGAAGATGAATTAGGTCTTGATGAAAGATAATTGACTCGATCATGATTTTGAATTGATAAATAACCAATGTGATAAATGATTTGTTTGATAAATGCGCCAATTGACGAGGAAAAATGACAAATTGATCCAAATTGACATAATTGAGACAGACAATGATCAATGACAAATTGATCGCAAAATGACAAGATCGACAAGAGGACAAGGATCGACAACAAAATAGATTGCAAGACGACAAGATAATGACCATGATCGATGACAAATCGATCACAAAATGACAAGATCGAACATGACAATGATCGATGACAAATCGATCACCAGATGATAAGATTGAAAAGAGGACAAAAACCCTAATTAGGATTGACGATGTCTAAAATGATAAGATTGATGATAAGATTGAAAAAAGGAAAAAACCCTAATTAGGATTGACGATGTCCAAAATGATAAGATTGATGATAAGATTGAAAAGAGAACAAAAATTCTAATTAGGATTGACGATGTCCAAAATGATGACAAATGAATATGCACATTGATGCAATAGGATAAAATCGATCAAAATCATGACTGGATAATGTTGTCAACAAGACCAAATTTGAGAATGAGATGTTTGAAGAATGCAGAAGAATGACTCGATGCTCGCAAATGATAAAGACCAAGTGTGAATCATAGGAGAAATGTTAATGTGATGCAAAAACCTAAAATGAGGCAATGCGCAAATGTTAAAGTATGACTTCCGCAAGCGTTGACCATTTTTGGGTGTCTACAACTAGTACCAGGTCATCGGTTTATACAAGAGAGATCCAAAACATGCCATGCTATAAAAATATGCCCCAATATGCACCTATTGTAAACATACCTGGATATGGAAAATACAGACAATCATAAATAGATGCAATCGTAGGGCAAAAGATGCAAGTCTAAATGAAAAATCTAAGAAATCAAACAATTCATTCACTCATGACCAATTGACACCTCTTGCCAAGAGTAGGATTAGGGTGGAGGATTAAGTTGTCAAGCGAGGGAAGGATTCATCCCTAGGGCAAAGGACAAAGTGAGTGGATTTTTCGGATTAGGCAAGTGATCATATGGCCTTGAAGATTAACTTGTGGACTTAGAACTATTCTGAAGACTTCTTGAAGCTCACACAAAGGCACACAAGCTCAGTTTGATGGGACATTCTTTATTCATGATTTAGGCAAAGACTCATCATCATATGCATGATTTATTCAGAGGTGGAAGAGAAGGTATGTTGTGAAGGGTGGATTTGGATAGTGAGGGTGATGGAGGACCGACCTAATAGATAATGGATCCAGTTTATTTACCTTGGTGCCTGCATGGAGGTTTTCACCAAGGTACTTGTCCATAGCGCCACGAAGTGGTTTTCATTGATGGAAAAATTGATTTTTATTTTTTTTTATTTTTTTTATTTTTAATTTTTTTGGTGTCACAAGGTGCTTGTTTGCTAGGTTTTCACCAGAGTGACGATCTTTTTTCAGGATCTTTTTCTTATTTTTATGTATTTTTCATGATTTTTTTTATTTTTTATTTATTTTTGATAATTAATGACTTTCTGAGGACTAGGCATAGAATCTTTTGAGGTGCATGATATTGATTGGATCATCCAGAGGATCTCCTTCAGGAGTACCCAGCTGATAGGCCCCTGATCCATATTTTGTTGTGATTAGATATGGTCCAAGCCAATTAGGCTTGAACTTGCCTTTCTTTTCTCTTTCTTGAAGGTTTTTATGATTCTCCATGAGGACAAGATCACCAATTTGAAATTCTCAGGTTTTGACTTTCTTGTGGTAACTCATGCATAGACAATTTTGATATACCTAGAGATGGTTCAATGCCTTGAGGCACCTTTCATATAACAATTCTATCTCTTGTAGACGAGCAATTCTAAATTCTTCATCTGGTAGGATATTTTGCAGTGATACCCTTAAAGAGGGGATCTCGATCTCAAGGGTGAGGACAAATTTGGAGCCAAAGACAGGGGAATAGGGGGTGGTGCCTATAGGTGTGTAGATGGAAGTGCAGTAGGCCCAGAAAGCAGGATGGAGCTGGAGGTGCTAATCATGGCCAACTTCATTGACTGTCTTTTTGAGGATTTTGATTAGGGTTTTGTTAGAAGCCTCATCTTGCCCATTACCTTTGGGGTAATATGGGGTGGAGAAGCGATGTTGGATGTCAAATTTCTAGCAAAGTTCTTTGACATCCTGGTTTTTAAATTGTCTGCCATTATTTGTAATGATAACTTTTGGAATGCCATATCGATAGATCAAGTAGTTCAAGATGAATTTGGATATCTACTTACCAATGGTAAAAGTAACAGGAATAGCCTCTACCTACTTAGTAAAATACTCGGTGGCAGTGATAATGAATTTATGTTCATTGGAGGATGAAGGGTGGATTTTCCCAATGAGATCGAGCCCCCATTGTGAGAAGGGCTAGGGTGTAATGAATGACTACAATTCTTGTGATGGAACATGGATCTTGTCACCATGTTGCTGGCAAGGGATGCATTTCTTCACATAGTTATATTCATCAACTTCCATTTTAGGCCAATAATATCTTGTTATCAAAATATTTTTAGCCAAGGTGAGCCCACTTGAGTGTGCCCCACAAATGCCTTTGTGTACTTCACGCAATGCCCATTCCACCTCTTGTTTATCTAAACACCTTAGGAGGGAACCATCAAAATGCCTTCTAAATAGGTGTCTCCAAGGATGGTGTAGTGAGCAAATCAGTGGATGAAGATTTGTTGTTGGGTTTTGGTAAGGTGTGGGGGAATGGTGTTGTCTTTTAGGAAAGTCAAGGTTTCTTGGTACTAGGGGGACTCGGGACCAATGACTACACACACCATTTCAAACTTTGGTAGACCATATGTCGGTATGAATAGTTGCTCGACCAAGAACTCACACTTTTGACTATGTGATGGCATCTGAAGGAGGGAGCCAACGGTGGCCATTGCATCTGCAACCTTATTGTTTGTTCATGGGACTTGATCAAACTTGATCATTGTGAAGTGTTGCTTAAGATCTTAAACCATGTTGCGATAGGGGAGAAGTTTGTCATCTTTTTTTTGGTATTCGTCATTGACTTATTTTATGAAAAGTTGGGAATCGCCATAGACTTGTAATTCCTTTATCTTCCTCTAGATAGCCCAGGGTAATCTTGTAATGAGTGCCTCATATTCTGTTATGTTGTTGGTACATGCAAAAGCTTTCTTGTATGACTTTGGGATGCAATCTCCTTGAGGTGTGATCAGTAGTATTCCTACCCCTGATCCATTTTGGGTGCAAGAGCCATCAAAGTATAATTGTCATGTGGAGGATGTGGTGACAGTCATAATGAATTCATCTGGTAGTTCTATAAGAATAGGATGGTCACCTAGAACTGGAACATCAACCAACTGGCCTGTGATGACTTCTCCATTGATTGATTTTCTATCTACATATTCAATGTCAAACTCGCTTAACAACATGACCCATTTAGTGGTTCTGCCAGTGAGGGCAGCTTTTGACAAGAGATATTTAAGCAGGTCAATCTTAGCAATCAATTTTGTTTTGTTGTTCAACATATAGTGTCAAAGTTTTTGTGTACTAAATACCAATGCTAGGCATGCTCTTTCAATGGGGGTATAATTGAGTTCATACCCCACTAGTGTCCGACTGATGTAATATATGGCATGTTCCTTCCCTTGATCATTTGTTTGTGCCAATATTGCCCCCAATGCGACTGTGGTAGCACATATGTATAGAATAAGAGGTTTTCCAGGAGTAGGAGGCATAAGCACTGGAGGTGACACCATATATTCTTTGTTTTTCATAGGCCTTTTGACACAAATAGTCCCATTTGAATTTTATGTCTTTGCGCAATAGGTGTGCAAATGGATGGCATTTATCTACAAGTTGTGAAATAAAACGTCTAACAGATTGGATTTTTCCCTAGAGGTTGCGTAGCTATCTGGGAGTCTTTGGTGGAGGCATTTCCATGATGGATTTCACCTTTGTAGGATCAACCTTGATGCCTCTATGAGAAACAATGAAGCCTAGTAGTTTTCCCGATGTGACACCAAAAACACACTTCTTAGTTTTGAGGTGCAGTTTATATTTTTCCAATCTTTCAAAGATCTGTTGTAAGATAAGGATGTGTTCCTATCTTGTCTTTGATTTGCCTAGTAGATCATCCACATAGTCCTCCATAATTTTATGCAAGAGGTCATGAAAAATCATCATCATGGTACACTAATATGTGGCTCCAGCATTTTTTAGGCCAAAATACATCACCAGGTAACAAAAGTCCCCCATGGTGCTGTGAATGTAGTTTTATGTTGATCTTCATCTGCATTCCTAATTTGATTATATCCAGAAAATCCATCCATAAGTGATAGCATCTCATGTCCTGTTGTAAGGTCCACAATCATATCTATGTTAGGGAGTGGGAAATCATCTTTAGGACAAGCCTTGTTTAGATCTCAAAAATCGTACAGATGTGGATGCCCCTAGCAGATTTTCCCACAGGTACAATGTTGGATACCCATTCAGTGTAGTCTATTGGTTTGATGAATTTTGCATCCAACATCTTTCGGAGTTCTGCCTTGACCAAGAGTGCAATATGTGGATTCATTTTGCGTAACTTCCATTTTACAGGTTTTGCATCTAGGCAGACAACAAGATTATGAACCACCAAGTTAGGATCTAGACCTAGCATATCAGCATAAGACCATTTGAAATTGATTTTTGTCTCTGTGAGGAAATTGATGAAGTCTTGTTTCTCTTGCTCTGTGAGGGACTTGGCAATGAGCACATTTTTTGGAATGTCTTCGGTGCCCATATTGATACTATTTGTTTCTTCTATTAAGAAATTTGACCTATCTTTTGGAAGGTAACCAATGGTAGGGAGGTCAAGTCCCTCATCCTCAAGTGCCTTTTCTAGGTTTTCACTTTCGGATACGCCCTTTGTTTTTTCTTTTTGCTCATCCAATGGTGCCTCAGAGAGGTTTTCACCTAGGGAGTCATGTTTTTTCTTTTTATTATCTTTTTTGTGGCTAAGAGAATTGACCTGACTACCAAAGTATCCCTTCTCATATAGTTAAATACCATGTACTCTGTTGCAATCTTCCAAATTTCACATAGACAGGAGAGTAATGAGAGCATTATCATTGGCGCAGATATATAAAGTGGGTTTGTCTCGTTGGCCCCAGTCTATGAGTTTGGGATGGACAAGATGTAGCTCGTGTGAAATGGGAGGGGTTGTGGAGGTGACAGTGTTTTGATTAAGTAAAATCAGGTATTTGAAAGGTACCCGAACCTTGAACAAAATAGGAGAAAGAACTGCTAAAAAAAGTGCCTAGTCACTTCAAAAAACAAAATGAACCCATCCAAAGGGATCAACATAACACAACATTACATAATAAAGTATCTCGGTACAGACAACAAAAGGAAAGCAAAAAGATAGCAAAGAGACCTAACCAAGGATAGCAATAGAGACTAAATACTATTCATAATTTCCTCAGCCTGAACAACCATTTGTTTCATGTTGTTCACTGAGGTCTTCAGATCCTCCAGCTCACGACCTTCAATGTCGCATTTTTTCTTTGTGTTAGCTCTGGTCCTCCTTTCATGCCCTTTCTTGTTCGACTACTCTTTATCACCATCCTTTTCTGCATTATTCTCAAACCTATTAATAAGGATGTTCATATTGTCCACTGAGGATTTGAGGATTTGGAAATTTTGGTCAGTGATCTTCTTTACATTGAGCTCCAGCTTGTCAATTCTGATGCTGAAATCTTTCATTTTATTTTCCATTTCCTTAGGATCTCCCATCTTGTTCACCTTTTTCTCCATTGCCATAATTTTTCCAACCATACATTCAATAGCTTGTGCATTATGCAGAATGACCACCAGTTCTTTAACATGTTCCGCCAAGGGATTTTCACCAACTTTAATTCTTGCAATGGCCTGTGTATCAGTTTTCAAACTATTAACATCCTTCACCATAGTAGCGATGGTCTCACAAAAGGCCTTAACAGTTTCTTTGTCCCCATTGTCACTTTTATCCCCTTTTTCCTCCTTATGCAGATTTGTGGTATTCATGGTCTCCAAATTATCCATCATCGGGTTACCCTCCCCTTCTTTATCCTGACCATCAACCACCTTGTTTTATTCAACCTCCTCTTTTTTAGGGTTCCCACAGATACTGAGAGGGGGGGGTGAATCAGTATCTGATCGGTATTAAAATTTTCTTAAGACAAAACATGCAGAACATAAAGTAACAGTGTACCGGTATGCAAGAATAAATAGAATCAATAACATCCACATGAAAAGAACACCATAACACAAGATGTTTAATGAGGAAACCTAGTGTGGGAAAAACCTCGATGGGATTTGTGACCCATAATATTCACTTACTAGCCAATAAGAGAATATTACTTACAATAGGGGCCTGCACATGTAGGAAGACCAATTGCCTAGAGCACACTGCTCAGTGAGAAGTCACACTAACTTACAATGAGGATTATGCTAATCCAATATTCTGTACTACTTTGTAATAGCATCTTCAATGCCAGATTCAGTACCAGTTCTTGCTCTATTCTTTACATATACCCTTGACCTATAATTCGCACATTAGGTCTGTCTAATAATTTTCTTTATGCTCGCTTACCTATCCTTGCAAATGTCTATAATGATCTCCTTTATATACAAGAGTCATTTTACAATTTGCCAAGTTGACTTGCAATAATAATCAAAATATTACATATCAAAAATCCTATCGGCCTTTGTGCCAGTATACATCTTTTCTTCTATGCCAGTGTCGGTGCCAGTGTAAAGTGGTTTTGCTGATGTCGGTGCAACACTCTTCTGATTCAACTTGAACATGGTTGAATTCAGAATTACTCCCCTTTTTAATGTTCTTTTTCTGAGCCTTCTTTCTAGTGGTTTTCCCTTTAATTTTTTTAGCAAATTTTTCCTCAAGGGATTCAGTTGCAGAGTTTGATGTATCAGAGTCCACAATAATCCTCCTCTTCTTGGCCCTAATCCTCCCTTTCTTGCTAGTTTCCTCTGACTCTCCCTTGATATCTGAGTCAAACTTAAAACCACTATCCTTACTTTCTATAGTTTCATCTCTAGCATTTTTGCCTTTGATAGGCTTTTCAATGCACTTCCCCTTTAGCATTTCATAAACTAGGACCATAAGCCCCTGGTGGAGGGCATGATCACCTTTAGGATCCTTCTGGATTTCCTTTATAGTATGATCCATAGAATAGGCAAGGTAATAGGGAAGGCTAACCCTTTCTCCATGACAAAAATGATTAAGAAGAACGAAGTGATGCCCATAGGCCTTGGTAAACCTACCATCTAAGGTAATGTATTCAATAGAAGCGAAAAGAAAAAACCTCCAAGGCCTACAAATTCTCTTCGGGGAGTGGTAGGAATTGTCAATTTTGATCATCTTTCACCTCTCTCCATCCGTAATTGGAAACTTGTCTATAGATTTATCAGATATTCCTTTGTCCCTATAAAATTTCATACCCTCAATAGACATCCTCGTGGCCTCGGCAATAACCTCTTCATTGACATTCATCACCTGTGAACCAATCAGATTTTTTTTCATTTTTCCAGTTCTTGATGAAGTAAGAAGTAATTGTGAGGTCTTTCCCACTTAGTCGTTCCATGAAAACATTCATTCCTCCCTGCTAGAGGATATCCTAGACTTCATCATTCTTTCTCCAGTCCAAGCAGGAAGCAGGTTCAAATCTCTTCTTGTTACCTCCCATTTTTCTAGCACCTTCCTTGCAATGCCTTCTCTCGCTTTGATCACTTCCCCTCTAGTTTCTGTGGTTATTCTGTAAGAGCGCCCGAAATCCGTGCCAAGTAATTATGATAAGACGCCTATTTAAAAGTTCATTATCTTCAAATGAGCCCTGCATTGAAAAAGGTGAAAAGGTCATTAGAAATAATGATTAAAAGTACCACGTTGCCTTGTGTAGCTTCGGTCTTGATTGAGCAAGGATTTCATTTCTCTTGCAATATCCGTTTCACCATAATTAGTAATGATGTCTCCCGATTGGCAAGCTAGGTTGGCAGCCCAATCAGCACAAGAGTTGGCCTCCTTGTAAGCATGTGCAAAAACACACATGTCAAACTCTTCGCTAATTTTCCTAGTAGCTTTAATAGCATTACTAATAGACCAAGATGTGGGGGTGATGGTGTTGACATGAGTGTCAAAGAAGATTTCATTTTTTGTATTCATAAGGCATTTCATGGAACTCCTCTTTGTCAAAATTTTTGATATCCAAAGAAGGACTTGGAAGGGCACCAGTGATAGTAATCTTAGGCACTGGGGTGTAACCCAAGCCTTTGTTGTACTTGTAGGAGATAGGATTAATTGGTTCTTTTCTTCCTTCCTCCTCTGGTCCCAAGTCGTGTCCCTTGTAACCCATTTTTTCAACTATAGCTGATGCTTTTGGATACATTTTTTAGGTATTTGTGCTGGGTCTTCATCGTATTCCCAGTACAACCATGAAGAGACATTTGTGTCAAGGCTTTCCTCATCAAGGGGGCCCCATTGCTGGAAGGTGGTATCTTTACATTGTATAACCAGTTTTTGATCTTTTTTGAGTTCTTTTGGTTTGCCAAATTAATTAGGAGATAAGGGGAGGTTGCCTATTAATAAGACATCCTCCAATTTGTATTCTCCATAGCCATTATCCAAGATCTTGTTTTGTGTGTCTACCTAGGATGAGGTGGAGGAAAAATTTGATGTGTCAGATGGAGGAGTTGGCGAGGGTATATTTAGTGGGAAATGATATGGATGCTTCCCCTCTAAGAGCTTGCAATATTGAACAGGTTGTGGATCACCTTTGATAGTGATCTCTCTTCCATTGAAGGGGAATTTGATGCATTGGTGATAAGTGGAGGGTACAGCTTGCAAGGAGTGAATCCATAGCCGACCAAGAAGGATGTTGTAGGGGAGATCAAGATCTAGTACTTGGCAAGGGGTTTCAATTGTGATAGGGCCCACTTGAAGAGGTAAGGTGATCATGCCCTTTGAAACTCTTTTTGCATCATCATATTATTTTATTGTGATCCTTCCTGATGTATCTACTAGGTCCTCAAAAAGTCCCCATTGTTTTATTAACTTGTATGTACACAAATTGAGTCCAGATCCATCATCTATTAGGATACATTTGACCTTGTGCTTCTAGATAAGGCCTTTGATATGCAAAGGTTTATTATGGTCTTCATATATAGGAGCATCATTGGAAGTGAACACAAGGTGTTGTTGGGTGGCAAGGTTTCCAATGAGAGCTTGAAATTGGGTAGCATTGATATTATTGGGAACGTGAGACTCAAGGAGAGATTGTTCCAAAATTTCTTTATGGATAGGAGAAATCTTGAGAAGTTCTAGGATGGAGATTTGTGTGGGTGTCTTACCAAGTTGGTCAAGGAGGTCATATCGATGGGTGGAAGACATGGGGGGAGGGTTTGGTGGGGTAGGAGCTCCTTGCATGGTGACTTTTCCCTAGCGAGTGGCTACATTGCAGTCATTTTTTGAGAGTAGGAGGCGGAAGGTGTAGCACCTTGAATGACTATCCTAGCAGGGTTAGGTCTACTTTGGGGAGGGGGAGGGTTAACTCCTTGGATAGTTATGAAATTGACATGATTGTCTATGGTCTCAATGCGACCTACTAAAGAGTCAAATTCAGTTATGTGATTAGTGTAGTCATAGTTCACCGTGTTAGATGATGAGCTTTTTCCTTTATCATGTTTCGGGAAGGGTTCTTGGTACATTTTGAGTTTGCCATTGTTATTACCAAGTTTTGCATTTGCTACTTCAATTTAACCCCTATCAATGAGATCTTGTATGTAGATTTTAAGCTTCATGCATTTTCATGTATCATGTCCCTTGATACAATGATACTCACAATATTCATTCTCATTATACCATCTAGGTTTGGGCTGATTGGGATCAAATGGGTGAGTAATCGAGAAAACCACTGCAACTCCTTGAACAAGTTTTTGAAACACCACTTAAATGGGCTCAGCAAGAGGAGTGAAGTCTCTTGGAGTCCTATTGTTGGCTTGGGGTGGTCATCCCTAGATTGAGATATTTTTATGAGGCTTTTGGGATTGATTTTGATTATTTTGATTGTTGAATTGGCGATTGGTGGGGGTGGGTTTTGGAGGAGCGGCCATGGTCTAGACCCGTTTTGCATCAGTTACATCGTCATTGAATACGTTCTTGTTTTTGGACTAGAATTTTGGTTTATCATTATCATAAGAGGAAGAATTTTGACTTGATCTTTGGTAGTGTTTCAAGGTTCCTTCCTCTAACAAGACACGTTCAAGGGCTAGGACCTTATCAGTCAATTTTTGAAAAGAAATGAATTGAGATGTCAAGGGCCTTGATAGTTTGAACACCAGATTCTTTTGAAATAATTCAATTTGGTGTTGTTCTGGCATGTCCCATTGGAATTTCTTGATGAGGTGTCACCATCTTTGCAAGAAGTTAGCGAAAGTCTCTCTAGGTCTTTTCTTTGTGTTTCACGGGTCCATCATGGAAACATCATTAGCCATGTTGTAGGCATAGTGAGCCATAAACATTTTTCTCAAGTCTGGGAAGGAGATAACAGAACCTCGTGGTAAGGATGAGAACCATGCAAGGGCATCTCCCATGAGACTCTTAGGGAAGAGCCTTCGAAGGTATATGTCACTATAAGATACTTGTTTGCATAGGATGTGAAATTCTCGGACATGGTCGTGAGGGTCCCCTTTGCCCTCATAATTGGTGAGCTTAGGGATCTCAAACCCTAGGGGGTAAGGTGCAACTGATATAGGCGGGTCATAAGGACAAGGACAAAATTCCTCAAATGAGTAAGGTTTCCTTTTGTTAGTCCCTTCTTTCATGTCCTTGATGATGTTTTTCCTGTCCCAAATTTCTTTAATGAGGTCTTGGTGTGGATTTTGGAAATGATGGTTTGTGTTTGCCCCTAGAACCAAATGAGTCATGGAAGGTGCACCACCACTAATGTATTGATATGATGAAGAAGCGAGGATGTGAGATGTGATGACCAATGTTGCAGGGACTTGAGTGACAGTGGGTTGCAACCCACAAATTGTTGTTATAGGATTAAGTGCAGCTTGAATGAAGCTAGCGACATTGTTGACAGGAATGGAGGTTTGTGGAATCAAAATATATGGTTGAGTAGAAGAAGATGGTATAGAGGCATGTTGGAGGATAGATGAGATTGGATTTGATAGTGGTATAGATTGTAAGGAGGAAGAAGGTGGAATGGAAACAATAGGGGGAGGTGTCGTGGGTGTTATTGATTGGGGTTGAATGATTGGCAGGGCTGCAATAGATTGAATTTGAATAACAGGTGCGACGTTCTGAGTGGGAGAAAGGTCTCCTTGTGGTTGTTGACCAAGGGTGGATTTATCAAAATTAGGTGGGAGTTGAGCTCCATTTTAAAGGAGGGTCTTTAGAAGGTAGTAGGGTTGTGTTGGATAAATTTCTCCAACATCTCTTGATTATAAGAATCTGCTAGGAAAGTTTGCACTTCTAGAGAGAGTTCATCTTTGTCAACCATATTATAATTTTGTGTTTGATTTTGAATGCTAGGTTGGACACTTTGTGTAGGATATTGTGTAGGATCTTCATATAGGACACTAATGTCTGGCATACCATATTGTTGTTCAGCCATAATTTTCTTTTGAGATCGAGTTGTGACCATACAAGAATAACTTTAGAAAAGATTGGAGGAGGAAATTTTTTATAAGAGGACTTAGCAAGGCTCTTGGATTTTAGGATTTAAATTTGATGAAAATGGATTTTGCTGACTGATAGGGTCCTTGGATTAGGACATAGATTTGGTTAGGATTTTCACCTTAGTCCTTGGATGAGAATCTTACGCAGGAGATGTTGATGAAACCACAAATGAGGTAATGACCAAGTTGGGTAGAATTTAGACCTTGGAATGATGATTAAAATCCTTTCTTCCACTAAGGGTTGACTAATGACCCTAAGTAAAGCAAAGACGTAAGATAAGAGTCTTGATTGACTCAAAGGATAAGGCAAAGGTACTTGGAGAGGATTCTTCTTCAAGCACAAAAGCCAAGTGATTAAGGATGAGGTCTAAATGAAACTTCACAAGGCATGCAACCTTAATGTGAGGTTAAATTGGATTAAAGGATGATTTGATTTGGATTTTGAGAATTGATTTGATAATTGAAGGTGATTGATTGATGTGCTCAGTCCTTAGGAAAATATTGGGGATGATTGATTGAAGAGGGATGATAGTGATGATTAGAAGAAATTTGGTGACTAGGCTATCCTTGGCATGAACATGACTCAATAGATGATTCGTTCGGATGGCAAGTTGTATGAAGGGATACGACCACCCTGATTTTGATGATAGTTGGTGTTAAAAGACAAACCTAAACCTTGATGGAGGGCACGGACTCTTAATTCATCACTAGCATCAAACTCATTGCTATGACCATGGACGTAATCATGGTAATGATGCAAGAAGGTCCTATGTTTAAGCAAGAGTTTGCGGTTTGTATACTGAATTCTCTGACGTCTAATTAGTTGTGCTTGTGTGAGCTTCTTCTTCTTGATAGGTCGGTCGATTTAATTCTTAGGATGCTTATAAAACTTAGGTTTATGGAACATGAGATGGATGGATTTTCGACATAATTAGGACTTTGTGTGGATGGTGACTAGGATGTGGCTATGTTTTGAATTGTGACTAGGATTTTAACTTTGATGATAGTTTATTTTTAGACAAGTGTTCTTTTTGGCAAAATGTTTGAGGATAATGATGCTTTTTTAGTCTACTCTTGGCAAGCAAGTATCAAGCAAAGCAAACACAATAATCAAATGAATTTTAGCTCAAAGACACTCATTCTCATGTACAACATTCTAAAGGCTAGCAAGGACAATAGTCATTGGATCCCAAATGGTTTGCTAGCTACGCTTACCCAGAGTGGACACTTATATGCTTGACCCCACTGACTCCCCTCCACAACATTCACTTCTCTAGGGAAGCCAAGCATCAATTCCCATGAAAAATCCTCATGGTGAACTTTGTGTCTTTACTAAGGGCCATAAAAATATGGGTGGCTTCGGAGGTCCGACCTCCTACACCAATGACTAGAAGGTTTTTGGCCACTATGCACAAGGTGTTTAATATGTCTTCTAGTTAGGAGCTACCCTTCATAGTTGTGCAAGCGCAATTGAGGCATATAGCCCAATGAAGCACTAATAACTTAGTTAGATAGAAACCCGTACAAGATTTTGCACTGAAGCGGAACCTCGGACAAAAATTCACAAAAACTTGCAAAAGGAGGTTAAATTCAGGGATGTGAGTCCCACCAGGCATGCCAGCATGAACCAAGGGAAAATATCTTGGTGCAAGGTTAGATTCTTAATTCAAATCAAAGCATAAAACATGGAAATAAAAGACATAAAACAACAATCTATGATACCTTGACAAGAGAGTTCTCTTGTTCCTCTGATTTGGACTCTTGATGAAGCCAAGAATGCACCTCTCCTTAGCTTGATTGGATTAGTCCAATGTAGATATGTGGTTGGCTCTCCAAAGTGTGCACAAATGAGGATGGAGATGGATTGATGGATGGAAGAGTGAAGTTGTGGATGAGGATCAAAGTGGCTAAATATGCAAGTGGGGATGATTTGGCTAGAGTTTGGGTATCTAGATGGATTTCACTAAGCAAATTAGCAACATGCACTTGCAACATTTGGAGATGAGATGTGAGGGGATGGAGTCTTCAATTTATAGGAAGAGAGGAGGAGAAATGGAGGGCTAGGATTGACCCAAGGTGGAGGGTCAGTATTTCTTATGAGCCCACACAAGGCCCAAGAGGAGGTGTGGAGACCAAGAGATATGCCTTAAAGGCATTTAATATCTCCACACTCCTCAAGGTTCATTGGGAAGACTTCCCAATGTGCCCTGAGAAGAACAAGGGATAAGATATTCCTTGAAGGATGGAAATGAAGAATTAAAAATTCTTCAAAATGGATGCTCATGGGGATTGGAGGAATAAGGAGAAACTAAAAATTCCTTGGAGGATGGGATGCCTAAAGGAATGTGAGATTTTGAAAATCTCACATTCACCTAGGAAAAGAGCATTTAAGGAGAGTGGTTGGATGGAAGGGAAAAGGAGTTGACGTTGTGGCTAATCATGATGATTAGCCACTAGAAACTCATTAGGAGAGGGATTAGAGGAAAGATTAGGTAGGATTAGGGTAGATAAGATTTGTAGGAGGATTTGACTAGGAGAGAGAATGAGTGGAGGGAATTAAAAATTAGAAGAATAATGCTAAGTGAGTTTAGGGAGTTACTAGAAGAATTGATTAGGTTAATGATGGATTAGAAAAAAGGTGATTTATAGGAATCGCCTAGGTTAACTAATTAATTGAAATTAATTAGTTAAGAGGAGGAATTTGGGGAGATTTAATATTGAGGATTTTTAGAAGAATAAAAGGGGATAGATTTATTAAATAAATCAATCAACAGACTATAGTGACAATAGTAATTATAATTAATTAATATTGAGGAGGAATTAAAAATTGGCATAATTAATAAGTTAATTATGTTAGGAACTTTAAAATAATTAAAATAATTATTTTTTAAGTGTCTATAGCATCTATTGGACCAAGTGTACATATCTCCTTAAAGGTCAATATCAACCATACTTGTGGTAGCAATAAAGTTAGCCAAAATCCCCATACTGCCATTGAAATCCTTTAACCCTCCATATTTATCAAAAGGAAACAAGGGAGTCTTAAAATCACCACCAAGCATTAAAGCCTCATGGGACCCATTATTAATAAGATTAGCAAGAGCATTCCAAAGCTTATCTCTTATAAATTTAACATTAGGAGCATAGATATTTAGCATATTCCACTCTTGGTCATTTGCAAGATCTTTGAAATGAAAAAATAAGTTTATCTTTGAGACATGCTTAGTGCTTCCAGTTAACCTTGCAGGGTTCCACAAGGTTGCCAAACTAGCCGAGGTGCCTTTTGCATCACTAACTAAAAAATCAGCAGTTGGCCAAATTGATTTAACCACATTAGTGAAAGAATCTAGCTTCATTCTGTCTCCTGAAGTAACAAAATATTAACTTTTTCTCTAAAACATTGCATTTCAGAATATGATGCTTGACAAGGCTATTTAGCCCCCTTATATTCCAAGAAAGGATTTTCATGAAGAAAAACACAACAAAAATTCTCTACCTAGAGCTACAAGGGGTCCCAGCTAGGAAACCCAAGTTATCATTTTTCTTTCTAGATTATAAGAGGCCATCCAAGATTCATTTCCTCTTATTGGCTATTTCCTTTGTTGCATCCATATTCCTTGTTTCAATTTTCAAGGGTAGTGCCCCAACTTACCTTCAACACTAACATTCTTTTTCTTTTAGGTTTCCTAGTAATGTGAATCCATTCTACCTTTGAATCCTCTTCATCCATATTATATTTTTTCTTAGTTTGAGGGGGGATATAAGCACACCCCAAAAGCTCTAAGTGTTCCTTAAGGTTTTTAACCCCCTTCACTTGACTAATCATATTCTCCTAACTAATCTTGCCTTCCATCTGTGTGTGAAAAAGTAAAAAGAGGTTGATAGTTGCAGGCACAACACTTCAATTAAGTCATTACATGTATGGTTAGTAAATCAATAATAAATAAATAATAAACCATAACAAAGAGACTAATTGCATTCTAAAAGATGCGAGTATAAGATTGCTCTCATATTTTTATAAGCAATAGCAGTGACTAGACTACACCAAGATGAAGGATTTAATCTATCTGATATTAAACTATATGGATGCAAGATGGATTGAAGATGGATGAAAGATTCAAGCAATAATGATTCAAGAAATAATGGAATAAACTAAATATGGAAAAAAAAAAAAAAAAAAGCTAAACTAAGATGCAATAATCTCAAAAAGCAAGCACAAGATCTTCAATGACTCCAAACCAAAATCAGCATAATAATAATCTCCAAGGTGTTTCTCAAATATCTCTAGGGTGATTTGAATGAGAGCTGAAGGCTGAATTTATAGGGAATTCACAAGAGAGATCAAGGAAAAGCACAATTTAGAATTATTTGAATAATTGAGAAATCAGGTTCAGTTAACTTTGAGATAGATTCCAATTATAGTTTAATTGAAATGCATTCAGATAAGAAGTTCAAGGTGCATTATAAATAAGAATTAATTAATTCCATGCACTTGTGATAAAAATAGATAATTCTTTGATTTATTCAAGAAAAGAGTCTTTCTAATGCAACTGAACTTCTTTTTTTCTCAAAAGCTTTGAGTTCCAATTACTGAGAATAATTCAATTTAATTACTTTTCTGATTTCAAGTTCTCAATTTTGAAAAAGAAATAATATCTCAAGTTTGATTTCTCTCTCAATTCTTTTATTCTATTTTCAAATTAATTCCTCTTTTGCATGATTAAATGGTAAATTTATTAATTAATTAAATATGCTAGGATATTTAATAAATTAAATAGGATAATTGATCAAAATGATATTCTTGAAATGATTTAATTAATTAAATAAATATTTAATTAATATTGAGTAATTGACTTGCCATGCAATATTTGATGATTAAATAATTAATTGATGTGCTCAAGATTCATTGCCTTTGGTTAGGACCTTGGTGATGTTTTCGAGATTAGGGGCCCATGGTTTAGATGACCAATTTTAGTGGTGCAGGAGCACCCTTTCAAGCTCTCCCTCCTTCCTATTTTTCTGGTGTTATGCTTCTTATGAAGCCATTGTACATAAAATAATGAGTCATGTGCTCATAGGTCCTAGGTAGGGTCCTAGAGTAGATCTTAGGGGTCATAAGTCAAGAATGAGATTTTCTTGAAAATGGAGGGTATGTGTGTCTTTTTGTGGTGTTTAGGGGTCCTTCATAGCATGGTGGTGACCTTAGGCTGGCCCATTGTGGGTCTAGGAGTCATGAAGAGCAACAATGGGAAAGTTTCTCAAAAGTTGCAAAAGTTGCATGACAACTTTTAAAAGTTGTCAAGCAACTTGTCCACCATGATATCAAATTCTTTAGGTTAGCATGGAAAACCCTAGTATGGGCACATAGACCAAGGAATGGGTAGTATAAGATGTTGAAAACCCTAATTGAATGGGTTGGATGTCAGACATTGTACAACCCTAAAAAAAAGACCAGACTGAGACTGTAAAATTGTTACCAATCAGTTTGAATGAAGCAACCAAGCAAGTTAATGGATTGAGATACATCCAAAACTATGTTGAATGTCTTTCAAGGTGTAAATACTTTCATTTCAAGAAATTAGTTTAGGTGTTTATATGCAGATTGAGTGTGTTTGTAAATAGTTTGTAAATTATCTTCTTACTGTCCAGTTTTGGACAGGATTTTGTAAATGGCTGCATAACTCCATTCCTCACTATGGAACCACCATGAAACCATGGGGAATGAGATTATAGACCTTGTACCATACTACAAAGCAAATAGGGCCCTTAAAAATGTAGGAAGGCCAAGCTAAGACCCACTCCTAGGCGATACTGGACAGTGCCCGGTTAGGAGAGGTCAATTTGCAGAGGTCTTGGAGAGCAAGGTTGATTAGTGGAGAGTGCATCCTTTGGAGGAGGTGTAGAGGAGTGTGTGAAGCATCACTAATGTGAAGGAGGAGCCTCCACCAATCCAAACAAGGTGGCTAAACACAAAACCTTCACTGTGACCTAGATAGACCCTAAAAACCCTCACAAAAACCCTTGAAAACCTTAAAATCCACCTAGGATAGTGTACGGACACTTGGAGGCCTAAAACCTAGAAAATACATGAGTCCTTTCCAAATGAATGGTATTTATTTTTGGGAGGTTTGGTTTTTTGTGCACCATTTATGAGAGGGAGCCCTAGAATACCGGTTAGGAGGCCTAATTAGTCCTAATCCTTGTAGCCCTATTTGAAGGCAAAAACACAAAATAGTGAAATCGGTAAGGGGTTGAAGGCTTGAAACCTCTTGGAGGCTCATGAATGGGTGAAAAGACCATGAAATAGACTTGATGCAACCTTTCTAAGACCTTGGAAGGTGTGGAACAAGCTTAGCCCTTATTAGCCATAGTAAGGAGTTTTGAGTCTCATGAGTAGGTGAGACCTTAGGAGCAGTATTGCAACTCATTGGTGGGTGGATTGGGCATGGTCAGGGGATTCCTTAAGAAAAGGGAAGTCCTAGAGATGCTAGGGTGTGTAGAGAACACCAGGTGATCCAAGGAAAGGATCCAAGAGCATAGACTAGGCTAGTCTATCCCAAACCCCATCCCATCATTTAGGTTATTACATTTGCCCTTCTTTGAATTAATGTGCGAGGAGTGTGTTGGTTCAAAGAATAGTTGATGTCTAGGAGATGCCATTTTTGAACTTGATTTATCATGAACCAGATGAAGAGAAAGGTGTTTAGCTTGATTTAAAGCGATGAAGCTGAACAGAGTTGATTAAAGCGATACCGATCTCGAACTTGATTAAACTAGGAATGATAAAGAGCAAAGATACTGAACTTGAACTTGATTGATCAAGAAGCAGATCTTACTGATCTAGAACTTGATTGAACTAGACTCAGCGAGAAAAGATAAAATTGATCTTGAACATGATGGATCAAGATATGATGAGCAAAGATAAACTGTCCAGCTTGATTTGATGTGATGAAACTCAACACCTTCTTAGATTGAGCGTGTGATCAAAGATACTCTTTAAAATTTTGATTGATTTTAAACAAATAATCATCTTGATGTAAAGCAATGAAACTAATTAACATTAAGAGACTAATTCAAATAAAGACAAATATCAGCTTGATTTGAAGTGATGAAACCGATATTCCCCTAGCGATTGATTCAATTCGGATGATCGAGAGATCTTGACTTGATGTGAAGCGATGAAGCTGAGATGCCCCTTAGCAATAAGAATTTGATTTCCATTAGTTGAAAAATATTTTTTTGCTCAACTTTTATTGAAGATTTAAAAATTTCTCGACTTTAAAGATGTGAGGTCATGAGGTCATGAGTATGCCCCCTTGGGAGTGAAATCAAAAGATAGCGAGGGTACAAGATTTTAGGAAATTTTTGGCGATGATTTTGATTTGAGCATAAATTGATTTTGAGGAATTTTTGAAAATTCAGCATTGATTGATGAGAAATTGAGATTCTGGGCACAATTTGAAAAAAGAATGAGCTTTTAATGAAAAAGCACTAAGTGGTCCAAATTGTTAAACTGACTTGGAAAATGATCTCGTATTTCAATTTTGATCCCAAAAATGGAATCGGAATGGGAAAATTAGCTAAGGGTACAATTTTCATGTCCATCAGAGCAAGTTGACGAATTAGGGTTTTGGCTATATATGGGGTAAAAGTGTCATTTTCAATTCATTTTAACCCTCCAAGTTTGAAAATTTGAAAATCCTTTTGTGAAGAAAAATGGTGGTTCCCACTCATATGCACCAATTCGAGCGCCAGAGACAACATAATCGACCATGAAACAATGAGCCAGCAGTAAGTGATCTATCTTAAGCTAGTTATTCATTTCAATTTTGAATTTTTTTGTTGAATTTTTTAATTTTTGGCATGTTTAGGTCGGGTTTTCTCATTTTGTCGTGCGAGACAGGATCCTGTCTCATATGACAAACTGATGAAGTCTGTTTTTCATTTTAGCCCACCAATTTTGTCATTCTAGGCCTACCCTTGTGTCATATGAGAACATTCAAAAGAGCCCCTTTTGTCATCCTAAGGCTAGTCTTTTGTCATATGGGAGTCTTTTGTCGTATTAGACCTATTTCTGACTCGTCCGAGTTGCTGCCTCTACTATGTTTTGTCATTTGAAAAGTAGTGAGCATTTTTGAAGGTGCAAACTTGAAATTCTTATTTTGCAGTTGATGTAGTTGGATTTGTGTGATGTTCTGCTTCTCTTATATGCTAATTTGAAATGTTTCCTCATGCTCCATTGTTTGATTTTTGCAGGTTCAATTGCCTCATGTTCTTTTTAGATGTGTCTATCCACCGATGTTGACATTAGTGCGTCAGTTGTAAGAGGTTGACTGGGCACATTGATTTGTGCGGATTGACCCACCTTCTTGATTTACCTGATATCTGTGTGAATCACGGAATGTTGACTGCGCTTGTAGAGAGATTCCATTTTGAGCATAACACATTCCATTTGTCAGTTGAGGAGATGACCATCACTCTCGAGGATGTTTATAGGATTCTTCGTATCCCTTTTGCTGGAGGGAAGGTTGATTATGATGTAGCGCAACTTCCTGGGTTACTCATTATTAGACATGTTTTCAGAGATCCTCACATTTTGACACATTCTATTAGTTGGGATGTGATGATGACCAGGTACAGTGAGGACTTTCCATTGGCTTGCATCTTGGCAGGTTTTATTGACTGCTTTCTAATGCCAGATAGGCGACAACAAGGTTTTTTGTGTGGATGGGGCAGGATGCTAGAGAGGCTTATTGAGACCCCTTAGAGATTAGGCTGGGGCTCTTGTATATTAGCACATATGTATCGCAAGATGCATGAGATCATCTTCTAGGAGGGAAAGAGTATGGTTGTAGCAGTTTTGATATTACAGGTATGGGCCTGGGAGCACCTCCCAGTTTGCAGGCCGATTATAAATTATGGCAGAGATCCTGGTCAGCCCATTGTATATAGATATTCAAGATATGTTACTCAGCCCCATCTAGGCAAGACAGATTTTTGGAGATGGTAGCTAGATGATTTGATAGCCGTGACATGGAGACTGTACAAGGGTCTAGAGCTGTGGGATGATTGGAGGGTTGTTTGTAGGGATTTGTTTGTGACTTGCCCACTCATCGGTAGATCACAGATAGTAGTCAAGCAATTAATTATTTTCCAAGTGATGAGGCAGTATGGTAGACCTCAGGGGATCTTGCAGGAGTACACTGCATACGCATGTTATACAGATGAGGAGAGGTAGGGATGGGCACCGAGACTATCTTATGCCTTGAGTATGCAGGATTTAACTGGGTTACAATGACTCAGGTGGGACTATATGGAGGACATTGTAGATGTGGGGGTATTTCCCCAGTACAAGGATTGGTTCCAGTAGCATCCATTCCCTAGATTTACAGATCCAACTTAGAAGGTACCTCACATAGAGGAGATAGAGGATGATGCCCCCACATAGGTTCAAGGATAGGGACAGAGAGTCGAGGCTCTGAGGTGGGAAGGTGGTGATCCTGGTGCTAGTAGTAGCAAGTTTCTAGCTGGAGGTAGGCAGAGCGAAGAGGGTGGATCCCTTGGGGCAGTGGGTGTGAGACTGAGCAAAGTGAAGGTGCCTAAGGGTGGAGGTGAGGAGGAGTGAGTAGCTTTGAGACAGGTGAGACAAAGATGAGAGGATCAGGGTGGAGATGGAGGTGGAGATGGTGGACGAGATGGGATGGAGATGGGGGTGGAGATCCTGTGAGATAGCAGGGGGTCGACATAGCACGGTCAATGAGACCACGCCTAGAGGGTTTGTAGTTGCAACTGACAGTGGCACAGACTCGGCTAGCAAAGTGAGACCAACAGCTAGCAGAGCTTAATGTTGAGCAAGATCGTCAACTTGTGGAACTCAAAGTAGAGCACGATCATCAGGTCGTGGTGATGAGGGCAGAGCAAGACACTCTTCAGCAAGAGGTTTTGCACAAAACTAGTTGGGTAGCTTATTACATTGCAGCTTACAGCATAGTTGTTCTTGTAGCACAATAGGTTGTACCCTACTTGTAGTACATGGAATGGTCTGAGGGAGCATGAGCACCTTGTCAGGATCTTGGTCAGCAAGCTCCACCTCCTCCACCAGACGATGAGGGAGAGGCCGAGAGCTATATTTTCTTTTTGTAGCTCAGAGATTTTTTGTAGACACACCCATTTTTTGTAGCCCTTATGATTCTTTCTCCGATGGGAGTTTGTATATCTCAGTTGACATTATTTTGTACCCTCAGACTTGATGATTATATATATATGAGATCTGGTTGGACTTCATGGTACTTGTGTCGATAAATTATGAGATGTCTTCTATATGTATGCATTTTTTATTTAGCATGGATGTATGTAATGCAGATGAATATGAATGTTTGTTTTTGTTTCTTTTCATATGCAAGTAAATGATGAAAATGAGTAATGAGTAATGCAAAAAAAAAATTCTTTCTTTTTATTCAATAAGATGAATGCAAATGAGTGATAATGAAATGTATGAATCTATATAAGATTCTTATGTATGCTGCTAACATCTCAATACACAAGTACTCGATCGGAGAAATGAAGAAAAAGAGACCGCTTAGCTAAGAAATGATGATGCATCCAACTCTCATTTAGAAGATAAAGAGATTATTACCATACTAAAATCACTCTAAATTCACAAAATATGGAATGAAATGAAAAATGAGAGGCAAAATAAAATGCAACCTAAACCTAGTCACTGGATTTAAAATGCTTAAGTTTCATCACTGAGCATAACAAACATAACTGGCAGATTAGAGTTCCTTTCTTTTCATGTGCAATATTAATTATCTTGTTCGCAATGACCCTTTTTTCGTTCATATCCTTGGACAGATTTCATAGGGACCTGGATTGCATGATAAAGAAATTCCCTCAAAATAGACAAATAAATGATAGGAACCTCCCTGTAGCATACAAATAAGTGGAGTTGAGGTATGTGTAGCGATTTCACCTTGATGTGAAGGCTCTTATCATAGACACCCAGCTTATTATATGTTTCCAAATCATTGGAATCACTCCCACAAGTAGAAAACAAAGAAAATATTATGCCCCCAATCCTTGCTCCTCTTAGTCAAGATAGACTTCCTTGAGTTACTCAGAGGGATAATAATCGAAAATCAATATATAAGACAGCACACAACGTAAATTTTCATTCTTATCTCAAACTATTTAGTGATTCTTTTCAATTTTGTTTTTTTGCTTGTGTACTCAGTGATAAAAACTCTTCGGTAGTTAGGAGTCAGGTGACTGACTCAAAGTGGATGACCAGGTTTCACTAATGGAAAGATGACTTGGTTGATACTGCTTAGGACATGTAAATTACTCTGTCAATTAACCTAAGACTAGGACATTAATCAATTTCAAACCATGAGGGTTCCAATGAACCAAAATGTCACAAAAGTGACTGAAATATATGTACAAGTGATAATAAAGATGCATGAAAGCGGGAAATGCCAATGTTGCATTGATAGATGAAGCGTTGAGTACAAGAGGTGCCTGTTTGCCAGGTTTTCACCTACTTGGTAGAGATTCATTTTTTTTTTCACCAAGGTGCCTATTTACCAAGTTTTCACCAAGGCATTTTTTTTTTCTTTTTTTTAGGACTTTTTACGATTTTTTTTTCATGACTTTTTATGTTTTTTTTTTAAGGACTTTTTCAGCTGTAAAAGTTGCTTTGAACAGAGAATGCTAAGTGAATAATTTATTCAAATGGATGGTGTTAATCAGTTCATAGAGCTATTCTCCTTCTGATGTTGAGACTTGATAGGCACTAGAGCCAACTACTATAGTAACGATGTAGGGACCCAGCCAGTTGGGTTCAAACTTCCCTTTGTTGTCTCGAAACTACTGATTTTTAGGATTTTCTCTCAAAACTAGGTCACCAACCTGAAATTCTCTTTGTCGAACCTTCTTGTTATATCCTCTAGACATTCTCTTTTTATACACTCTAAGATGATCAAACACCACTTGCTGACATTCATCCAGCAATTTGAGTTCTTTCAATCTAGATATCCTATAGCCTTCATCAGTAACAAGACCTTGCAAAGAAACTCTTAGATATGGTATTTCTACTTCAATAGGTAATACTGCTTCAGACCCATACACCAAATAAAAAGGTGTAGCCCTAGTAGGTGTTCTAATACTTGTTCTATAAGCCCATAATGCAGGATTGAACTATAGATGTCGATCCTTCCTAGATTTGTTTACTGTTATGTGTAAGATAGTCAATAGGTTTTTGTTAGATGCCTCATCTTTTCCATTACCTTGAGGGTAATATACAGATGACCAGTGTTGTCTAATTTTGAATTTCTCACAGAGCTCATCCAGATCTTTATTCTTGAATTGTCCTTCATTGTTAGTCACGATGGATGAAGATATCCCATACTTGCAAATGATATGGTTTAGAATGAACAAAGCTACTTGTTTACCAATTGCTTTGATGAGTAGAACCACTTCTACCCACTTAGTGAAGTACTCAGTGGCAGTTATAATAAACTTGTGTTCATTGGATGATGCAGGATAGATCTGACCAATAAGATCAAAGGTCCATTGTTGATGAAGGGTATGAGATCCCTTGCTGGAGCATGTATGAGATTTCCATGTAGCTAACACTTCTCACAAGTTTTAGAAAACTTTATAGCATCCTTCTCCATGTCTGGCTAGTAGTAGCCAACCCTTAGTAGTTTCTGAGCTAAAGTAAGACCATTCGAATGAGATCCATAAATACCTTCATGGACTTCTGATAATGCACATTTAGACTCTTTAGTTTCTAGACACCTAAGAAATGTACCATTCAAACTTTGTCTAACCAAATTGCTAGCAATGATGACATACCATGAAGCATTTCAAGTTAAGTTTCTTTTTTATTATGGGTAAGATTTTCTGGAACAATTTGGTCATGCAGATAAGAGTAGATGTGGTTATATAGAGATGAGTCATGTCCAATAATAGAACAGACTATCTGGGACTCTAGAGAATCATAGGAAGGGTAATGTAACTCTTCCACTAGGAATTCAAAGCAAAAATTAGATTCTTGTAACTCAGGTGTAGATGCCAAGGTGGCCATAGCATCTGATGCTTTGTTTGCTTATCTAGGAATCTGCTAGAATGATACAAAAGTAAAATACTTATTGAGATCATCAACCATCCTCTTATAAGGCATCAATTTCTCATCTTGAGTCTGATATGTATCATTGATATGTAATTCAACAACCTTCCATTCGATAGCCAGCTTGATACCATTTACCAAAGCTTCATGCTCTGCAATATTGTTTGTGCAAGGGAATAGAATCTTGTAAGCCTTCAGGATTGAATATTTCTAAGGAGTGATAAATAGTATTCTAGCACTGGAACCATTTTGGGTGAAAGATCCATCAAAGAACATCTTCTAGGATTGTTGAGTAAGGTGCATTATTGATTCATCTGGAAATTCTATATGAAACGGTTGAGTGTCTTCAAGTGGAGCTTCAACAAGTTGATCTGCAATTACCTGTCCTTTGATGGATTTCTTTTCCACATATTCAATATCAAACTTTGTAAGTACCATGACCATTTTTTCCAATCTTCTGGTGAATGTTGCTTTGTTGAGAAGATACTTGAGCAGATCAATCTTACCTACTAGCTTGATGGAATGTGCCAACATGTAGTGCCTCATTTTTTGTGATGCAAAGACTAATGCCAAGCTTGCTTTTTCTATTATAGTGTAGTTCATTTCATAAGACACCAATGTTCTATTGATGTGATATATAGCTCTCTCTCTTTTATTTTCATCTTATTGTGCCAGAAGTGCCCCCAATGATGAATCAGTGGTTGATATGTATAAGATCAATGGTTTTCCCTAAATTGGTGGCATCAGTATTGGTGGATTGGATAGATACTCTTTGATCTATTGAAGGTGTTGCTCACATTCTTGATCCTAGTTGTATGTTACTCCTTTCCTCAATACTTTTGTGAAAGGTTGATCTTTGTCTTCCAGCTAAGAAATGAAGCGTATGATTGATTGGAGACGTCCCTATAAACTTTTCATTTGACTGATGTTCTTCAAAGGAAGCATTTCCATTATAGCTTGGACCTTCTCAGGATCAACCTCAATTCCCTTCTTTGAAATGATGTAGCCAAGTAGTTTACCAGATGTCACTCTGAATGCACACTTTTTTGGATTTAGTCAAAGTTTGAATTTTTCCATTCTATCTAGTATAGGGCCTAGCTCTTGAATATGCCTGAATCTCTTCATAGTTTTTACTAAAGTATCATCAACATAGTCTTCCATATCCATATGCATCATATCATGAAATATAGTTGTTACTACTCTTTGATAAGTTGCTCTTGTGTTCTTCAGCCCAAATGGCATGACATTCCAGCAAAAGGTTCCCCATGCACAGGTGAAAGTTGTATTTTCTTGATCTCCAGGAGCTATTTTGATCTAATTATAACTGGAGAATCCATCCATTAGTGAGTACATCTCATACCCAACAGTCATATCAACTATTATATCAATGTTTGGTAATGGAAAGTCATCCTTCGTACAAGCTTTGTTGAGATCTCTGAAGTCTATGCAAACCCTAATAGATTTGTTTGCCTTTTTAGAAGATAGATCTTAAGATTCAAGGTCCGGGTTGTGACCTATTATGTATGTTCTACCAAGCTTGTGAGCCAGTTATGTTATAACCTGTATATTTTAAATCCATTCCGCATAGTCTATAGCTCTAATAAATCTAGCTCTTAGCAATTTTTCTAGCTCAGCTTTGACTAGTACTGCCACATGAGGGTGCATCTTACGGATTTTTTGCTTGACTGGTTTAACTCCTGGTGTGATAGAAAGATGATGCATGATAAGATCAGGATCCATGCTTGGTATATCAGAGTATGTCTATGCAAAATTGATCTTCTTTTTTGAAAAGAGATGAGTGAAATCTTTCAATTCTTCTACTGATAATGATTGAGCTACATGAATGATGTGTGGTGTCTCTTGACTCCCAATGTTAACTGGCTGAGTTGGCTCAATCAATATAGAAGATCTCTCTAGAAGTGACTTGGCAGTATATCAAGTATCTCACCTTTAGGTGCCTCAGAGAGGTTTTCACCCTTAGGTACATCCTTTATTTTCTCTTTTTTAGATTCTAACACCGTGACAATGTGATTTTCGCCATCAGATCTTTTATTTTTATTTTTCTGATTTTTGCGACTAAGATACTTGATATCTGTTTCAGTCATGTTTTCACTATGTTCATTGGTGGAAGAGCACATGGGTTCAACTGCATTTAGGTAATAAGCTAGTGTGTAGTCATTGGCAAAAGTAGGTACATTCATGGGTTGGTCTTGTAGACTATAGTCAATTAATTCAGGATGTACCAAGAATAGAGTGTGGATAGGTTTGAGGGAGTTCACGGTATTGTCATCACAACTGTAGATCAAAAAGTCGAGTTCCAGAAGGATACCTTGCATAAACATCTCAAGACCAAGAAAAGTCAGAACATGATTATTAAAGTGCACGTTAATATTTAGTCGACCTAATCCAATAGACCTACTTGTGGCATCGTTCTCTATGTCGGGTTGAACTTCATATCAAGGTTTGACAGTAACAAGATCAGTAGACAGATTCTTGTCATTTATATCAGAGGATTTAGAGTTTGACGCTGAGTAGATATTGTCATAAACAGGACTATTGTCAAAGTCCTCAAAGTCATTGGATAAAGTTTCCAAGTCTTCTTCAAGTGATTGAGTGAATGTATGTATGGTATCAACACCAATATCTTTAATGCTATAATTTCTTTCAAGATTTGTCTCATTTAGCATTTGTATCTGACACACGTGTTGACATAATCTTGATGGTTTTGTGACTTCCTATTTTCTACTCCATTCATCTTCCTCTAGACTAATGACCAGTTTTGCTTCTATAGCTTCCAATTCTTCTTGTGTAAACCCATACCTAATTTGTTTTGTTTTATTAGAGGGGTATATAATATATGAAAAACTTTCTGGTATTCTTCCTTCTTTCAGCCCTTGTTCATAGTCCACTTGTCTTTTTAGTCTGATTTACTGTATCTCCTTTTCTAGCTTTAAGTCCATCATCTCTTTAGTATCATCTATGATACTGCTAGACTCTTCTGGAGTTTTTGTACTGGATGTATTTGAGAGGTGGTCTGGACCCCATTCATACTCATTTGAGTCAGTCTCTGAATCATCTACTTGTTACCTACCTGTGTATGTGATTGGAACTTTCAGTGGTGCGAACAATTATTTGATTCTTTCTACTTCATCTCTTATATCCTCTGGGACTTCAACTCCTTGTATTGTTGTAGCTGACACCATCGGAACTTGAGTGCTGACTATTTCTTCTTTCTTGATTGTTGATTCCTCTTTCTCTTTTACACACTTTGCTTGAGTTTGTTGAGTGTTTGTTTCATGTAATGTTGAAGGTGGTATCCTTTTCTGCCACTTAGATTTAGAAGCATGTTTTTGGCCTGATGTATTTTTTGGATTGTACCCCAATCCAACCTTATCATTTGTTCATTTTGTTTGCAACTGAATCGGTTCAATAATACCCTCTTGATGTTTTCGCAAGGGACCAATACCTGAATATCCCATGCGTTGAATCATTCTGTACCCTAGACCATATTGTGTTGAGGAAATCTCACAATGTTGTACTTCTTTGTTTTCACTATCTTCCTTAAAAATCCATTTTAGAACAACATCCTCTTCTATTTCATCTACCAAGGAAGTAGAAGATTGTACAAAAAGACCATTATATATGATATTCAGAGTTGAAGTCTATTTTTTCATAGCCTCTGATGGTTTGCCCAACTGTTTCGGTGATGGAGGAAGAGAGACTAATGAAAGTATTGGTTCTATCTTGTATCCATCCATGCTAGTATTGGTAATTTTCAATTTCTTTTCCAAGTCTTTCATCAGGGCTTCTAAACTTTCATTTGTAGAGACTGCTCTATTATGAGGCACAAAGGTATCAGCACCTTTTGTCAATGCATTACAGGGGACATTTGTATCAGCAAGAATACTGACCTCAACTCTGTTATAAGGAAATTTTAAGCATTGAAGGTATGTAGATGGAACTGCCTTCATTTCATGAATCTGCAGCCTGCCCAGTAAGATATTGTATGATAGAGGAAGATCAAGTACCTAGAAAATAACAGCTCTTTCTATAGGTCCCACTCTGATTGGTAATGATACCGGACCTTTAGAGGTCCTTCCCTGTTCATCATAGGCTTTAATTGTTATTTTCTTGACCGGATCAATGACATTTTCAGAAAATCTTAGTTGTGTAAGCAGACTGTAAGTACAGATATTCAACCCCGTGCCTCCATCTATCAAAACACATTTGACTTTGTGTTTATGGATCATGGCTTCAATGTGCAATGGCTAGTTATGTGGATGATTTAGCGAGTTGCAATCTTCTTTAGAGAAGGTCAGATAGTGAGGTGAAGTTAGGTGAATAACCATGGATTGAAACCGATCAATGTCTAAATCTTTTGGAACATTAGTGGTGAGCAAAGCATTGTCCAAGATTTCTTTGTGAGCAGGAGAGATTTTTAGTAATTCAAATATGGAAATTTGAGCATTTGTCTTTTTCAACTGTTCAACAATACTATACCCAGAGGATGATGATGAAGTTAGCCTTTTAAATTTATCAAATGTTGATTCTTTTTGTTTGTCTGATGAGGCTGGTAGGTTTGATGTTGCTTGAGCCAGAGTTGAAGAACTAGCTCCTTGGAGAGTGACTTTCTTTTGGGAATGGGTGATAGCCTTTGCATATCGTGATTCATTTTGTTTATCTTGGATTATAATCACATTTCAATATTCAGATTGGGAAGGCTCAATCATGTTGATGACATTGTCATTGCTGGTATAAGTATAATTTACTTTGGCACCTCCTTTGGTCTTTGAAGAATCACCTTGTTCGTAAATAGGTAACGGATCCTTAAAATCTTTATGATCAGCATTTGTTGGGTGATTCCCGACAATAATTTTACCAGCGTCTATGAGATCTTGAATCTCATGTTTGAGCTTCATGTAGTTGTTTGTGTTATGACCTTTATTTTGATGGAAGTCGCAGTATTCATTTTCTTTCCACCATTTTGGTTTGACTTCTAGATCATATGGCCTATAATTATTTGGTAACATTATCAGGTTGTTTGCTAATATAGTTTTGAAAGCACATTCATATGATTCTTCCAGAGGAGTGAATTCGCATCTAGGTTTCGAAAGCCAAGGTTTCTCTTTGAACCACTCTTTTGCTTTCTTTGGAAGATTTCCTACTGCAGTTTCAACTACTTTAAGTGCTTGTGTGCCACTAGCCAAGTTGAATATTGTGGGCTTTGAGTTGGTTTTAATAGTGTCTACTACTCCATCATTAATAATGTTCTTATTGTTGTCTTTGCCATACTTCCAATACTTGTTCTTCTCTTTAGAGCTAGATCCTGGTTGTGTTTCTTTCCAAGGCATGATATCTCCTTTCTTTATAAGCACATCTTCCATTTGGATAGCATTATCTACCATTTTTTTAAATGATGGGTGTACTTGCATTTGGATACTACATATCAATTCAGGGACTAGATTATTGACGAATATATCCATTTTCTCAGCATCTGGGATGGGTCATGAATACCTAGAGAACATCTTTCTCCGACGTTGGAGGAAAGTGAGAAAAGGCTCCCCTATTTTCTGTTTGGTGTTACAAAGTTTGATCATAGTGATAGGATGTCAAATGTTGTAGGAGTATTGTTGTAAAAATCATTGGATTAGTTCTTCAAAAGTTTTTATCCCCTTAGGTAGACTTGAGAACCATTCCATAGCTTGTCCTCCCAAACTCCTCAGAAATAGGTGCATGAGATACATTTGATCATGCATGAACTCCATGCAAGCAACACAAAATTCTCTGACATGATCTTGAGGATCTGAGGTACCATCATATTTGTCAAATTTTGGGATCTCAACTCTTGAAGGGAATGGAGGCATGTATAGGTTTTTGTCAAATGGAAATGGGCATATTGTCTCCAGAGAATATTGTTTTCGGGATTTATCCTTGTTTTTTAGTTCTATGATCTTAGTCCATAAGGCTAGTAATTGTCTGTGGACCATTATTATGGGCGATTCTTCCTTTTTAGTGACAAGAGTCTGAACATCATATCTATTTGGAAGTTTGGCACCTTGTTTTGCTAGCTCTAGAAAATAGTCTTCTTTTTCTCATGCCATGATAGCCTTCATCATTTTTCGGAAATCCTTATCCTTTTGACATTTATGAATATCTTTTTCGAGAGGTTTAGAATCTTTAGCTTCACTTGATGAGGAATCATTATCAGTTTTATGAATACTGAGGTTGTCTTCATCATTTTGTTATGTTCTAGGTATAGTGGGAGATACAGGCTCATCATAAACTGGTACCTCTGATGATGAACGTTTGTCAGTTAGGGGATTCTCTTCAAAAAATGGATTATCTTTATATGAAAAGGGTTGCCCTTTGTCTTTGGCATCTTTCTTATGAGAACTCTTGGTTTGAGTAGGCATTTTTATTGATCGGTGTGACCTAAAGTTGTTTGTGATGCAGAAGTCAAGATCAAATTCAGAGCTAGTTGTTCAGTTAACGTATTGTTTGAGAGGAGCAACTAAGATTTAGTCTAGTTTCAGGAATGATATATCCTATATAAGACATTTATCTAAGTTGATCCGAGAGAAGTGAATAAGACTCGGTCTGGTTTCAGGAAAGATCTATCCTGTATAAGACATTTATCTAAGTGACTTAGGTTTGATATGTAGTTGATTGAACTAGCTGAAAGATGATCGACAAAATCATGCAACACAAGTGGTAGAGGTACACTATTTTGATATGTTTATGCTCAAGATGATGCTAACCAGTTTTATGCTTGCTGTAGACTATTTTAGGCAAGTTTGATTGTTCTGGACTGACAAAATCAGAGATTCGTACGACAGGTTTCTTAGGACCAGACGACAATTCAATAGCTTCAGGATGACAATGATAATGTTTCATACAAGTTACTGCCTTGTACCATACGACAGATGGGTATGTCTAGAATGACAGACTGATCAATGAAATGTTTTATCGTATGACACAGGATTCAAGATGAAATGACAATTCTCAGAACCGGATGACAGATAATCAAGACTCGTACAATGCAAGATGCAGGCTCAAATGATAGATAGTTAGGACTGATGGAATTTCATATGACACAAAATATGAAACTAGATGATAAATAAGAGGAATCGTACGAGTGTTTGTTGGACAGAGGCAAAAATTTTGAGTTTTCAATGACTGAGTATAACTAGATTTGAGATGGACTGGGTTTTGATTGTTGACTAATGATGAGTTGTTTAGATGTCGACTGAGTTTTTGATAGCTAAGGTATACTAGATTGTGACACAGACAGAGTTTTGACTAGGATAGACTAGTTTTGGATAGAGTTTCAACTAAGATAGACTAGTTTTGGATAGAGTTTTGATTGGGATAGACTAGTTTTGGACAGAGTTTCGACTAGGATAGACTAGTTTTGGATAGAGTTTTGACTGGGATAGACTATTTTTGGACAGAGTTTGGACTAGGATAGACTAGTTTTGGACAGAGTTTTGACTGGGATAGACTAGTTTTGACATGGATAGAGTTTTTGATCACTGAGTTGTTTGTTATTTTCTCTAGTTTTGGTATTTTAGTTTCAATTTTAGGGATGAAAACATAGAAAACATTTAGTATGAATAATAACTCCAATCACAGCATGCAAACCCTACAGAAATTAGTGAGAGAAGAAAACCTTTTCTTGTAGACTCGGGTACACACCCAATAGCTAATCAGAATACGCCCACTGAGTCTCATGCAATGGATTCTCAACGCTGTATTATCCGACTCCAAATGCTAATGGGGGCGTGAAATGACAAGTATCTTGGGAGAGTTACTATCTCTCTTACACAAAGATTATCCCCCCTTTTGGAGGTGAACTGGGTAGCTTCTAATTTGAATTGGAACTAGTAAGGGGTTCATTTGGCGCATCAAGGTATAAACTCAATTAAGAGGTCTCTTAGCCTTGAAAACCAAGCTTTAATACCTGAAGGTATTGAGGAGAGCTATTCCCGAGCACTGTCATTGACTTGATTTTCATCAAATCACTTTAAATTTATAGTGGGTTGGAGTACTTAGCGTTTAGTCATTCCCACTTGAGTCATTCCCCTCACACTGGTCGTAAAGGCTTTAAGAGTTATTAGCTCCTCGGGAGGGTAGGCTTGCTAAAGATATACAAATCTCAAAATTAAAGAAAACACCTGAAGGGTCTGGATTTCTGATTGTCTAAAAAAAGACAAGAGCATACTCTCCTACCTCTCAAAATTTACTTAAAACATGAAATACGGATTTGTTCTTTAACCAGATAGCAATTTAGGTGCCAAAAAATGAATTTAAAGAATACACTATGTTTGGTCGAATCTTCTCAAGCAACGTGCAAAGACAACGAATCAGTAGTCATATTATCTTTGTGCGACAAGCATATTCTTCGACAAGCATTTTGCAAAAAACTGATTAGGCTGTGAAAAATTCTCAAGTAGGTAGATAAACAGCCAAGGTCAATCATCAGTATAATCAAAATTGAATGAGAAAATAGAAAAAAATGAAATCTGCTTTTTAACCAGAAAAATACATAATCGTACGACAATTCTTACCAGATCATACAACACCTACATTTTTTTGTTTGGCTATATGGGAAATGTCGTACGACAAATCGCAGAAATTGTACGGACAAAAATCCAAAAAGTCAAAAAATCCGAAAAAAAATAAAAATAAGCAGTCAGTCTTGGAGGCCAAAAAATGTAGCCTTCTGCCCCACGGTGGGCGCCAAAAATGTGTGTGTGAAAAAGTGAAAAGAGGTTGATAGTTGCAGGCACAACACTTCAATTAAGTCATTACATGTATGGTTAGTAAATCAATAATCAATAAATAATAAACCATAACAAAGTGACTAATTGCCTTCTAAAAGATGCGAGTATAAGATTGCTCTCAGATTTTTATAAGCAATACTAGTGACTAGACTACACCAAGATGAAGGATTTAATCTATATGATATTAAAATATATGGATGCAAGATGTATGAAAGATTCAATAAACAATGATTCAAGCAATAATGGAATAAACTAAATATGGAAAAAAAGCTAAACTAAGATGCAATAATCTCAAAAAGCGAGCACAAGATCTTCAATGACTCCAGAGCAAAATCAGCATAATAATAATCTCCAAGGTGTTTCTCAAATATCTCTAGGGTGATTTGAATGAGAGTTGAAGGCTAAATTTATAGGGAATTCACAAGAGAGATCAGGAAAAAGCATAATTTAGAATTAATTGAATAATTGAGAAATCAGGTTCAATTAACTTCGAGATAGATTCCAATTATAGTTTAATTGAAATGCATTCAGATAAGAAGTTCAAGTTGCATTAGAAATAAGAACTAATTAATTCCATGCACTTGTGATAAAAATAGATAATTCTTTGATTTATTCAAGAAAAGAGTCTTTTTAATGCAACTGAACTTCTTTTTTTCTCAAAATCTTTGAGTTCCAATTTTAGAGAATAATTCAATTTAATTTCTTTTCTGATTTCAAGTTCTCAATTTAGAAAAAGAAATAATATCTCAAGTTTGATTTCTCTCTCAATTCTTTTATTCTATTTTCAGATTAATTCCTCTTTTGCATGATTAAATGGCAAATTTATTAATTCATTAAATATGCTAGGATATTTAATATATAAAACAGGATAATTGATCAAAATGATATTCTTGAAATGATTCAATTAATTAAATAAATATTTAATTAATATTGATTAATTGACTTGCCATGCAAAATTTGATGATTAAAGAATTAATTAATGTGCTCAAGATTGATTTCATTTCCTTTGGTTAGGACCTTGGTGATGTTGTCAAGAATACGGGCCCATGGTTTAGATGACCAATTTTAGGGTATTACACCATCAGCGAAGAAGGAATGTTTAGTGCATTCTCCATCAACATCTTTGGAGCCTCCTTGTCCACTTTTGCCTCATCATCCTTTTTTTTTCCAACTCACCCTCCTCCAAAATTTGGGTTATTACAAGACTATTTTCCTCTTCTATTTGAGATTCATATGGAAAATTCATATCAATTGTCTTCTCTATTTGGTTTAAACTAATATTTTGTTGATAAGATATAACTATAGCCATCTTCTGGGAATTCTGCAAGCTACTCTACCAATAGGACATTCTTCTTCTATTGATTTGTCCTCTTTAGTAGGCATCTTAGCATTAGTACCAAGTATTGGAAAAGCATCTCCCATTTGAATTTCATTCCCTTTCTAAAACCTATCAATCATAACATCTTTATTAGCCATATTTCTATTATCACTTTGATCCATATAAACTTCACTCCTTTCTTGTAACTTATTTTCCATAGCTTCAACAATAGCCCTAACCTCATTATCACTTTGAGGAGGACAAGCATCCTACACAAGGGGATTCCTCTTATGGCAATGGACATGAAATTCCTGGCTAAGATGACCATAATTCCTATAGTTAGAGCAATAGGTGCGATAATTCTCATATTCAATGGGTTGTACCTACAACCTATCTTAGATTTCAATAAAACCTGAGTAGGGAGCACAGTGTTAATCTACACATTAACACAAAGTTTAGCAAAGTGAATCCTATACTTTTGTTGTGTGATTTGTCCATAGCCAAGAGATGCCCAAAATAGTTAGCAATCCCCCTAAAAACACAAATACTTTATAATTCTAATGGAAGATCAGAGAGACTGGTCTAAGTTGGGACCACATAACCCAAATTCACTATATAATCAAAACCAAGTGTCCATTTGTGTAAGGACATAAAGTTAAAATTCCATGACCCTCTTATTAGTTTTTTTATCATATCTTCAATCACAAAGTTAAATAGGAATAAACCATATGTCATACTAGATATATTGTAACACTAGCCTTTAAAGACCAATCAAAGTCTACCCATTTACTAACTTGGTCAATAGTAGGGCAGAAAGCCAGAAACTTACCAATCAATGATAGTCTCATGTCAACAATAGATGCATTCAAAATTTCATTAGGAACCTGTACTTCAAACCCTTGAAATTCACAGGAAGGTTCATGTGCATACAAAGAAACGACAACAGCCATTTTATTAAGGGCTACTGCAAACTAGTCATTCAACAAAATAGATAGGCCCCTCTTTTATAAATAATGACCCCAAAGAGTATGACATAGAGGAAGGAGCTCCCCCTTGGGTATTGAAAATGAGAGTGTCTTTACCATTTCAAGGAATATCCTCATTATTTTTTTGGGGGGGGAGGGGGCAAGGCCCCCCCTGACAAAATAGTCATAAAGTACAACAACTAGAAAACAACAAACTAGAACCCTAACCCTAGTACTCCTCTTCGAATATCCTCTGTAATTCATTTTTCTATTTTGCCACCCTTAAGCATATGGATTTCATCTTTGTAAGGAAGTTATGGTAGCAGAACAACTTTCTACACTAATCTTATGAGGGTAATGTAAAACTTTTACACATCTTTATTATAGTAAAAAAAAGCTTAACATAAATAAACATAAATAGAATTCATGCCACAACATAGTGATTTGCATGGGAAAATCTCTTTCAGGAGAAAAACCCCACAATCCAAAAGTCATCTAATATATTATTCAGAAATCTACAACAAATTACAATATACTTGTAAATCAAGCTTCTCACAAAAGTATCACCAAAAAAGATCTAAAGGTAACTCATCAACTATGAGACTCTCAAAATACATCACAATACATAATAGTTTTACAATGCCATAATAAAATAGGGCTATCTTCTAGGGCAAACAAAAGACACAAAATAACCATTGTTAACTCTATGACCTAATGATAAATGGTTAGGATTAACAATGATAAATTATAAATAAAATTTTGTTTCAGAGATGTTACCCCCTAAAACCCTCATCAAGGTGTGTTGCCCTCGACCAACCAGTTAGTATATTAGAGCCCACAAGAAGGGTAACCCCCCATGGTCACATTTAACATTTTATCAACAATACCTTTTTTATTATTGTAAGGATGAGAAACCATTTTCCTAACAATCTTGATATGAAGAGCACTCTTAGTAAAGATGTTTGAAAGAGGTACAATTGATACATAATCTTTCTTTAACCATTGTTCATGTGCTTTTAGAGGAGGCTCTATGTATTATATCATGATGACACATAGAAATATATAAGAAATTCTCAAGAAAACATTGTTAAATGTGAGGAATGGGAACCATCAAATACACATGTTTAAGTCCATTATAAACCAAGTCATCCACATTATTAGAAGATATAGGATTAGCTTCATGCTCCTCACTAAATCCAACTTCTATATACCATGAGGAAAAATATATAGAAGAAAAAACAACCTCAACATACTTATATTTAAAAAAAAGTTATGTAATATATGCCGAGAGATATCACATTTCAAAATATTTAATATTCATTAAAAATAAATTAAATTAAGATTAGTTATTAAATATAAATCTTAAAATTACCTATCATAAAAATAATTTAAATAGATTGAAAAATAATTTTTAATTTTTTTTCTGTCTTGCTTTACTCAAAGACATTTTTTGTGATATGTACTAAGATGCATTAGTTTAAAGTTTTTCTTACTAGATTGGTTGATAAATTCATAGTCTTACGAGCAATTAAAGCACATAACAATCATACCATACGGTCTTGGCAAAATACATGTTTACTTTCCTTTTAGAGTAAAACTTATTGTTGTAAAGATGACTTGATATATTAATGAAATGGATTAGTCATTAAGAAGAAATGTACGAATTTTGGAAAACAAAACAAAAACAATCTTTTAAAGAGAGAAAAATGGTGTTTTCATTTTTCAATCTATTTTTTCAAGAACATTTATTTGGAGGTGTTTGAGAGTGAGGAGTGAGCAAGATTAACAAATTTGTTAGCTTTGATTATCATCAAAAAGGAAATTGCAAATCTCCTAAATTATTTTATATTTGTGGATTTGCAATGAAAAAAATTGTATTTCCAAGTTTATGAGTTCAATTTTGCAAGGGTTTTTAGTAAATGTGTTATATCTAAAAACTAAATCATAAATATTGAGATGTGCTATAATAGAGTTAAATCAATTGATTAACCAACAATATTTAGGCATTAACTTTCAAGTATAATTTGCGAAGTAATGCTAAAAAATTACAAAGAATTTATAACAGATCTAATCTATGAATAACCTTACACAGTGTAGTATAAGAATAAGAATTCAAACACATACTTGTGATGCTTTCCTGGAATATCATTGGTGGCGAGGATGTTGCAAGTTTGAAAGCTCCAACAACAACAAAAATGAAGGTGTTAAGGATGCCTAAATTAAGGATATTAAACACTCATCAACCCAATTTGTCTCTAAATTTCCTCTTCCTTGAAATGTCCAATACTTATGCTCGAAAAATGGATTATTTCTCTTCAAAAAATGCCTCAAATTCCCTGGTAGTAATGTGCCAAACCCTAGGTGCTCAAATCAACACTTATCAACTTGAAGATCAACTCAAATGAATTCACCATCTGGATCTCATGGCAAAGGGAATCATGTCTCACACCTAACAATTAGGAAAACCCTGCAATTTAAATCATACCAAACTACATGCAATTTTCTTCTTGAAATTCTCATCCACTACATGGAAATTTAATTCAATTCAATTCAACGCAACCATTTGTAGTTATAGAAGCAAAATAATGGCAATGATTGAAAACTAGGTGACTTTCAAACTTATCATGAAAAACTTGTATTATTAAAAATTAAAAATTAAAAGCAAAAGTAATAGTAATTATAAATAGAGTTTTTTTATTGACAGACATTCTTCTATCCATTATGTGAGTATAATATGCCTCTCGACATAATCAATATGTTGATAAATAAACTGCAATACCATGGCAAGGCACTTACCTCAAGATTATACACAAATTATATTGTCATGTGATTGTAATATAAAGAATGTTTCAATTGCATAAATAATAACAAAAGTAGAAAAAATATGTCAAAGAAATAACATACTACATGAAAATTTAATAGACATATGTGCAAAATATAGGTTCATAACTCACCAACCAAGAGAAAAATATTCACCACACACAACATGCACAAGAAATGCAAAGAATAAACAACGAAATCAATAATCTCTTACAACCAAAATACAATTTTCAATATGGAGTTGAATATCTCGCAGAACTATTTACACAAACTAAGCTTAATAATGTACATCTTGTAAGAGGTGTATACATATAAAAAGAATACAAAGATTGCATTGTTTTAAACAGGCTGTTCTAAACATACAATGAATTCATGCATTCAAATTCATGGAGAAGTCTTATTATAACTACGCTTGCAATAATAGTGTTAGAATCATAGATCAATGAGAGTGATCTACCAAAAGTTAAAATCACAAACTTATTCTTTATCCACCGGTTAACAATGCATAATAGAAAAGAACATAAACATGAAACAAAGAATACACAAATCCACAACACCAAAAATTTTACATGGAAACCCAGAAAGGGAAAAACCACAGTGGGGCTGGAACTCACAATATTCATATACTATGGCTAGGAGTACATAAATATTACATAGATGGGGAATGCACTTGCTTTTAGGCTCACTACCTAGAGGTCACTGCTCAAATAAAGTTGCTCAGAAGGCTACAACCTTCAGGGAAGTCTCACTAACCTACAATTTGATTACAATGAGGAAATACAGTGAAATGAACTCTTAATTAGCATTTGACAATGCAAAAATGAGTTCCGGTTAATTATTGAATCTATGACTGTCTCTTCTTTGTTGAATACTCTATTTCTGTCTCAGTCAGCTACAGGTTGGTCTGAAAGGAAAATGTGCACGTGAAACTGTGCTCAATTGCACCAAAATAGATTAACACATCTCTAACATACCGAAAATCAATCACCAAATCGATCTTATATATCTGGTCATAACACAAAAGCAATCACCTTCATGTCGTCTTCAAGAGATGTAACATATAGCTCAAAGTTGGCTTCAATATCAAACAAAACATAGCACTAAACAAAAATAATATAATCACATACTTCCCAAAGGTCTTCCCTATCATCAAGATCACAAAAACAGTCATTGAAAACATCGTAATCATCGAAAATCATTTCGGACCAACACGTTACCGAAATACCCTATTTTACCAGTTAACACCAACTTCCAGATAAGATAAATCATGAGTGTCGGATCAAATCACCATGAAGAGTTGCCATCAATGACAACCCTAGACCAATATGCAACTACCAGATGGCAGCTAAAATCACCGGATGAGTATCTATTGCCAACAATCTCCCCCTTTGGCATTGATGGCAACACTTGTGAAAAATGGCTAAGTGTTGAAACCTATGAAACATGTACATCGAAGGAAAGAATAAAATAATTATAAGGCTCCACCTTAGATCAACAATCCAAGAATCTACACTACACTGGACTATACACTCTACACACAATTATTTTGTACATTTTTCACCTCATCTCTCCCCCTTTAACAACAATGCCAAAGATAGAATGTTGTCCAAAATTGATATACAAATGACATATACTTTACAAATATTTGAATAGGTCGGCATAAACAGTCTTCAAAAACCCCAGGTGAATTTCCCACCCACACTTTAGGTTATCCAAAATTGTGATGAATGCATTGAATACAGTGGCATTAATTTCTAACTCTCTCAGCTCTGATGGTACAGGTCAGGCCATTTCCTTCATACAATCTACATTATTTCTCAACATAGTATCTATTAGGATGGCAATCAGGTTCCGGAGTTCACCCACTTTCCTCAAAACTTTCTCCTTATCAACTTGAAAGCCAGAGATCTAATCATTCAAGGCTATAATCTATCCTTCAATGCTTTTGGTTAATGATACATTAGGGTCAAAATATTGTGAGATACTTGCAAGCTTTCCCTACTAGTCATTTATTTGTTTGTCAATATTAATGGTAAATTTAGGCAAAATGAGACAAGATTTATAGAATTTACTGGCTTTCGACAATGTGTCAAAAATGGTCTGTAGTCTCTTATTCAATGTTACCCTGTGATGGTATGGGGTTTGGGATAGACTAGCCTAGTCTATGCTCTTGGATCCTTCCCTTGGATCACCTGGTGTTCTCTTCACACCCTATGGTCTCTAGGACTTCCCTTGCTTGAGGAATCCCCTGACCTTTCCCAATCCACCCACCAATGATTTGCAATGCTGCTCCTAAGGTCTCACCTACTCATGAGACTCAAAACCCCTTACTATGGTTAATAAGGGTTTGGCTTGTCCTACTGCTTCCTAGGTCCTAGAAAGGTTAGGACAGGTCTTAAACCATGTTTTACATCCATCCATGTGCCCCCAAGAAGTTGCAACCTTCATCCCTCCTACCGATTCCACCATTTTGCTCATTTCCCACAAAATAGGGCTACAAGGAAAAGCCCCTATTAGGCCTCCAATCCAGACTTTTAGGGCTCTCTCTTGCAAACGATGCACAAACTACCCAAACTCCCAAAATGGAATACCATTCATTTGGCAAAGGATCAAGGATTTCTCTAGTTTTGGGCCTCCAAGTGGTCGTACAGTGCCTTGGGCGAATTTTGGGGTTTTTAAGGGTTTTGTGAGGGTTTTAATGGTCTACTTGGGTCACAGTGTATGTTTTGTGTTTTAGCCACCTTGTCTAGATTGGTGTAGGCTCCTCCTTCACACTAGTGGTGCTTCACACACTCCTCTACACCTCCTCCCAAGGGTGCATTCTCCTCTGACCAACCTTGCTCTCCAAGACCTCTGCAACTTAGCCCTTCCTAGTCGAGCACTGTTCAGTCTCGCCTAGGATTGGGTCTTTTGATGGCCTCCCTACATTTTCAAGGGCCCTGCTTGCTTTGCATTATATTACAAGGTCTGTATTCTCATTCCCCATGGTTTCATGGTGGTTCCACAATGGGGAATGGAATCATGATTCCATTTGCACAAACCAGTCCAAAACTGGATAGTGAGAAGACAACCTACAAAATATTTACAAGCACACCACACTTACAAACCAAAACCTAATCTAATTGCTCAAAATAAAAGTATTTACACCATAGAAGACACTCCACACATTTTTTCATGCAAATCAACCCATTAACAATCTTCCTTTACTCCATTTGTGTCGACTAGCAACAAAATTGTAGTCTCAGTCAGGTCACTTTGCTTGGGTCATACAATGTCTGACATCCAACCCTTTAACTTAGGGTTTGCAATTATTTATACCACCTTTTCCTTAGTCTATGTGCCCATATTAGGGTTGTCCATGCTACATTAAGGATTTTGACCTAATGGTGGAAAAGTTGCTTGATAACTTTTAAAAGTTGTCATGCAACTTTTGCAACTTTTGAGCAACTTTCCCAATGTTGCTTTTCTTGACTCCTAGACCCACATTGGGCTAACCTAAGGACACCACCATGCTATGAGGGACCCCTAAACACCTCAAATGCACACATACCCCCTATTTCCAAGAAATCCTCAATTTTGACTCATGACCCTAAGACCTCAACTAGGACCAATGAGCACATGGCTTCAAAAGAAGCACAACCCCAACAAAACAAAGAAGGAGGAAGAGCTTGGAAGGGTGCTCCTGCACCACCTTGTCATCTTCAATCATTTTCAAGAATGTTTATTTTCTAACTTCCTTAAATCTGTCCAAAACTTTATGAGTAGTTGTCTTCTCCAAAGAATCAAAGTTGCTATTTACACTGCTAATCAATTGCAATAATTTACTGGAGGGGTTGTTATTTGAATCTAAATGTACATTGGTAGCCACCTTCTGCAAAACATCAATGGACATCAAAATTAACTTCTTATCTTCAATCTCTAACTTCACTAGGTCTTGGCTAGCTTGAGCTTGGACTACAGCAACAAGCATAAGCTTCTTTGCAGGAGACATTTTGCCAAGATCAACTAAGCCATCAAGATTGATTTGAGGTGGGATCCCTGTAACGGAAGGAGTGGCAATTGTTGGATCATCTATGCCTTTGCCTTTTTCCACCTTAGTTGTCTCGGCTTCTCCAAACTCAGCATCCTTCTTCTCACCCTTGTCTCCAATATCAGTCTGTTGAATTTCAGGGGTTGCAGAGTTGTCAATCACCGAAGGATTGTAACCGGTCTCAGCATCAATTGTGGTGTTACCTTGGTCTTCTGGTTGATCTTCATACTAATTCTCAACCTTTTGACTTTCAGAATCACATTGTTTGTCTTCCAACTGAAATAATTTAAATGCATCTTTATACAGAGGATCATTTTGAATGATCTTCTTCCATATTTCCTCTGTCTCTTTTCTGATCTCCTCAACATTACCAACCATCAACCTGTTTATTTTGTTCTTACTTTTGAATTCATTTTTATTGGCTTCTTCAATTAATCTATTAACTCCATCGTGAGTAATACATGTACATTTATTTACAAGTTCTCTCTCCTTCATTTTTCTATCCATTCTACTCGCATTCATCCTTCTAGCATCTATTATACTGTACAGGTCCTTTGGAATGGACTTTTCTAATTCAATTAATGTCTTACTAAAATTATGCAAGTATAATACTACCACCTCCTCAACTTTTCTTTGATCACCATCATCAAAATTGTCAAAATTTGCTTGAAGATTCTTTAAATTTCCATCCACTAATATCTCATCTATCAATTGATCTGCTAATAGTGGAGGAATTATTGTATACTTACCCTTTATATTTCCATATTCAAGATCTTTGTCCAGTTGAATTTTCACATTTCTACCTCTTTGGGGTCTTCCAGAGGGAGAAGGATCTGACTTAGTCTTTTTGTTGGGTTCAGCTCCACCAGATTGAAGCTTTCTTACTTGTCTAAAAAATTCACCTCTTTTCTTTTCTCTTCTTGCCTCTTCCTCAGATTCAGTTTCTGAGGCCACCAAAGATACTGCAACATAAGTTCTCTTGGGGGTTTTTTTTCTGCTTCATCACACCTTTTTCGGATGGAGTAGGCTTAGCAGGTTGTGCCACCGGAGCAGGAGCAGACTTAGTTGCCTCCTTTTGAGCATATTTTTCTCTAGCTTTCTTCACCTCCTCCTTGGTGAAGCCCATCTGAGCAGCTACTTCTTATGTCATCTTTGTGACCTTTCTCTTCTAGGCAGGAGCAGTGAACTGCATGTGCAAACTAAGGTCTTTTTCCTTGAATGTCCCAAATCTCCCTTCCTTGGGATCTACCGGTTGACTCAGAAGGTGTTGAGCATATGCCTCAAGTGTAGCAGAGTCAACTTCATACCCCATGGGCATGATCCAAACTATTCAGGTCTCCACTGCTTCCATCAGACATTGATTCTTATCCACCATGAAGCAAATGGTTTGCTCATACTTCTCAACCACCTCCTTTGGAATCCTCTCCCAATTCTTCATCGTGGATTGGAAGGTTTTGAAGTATCCCCATAGGGCAGCTATTATCATGGTAGCATCACCAACTCCCCACAAAACTTCCTTTATCTACATAGCCATTGGTTTATCATAGGCCCATTGGACCTTGTTGTTGATACCGGGTATCTCTTGCATAAGTATAGTGCTAGGAAAATAAGGAGTGTACCATACTTAAAAGTGTACTTTTTGTCCTACTTTATCTTCTTTAGATTTCTCAATAATTCATTTAGAAGTGTTGTGCACAAATCATACCTCTTATCTTCTTTGAGCATTTGATATGCGGAGTAGATGGAGGTACCAGAGATAGAGTTGTGCCAGTTGGACTGGTAGACCTTGTATTTGAATACCATTGAAGAAAACTTTACATCATTCTCCAAAATATCATTTATAGTCATGGCTCTATTGTCAAACTTTGATCCAATGGCAGCTATGATGGTGTCATTTGAAACCTTTCTTAGGTTAGGCACATCACTGGTTTCAGCTAAACTAGTTACAGTATGGATCACTTGCTTGGTAATTGTGTGGGGTCTATCAAGCCATATGAATTCATCATGCATGTGGCTTAGGATGTAGCAGATCCACTCTGCCTCATCAAATAGCAAGAAATATACAAACTGTGAGAAACCCTTATCATGCAACTCCTTATATTCGGGTTTTAGAATTCCCAAATTGTCAGCCAGATGCTTGTTGTAAAGGTCCAACATATCGACATTCCCAAGCTCCTCAAGGTCATAGTGAATGTAGGCCCTAATATCATCATTATGCAGCACACCATAGGGCACAGATGAGAATGCATCTATCGGATCATCCTCGACCGATTTGAATAGATGTTTCTTGAAGACTAGATGATCCATGTCCTTGATCTCAACCACCAAAAGAGTTGCAATACCAAAAACTAAAGCCACTTCGAATCCTAGGGTTTGCAAAAAGCTAAAAATCTAAATAGATAAGTACCTTGCTTCACAACCGGGCGCTAGAATTCACTCAAAAGTTGTTGAAATCATTGTTGAGGTTGCCAAGTTGCTTGCCCTCAAACTGCTCTTACTCACTTGATCGCATTGTGACAAATGAAGTCTTGAAATGCACTTTTATTCTTCAAAAACCTAATTTTTCACTTAAATAAATGCAGCAACCGGTCATCATGATCTTCATGAAATTTCATATTAGAGCACAAGATCCTTTAGAAACTTATGGATATCATCTGCACATATGATTCAATCCCTCTGCAACCTTCCAAAATCGATTGCAGACCACGGAAGAGGGGGTTCTTAGAATCTGCATGAAAAGCTCCCCCTAAGGCATAAAGCCCTAGTTGTCGGTTGAAGATTTTGCACTGGAGTCGGGTGCAGACCCGTTGTCAGCTCTGGATTCATCCTTTCTCACCCACATCTTCTCATGCTTCTCCTTTATCTCTTCTACCTTCGCTTTTCCTTTCTCATCCAATTTGTCCTTGTCTACCAGAGAATTGTTCTTGTTTCTGCAGTACTTTGCAATGTGATTGGTTTTGTTGCATGCTCGACAAACAACATTATTCTTCATAGGTTTGAAGTTCATCTGATTCTATCTTGTCTTGCACTATTTAGAAATATGTCCAAACATTTTACAAGAATAGCATCTTTTGTTCTGAAAGTTATTCATTACTGCTCTACACACATTTGACTTGTGTCCAAAATTATTGCACATGAAACACTGACTAGTAAAGGTAGGAACATTATTCATGTTGTTCATCATACCATTATTCATCCTACTTCTGCACTGACTCGCCATATGACCAAAGTTTTTGCAACTAAATCATCTACCATTGAATTTATGAGCATTAGGTTGTCTTACCAAAGGATTATTTCTCTTCTTCTGATCAGGTTTAGCATTGCCTTGTCTAGATCCGAAGGATTCACCTTTCTCAAATCCTAGACCTCACATATCCTTTCCATATCTCTGACTCTTTAGCATCTCATCAAGTCTTGTTGAACTAGCTTTGAATTTGTCTTTGTATTCATTGGCAGTAGCAAGTTCATCCCTCAAGGTAGCAACCTGTCTTTCAAGTTCTTGACCATTATTCCTTGATTGTGCCAGTTTAAGCTTCAACTGATCATTCTCATAGGTAAGCCTGAAGCATTCATCAACTCTTTCCTTCAATGATTTTGCTAGATTCTCTTCATTGTTCTTTTGATCCTCAATTTCTTTAGTTGGTCTCATCGCAATGGATTGCATCTCATTCTTCAAATCAACATTCTCTCTCTCAAGCTTGTTAACCTCATCAACTTTGTCTTGGAATTCCATGATCTGATCTTCTTTCTCCTTCAACTTGTCCATTAATTATTTACTCTTTTCTCTACAGATACTTGCTCAATCCTTTATCTCACTAATGAATTCATCAACATCATTCAAGTTCTTCTTTAAGGTACAAACCTCACTTCTGGCTACATCAAGATCCTCAAGTGCCACATTGAGTTGTCTCTAAAAACCGGAATCCATTGAATCAATCTCCCAGGTCTTCCTCAAGCAATTAAGCTTCCTCAGAGGAACTAGGATCTGATACCAATTGTTAGAATCAAAGATCAGTGAGAGGGGGGGTGAATCAATGATCTACCAAAAGTTAAAACCACAAACTTATTCTTTATCCATCGGTTAACAATGTGTAATAGAAAATAACATAAACATGAAACAAAGAATACACAAATCCACAACACCAGAATTTTTACGTGGAAACCCAGAAAGGGAAAAACCACGGTGGGGATGGAACCCACAATATTCATATACTATGGCTAGAAGTACATAAATATTACATAGATGGGGAATGCACTTGCTTTTAGGCTCACTGCCTAGAGCTCACTACTCAAATAAAGTTGCCCAGAAGGCTACAATGTTTAGGGAAGTCTCACTAACTTACAATTTGATTACAATGAGTAAATACAATGAATGAACTCTTAATTAGCATCTGACTATGCAAAAATGAGTTCTGGTTAAGTGTTGAATCTCTGACTGTCTCTGCTCTGCTGAATACTCTATTTCTATCTCAGTCAGCTACCAGTTGGTTTGAAAGAAAAATGCACACGTGAAACTGCGCTCAATCGCACCAAAACATATCACCACATCTCTAACATACCGAAAATCAATCGCCAAATCAATCTTATATATCTGGTCATAACACAAAAGCAATCTCCTTCGTGTCAACTTCAAGAGATTTAACGTATAGCTCAAAGTCGGCTTCAATCTCGAACAAAACATAGCACCAGACCAAAAGATTATAATCACATGCTTCCCAAAGGTCTTCCCTATCATCAAGATCACAAAAAAAATCACCAAAAACATCGCAATCATCGGAAATCATTTTGGACCAACATGTTACCGAAATACCCTGTTTTACTGGTTAACACCAACTTCCTGATAAGATGAATCACAACTACCGGATCGAATCACCACAAAGAGTTGCCATCAATGAAAACCCTAGACCAATATGCAACTACCAGATGTCACCTGAAATCACCAGATGAGTGTCAATTGACAACAAATAGAATCACCCATACAATTCAATAATAGTGGCCTATATCAAGCATGCATGCTTTGCATCCAATTCTCTTCATCTTAGTGTTGCATTTCAAAGCAACTACCATTCTATTTTATGTGTATGTTTGCATTTCTCTCCCATCAACAATGTGGGGTGGGAAGCAATAGTTTTAAAAAATATTTATTTTTGAAATTTCAATCCAACTCATACTATTAGCGCATAAATGACACCATCAAAAATATTTCTTGTACATCAAGGCTCTTACACAGATAATTTAAATAGTAAATAAGTTGTAAACTACTAATGTATAGTAAAAAAATTGAGAAATAAATTGAAAAGTTGTTATATTAAAAATAATTTAATTATTTAATTTAATTTAATTTTAGTTATTTAATTTAATTTAATTTTAGTTATTTAATTTAATTCATGTAAGTTATTTAATTTAATTTAATTTAACTTAAGTTATTTTATTTAATTTTTTAATTCTTAAACAATTCCTAAATTTTAATTAGCTTTAATTTTATTCATAAGTTATTTATTTTGATTTAACTTATTTAATTTAATTTAATTTAATTTAAGTTATTTAATTTAATTTTTTAATTCTTAAACAATTCTTTAATTTTGATTACCTTTAATTTCATCTAAATGCAGCATAAAAATTGAATTTAAATGACTTGCACTTGATTTAAATTATTTAATTTAATTCATTGACATTCACAATAACATAAATAATTAAAGCTAATTAACTTAATTTAATATATTTTTTGATTTAAGTTAATTTATTTTATTTCTTTTCGTAAACAATTCTTAAATTTTAAGTAGCTTTAATTTTATTTAATTTATTATGGAAATTGAGTTTAAATGACATGTACTTAATATGAATTATTTAATTTAATTTTGGTTATTTAATTTAGTTTCATTGACACTCACAAGCACATCAAATTAAATGCTTTTAGTTTTTATTTACAAACATTTTAACATCCATATTTGAGTGTAATATGCCTCTTGGCGTAATTAAGATGCATCATCATATGTAAGGGAAGGTGAAACGTGCTAATTGTCAAGTGCATAGTACTAGGCTCCTTAAGGAAGGAAGAATCAAGAAAGACATAGATGAAAGTCATCATGAATGTAGTAGGAAAAGAATTTCTAGGTTTGACAACATCATAAATATAAAAGATGTAACAAGGTTCAAGCAATCAAAGTGAAAACAACATCGTATGTATCACTACTACCAATTATACGAAAGATGTGATCATTATGAAGATCGTCAACAAGTGAAGTGAGAATTCAAGATATTGAAAATGACTAACTATATGGACAAAGAAACACATACATGAAGGAACAATGCTTCCCTAGAAAACAATGTATCCCATTCCATAGTATGAAAAAACATTAGAGCATCAAGGATAAAAGGATTAGATGCACAAATCATAAAAACATTTTAAAATCAACAAGGCATGCACATATAGAGGTTAATTGTAAGGATTTATGATAATCCATCATAAATGATCTAACAATGATGATAAAATGTGCATAAGATTGGATGGTTAGAAACTACATTGGTATCAAACAATGAAAACCCACTCTAATCAATTTATACTTATGGAACATAAGAAAAAGGGCTTGATTGAAACCACTATCAAATTTTAAATAAAATAAAAAATTTCAAACTAAAACTCTAATGTAAAATAAAAAAAATATTTAGATCTAAAACCTTAATGTAGAAGGATAAGTCCTAAGGATAAACTTGTAGTGGAACAAAAAAATATTTAAATAATCTTTGTAGAGATATCCTAGATAAAAAGTAAAATTTAAAAAAATGCAATGGATAAATAACCTATTGAAGATAATGTGTAGTTGAAATAAATGAAACAACACTTAATTTTAGAATTGCTATTGACTTGGACAAACCTAATGTTGCTGTTAATTTAATTACATTTGAAAATAAAAAGGATATATTACAACACAATCTCCTAACTAAGAAGCTCTGTCAAAATGTTTAGTTCATTTATGTGAATACAAACCTAACGCTAATCCACTGCTCTATTACTAGCAATAGTTGACCAACAATATAAAGGAATGTCTTTAGAAAACTTGTTACCTAAGTATTACCAAGTTTGGGCTTTATGACTAGCAATAGTTGACCAACAATGTAAAGGAATGTCTTTAGAAAACTTGTTACCTAAGTATTACCAAGTTTGGGCTCTATGACTAGCAATAGTTGACCAACAATGTAAAGGAATGTCTTTAGAAAACTTGTTATCTAAGTATTTCTTCTCACTTGTTAGCTTTTGTTCTCTTCTAATCAAACCTTTGCTTAAACAAATTCAAATTATTTTTAAAAAGATCAAAGGAAATAACCAGTCATGAAGAGTATGCCTTATAAGACAATCATTTGGTGCTGGAGTTCGCTACCCTGTAAGCCCCTCATCGCAAGCCCATCATTGTTCTGGGTGTGGCTTATTTCCAACACCCTCCTTAAGCCACACTACAGGTGCTTGGGGCTCTTAGCCTTAACTTTGATACCACTTGTTGAGTTGCTGCTCATTTGGACCAGCTAGGACTTGAATGTGGGACCATCCATTTGCTGCAAGAGTGCTCTACCAACTGTGCTACTGGTCCCTCATGGCCAGGCTATCGTTGGTTCAAGTGTGGCTTATTTCCAACAATAATGAATGTTTTGTTCATGTTCTTTAAATGATTATGTCACTAAGAATGAGAGCTAATCAATAATTTTACACGTTTTTTGAAGTGAATTAAAATTAATCCTTAAATACAACAATTTTAATTGTAAGCAATAATGAATGCTTTGCTCATGTTCTTTAAATGATTATCAATAATAATAAGAGTTGTCAATCATTTTGCAGGATTCTTGAAGTGAATTAGAATTAATCTTTAAATACAACTCTAATTGTAAGCAATAATGAATGCTTTACTCATGCTCTTTAAATAATTGTGTCAGTAAGAATGAAAGCTATTCAATAATTTTACATTTTTATTTTAAGTGAATTAAAATTAGTCCTTAAATACAACTCTAATTATAAGTGAAAATTTTTTGTTCCTTGGATTGATACATAACAATTAGTCCAAAAACTTAGCTCAACACCATCTTAAAATTTGAAATTTAAAAACATCGACTTAAATCTCACAAATTGTGCAACAAACTCAAACTCAACCTACCTAACCTAAGTCATGTAAGAAATAAGCCCTGATATGAATTTAAGTTCCAGAAATAAGCCCTGATATGAATTTAAGTTCCAGAAATAAGCCCTGATATTGTCAGTCATTAAATAATATAAGATTGATATTATATGCCAATTTTAATCAATCCTGCAACTTTCACGCTTGCGAGTTTCACCATTAGACCTATATAAGAAATGTAATCTTCTAATAAACTCTAGTTTGCTGGAAGATCTGTTTTATGGGCTACAATTACACCTATATAATGAGTTTAATCTTCTAATAAACCCTAGTTTGCTGGAAGGTCTGTTTTATGGGCTACTCTTTGACAATTGATTTTTTTTTAATAAATAAAATTTATAATGGTGAATTGATAACTTTTTGACACATTCTCCTAAATTTTCATATAAATTTCACTTGTCAAATATACTTGCATTAACAGTAAATTCTGTAACATTCCTCATAATTGACCTGTAACTTATTTTATTAAGTGGAAAGATTCATTCCTCATAATTGACCTGTAACTTAATATATTAAGTGGGAAGATTCCTTCCTCATAATTGACCTGTAACATATTTTATTAAGTGGAAAGATTTACCAACTCTTCTATACCCATGAAAATTTTCATCCTAAAATTTTCCAAGGTTTTCTGGCTATCCTTACACACAGAGGATAACTTACAAAACAAGAATCAGTACATGGCATTCATATAATTCTCGAATCAAATCGGTTAATTACAATAATAAATATATACCCAAATACCAGACTTGTTACATCTTCTGTAAAACATCTACAGCCTAGAGTTGCTCGCTGCTTGTCACACCAGATCTCTCATGTGTAGAATAACAAACAAAAATGCAGCAGTTCTACTAATGCACTAATATTATTTGAAATAAAGATTAGCATGCAAGTGGAAAATAATATCTGCAGTTCAGCTGAGACTCTGTTTCTATAAGACCCATATAAAGATGCTTGGAGTGGACTGAATATCCAAGACCTCTGGTTACTCTGTTTTAAGACCAATAGCTGGATGCTTGGAGTGAACTAAATGTCCAAGCTCTTTGATTACTCTGTTTCAAAACCCATAGCAAGATGCTTGGAGTAGACTAAATATCCAAGCCCTCTATTTACATAGAAATCTCATATTTGTGCTTTATGAAAGAACAACAAAACTGACAGTAATGAGTACTTCATGGAATTTCTGAAATAGTTTCCATGTGAGTATATGTACAAGTTGGGATACTTGTAGAAGTAATTGAAGCTATAGAATGCCAACATCAGTAAAAGACTCAATTTCAATAAACAGTAGGTAGGACCTTAGACATGTCGAAACACTCAAATTCAACCTGTAAAAGAAATGCATGAAGTTAATTCTATGCATTGCAAGCCCTGCATTCACATTTTTATGTGACCTCTATAAAACCCTTTCACAGAACTTATCGTGTGTCCCAAACTGTGAAATCAGTTCACAAGAGAACATTCTTTCTCCTTTCTGGCAAACAATGACCTGAAGTTAAAAAGTCTGTTATTAGACGCCCTACCTAACCTAGGATGAGTCATGCATACAGGCACATTCAGCACTCTCACACCATTGGAATATGAACCACCCCTATCCGTTGTATTCAGCACTTCCTTCTGTCTTCCTGGCCAAACAGAATCCTGTGACTTTACTGATTTATTGGAGTTGGCTGTGCATCTTTCAAGGTTCTTGATCATGAATTTACCCGATCCAACTCTTCCTGGGCTTCCATTAATTGTCCCTGACCGCCCAATGATCCTAACCGGACTTCCTCTTCCATAATTTCCTGAAGGACTCCGTGTTCTGAGAGTCCTTCCTGGGCTTGCACATCCCTTATTTCTTGTCGAAATTGATCCTTGGACTCCATCTGTAGAGGTTTTGTTTGGGGACCTTTTCTCCTTTGATTTTGTACGACCATTCTTTTTCTTAGCGCTCCAAGGATTTGTCCGTTCAGGTGAGCCAACATCACTCACCACACCAAGCTTAGACATTGATTCTAGGCTTTTCTTAGACTCTTCAGTGGTAGATACTGGAGGAATGCCTGAACTTGGAAGGGGGCAAGTTTCTTGCTGTGTTGAAGCTACACTAAAATCTACTGGTTCTGATGCAACACTGTTGGACGATAATGATGAAGTAATAGAATTAGAAAACATTCTTACAGGTTTTGTATTGAAATCGGTGTGAATTTTGGAACTCGAAGCATTTCGTGCTTTCAATTTGGAATCACCACCTGAGTTACTTCGTGAACATGGTGCACTGCTTGCTTTGGGCTTATAATTACTATCTCCGGCTGAATTGCTCCTGGAAGACGCTAAGGAACAGTATGCACTGTTGACTTTTGCATCCCCTGCTGAACTACTCCTAGAGAAGGGCCATATGGATCTTGGTGACAGGGGCTGCTTCAATGCAAAACCAGATTTATAGCTTTCCTTCTTTGCCCCTTTCTTGGTTTCCTGATGCTCATCCTCCCTTGACGTTGATACCTGAAGCTTGCCAATCTTGAAAATCTCTTTCCATCTGTGACTGAGCTTAGGGGATCTCGGTGAAACAGGTACCTTATTTGAACCAAACTCTGCAGATGATTTTGCATCCTCTAGGTTCACAATCTGAATAGTTTCTGTAGTTTCAATTTTGGTCTCTGGCTTTGGTTCTGGCTCAGCAGCAGCATTAGGTGTGGCATCATCCATTTCCTGATGAAGAATCTGTGGAGGAATATGCAGAGGTAGAAGCTTGCCATTGAGAAACAATTCATCAGCTGTGAGCATTGTTTGACCAAAAATGGTTGGATCTGCATCACTTTGTAACATACAGAACTCGAAATCTGTTGAATAATTAACTACTTCTTCCCTTCTCCTCCTCTCTAATGAAAATCTGTCACCTGTAATATCTTGACAGAAAGAAATTCTAGGACTCTGCCAACCTAGAATTGGAGTCATACATGCGGAATCAACACATTCCATGGCAACATTTGCAATTTCCATAGCTGAACAATCGTTGGATTAAAATCATCAACTTCTATTACTGTGAGAGTGATCGGTATCAGGATGAAGCATTTCAACAACCAAGCAAATGGAAATTATACCATTTCCAAAGCAGATCTATCTACAACTTGACAACAAGTGAGCAATAAAGAGGCCTGCATTATTGGAGAAATACGTAAGTAAGAGAATTTTATTGCTTTGCTTATTTACAAAGAGTTAATGCAATTGTGGAGCACATGAAAGATGAGACAGCATAAAAGTGATTGTAAAAAAGTAAAGAAATTAAACAATTGTACGATAAACAGGCCTGCATTGTTGGAGAAATGCATAAAGTAAGAACATTGTATTGCTTTGCTAATTTACAAAGAGTTACATGCAACAGCAGCGCACATGAGAGGACGAGACAGCATAAAAGTGGTTATGAAAAAGGAAAAAAGAAAATCAAACAATTGACACCTTGAAGTGCTGTCACATTCTACAGTTCCAAGACAAAATGTAAGATCAGGTTATGCTGATTCCCTTGTAATCGAGTATGACTGCAATACGCTTGAAAATGATAAAAGTGAGGAGGAAGTTGGAATCCTCCCATATCAGACATAAAAATTATGTTTTGTTATACTTTTTCCCTATTTTGAGCTGGTAATGCTCAGGGCTCAAATGCTAACCAGCACTAATTACGAGTCCCAGGTTCAAAACTGGGCTGCTGAGAGATTCTCCAGCAGGGCTACACACTAGGCTAATTCTGGTGATAGGGCCTAACAGACAAGGTCCGCTTGAGAACCTGGATCCTGTCCAATGCATCTGGAAGCTCAAACAGACACTCTCTGAATTATGTGTCTAGGTAAGTTGATTAAGAGATCAATGACAGTAGCTGAAATTTTAGGTTACACCATTTCACTCTCCAAGGCCAAGATAACGACATGAGTTCTGAAAAGGAATACCTGTGTGACACCTAAGTTGAAGCTTCTTAAAAGTAAAGAGATTTGTTCATATAGCCAAATATTGAAGCTCAAGCAAATCACGACTTGAATTTGGTACACTAAATTTAACATTAACTAGGATTATACCCTTCTTACCAGAAAACTTGGGAGTACCCTCTAGCGTTTAGCCACAACTAAAAGTCCAAACATACTAATGACAACAGCAGCCCTGGCCATTGGGTGTCCACAGGGCTATTGTTTAGTAGTAAGGGATGCTTGCAACAACACCACCACCCTGGTTACAGTCTGGCGCACATGTAAGATGCAAAAATGTTGTCGAAAATTAGCATAAGTTTGACTACGTTCAATAGGACTAACTCTGGATGATATGTACCATCCGCTCTAGTAATGAAAACCTTCTGAAACAATTGACAATAACCACAAATAGGAAGTCTTATAACACATGCTACAAAATGAATTAACTGGCAATATGAAGCCTTGTTGGACCTTAGCCAGGTATGAAGCCATTGCATCAGAAACACCACCTACAGCTAGCAGCACGTATGGAGAAAACCATGGAGACCCTAGAAAAGGAGAACTGAAACAAAACAGCTCTGAACAAGGACATACTTTGAAATGCAAAAACTACCCAATTCCAACTAACTAAAGATTTCTCTGATAGGCACAGCAGAGTGACAGACACGTATAAGTAAAACGAAGGATGGCATAAACTATTCAATCCCCCAAAAAAGATAAAATCTTATAATGCTCTCTGAACACAAGATTTTTTGCAAGGAATCTCCAAAAGTCATATCAGACACAGTACACAAACTACTAGTACAAAATTATCTCGAGCAATAAAATTTAATGAACCCAGCACAACCCAAAATGCAAAATGGCAAATTCCATTAGGAGAATTAAGTGAAATCAACACAACCCAAAATGCAAATTTTAGTTGCAAAATGCACTGACAATACGTATATAAGCAATGCAAACAAAATTGTTGCAGGAAAATTTACCTCCAAATGTCTTAAAACAACAATAGTCTGCCTCTGCATCTGTCTCTCTGCCTCTGCCTCTGTCCTCAACAATAAGTTATAGCAATGGCTTTTACACACAAAAGCTGCTTCATCTTCATTGGCTTGCACTTGTTGTAAGTTTCTTAACAGGAAATGCCGTCGTCATTACCCTTGGGTAACGCCGTCCGAATTTCCCGTTAAGCGGGAGCCACATCGGACGGACAGGAAGAGCTCCCTGGTTCCAGGACACGAGGCACAGCCGTCCGATCGCCGCTCTCCCTGACTGCGCTATGTTTGTTTCTGTTTCTGTCATTTCACGTCAACGGTAAGCGTCAGCAGCGTAATTTTTTACCGTTAATGTACCTGCTAAACTTGTATTAGTATGTGCTATGTCGGTGCACAGTAAAAACAGTTATAAACAGTACTCCTTTGCTCTTAATCTTTTTGTGAGGTGTTTTAACTGGGCTTTAAGTAACTAAGAATGAATATGCTCCTGCCACGTGTATCCCTACACCCTGTAACCTGTCGGATGATAACCGCCCATTGCACATGCAAAATCTGATAGGCATCATAAATTATATATGTAACATGCATGGATGATGATAGTCAATGATTGTGCTTACATGAATGTCATGCTATGTCATGCTAATCTCATGCCCATCGTTGACCACGCTGTCAAGTAGCATTGGCATGAAGGAATATTGGAATTGGATTATTCCCCATCTAATGCTTGTTTATTTATTTATAAGTATAGATGGCTACCTAACCTAATATATATACAGTTTAATGGTACCAAGTACTTGGTACAATGTAGTGTGTAACACAAGGGGTGGCAACACATTTCTTGCCTTTAAAAAATAGCTAGGAGTTAAAAGAGTATTAAATAAAAGCTTAAAATCAAATCACATCTTATTGTACCTAGGAGGACAATAACAATACTTTTAGATCCTTTTGTGTGATGATAGATTAATAGTGAGATCTATATACACATGTACATTCTCTTTTGATAAATTTGTTTTTATTTATTCTATTTTTTATGTATTTTATATTATCTTAGTGTTATTTACATATATTTTCATATATTTTTTTGATGAATATATTCATTAGCTTCTATTAATTTAAAATAATACATATATTCACAAAAAAAAGGTATAGGGAGACAAGGTCATCCCTCAGAGTCACATGAGTTGAGTCTAGGGAACTAAAACAAAGTCAGATGGGTAGAGCCCAGTAGATAAAGAAAATAATAGTCATATGGGCATGGGCAGAGCCCACAATCACACAAATCTGTCCAGCTTAATTAAATAAATATTCATTATTTATTTAATTAAAAATCCACTAGCCATCAGTTAATTAAATTAATAGTTAATTAATTTATCCTCAAACATTCATCTATTAATTAAATAAATTATTCAATTTATTTTAATTAATTAATTAAATCAAATTCCAATCAATTAAATAAATAAAATCTATTTATTTAATTAAAATCCCCTTTTCCTATTTTAAATAAATTAAATAAAACATTTATTTAAATCATTATCCCGCCCACTTGCATTTTTCTACAAATGCAAGTTGCACACATTTATTGAAATAAATGAATTTTTATTTTAATAAAATCTTATTTTCCCTCACCCACCAAATCCACTTGCAAAATCTAATCCCCTTCTAGATTCTTCTAACCCCTTCCTAATTAGCCTAATCCATCCCCTAATTATTGTCACATTCCTAAGCAAAATGGAGTCACTTCTCAAAGACTCCAAAGTCTTTGACAAGCATTTAATGCTTTGTGTGTTCAACAAATTAACCCCCCAATGTCTTCCAAGACCACTAATGGCTCTTACATGACTATTTATGGCTCTTACATAACCATTTATGGTTATTTCAAACTTGTCTCCCCAAACATTTATTGTTTTGACCATATTCATCCTTTTCACATTTGCACAAGAGTTTATCCATTGGATAAAAGCTTTATTCTTTGAATAAAGAGTTTATTCATTCAACCAACCTTGACTTTAACTCCCAAGGTCATATCAAGCATTTAATGCTTATTCCCTCTCCCCTCAACCTATCTCACATTGACACTTGTCATCTTGGGATTGGGTTGAAAGCCCTCACATGGATTTGAAATCATTCAATCTTGACCCTTGTTGAGATTGCTCAATCTCAACCATCCATTGCTCCATTTTTCCTATAAATAAAACCCATTTCTTCATAATCCAGATCCTGAAAACTTGTATGCATTTAAACTATAGGTATTTTAGAGAGCATTTAGCATAGCAAACTCATGTATTGTCATTTTGGTTAAAATAAATCATTTCAGTATCAATAGCTTAATATTAGCTTCTTTGTTTACATTTAGAGCAATATTTCAATCTCAATCCTTCATAAGCATCCATAGTGCAAAAAGTTGCTGAGAGCTACACTATTTTGGAACTTGGAGAGGAGAGGAACAAGGGAGAAGGAGCTAAGAACATCCTAAAAGGCATTTGGAGATGCCTCATTACCTTTGTTTCATTAGTTAGATATATTAGCACGTTTTTAGTATCTCTCTTGATATGCCTGTTTAGATTAGTTTTTGATTGACTAACACTAACGGTTTTTTGTCTTGTGTGTTATTTGTTATTGACTAACCTTGTCCATTTTGCAGGGCATCATTTGGTGAACCCAACGTGAATCCAAACACCAAAAAGATCATTATTTTTAACCACTAACATGTTTGAATGTTTAAAATGTCACATAGGTTGCGCTTTGGCGCTATTGAACTCGTTCTAGCACTATCGATACATACGATTTTAGCGTTATTGTTCTTACAATAGCGCTATTGTCTCAAGTTCAACGCTTTTGGAACTGTTTTGGCGCTTTTGACATTATTTTGGTGCTATTCACCCTGTTTCAGCGCTTTTGCCTCTCTGTCTTTCCCTTTTTTTTAGCGCGTTTGTGTTAAATATCGCCTATGTTCAAACATAGACTAGTGCTATTGTAACAGAACATTGTACAAAACACCTTGTAACTGAAAAAGTGAAAATTTTAGGCTTGTGGAAGCCCCCCCTTGGACATAGATTTTTACTAACCATTTGTTGTTTGTGCAGGTTTAAAACTCACCATTAAAAACCACAAACTTTCTTTTTGGTGTTTTAAAACTTGAACAAAGAAAATTTTTGTGCTTTCTAGTTAGGGTCACTTGTCTTTGGTGCTTTAAAACTAAACAAAAACAACATTTGTTTTCTTGCAAGTTAGGACTCATCTTCTTTTTGGGCTTAAAATCAACAATTCCATTTTCTTGCATCAAACAAAAGAATTTACAAGCCACACTTGTTTCAATTCTTGCAAGCGATTTACTTCAAGCAAACGTGTTTTTTATTAAGTTGACTAGGATTTCATTTTCCTAGTTACAAAACACATTGCCTTTGAAGTTAAAAAGAACACCATGGCTATTGGAGCAACATCTCCAAATAGTTAGATCACATTGCGATGATGGGTTAAAAAGAACAAGTGTTTTTCATGCTTGGCACACTTGTGCAAAAAGTCAGTCGAGTGGTCCTACCTCTAACACACACTACCCTCTCCGTTGGCTTTCGTGGTCCTAAGTGTAAGAGAAAAGTGTTAGTAACACTCAAAAATTTTATCTTTTTAAGAGAGGTCTGCCAAGAGACACACCACTCTTGGGAATGACCTCAGACGGTAAATCCTTCGAGCCACTATAGAAATCAGGTGAGAGCGAAAGCTGTAGCCTTGGGTATAGTTGTTCCTATAGTGTAACTGACCGAAAGGACAAATGGGCCCCACCACTAGTTACAAGGCTCTTAAGTGAGTCACTACAAAATGAACTTATGTCCAAAAACATCGAACATGACTAAACACCTTTAAGTAGTAGCCCACCCATTCTATTGATTGAGGATATTTCCGTTATAATTTAGTGCAAGAGCATAGATGGTTTTGCTCCCAAGATACTCACCATACATATTTCCTTGAGTAGAAACATAGCTTTTTGAAAAGTCACTTGTGGCTTGATAAAAGTGGTGACTCCTCCATCATAGGGATCATCTATTTGTTATGCTCGTACAAGACTTAGTATATCACATCCTTACTTGTCAAGGCGGGATTCATAAGGTATGTAGTACCAAAGTCGAAGAAATATCAAGATGTGGGCTAAATTTATCACAACTGGACATTTGACCTTAGGGATAAAAAGTGTTTGAAAGTGTGTTCGTCTTAGAGACCAAGTGCAAATTGAGCCAACTTCAGGCTTTGGAAATACACCTTAAAATACATCTAAAGGAAGGGTCATATACAAGTCCAAAGATTGGGTTGATCTAGACCCATACTCATTTGTGCCTAAAAAGCAACATTCTTGTGTTTTTGTGCTTGCTTTGTTTTCTTGTCAAAGAAAAATCAGAAAATCACTTCCAAAAACAAATTATTCATCCAACCAAACATTTCTCAAAACAACCAAACACATCAAAAACAAAGTGCAAACAACAAGAGTATCAAAATTTTATGACCATTCTTCACATCTTGCGAAAGAAGAAGCGTCATCAGAATATCAACTTAAAAAGAAGACCATTAAGCTCAAAGGCTTTGATCAAAAGGAGGAAATTCTTCTATGTAAATAGACAAATCTTTGTCTCACATAGAGTCTTTCTGCATCACATGCATCTCTACCTTCAAGGCAAAACAAACGAATTTGATTCAGAATCATTGAACCGCAGAGCTTTTATGCAATATAGAGCTCTGAGTTATCACAAAAACCAAGGAGGTAAGATTAATCCCAACTTCTTCCCAAACGTCTGTATCACATACAACACAGCTCGAGAAATACCACCAACACCCAAAAGAGAAGAGGTAGAGTTTGTCCCATTTGTAACACAAAGCTTTTATTGAAGTTAAAACATTCCATTATCTTACTCATACATCATCACTTCATCATCAATCCGTTCCAACTCTCAAAACATTAAGAGGTTCTTGTCCCAAATTCTCTTTTAGATATTGCTTGAAATCAAAAACATCACATCACTTTTAGATTGTTTCTACATCTAGGATAAGCTCATCCTAAGAGACACATCTACGCAGGTTAAAACTAGTTCATGAGTGAATCCTCTCATTACTAGGTAGTTAAATCTGTAACACATCTCAGATTTCTCTACACCTTATCACATCAAATCTTATCAAAACAAGCAAGCAAGTTAAAGAAGGAATTTCGGTTACATCTACCTTAAAAGTGCTAGAGATCCACATACAACACAATTCCCCAACCATCAATCTTTCATTTCATCAAAAACTCATCATCATTTTCACACAACTTCAACAAAAGCTTGCAAGCAAAATGGCCCAAACCCGATCACAATCAAGGCAACGAGAAATAGAAATGGAAGAAGAAGAAGAGGAAAATCTCAATGAATTTCAAGAAGCACTTGGAGGAAATGCGAATGACGAAAACCCAAGTACTCCTACTCCTGCAACAATAGAAAGGGCCCAGCATAACCCTCTCTTTAACAGACTGTTTGATGAAATACTCAGGAGCAATGCGGATGCACACTTCTTAAAACTCGCTCAAGAAGGAGCAAAACTTCCCTCTGACTTTGATCTTGCCCAATTAAGACAAGCATCAGAAAGACAAAGTCGCCATGAAGAGGAAAGAGGTAGAGATCCCATCAGATATAACATTCCTCGAGGTAACCCACCACCTCCTCCTCCAAATGAAATAGAGATGTTGCGGCAACAGGTCAAGAATCTTGCCCAACAGCTTCATAGTGGTGTCAAAAGTACCAATTCTCACTTAATGACATATATCCCTATCCTTTTGATAGGAATCTTTATATGCCACCCTTTCCACGAGGATTCGAAACACCCAAATTCGAAAAATATAGAGGAAAGGGAGATCCTCGCGATCATGTTAGAGAATTTCATTCCGCTTGCCTCGAAGTAGCGTATGAAGACACATACCTAATGCGCCTTTTTCCCCAAAGCTTGGGAGGAACAACCACATCATGGTTTTCCCGACTACCAGGTGGCATTAGAACATTTGAGGAACTCATCCAAAAATTCCTCGCTCATTACTCTCATAACATTAAACGCGACATCACCATGGCTGATCTATGCAACACCAAACAAAAACCAGGTGAACTATTCTCTGTATTCTTGCAACGATGGCGCCAAATGTCCAGCAAACGTTCTCTTTAGTTACCTGAATGAGAACTAGTGGAAATATTTATTTCCAACTTAAACGAAGAAATGGAATTTCACCTGGATGTCAAAGACACAGACTCTTTTAATGATATGATCACCAAGGGTTTAAAATGTGAAAGGGCACTTATCAAGAAAGGACTCATCAAAATCTTTAATGAACCAAAGGATGGTCCTCGCCCATGTTTCAATAGTGATAAACTAAGCTTCTGGAACAAAAATAAGAATATCGTCAACGATGGGGTTGTGGATGCCTGGACTATCCAAAACACACAACCTGTGGTTCAGTTTGCAGGACAAAATCCTCCACCTTAGAATAACACAAATATTCCTTCCAATCAAGGTCGCATCACATCTCACGATGAACCAAGACCTCGTCAGCAGAAACAGAAATGCACATACACTCCCTTAGGGGAACCCATTGAAACAATATTGCGACAACTCATTTCTCAAAATTTGGTCACTCTACCTAAACTATCAAACTATGAAGCTCAGGTCAAACTAGCATGGTGGAGAGATACTGAACACTGTGAATTCCACCAAGGAAGAGGACACAAGACAAGTAATTGTCACCGATTGAAAGATCTCATTCAAGATCTTATTGACTGAGGAGAAATTGAAATTGAAGGACATGACCCAAAAACAACAAATAATGATCATCTGATGTTCAAAAATCCACTTCCATCATAAGATCAAAGGGGTCCTTCCACTTCCAGGCGAGGCACTGATACCACTGATTATACACAGGCTGCATATAATTACACTGTAAATCATCTGTATGATGTCAGTGAACAAGTTGCAACTATAACCTTCAAAAATCCCAACTCAAATTGCAATGTTGTTACACGTCGTGGCAAGGTCACCATAAAGGCAGCTCCACAAGGCACCACCTCCATACCAAAGCAATATAATCTTGTGGAACAATTAGACAAAACGTCGGCACTCATATCCATTTTAGAGCTATTGCACCTATCACCATCTCATAAAACAATCTTGGATCAAGCACTCCAAGAGGCGTCAGTCCCTGCAAACCTGAATACAGACCAATTTCAAGCCATGGTTGGAAGTCTAAAGTCATCACCTTGTCTCACTTTTTCCTTCTCATTTTAGAGTAAAGTGACAACTCTTCCTTCCAGCAACCTCATAACGCCTCACTCCATATCGAAGGATTTATTAACCAACATAGGATCAAGCGAGTCTTGATAGATAATGGAGCAGGCCTGAATATTTGTACACTACAGTTGGTCACAGCATTGGGATATGCGATAGAATTAGTGGATCCTCGTAAGAAGATCACAATCAAAGCCTATGATGATGCAAAACATTTATCCAAAGGAGCTGTGGTACTACCAATCCGAGTGGGCCCTGTGGTAAAACACATCATTTGTCAAGTTTTGGACCTTCCTCTGTCGTACAATCTATTATTAGGAAGACCCTAGATACATGCCATGCAAGCCGTACCATCTACCTACCATCAATGTATCAAGTTCCCACATAACGGTGTAGAGATCACAATCTTGGGCGATGCAAATCCCTTTGCATATTGCCATAATATCAGCCATCAACTAGAGATTACCGTTCCTAATAATAGAGAAGCCATTTCCTCCACATCATATATAAGTCCCGCCTCTCTTGCCAATTCGAACACCACTATACCAAAGCAAGAAAAGCTTAAGATGAAGATAACAAAGGAAGGTCCTGGGGAATACAACTTGAGTCAACTCTTTTGTGTGGGACAAATGCCCACTTCTCCTAGAACACATGGTAAACCACAGCAGTTACTCCAGCAACCACTGATCATGCTAGCATGTGCTTTCATGCCTTTCATCTTTGGAAAGAGTCAAGAAGAAGAAACCCAAGATGAGGACTTAGCAGACTGGATCTATAAAGATCCCATCACCACTGATATATCGCGAGTTAAGCTGCCTACATATCAGTATGGCAAAGGTCTCCTCATTATGCAAAGAATGGGGTATGATGGTCAGAGTGCTTTGGGATATTGCAAACAAGGATGACATGAACCTCTGCTGCCATAATTAAAACCCAAAAGTAATACAGGCCTAGGCTTTGAAAAAGAGATCTTTCCTAAACTCAAATTCAAAGGAAAACCCAACAAACCCTTATATCAGCCTACTGCAAAAAGGACACCTTTTATTATCAAAGCAACCTCAAGCACCATCACAATTGCCCCATTGAGGCTCAAAATCCCAACACCACCGCCACTCATCCCAGCAAACGAACCCGTAATCCCATCAGCAGCACCATTAGCAGCAGCAACTGTATCAGAACCCACGGTAGCATCTATGGCACCAGCAGTTCCAGTAGACACCACTGAGTCAATATTACCGATACTACCTGTACCAGATTCTTTAATCCCCATCAACCTTCCTGCAGCACCAATCACTACAAAGGTACATCAACCAAACACACCTGCAGTATTTAACTCAAAAGACATCCCAGTATGGTATAGTAATCGGATGCTAGAAAGTGACTCAGAGACCAACTCACATGAGTGGGAATTTGATTCTGTACAACTTAATACTTCAGATGAGGAAGACACATCACCACCTCCGCTACGCAAAGACATCCCTGTTTACGGAGAAGCATAGATAAAGACCTCTTGGGTTCTTGAGCTGGAAACATCTTCCACAGACCCTACGTCTCACCCTACGCCCGATTCTAATAGGGAGAGTACCATCAATGACCTTCACCATAACATCTTAACCCTCACTGATACATCTAACGCACTTAACTGTTGGGAAAAATGGTGTCTCAACCTTGCATTTATGCGAGGTTACTATTTATAGTAAGTTTTCATTTGAGCACGAAATGGTGCGAAACTCTCCCTGAAGCTTCTGGTTGGCTAGATAAGCATTCCGGTAAAGTTGCGTCGCAAGGTCACAGCTAGTTTTGAAGATATTAATGTTTTCGTCTTGGAGGGGTGCAATAAAATATTTAAACTTAATTTTGGGGACTTTAGAGGCTCCGAAATGCCCTAAAAAGTGGCCATAACCGACGAAGCAGGTTACGAGGTGATAGAGCACTTCGCGAGCTTTCCGGCGCTTCAAACGGTTCGTCAATCGGACACCCGGTTCTCAAGTTATGGCCTCCGGAAGTTTGTACTCCTGAAATAGGAAAAATAATTTGTATCGGATACATAAATGAGTTGTAAAGGGGAGCGACACGTGTTGATGTGTGCTTTAACATGTCATAGGGCATCTAGAAGGGAGATAAGGTCGGCTACACCTTATTGGGTGGTTTTAGCCCATGGTTTTGTAATACCGTTTGACGGTTTCCTGTATTGTATCTCCTATTTATGAGGTGTGTGAGATAAAGGTTGTGTGTAAGAGTCTTATGGCTATTGAGTTGCCTCTGAATCTCTGATTAGTGGTACTCCTGCGAAGAGCTTGCTCTGCAAGTATGTTGTAATCTATTTTGATTGCTGAATAAAATATTGAGCTGCTTTTGGAGTGTGGGGTTTTTCTCCTGAAAGGGTTTTCCCCACGTAAATCACTGTGTTGTGGTATGAATGCTATTATATCTATTTCTATTTTCTGTAACTGTTGTAACGATCTGAAAAAGTTTTGCATTACCCTCCTCTCAAGGTTAGTGTAGGAAGTTGTTTCCGCTACTTAACTTTCTTACATTAACCTAATCGATGAAGTAATGCCCATTATTCACTCTAAACTCATCAAATGGAACCAACCAAATCCCCCATGTCTTAACTTCTTCCAAAACGATGAGGCTATCATTAACTTTTTGGAATTAAGGGATAACCTACCAAGCGGGGATCATAAAGCTGGATTCGCCATAGAACTAAATAGCGTAGCATACTTCGGGGCAGATGCTAAACCCTTCAGCTACAAAAATATAATGATAAAACATGGATCTTCTAGTGAAAACCACACTGTGGCACTGTTTGATCCAACAAAAGTAAAAATAAAGAGCGTATCCAATGGTGAAAACCTCTTTGAGGCGCCTGAGGATGAAGGGTTTGACATTCTCCCCGCTAGTACACAACAGGAACGATCAACGATTCTCATCAAGGAAACCAAAGAATACAATGTAGGGACTCCTAAAAATCCTCATATCATACATTTGGCATCTCTTCTCACTTCGGAGGAGCAGCCTAAGTTTATAGAGTTCTTCCAGAAGCGTCAGATCAACTTTGCATGGTCATATGCAGACATGCCTAGGCTTGATCCTGATTTAGTCATGCATCACCTCACCGTCGCTGAAGGAGCCAAACCGGTCAAGCAAAAGCTTCATAAGATGCATCCTCAGATTGCAGTACTAGTCAAAACAAAACTCAAGAAACTCCTAGATGTTGGTTTCATTAGACCAATTGATTATGCAGAATGGATCTCCAATATTGTGCCTATCAGCAAACCAAAAGGGAGCATCCGCATTGGTACTAACTTCAGAGATCTAAACAAGGCATGTCCTAAGGATGACTTCCCCCTACCAAATATCGACATCATAGTGGATCTGACAGCAGGACATGCAAAGCTTTCACTCATGGATGGCTTTTCAGGATACAATCAAATAAAGATCGCACCAGAGGACCAACATAGGACAACCTTCACATGTCCATGGGGCACATATTGCTGGAATGTAATGCCTTTTGGTCTAAAGAATGCAGGAGCGACCTATCAAAGAGCAATGACCACCATCTTCTATGACATGATGCATACTATGATGGAAGATTATGTGGATGATTTACTAGCAAAATCACTCACTAGAGAAGGGCATCTCCACGTCTTAGATAAAATCTTTGATAGACTGGAACAATACCATGTTCGACTTAACCCAAAGAAATGTGTCTTTGGAGTAACCTCTGGAAAACTTCTAGGATACATTGTCTCAAGCAAAGGCATTGAGGTTGATCCAGCAAAGGTTAAAGCAATCATGGACATGCCGCCTCCAAAGAATATCAGTCAGTTAAGGACACTACAAGGACAACTCCAATCTATCTACAGATTCATTGCACAACTGGCCGATAAATGTCACCCATTCACACACTTGCTACACAAGAACATCCGCTTTCAGTGGGATGCCCGATGCCAACAAGCATTTCAGATGCTTAAAGACTATCTCATGAATCCACCATTGCTGATGCCACCAGATCCAAGTAGACCGTTGTTACTCTATATTTCAGCAACAAGTACAACATTGGGTGTGCTACTGGCGCAACATAATACAGAAGGAAAAGAGTGTGCTGTTTACTACATATCTCGCACACTGGTTGGCTATGAACACAATTACACACCTATTGAGCGATCTTGCCTAGCAGTAATCTTAGCAGCCACTAAATTAAGGCATTATCTGTTGACGCACAAAGTGCAACTCATTGCAAAGATTGATCCACTCAAGTATTTACTTAGCAAAGCGGCATTGATAGGTTGCTTGGCCAAATGGGTGATGATTCTAAGTGAATTTGACATCAAGTATGTAGATCGTAAGGCTATCAAAGGTCAAGTTATTGCAGATCAGTTGGCCAATGCACCAGTCATAGGTGATCATCCTCTCATTTCCAATTTTTTAGATGAAGAGATATTCATGATCACAACAACACAACCATGTAAATTATACTTTGATGGTTCATACACTAGGCATGGCTTGGGAGCAGGCATTCTGTTTATCACAGCTCAAGGTGATAGCATCCCGAAGTCTTACCGACTCACATTTCCATGCACCAACAACATAGCAGAGTATGAGGCCTTGATCACAGGACTCAGGCTAGCCGTATAATGGAAATTACAAGAACTACAAGTATATTGCGACTCACAATTGGTCATTCAACAAGCAACTGATGAATATCAGACCAAGGATGATAAACTCATGCCATATAAGCAAATGGTGGACAATCAAAAGACATCATTTACTGCTATCACTTTTGAGCAGATACCAAGAGATCAGAATTGAGCTGCTGACGCTATGGCTACCATCGCATCTCTCTTAGATCTTCCATAGAATTCAACATGCTATGAGTTCTTGGTAGAACAACTTTGGATTCCTGCTTATGATATCCCCGAATCCAAGATGATATGTCACCTTGTCGGTTCCGAATCCCCAGGATACGGTGAATTTTACACCTATCTCCGCGATCACACCCTTCCTCCCAACCAATCAAATAACCAACGTAAAACCTTCATTCACCAAACTACTCGATATACCATTATTGTCAAAACCCTATACTGATGCGGTCTTGATGGTACTCTCCTTCGATGTCTGGAACAAGATGAGATAACAAAGGCCTTGGAAGAAGTACATGAAGGAATTTGTGGAACTCATGCAAGTGGTCTATCACTAGCCAAGAAACTCCTATGCAATGGATACTATTGGCCATCTATGGAAAAAGACTCATACTACTTTGTCAAAAAGTGCAAGAAATGCCAAGTTCATGGTGACCTGATACATGCACCAGCCCAGGAACTACAACCAATCACAACACCATGGCCTTTTTGTCAATGGGGCCTTGACCTGTGGGTAAGATTCATCCATCTTCATCCAACGGCCATAAATTCATTATTACCACCACTAAATATTTCACAAAGTGGATCAAAGTTGTTCCGCTTACCCAAGTCACTGGCAAGTAGATCACCTCATTCATCCTCAACTACATCATCTACCGGTATGGTGTACCCATGTCCATCATCACAGATAACGGTCTTCCTTTCAAAAATCAGGATGTTCGTGAACTCTGTGATAAATTTCACATCCAACACCGCTTTTCCACTCCCTATTATCCACAAGGCAATGGTCAGGCCAAAGCATCCAATAAAAACATATTGAGAATCCTAAAGAAGACAGTCAATGATGCCAGCCGAGATTGGCATGTTCAACTAAATCCAGCACTATGGGCATATCGAACTAGCATTCAAACCCCTACAGGTGCAACTCCTTATTCATTGGTCTATGGTGCAGAAGCTATCTTACCTATTGAGGTTGAGATACCATCATTACGGGTTTCCTTGCACAATCTCATTGATGATGAAGCCTACAAAGTATCCCGTCTTCAGGACTTAAAGTTACTTGATGAGAAATGACAAGCTGCATACAATCATCTCAAAGCTTATCAGCAGCGCATGAGTAGAAGCTACAATCACCGAGTTAGATCTCGTACATTTGAGGTAGGTGATCTTGTTCTATGAGAGAATCCTCGCAACCAACCAAACAGAGAACATTAGGGCAAGTTTGAATCGAACTGGCTGGGCCCATATGTTGTCACTGCTGTATTTGGCTCCGAGGCATATCAATTGGCTACATCAGAAGGAGAACCACTCGCAGATCCAATCAACAACATGCACCTCAAACAGTTTTATACATAAGCTGAACAGAGCATCAGGCTCCCCTGCATACCAGAAAATACCAAAAACATTCAGAAAAATGTCCTCAAGAAATACAAAAACATTCAAAAAGTAAAGAAAAATCATGCATCCAAACGGTGCACAACCACTCTAGTGGCACCTTGGATAAGTGCGATGGTGAAAACCTGGCAAACAGGTGCCACTTGTAAAGACAATGGCTCCAGTATCTTTCAGGCTCGTTGCGATCACATTCATACATACACACATCCATCCATCCAAACCATGGCTTGTCATTTGATTTGCAATAAAGAGATAGTACTTCATGCATCTTGCATCCCACTCTATCATAATCATGTCTACGCTTGGGGGCAGTACCCTTTAAATCTAGTTGATGGAAGTGGATTCTACGTTACTGGTGATTCATTGGCAAAAAAAACAAAAAAACATTCAAAAATGTCTCACAAAATCCCAAAAAAAAAAAACATTCAAAAATGTCTCACAAATACCAAAAACATTCAAAAAAATATACAAAATTCAAAAAACAACGAAAAACCATCAAAAATCACACAAAAACATGGCAACACCTTATACATACTCATCTGCGCAGATACCAAACAAACATTGTGATATACTCCACAAAATGACTACTTATCAATCGACCAAAACAATCGACATCAACAATCAAACTGTCTTCAACAAGGATGCATCCTTCTTTATCAAAACAAAGACAAAAGTGACATTTTCTTTGACAAGAAAATTATGTTAAACTATCAAATACTTGGTTGATTTGTGAGTACAATCATTCATTTATCTGTATCAAGATTTTACAGCATTGTTTTGTATCGTTTGCACATTATTTCCGATGAAGTTCTGGGGCATGTACTAATGGTGTCTACATGGGAAGTTCACCAAGTTACGTGATCTTATGCAAAATGTAGTCATAGATCATTACGGCTTGCTGACTACAATGTATACCTCGACCATATGAGCATGAACCATTACCAAGGATCCTTATTCTTTATTCTTTATGTATATACTGTTTGTTTGCAGGTACAATGCTCTTTCTTTGGTTCCTCCTACCTCATCCAAACTCGATAAAGGTTTTATCTCTTATTACGGTATGCAATTGTCTCAGGATATGATCAGCCTAAGATCAAGGAGGACGATCCAAGTCATGCATGAATAGAGATAATCCTTGTCTGTTCCGCAAGCAATACTCTGGTTGACTTGACCCTTATATCAAGTCATTTGTATTAACTTGCTATATAAAATCCATGTAAGGAATACTCAGGTCATCTTGAATTATTATGTCAAGATGCTTGTATTCTCTTCCAACATTTTAAAGCTCAATGATGAAAATAGAGCACTATGGATCATCATTTCACCTTATCTGTTTATATATTGCATTCTGTTGCATATCACCCATCCATTCATTCATTCATATGTAGGCTTTATATGCAAAAGTAACCATTAAAGCTGGTCTTGGATACAATCACGACCGAGTACTTTGATACATCATCAATGCATCATGCAAAGTCTTAAAAACCTTGCATTCCTCATGGTCATATCATCATCACATTTAGTTGCATCTCACATTAAGAACATTCATGTCATTTTTAACTTAACATTGCATGCAGTTCATTTTGGACATTAGTTTTCATTAATCATTTGCATCATTGCATCAATCATAAATAATTAGATTCATTCATGGGATCAAATTGACTTTTGATTGTTTTAAAAATAATTTACTATGTATTCATTTAGTGTCAATTATCCATCATCATTTCATCATTCTTTATCATTTATTATTGCATACATTCATTAGTGAAAAGGTGCATTCATTCATCCATTTATTAAAGTATCTTATTATGCTCATTTTAGGATTCATTTTACATTGCATTCATTATCCTCTTTTTTTAAATTGCATTAAGGTGCAGTTATTAAAACCATAAGTTATAGTATTATCACATTATCATTTTTACTTAAATCATATTTAAGCATTTAGAATCATAAATCCATTTGTTTCCAAACATTGGTTCATACCATTATATATATCCATTATACATATGCATTCATTTAAAACATTATCATATAAAGATTTGTACTTTAGATTTTGTTTATCCATATTACATTCATCTAAAAACATCTAGATGCATATCCAATACATAAACATCATTCATTCAACCATTGCATTAACATCATCGCATCAATTATCATTGCATAGGAAACACTAAAATCCTGTTCATAAAACATCATAAGCATACATCATCATGGCATTACATACATAAAGCATTACATCAAAAATCAAACAAATCATACATATATAAACCTGCATTCATATGTCAGTGTCCCACATCATAAATCATCATAAAAACATGCATATAAGAAACATCTCATCAAATGCATACATATACACAAATCCATCTAAGCAATAACTCATCATCCTGCATAAAAATCCATACATATCAACTGCATATCATCAAAATATGGGATCTCCTCATATATATCATCTCATATATCAGAGTACAATGAAGTCTACAAAATCGGCTACCAAGAGCCATCCAAGATACAGTCCAAAAAATAAACAATGATACAATGCATACATGCAAAAATGCTCTCTCAAATGCCACTCTGGCTAGATGTTGTACCGCCATCCCCACCTGCTCCACCACTGGTGCCTGCACCACCTGATCCATCTCTCCATGGAGGCCTCATTGAACCCCCACTCACTCCTACATCCCCTGATCTCTCCCTTCGTAGAGGACCCATCACACCCCCACTGCTCTGCACCCTCTGAGATCACTCTGATCTAGCTTGCCACATTTGATAATAGCTAAGAGCTCGCTGACTAACTGGCACCACCTGCTCATATAAACCCCGCCAGTAGTCTATCTCCACTTGTGCTCGTTGCATCTCCCTCATTACCTCCCTTGTAGGCCCCTGTGCTCCTACTCCAACCCGGACTCTCTCCTGCAGCTCTGCCAATCTCTCCACTGCACTATCCCTCTCCCACAGCACTATCGCCAGCTCTGACTCCCGTGCAAATAGCTGCACATCCCTAGCCGCCACCTCCGCCTCCAAATCCTCTATCCGGGTCTGTAAGCGTACTATCATATGATTCCGCAGATCTCCAGTGGCTCCCTCCCCAGTATCTATAGCTGCCTCACCTATACCACCCTCTCTAGTAGTCCCCTCCCCTCTGTCCATCGAGATCTCCCTCTCCATCCCCCTCCCACTCAGCCAAACTCCTCCATGTATCAATGGTCCCTGTGATATCTATAGAGGCAGTCCACCTCTCTCTCTCCACTGACTCCGCATCTCCAACCCACCACATCCTCCACCTCCTCCTCCACCACCTCCTCCACCTACCCTCAGTCCTCGACCTCCTGCCCTCCTCCATCTCCATCCCCTCTCATCCTCAAAATTTGGGATTGACTCTGTTGGATCAGATATCCGTAAGATCGGGTGCATTGCCCTGTACTGCGTATACTCATATGACACTCCTGCATCCACGACCCTTAGTCGTATGTCCCACGGTCTCGCCTGCAGTGTCCGGAACTCTGCCAGTGCCTAATCATATGGTAGCACTGGCCCCCATGTGTACCTCTCCTGAATAACCCGAGCATACTCTCCTGATCCACTGGGCAGTCCCTACTGCTGTCCAAACTGTCTCAGCACTCTCCCGAGCACCCGTCTCTCCACATGGTACGAGGTCCTCCCAATGAGAAATTGAGTCATAAACACATACGGTAGTGCCTCTGCATCATCATCCCATGGTTCACACTCCAGGTATGGACGCCATATAACTACATCCAGATCGTCCAAAGCTCGCCGCCACCACTCTAACTGCCCTAGGTGGGGTTGACTCATCATGTTGCTATACATGAACATATATGGCTGGTCTACTATGCAGAATCTCAGACTCATTGGTCGAGTCACTGGTAGGTGCTTCCAGGTCCAAATATGCAGCAGTGCCATGCCCACTGCTAAGGAACCCCTCTCCCAGTAAACCACCTCATGGAGCTCCTGGTACAAGTGCGTCAGCATGCACGACCCCCATGCAAATCGGGTCCCATCAGTCATCATCATCTCGATCACCTGCCCCCACCCCATGGCCAAACCATGTGATCGCCTATCCGGACAAAGAAGTCCTCCCACGATACCTGATAAGACTGCTGGAAGAGGCTCATATAATGCTACTATCTCCTCCCAGGTAATGGAACCATCATCAATAAACACGTCCTCATCAAAAATCCTTTGAACTGCAAGGGTCCCCCAAGATCTGTTATATGTGACTAGCTCCCCTCGAATCAGAATCCGCAGGATGTGCCACACATCCTCTAGGGTCACTGTCATCTCCCCCTATGCCAGATGGAAGGTGCACGTCTCGCTGTGCCACCGCTCTGCTAATGCTGTGATCAATCCATGATTCATACGAATCACGGGCATGTGCATCACCTCATTAGTCCAGTCGCGGCAATGCAATCAATCTCCACCTCTATCAATTGATCCCGCAACCCCTGTGTCATAGGATGTCGCTTGTGTAACTGCAACATGCCTAGCTCCTCCTGCACATGGACATTCATTGATCACCATCAGTTGTTTTTTTTTCAAACTTTATTAAGTTTAAACCTAGACTATCAACAGATACTTTGATCAAGTATCTTCGGGTCTCAACAGGTAAGCAATCATGGCCACCTAGACTTCAACAAGCATTTATCCTACAAATGACCTAAGTCTCATCAGGCTGCTATGGTTCAAAACAACTCCCACTCTACATCGCCCTCCATCCCTCATTGGCATCGGGAGATTTTCTCTATCCAAACTGGGGCATCTCTTTATCCTAAAGCAAAAGTGCTATTTTACCAGCAAAAGCGCTAGTTTCCCAACTATAGCGCTACAACCCTAACATAAGCACTCAATCAGCTATCCTATAGTGTTCAAACTACAAAAGCACTAAAACCACTACATAGTAGCGCTCATTAAGCTCAATAGCGCTCAAACAATCCCTCAATAGCGCTTATTACTCAATGGTGCCTAAACTTACATATAATAGTGCTAAAACATTTCAAAAGCGCTCAAACAATTGGGCACAGTAGCGCTATTGTGGCACAGTAGCGTTAGTTCATGGAGCAAAAGCACCAAAACCATAGCTCCAGCACTCTTACTCTGACTCAACTTGGACTCAGCTAAAAACGTATAAAAAATACATCAAAAATAAAATTTTAAATTTGCGTACCGCTAATCCATAGTCGTTTGGGCGCTGGAACTGTCGGACTCGCTCAAATCTATGCTCTGCAATCTGTATCGGCATCTTGACTGCTGCTCCCTCCTCCAAATGTCACTATCAGAGCTCTGGTTTCAGACTGGTCGCGGTCACAAATGATCTTGTTTTCACCCCTTTCACCCCATTTATACCCTTCACCGTCACCATAAACTTCCCTTTGCTCCTGTCGTGGTTCCCGTAAACTTCCCGAGCCCCCCATTTCTCCAATTTTCCTCCGATTTCTTCTATTTTTCACCCGTATGGCTAACTTCTTCTCTTCTAGCACCCTGTCAATTTTCATTCTTTTTCGAGAGATCGCTCGATTTTTCAAAAAAATTCAGCCTATCTCTCGAGGGGGCATACCACCCATTAAATTTATATTTTATGGGGCATTTCTTCACACCTATTTTTCTTTCTTTGAAACGACGCGATAAACCACACCATCTCAAAGAGGGGCGAATATAGTCACACAAATCTGTCCAGCTTAATTAAATAAATATTCGCTATTTATTTAATTAAAAATCCACTAGCCATCAGTTAATTAAATTAATATTTAATTAATTTATCCCCAAACATTCATCTATTAATTAAATAAATTATTCAATTTATTTTAATTAATTCATTAAATCAAATTCCAATCAATTAAATAAATAAAATATATTTATTTAATTAAAATCCCTTTTTTCTCTTTTAAATAAATTAAATAAAACATTTATTTAAATCATTATCCCCCCTCACTTGCATTTTCCTACAATTGCAACTTGAACACATTTATTGAAATAAATGAATTTTTATTTTAATAAAATCTTATTTTCCCTCACCCACCAAATCCACTTGCAAAATCTAATCCCCTTCTAGATTCTTCTAACCCCTTCCTAATTAGCCTAATCCATCTCCTAATTATTGTCACATTCCTAAGCAAAATGGAGTCACTTTTGAAAAACTCCAAAGTCTTTGAAAAACATTTAATGCTTTGTGTGTTCAACAAATTAACCCCCAAAGTCTTCCAAGACCACTAATGGCTCTTACATGACTATTTAGGGCTCTTACATAACCATTTATGGTTATTTCAGAATTGTCTCCCCAAACATTTATTGTTTTGACCATATTCATCCTTTTCACATTTGCACAAGAGTTTATCCATTGGATAAAAGCTTTATTCTTTGAATAAAGAGTTTATTCATTCAACCAACCTTGACTTTAACTCTCAAGGTCATATCAAGCATTTAATGCTTATTCCTTCTCCCCTCAACCTATCTCACATTGACACTTGTCATCCTGGGATTGGGTTGAAAGCTCTCACATAGATTTGAAATCATTCAATCCTGACCCTTGTTGAGATTGCTCAATCTCAACCATCCATTGCTCCATTTTTCCTATAAATAGAGCCCATTTCTTCATAATCAAAATCCTGAAAACTTGTATGCATTTAAACTATAGGCATTTTAGAGAGCATATAGCATAGCAAACTCATGTATTGTCATTTTGGTTAAAATAAATCATTTCAGTATCAATAGCTTAATATTAGCTTCTTTGTTTACATTTAGAGCAATATTTCAATCTCAATCCTCCATAAGCATCCATAGTGCAAAAAGTTGTTGAGAGCTACACTATTTTGGAACTTGGAGAGGAGAGGAACAAGGGAGAAGGAGCTAAGAACATGCTAAGAGGCATTTGGAGATGCCTCGTTACCTTTGTTTTATTAGTTAGATATATTAGCACGTTTTTAGTATCTCTCTTGATATGTCTATTTAGATTAGTTTTTGATTGACTAACACTAACGGTTTCTTGTCTTGTGTGTTATTTGTCATTGACTAACCTTGTCCATTTTGCAGGGCATCAGTAACAGGCCATAAAAAACTAGTTTCTTAAGCAGTGAGAGGAATCCTAGAGAGCGGCAAAGGGGGATCTCAATCATCCAATTTACTCCATACATCAACAGGGTCTGGAGTGACTTTAGGTAGAGACCACCCCTTGTCAGCAACAACTTCTCCTTCCTCTTTATCTTTGTCATCACGAACAGGCAAAATAGCTAGAGCCAACCCAAGAAAATTGTTAGAAGAATTAGGCTAGCCACCACCACTAGAAGTTTGCCATTCACTACCACCACCAAAATTTAGCCCTACCCCCCTAGAGCCCCACCTAGAAGTAAAACCTCCATGTGGGGGAGAGACAAAGTGCCACCAAGCATAACCACTCTCACTACCAGAGTGGCGGTGAGGAGCCTGGGACTAAGGGGTCTGAGAATGTCGGGTTGAACTATTACCATGCTAATGACCATGAGGTGGGGAATGGGCATAGGAGGCAGAGTTGTCTGGAGGGACCCATGTCATAGTACATGAGGCATTTCCCTAGTGTTCAAGAAGCACCTGGAGGTGAGAAACCTCTAGTGCCACCTTATTAGCCTGCACTTGTATCTAAAGTAGCACATTGTTTTTTATTAAAGAAAAAGCAGGTTTTGAAGGGGCCCTGAAACCCTTTACAAGCAAGACTACGACAACGAAGCCACGAGAAATAGAGAGAAACAAAAGAAAAGAAAAAAACCAGTGGAAAACCAAGGAAAACCCACAAAAGCCCCTAAAAGCCAGTAGACCATCTAGGAATCAAATTTTATCTAGGGCTTTAGCTAGGGTGCTGCTAATTTCCTACAACTCTTTGATGTTGTCTTTGAGGTTGGGAGGGTCCTTGGCCATAATAGCCACAACTTTCTTGATACTAGGCCTTGGTTCTCTTTGCAGCTCTACCCGCCAAGGTAGCATCACCACCACTTCCAGTCTGGATGGTCTCCTCTTCAAGGTCAAGATCCACAACCGGTTTAGGAGTATGGTCAAAAACCTTAGCAATGTCTTCTAGGTTTTTGGTGATAGCAGTGAGGATACTTGGGATAATTCCCATCAGATTTTTCATCGCTTCTTTTCCCTCTTCCAACAATTTTACCTTATTCTCCATATCCTGCTTCCAATTAATATGCTCTCTGTTTTCATCCTCCCTCTTTTTATCTAAATTTATCACTTACTTCTTTAGGTTTTTCAGGGTTTCATAAGTCCGTCTGTCGAAATTCATTATGGTCTCAGAGAGCTTCTTGAGATTATCCAAGATAAGACCCTCACCAGCACTGTCCTTGGCCTTGCTATCCCTTTCCTCAGTCAAGTTCTTCTCGGAGCCTTTGTTTGTTTCCTTCTTAGAATTAACTTCGGTTTCCTCATTATCCTTGGGAGTCGTCTCCTCTATCAGATGGCTATTGTCCTTACCAGGGTGATCACTTAGAATAGGGCTATCTTGACCAGGCTTGAAATCTCCACTTTCTTCCTCATTGCCCAACTCCTCTTCCTTCCAACTGTCTTCGCCGTTAGAGTCGTCCATCTCCATACCACTGCTTTCCTTGACAACATCCTCAGTTTCCAATCCGGGGGCGTTTTTCCTTTTCTTACTGGTATTTCCCTCTTCCATCCTCCTTTTACCTGGGGAAGTAGAAATCTACTTGTTTTCCTGCAGAGCAAGGGTTTTGCAATGTTCATAAATGAGCAAGAAGAGCCTGCAGTGGAGAATCGGACTAGAAGGGTTAGTCCTGTGCTTGTTCAGGGACCTGGAGAGGGATTGAAAAAGGTAGTAGGGCAAAGACACTTTTTAATCATGTTTGAAATGGTTCAAGAGCATGAAGTGGTAAGTGTGGTCCCTAGAGAAATGGCCTTCAACCGTAATATACTCCATGATTGTGTTCAAGACCCAGCCCCACAACTTCTTGATGTTTGCAGCATCATAGTAGCCCCCGATAGCCTTGCTGATTTTCGCCCGCTCTTTCTCCTTTCGTGGGAACAGGGTAACTACATTGTTGGAGACCTTGAGGTCTTGAAAGAAGTTGAGCCCGAAGTGGGGCATACCAGTCACAGTAGAAATAAGCCCAGCATCTAACTTAAATTTAACTCCGTAAAGTTTGAAAGAGCCATTAGACCAGTTTTTAGATATCTTAGAAATGGCTAAGTTGACCCTACCTTTGTCATAGTCCTCAAGCTTTTCCATGAAGTTGGTGAGAGAGCCCTTCTCCAGCTTTGCCTAGACTTTAGGCATTGCTTTCCAGGTCGATGTGTTGTCAGGTTCTTCACGTCTTAGATCTCCTCCCATTTTCGAATGCAGGATATCGACTTTGTTTCTCTGCAAATTGAGAACTTCTTTCCCTATGCAACTCAAAATATCGCTCTGAGTAACCCACAAAGTGTGTGGCAATTTTTTGGAGATAGTAGGAGATCTGTCGCAGTGCCAGGTAATGATGGCCTTTCCAGCAAGGTACAAGTGGTACTTTTTACTTGTCATGATTTAATTATCCTTCTCTCCCTGTATAACGGTCCTTTCTAAGTATCTCTTTAATGTTTAAATTGAGATCATCCTCGTGCCAAATCATTTGAACATCAGAATTAACTCAAATATTCGCTAAACAGTCAGCAACACTGTTTTTCTCTCTAAAGGCATGTTGTATGATAATTTCTTTGAAACTGGCGATAATCTCTCTAGCTTTCATGATGATATTCTCAATGGACCAAGAAGGCTCCGATTCCCCCTTTAGGAACTTAATAATATTAAGTGAATCCCCCTCAAGCCATAATTTATCATAATTGAGATTTTTGGCTATAATTAAAGTATGCAAGGCAACAGAGGCTTCAGCAAAATGGCTAGTTTGATTCCCTAGTGGACCAGCCACTGCCTTAAGGCAACTTCCAACAAAATTCCTGATAATGCCCCCATATCCAGCTTTACCCAGATTTCCTTTAGAAGCCCCATTGAAGTTAGCCTTAATCTATCCCTGCGGGGGGAAACACCAGACAAGACCTTCTCTGCCTTTCTCCTTGCTAGTGGTGGTGGTAGAAAGGTTCCATTTGTCTTTGAAATCCTCTTTAGCAGCAAGTCCCTAATCAATGCCATAGAGGCATTCAAAAATACTCCTAAAGATTTTGTCTGCAACCACTTCAGGAATAGCCCTTTTATCTTTGAAAATCATGTTGTTACGCTCTTTCCATATATTCCAGATAACAATTGATAGAGTAAGTCTCCAGATCTCCACAATTTTTGGATTAGAGTTAGGATAATGCCATTGAAGCCAAGTGTCACCAAGAGAATTCGGGAAGACCCAGCTCAGGTTCCACCTGGTCAGGATGATTTTCCAGATGTCCTGGCTAAAAGAGCATTGATTGAGAATGTGACAAGTTGTCTCTTCTTCCCTGCAACAAAGAGAACACGTGTTAGGAAAAATGATGCCTCTTTTATGAAGATTATCCAGGGTTAAAATCTTATTTTGGATGAAAATCCAGAAGATATTGATTTTGGGAACTAAGTTCTTATTCCAAACTTTAGCCCAGATGGGAGAAGCTTCCATCGGGACATTATGAATAGCCACAGCAGAAGAAATAGAGTATTTCCCATCCAGAGTTTTCCCCCATATCAGAATGTCATCTTTGTTGTCTCTAGGGACTTTAGTAGAAAGAGCAATCTGAAGGAACTTGAGATTTGAGCATTGCTAGCTAAAGTCAATCCAGTCCCCGTTTATCCAGTAATCTCTTACCAATTCACCATACCTGCATTTGAAGTTGTCTTTCCAATCTTTGATGATAGAGATTTCCTCTAGAGGTTTTTCTAGGATCCATCTATCTTCCCAAAATCTACTTTTCCTCCCATCCCCAAGGTTCCAGGTTCTGCCAGCAGCAACCCAACCTTTAGCAGATTGCACTGCATTCCAAATGGTAAATCCATCAACAGAGAAAGATTTGTCAAAAAATTCTTCCTCAGAAGGTTGCATATAGAGATATTTGTTTTTCCATATAGAGTTTCATTCTCTTTCCTCCCCTTTGAATCTCCAAATTTGTTTGGCTAATAAAGTTTTATTCATAGAGATAATGTTCCTTAAGCCCAACCCACCTAAGGCCTTAGGGGTACAAATGTTATTCCAGGCTATAAGGGGGATTCTATTTTTAACTTCCACTCCCGACCAAAGGAACTTTTTTTGGATTCTTTCAATAACTTCTGCAAACTTTGAGGGGATTTTGAACAAGCTAAGAGCATACACAAGAAGATTTTGGAGAGTGGTTTTGAGCAGAGTGACTTTACCAACTTGACTAAGAACAACCCCTTTCCAGCTAGCGAGTTTCAGATTGAATCTGTCAATTAACTTATTCCAGAAGGAATCCTCAGGCTTGAGACAGAGAGGAAGCCCTAAATAGGTAGAAGGAAACTTAGAAATGTTACATCCAAGAATCCTGCCAATCCTAATTTGCCTTTGGGCTGGTGTATTGATGAAAAAAGAGAGCTTTTATCCCAATTGATTTTTTGACCAGAGGCCGATTCATAGGTATTCAGAATGATTTTCATGTTTTTGGCTTCCAAGATGGTGGCCTGCCCCATGGTGATAGAATCATCAATGAATTGTTCATGAGAGCAAACAATATTGGAAGAAGAGGGTTTCAGACCCTTAAGATTGCCTTCTTCCACATTTTTAAGGATGAATCTACCTAGGCATTCATCAAGAATGGTAAACGGGATAGGGGAGATGGAGTCTCCCTGTCTGAGACATCTAGAGCTTTTGAAGAAATTAGACGGGGACCCATTAACAATAACAGTAGAGGAGGAAGTTCCCATGAGTTGAGAACAGAGCTGGATAACTTTGTCGCCAAAACCAAACAATTCCATGATCCTGAGGAGAAATTGCCAGTTCACTCTATCAAAAGCTTTAGCCATGTCTAACTTAAGGAAGAATCCCTATTTACTCGCCACTTTCAGGGAGTGGATATTTTCATGAATAGAGATAATGAAGTCCAAAATCTACCTTCCAGGGACAAAACCATTCTATTGGACAGAGATAATCCTTGGGAGAACATCAAGCAACCTGGAAGTCAAAACCTTGGAAAGGATCTTGTAGATAGAATTACACAAGCTGATGGGTCTAAACTTGTTAAGAGAATCAACTCTGGGGATCTTTGGGAGAAGGATAATGAAAGTGGCATTCAGTTCCTTAAGAAGTCTTCTGGAGCCAAAGAATTCCTTAACACCATTGCATATGTCCGCCTCCACAATGTGCTAGAATTTTTGGAAGAAAAACATGGGAAAGTCGTCTGGGCCAGGGGATTTATCACCCTGAAAGGAAAACACCGCCTTTTTGATTTCAGGATTAGTGGGAATATGGGATAAGAGGCAATTGTCAACTTCCGATAGGATAGAAGGGATAGCTTGTAAAAGAGTGTTTTGCTTATTGTAGTCTAGGTTGTCCACTTCACCCAGCAAGGTACTGAAATGCTCAACAACTTCCTTCTTGATTTCACAATCCTCTATAAGGACTCCTTTATTGCAAGTTAGTCTGGATATTCTATTAGCTACCCTGTGCTTAAGGGCGGTTAAGTGAAAGAAGCGAGTGTTTTTATCACCTTCCTTCAGGAACAGAGCTCTAGATCTTTGTCTCCAAAAAGTCTCTTCATTAGAAATGATGGAGTGGTATTTAGATAACAGATCATTTTCGGCCATCCTAAGTTCTTCGATCAACCCCACCTCTTGGATTCTATCCTAAACAAGCTTTAATTCAGCTTTAACTTGAGTTTTGTTCTTGAATATGTCCCCAAAGATCTCTTTGTTCGAGGTTTTAATTTTGGTTTTTATGATGTTGAGCTTTTTAGCAATTTTGAAAAGAGCCTTACCCTCCACTTCAGACTTCCGCCATTCAGTAATGCAGGCTTCCAGAGAAGGATGGGAGCACCAAGCTTTTTCAAATCTGAAAGGAAAGTTTCTCTTAGCCGAAAAAGAGTTGGTAGAGAATGAGATGGGGAAATGGTTTGAACCAATTTTGATAACAAAACCAAGGGAATAGCTATACTTAGAAAGCTAGTCAGGAGAAATTAAAGATCTGTCAAGCCTAACTTGAATCAAATTAGCTCTGGTTCTTCTATTGGTCCAAGTGTAATTGATGCCTAGATCAACATCAATGAGAGCTTGGTCATTAATGAAATCCATAAGGTCTTGTTTTCCATCAAGATGTAAGGGGATTCCTCCCATCTTATCTTCGTATTTGAGTGGGGTATTGAAGTCTCCCATAATAATCCAACTTTGATTAGCAAACTGGAGTCTGTCAGCCGCGAGACTTTTCTAGAATTTAGCTCTCCCAGATTTAGTATTAGGAGCGTCAACATTAGATAACACCCAAACAAAGTTGTCCTTAATATGCTCGAGCAAAACTGAGTTCCTATTAAAGCAAAGATGATTTCCTTTCCTATTATAGTATTTTTGTTCCAGAAGATTGCAATTCCTCTAGAGGCACCCTCCAAGTTAGTTCCTATGACTCCGTTTTCTTTGAAAATTCTGATCCTTTCAACTTTTTCTTTAGACATCTTGGTTTCCTGAACAAGGACCACATCTGGTTTATGATCTCCGATGATGTTCTGTAGCACATCCTGCTTATGGGGGGAATTTAGCCCTCTGATATTCTAGGATATAATCTTCATATTTTAACTAGGGATAGGGCTGACTCGATGGAACACTGTGTTCCATCAACATGGTTCTTCCAACTTTCCTGTTCCCTTTGATGTTTTAGGGATGGCCTTCCCTGCTTTTTATTTTGGTTTCCAACATCTTCCTTTTTCTTAATCTTGCTTCTAGTTGAGATTCCTTCCTTAAGTTCCTCCTTGTTCAATTTTCCTTCTCTCGACCTAGGAGTCTGGAGGATTTCATCCAGCATAAGCACACTTTGGGAAGGGGTTTTATAGAGGAGAGGCTTTGGGCTTCCATTGATTAAAAGCAATAAGGGCTCAGATTCAGAAGGGTCTTGGGTTTCATTAAAGTCATTAAAGTTTGTGTCAACCAATTTAGAGAGTGAAGAGGCTGGATATGATTCTTCCTTCTCCTGGCTATCTGATCCATCCTTCTGGTCTGGGATAGATTCATCCTTCTCCTGACTTGCAGTTTCATTCTCCTGAGCTTCTAGGCTTTCTTTGTTGATCAACTTAGTTCTTGGCTTTGCTTCTTTAGAGCTCTCTGGTGGGTCGCTGGAACAAACACAATCCTATTTATCATTGCTGCTACTCCCAGTCCTCTTGACTTCATTCATAAGTTTCGTATCATCCTTTTTTTGATTACTCTCGGATATTGATGAATCTACTTTTTTGTTTGTCGTTTGCTAGATCTTTTTGTTCTTAGAGTTACTATCTGTCTTGGGTTCCTTACCTTTCTTGAGTAGACAAGATTTTGCCCAATGCCCCGATTTTTTGCAGTGGAAATAGGCAAACGGTAGAGATTCATATTCAATAACTTGGGACCATTTTCCTATTTTTGATATGATATCTATGGATTGAGGCGTATCTGTCATTTGTTAACATTTACGCAAATGCGAGCAAAGACTAACCTTGATTTAGCCATCGTCATTGGGTCGATCGATAAGAGTTCTCCAAAGGATTTCGCAATACCCTTGAAAACTTCCTCGTTCTAGTATTCGAGCAGGAGACTCGGGAGGCATGTCCAGACTGGTGCAGAAACGAAGAAGGATTCGTCCAAGACGAGATTCGGGGTCCATTTCTGGAGAGCCACGGAAGACTTGCCAAACATCCAGGGGCCTTCGCAAAGAGCTTTGTTCATATCTTCTTCAGAGTTGAAAGTGAAGGTAAAAAACCCTTTAGGCAGTGCCACCACTTCCACTTGTCCTTTTACCATCCATTTTCTCCTTATGAAATTCCTTACATCATCAATGTTGGGCCTAAAGCCAGAGAATCGTCCCACTAAGGTCATAGATAGACCAGCTACAGTCATATCGACCACTTTGTCTGAAACGGAAATAGCAACTAGACTAGAGGCAAGGTCTGAAATTTTTGTTACTTCCAGAAGCCCAGATTTAACCAGTGGCTTCACTCCAAAGAGCGAAGACCATTTTTTCCATTTTCCTCTGTCATGTGGGTCCCCGAGGATCGAATCTTTTTCTTCTCCTAGTTTTGCTTTTTCCTTGTCCTCTTCTGACCCTTGTGATGTCTAACCTCCTGCCTGCATGCCAGATTTGATCCCAGGGGAACAATAGTTTCCAAAAAATCCGCCATTCCCAGGAATTCCGCCATTTCCCAATTTGAAATTTGGGATTCCCACTCCTTTTCGCTCCGCTCTTTTTCGCTCCAGTTTGTTACACACTGAAACCTCTAGACGCTCCATGGTTTCGCTCCATGGTTTAGCACATTGTTACAACTACACGCTTTAGTAAAAAGCAACACATCATTAGAAATAGAGTTGTGAGAAAATAAAAAAAATTTCTCTCTTTCCACAAGGAAAACAATATTTTTCACCCTCAAAGCGTGCCAAATTTGTGTATACTTGAAAGGGAAATGATGCTAATCCCCCAGAAGATCCATGTGCTAAGGGAATGGCTCAAACCAAAAGGGGCAAAAAAAATCATGAATCCAATTCCACAAGTTTTGAGCAGGACTCTAATTGACCACAAAATGAATGAGTGTCCATAATGCCCATATGTTGAAGGCGGGAGCCTAAAGGAAAGCCTTGGAAAATAATACACCAGGTAAAATGGGCAAGCTTAGACTTAATGACAATAGACCAAATATTGTGAAATTGTCGTTGCCAAACAAAAATCAATGACTGTAAATGCCATTGAAGGTTCAAACTAGGCACCATAGGAAGAAGAGAGAAAGCAAGTGGTAATCCAAACATAGCTTGTAATTACAAAAGGCAATGTCAGGAGATCAATGTTAATCTTTCCACCAAGGCTTCACAAAGTGAGTTCTAATTTTGTGAAGTATATTTAGAGGTTGAGCAAACAAAGTGTGAGACATGGACCAACTCTAATACCATGTGAGATTTTGCCAAGATCTAGAGGCAATGGAAAGCACAAATAAAAGAGAAAAAAATAGATGATAGAAATAAACTGTATTCTATCAAGATGAAAATACTGATCAACTAGATCATTAATCGTTACATACAATGAATATGAGCCTGCTTACATAGGCAAGGCTATATGGATATGTGAGCACACAAACATGACATGTGGCTTAGTAAGAAACAAGGCTAGGTGGGAAATAGGTGTGGGTAGGTAGGAGAAACAATATAATATTCCACATTCGGTGGATTACCCACTGAAGAGTAAGTGCACAAAGATGGTGGTCAAAAAGGGGGGTATAAGTGGACACTTTTTTTTCTAAAATCAGGTGAACCTGAACTTAGAGGCAAAATTTGAAAGTCATCCACTCAAGATATGAAGATAATCAAAGAACAAATATTGTAGTACTCTGAATCTAGTTTCCAAACTACTAAACTTTTTCAAAATTGGATAAGATTAAGGGGGTCAAATCCTTCGTGCACAAAAAACTGACCCTATTTTTTTTCTGAAAAACATAATATAGTGTCCGACGTGCGCATCAAAAAAGTCATAGTTAGATTTAGTATTTTGACAAATCCTTTGGCAAAAAGATAGTTAAGAGTGAGCACTAGAAGATGTGTATTTTTTTGTAATTTTTTGTTAAGTATTTTTTTTTAATGATTTTTCCAATCGAGCACATCCTGAAAATTCGGTACCTATTCGTGTGCAAAGCATAAGTTGCACTAAACAAATCGAAAATAATTTTTTTTTTTTTAAATTGTAAAGAATCAAGTGCACTACAATAGTATATGGTGCACCTATGTCTGTGAGAAACCATGGAGACACTAGTAAAAGAAATTCAATAATAATATGTCTATTGTTGTTCAAATTGAAAAAAAATTATATCGTTAGAAAGTTCAGAAGATGGGTGAAAATATGGTGGCAATTTTAGAAATACCCACTTTATGAAGTGTAAACTTGATGATGACAAAGTCGATAAAACCAAGTTGATAAAATAAAACCACGTCAAAAATGAGAGAAATGGAGAGAAATCAAACTTCCAATCTGTAGCTTTGTCATCCAAGCCTATTTCCAAGCCTAAAAAGTCAAAAGTGCATATGGGGTACTTATGGTTTAAAAAGCGCGTACAGGGTATTTATAGTGTAAGAAGCGCGTACGCGCGTGTTTCCCATTAAACAGTGTGTACATGCTATCTTTACTATAAACAGCGCGTACGCGCTATTGTAGAATATTATATTCTATGTATAATATGTGTATATTCATATAATATGTGTATAATATGACATTGTATATATAATATGTTTATATACATATAAATATATTAAACATATATATACACATGTAAGTGTATCATCTCTCCCTC